>NC_085991.1:37373783-38573783 GCF_030014385.1 Trichomycterus rosablanca | reverse complement strand
TTAGTGGATCAGACACAGCAGTGCTGCTGGAGTTTTTAAATACCGTGTCCACTCACTGTCCACTATATTAGACACTCCTACCTAGTTGGTCCACCTTGTAGATGTAAATTCAGAGACAATCGCCCATCTATTGCTGCTGTTTGAGTTGGTCATCTTCTAGACCTTCATCAGTGGTCACAGGACGCTGCCCACAGGGTGCTGTTGGCTGGATATTTTTGGTTGGTGGACTATTCTCAGGTGTTTAAAAACTCCATCAGTGCTGCTGTGTCTGATCCACTCATACCAGCACAACACACACTAACACACCAGCACCAAGGGGGGGGGGGGGGGGTCCTGACCATTGAAGAACAGGGTGAAAGCAGGCTAAAAAAGTACGTAGATAAACAGATGGACTACAGTCAGTAATTGTAGAACTACAAAGTGCTTCTATATGGTAAGTGGAGCTGATAAAATGGACAGTGAGTGTAGAAACAAGGAGGTGGTTTTAATGTTACGGCTGATCGGTGTATATATACTGGGATTCGTGAAATGTGGGATACCTACAGATTTCCTCTGCTACATGGTAAATCATGGCTCAGACTCCTGTGCATACCTGCTTTCTATCATTTTTACATTTAAGTAAGAACTTTTTTGGCTGAACTTTTGAAAAACAGGTTACAAATGCTCCACACTGAATTGTCATGTTCAGTGTGGAGTAGGCCTCAGACATTCACTAAAGGCACAAGTAAAGAGCATACATGAACAAATAATGAAAGCAACTTTCCTTTGCTTCCTGTTGTACTGTAGTTACTGTGCGGCATGTATAGTAACAGACCTGGCATGTGTATGTGCATTTCATTGTTGAGGAGCAAAGCTGCATAGATGGCCGTAAGGTGATATGGTGGTGGAGGGGAGTGTGGGGAAGTAAGTTTGCTCTAATGCTGCTGTTTTGATTTGCTGTGCATAGAGCCAGCTGTCAGCCTGTCTGTGTGTGGTAGGGAAGGGTTGTAGCAGGGTGTGTGTGGTGTGGGGGAGTGTAGTGGGGTTGGAGAGGCCATTTGCTGGGTGTCTGGGCAGAATCAACGCAACGAGTGAGACCGAAAGGGACAGAGTGAGAGACTCTGAGAGAGGAAAAAAGTTTAGAAAGAATGGGGGATGGTTGATGATGGTTGGCACTTTCATCTTGTCTTGTTCTTAATGCATTTTCCACGTTGTAGCTTTGGATTTGAGCAGAAAGTTTTCCTGTCTATATGTCGCATATCTTTGGTACCACATTCCACTTTCATCTATTTTTAACCCACTGTATCTCTTAAACTAGATTCATACTGTGTTCTGGAATCCACTGTGCTCTTTCAGTTTGAGAGTTTCAGCATGTGGACATGTCTAAGTGATGAGACATCAAGTCTACATGTGTGTTTATTTTCCCAAGTGTTTCTGTCTGTTTGTCCAAGGTTTCAGGGGTCGTTCCTTAGTACCAGTTAGGGATCATTAGTGGTTTTATGAGTGTGATTGTTAGAATGCACTGGTTTACAGTGGTAATATAGGTCTAAGGAATTCTGCTGTGAAATAAGCTTTGGTTGCTTCATGATTATCGTTAATTAAGTTAGGCTGGAGTGCACAGATAGGAATGTGCCGTCAGGCTCTGTTGATGTTCAGTTTGAGACTAGCATTTCTTCCTTTAGAGTAAACAATTTTGAATTTTGTAGGTTTTAGTCAATTATCACTTACTGAGAAGTTCACTTTTTTACAACTTATTTGATTGTGTTACCCAGACACCTTTATTCCTAGGATCTAATCTGCATGCTGAGTTAGGTAATGTAAACATGATTCATTGTAATAAGTAGTTGAAATCTAGTGGTACATTGGTAAAAGTATGGCTGCTATTTTTTAAGTATAATATAATACGAATTCAAGTGGCACTTGAATGGCACAGTGGTAAATTACGCCAGCCCGTTACCGCTAGGATCCAGAATTCGCCTCTCCAGTAGGGCTTTGTCCGGTAGGGTGTTTATGACTGGCTTTGATTGAAGGGGGTTGAATGACCGAGGCCTTGTGATGGTGTGCTGTCCTGTCCAGGGTTTGTTACTGCATTGCGCCCAGTGATTTTGAAGAAACTATATCCATGTGACGCTGACCAGGATCAAGCTGTGTTAATGATTAAAATACTGTTATTGAAATGATAGTTTTCCTTTGGGTTTACTAGCAGTTAGTTAGCTGGCTGATTTCTTAGAAATGGCTGGAGAGCACAAGGGTTTTCCAAATTGCATTGTCAGCTCTAGAATGATTGGCTTGCTTGATAAAGATGGATAAAAAGTTTATGGATCGTATTACTTCTGGTCAATTGGCTTAACACAATTTTATAGACGTGTAACTAGGGCTGGGCGATTTTCACGATTAATTCGGTTAATTTGCATGAATGTTTTCACCCGATGTTAGAATGTGACAATCGCGATTGTTTACATACTTTATATTTTCATTAAAATACCAACATGTCACGAGGCAGAAACTGACCAGACGCTCGCGGAATATAAATCAGGAAAAGTTTAATATCAAAAGGGCAAAACAGTGTACAAAATCAGGTAGAGTCCAAAACCAGCGGATAAAATAAACAGTAAACGGAAGACAACAAGGATTATACACGGTAACGGTTAGATTCAGTAATAAGGAGCGCAAACACGATCGGCAAAACGAGACACAAACAGAAGAGTTTAATTAAGATTCACTGAATCAAACACCGCCGAACTGAATCAAAACTCCGGAGCCGGTGAGCACGATCAGGATTGGCTGACCGGGACATGTGACAGTCACGTGACAGTCCGTGAGAGCATGGGATTTGCAGTCCATATAGTTAGAAGCAGAACGTGCCCCCTCCATCCACCCCCCAATCACAAGAGGACAAAATCAAAGCTGAGCTGAGTGATTACTTGATGCCCCCCCCAGTGTAGATACTGATACAGACTCACTCAGTGGTGGAAACAGCACAGTACAGGCTCGTGTTCTTTTTAAGAAACCTGTAAAGAACTTTTTGTAGTTCTTTTTCTAATGTAAGGTGGTTCTGCTGCACAATATTTAAAATAAGAGTTGTTTGTGAGCTATTCTTATAAAGGATATAGATAATTCAGATTTCTATTTTGTTTTCATTATTGTTAATTATTGTGATATTGTTATTGTTATAAAGTTTGAGTCCCTTGAAAGGATAATTATAGGTGGTGGTGTTACTATTTTCTTTTAAATTACAACACAAAAAAAAAGAAATTTGAGTCTCATTTCAATTGCATTATACAAGAACAAAAAAAATCGAAATCGTAATCAACAATTGGTTATAATTTTAAAATAATCGAGATTTTTTTTTTTTTTTTGCAAAATCGCCCAGCCCTACGTGTAACCTTGGCACCCAGGTGGTGCAGCAGGATATTCCGCTAGCACACCAGCCCCGAGATTCTGAACTCCTTGGTTCAAAACTCGGCGCTGTCACCGGTCGGCTGGGTGCCATCTGGCGGGCATAATTGGCAGTGCCTGCAGCAGATACTACCTGGCCACTGCATCTGAAGGGGGGGGGCTATGTGTGGGTCTTCATACGCTGTGGAAGGACCCTAATTGGCAGAAGAGATGTGCAGAATGCAGGGTGAGAAAAGGAGGGTTATGCACATGTCGTGTGCAGCGACATGCTCTCCTCGGATGCAATTGGGTATCCCTCAGCAGCGGAAGACAAAATTGACTGCGCTTAATCTGAAAATGGGGAGAAAAATGCAAAAAAAGAAGAGGTTTAACCTTTTTTTGATTACAGTTAGAATTGTATGTATCTTCATTCTTGGCTCATTTAGTACTTTGTGCAACCTCACTTTGTCAACAAAACAACCAATCCTCTTATAATAAACAGTCTGGAATAGGGTTTTTTCTGTACAACCATCTACTTTTTGCATCTGCCTGATTGTTGTCCTTCTTGCCTTTTACCTATTTGCCATTCTATCATGTAAGTTCCTCTGTTGCTATAGACCCCCATGCTAAACCATGGATGACCACAGATGGGGTCTCTCTGTGAGCGGTATTGTGTCCAGAGAGTCACACATTACCATCCGTAATCAACCAATGTTTGGGAATTAAATGATAAGCAATTACATTGTTGCATTTACACATTAATTCAGTAATTTAATGGTGTGTTCAGATGTACTTTGAGTGTAGCAGTGATGTCACATTCTTTAAACACTGCAATTCCCACTGAATAGGAGCTTACGCTGTAATTCTACTCCTTATTGTTCTGATGGTCATAACTATAATTATCACTCAGTGTTAATAATACAGAGATTCCATGTCTTAGAACATGTCTTTGCTATAGCTAGTCAAAAACGTCAAATGCTGGTCTAAAGAGGAATAAAATGTTTGTCTTAATACTATTTTTACTTTTTTTATGGTTTGCTAATCATGTGTTTTTTTTTAAATACTAATATACACCGATCAGCCATAACATTAAAACCACCCCCTTGTTTCTACACTTACTGTCCATTTTATCAGCTCCACTTACCACATAAAAGCACTTTGTAGTTCTACAATTACTGACTGTAGTCCATCTGTTTCTCTGCATGCTTTTTTAACCTGCTTTCACTTTGTTCTTCAATGGTCAGGACTCTCCCAGGACCACCACAGAGCAGGTATTATTTAAGTGGTCGATCATTCTCAGCACTGCAGAGACACTGACATGGTGGTGGTGTGTAAGTGTGTGTTGTGCTAGTATGAGTGGATCAGACACAGCAGCGCTGCTGTAGTTTTTAAATACCATGTCCACTCTATTAGACCCTTCTATCTAGTTGGTCCACCTTGTAGATGTAAAGTCAGGGACGATCGCTCATTTATTGCTGTTTAAGTTGGTCATCTTCTAGACCTTCATCAGTGGTCACAGGACGTTGCTCACAGGGCGCTGTTGGCTGGATATAATTTTGGTTGGTGGACTATTCTCAGTCCAGCAGTGACAGTGAGGTGTTTAAAAAGTCCATCAGTGCTGCTGTGTCTTATCCACTCATACCAGCACAACATACACTAACACACCACCACCATGTCATTGTCACTGCAGAGCTGAGAATGACCCACCACCCAGTAATACCTGCTTTGTGGTGGTCCTGTGAGAGTCCTGACCAATGAAGAACAGCAAGAAAGGGGGCTAACAAAGCATGCAGAGGAACAGATGGACTACAGTCAGTAATTGTAGAACTACAAAGTGCTTCTATATGGTAAGTGGAGCTGATAAAATGGACAGTGAGTGTAGAAACAAGGAGGTGGTTTTAATGTTATGGCTGATCGGTGTAAATTTCTATTGTTCTAAACTATCTTTATTTGAGCTGTTATCTGAACTGCATTTAATACTGTTCCAAAATGTAGGCAGACAATTAACCTGTAAGGTTTATCTGTATACTAAACATTGTTCTGGTCATGCTAGAAGTTGACCCTATCTATTTATTACACAAAGTTAGCTAGTGAGGTATTAAAAGTGGGGCATGCAGGTGGCATTACTTCACTAGCTTTGACCAGTGTTTGAGTCTCTATTTCAGCAGTACAGTTGGGTGCTCAGCCAACCCAGCTGGCCTCATTTGAGAGAAAGTAGACGTGGTTTGGGGATTGGGGGGCGGGTGGTAAAAACTTGTTGTATAGAAGCACAGACCAACACAAATGCTTGACAAGATATCCCTACCCATCCCACACACACACAGTTCTTGAATGAGTATAGTACAGGGGTGCTTGGACAGACATTATATGATATTTCTTTTGAAAGTTGATAAGCAGATTTATTTAATTAACAATTAAACTAGACTTGTACTGACTGATGACTTTATCTTTCTTTCCAGAGTGGTCAAGGAAGAAATTTCTGATGATAACGCAAAGCTACCTTGCTTTAATGGTCGAGTGGTGTCTTGGGTATGTACTCAGTCTTTTACTTTCCTTCTTTTAGAGTTAAATGTAAAACTGGGCTGTGTGTTGCAGCACTATTTTTGTATTGCATGCACAGTCCATAAACCCTTCTTATTTGCCCAAACCTTAGTGGATTTGCGCATGAGGCCAGTCTAGCAGGGCAGCACGGTGGCTAAGTGGCTAGCACTGTCGCCTCACAGCAAGAAGGCCCCACAGGTGGGGCGTCCGGGTCCTTTCTGTATGGAGTTTGCATGTTCTCCCCAAGTTTGCGTGGGTTTTCTTTCGGGTGCTCCGGTTTCCTCCTACAGTCCAAAGACGTGCAAGTGAGGTAAATTGGAGATACAAAATTGTCCATGACTGTTAGATATAACCTTGTGAACTGATGAATCTTGTGTGATGAGTAACTACCGTTTCTGTCATGACTGTAACCAAAGTGTAAAACATGACGTTAAAATCCTAATAAACACACATATAAGCCAGTCTAGCGCACGGAGAGTCATGCACTGATCTCCACTTCTGTACAGACGCCTCAGGCTACTAACTGCAGTGTTGGAGACTCCAATCCTTTTTAGTCCAGTCTTTTTCCACCCAGCAGACTCCATACGCACAAGTAAAGAAAGCAAATCTACTCACCACTTTGACGTTTAAAGATTGAATCTAGTGGCCAGTTTGTGCACCGCCTGCTAGGGGGCACCCAACCGGCTAGTAGCAGAACTGAGATTCGAACTCGGAGAGTTTCGAATCCTAGCACTGGTGCACTTGTGTTTTATCCCATTGACAGATCACTGAGTGGAACCGTGCAGCATTTTGTGTCTTATTATAACAAAAAGCTCTAAGTGTTTGTCTCACACTTTCACACAGAGATTGAAACCTAGCCTTCACTAAAACTTCTAATGAAAAGCCGGTTCTTAAGTCCAAAGGCTTGATGGAAACTAAACCCACTGGGACAGAAATGTTATACCAGCTTCAGGATTGTTCAAGTTCATTGAAGGAAACATGCACAATAGCATTGAATCCATTTACCTTAGTCAAAGAAATAGGGACAGGTTACTGTGTGGTTTTCTTTTATTTAACTGTTCTGTAAGGGTCTCAGAGAGTTTAAACTAATTCAGTTTACACATTTGAACTATTTAGATTAGCTGTGTAGTCTGGGTGCAAGTAAATGCCAATGCAAACTCATACTCTGTGAAGATAAGCATTTTTAAATTGGGTTAATATCCTCAGGCAGAAGTGAGGATGTATTCTGATAGCTTTTTAAAAAGACCATGATTTATTGACACCCTTTTTGTAAATTCTGAGACAGTGGATATTTGAATCCTGCAGCTCTTTTTGTGTTGTTTCACTTTTCCCCCCAAAGAGAATAGACCTGGACTTTGATTGGAAAGTCAAAACTGATGTTTCCCCACATATTATGAATGCCATTCAGTCACATAAAAAAGCAGCATTCTAAACAGACAAAAAGACATTATAGATGGTTTCCGAACATATTTCTGTAAGTCATTTTAGAGTACTACATTTACACTAGTCTAGTCAAAGCCCGGGCACCTCACCAAAACTAGCTGATGATTAGGAAATCTGGCTGCAAATCAGCTACTTAACAAATATGTAAACAAATATTTACCAACATCAATAGTGATGAACTTACTTGAGATAGTAGTAGTATGTAGTTTATGACACAGCCAAAAAGAGTGTAGAAAAACTGGAAGAATAAATGATGAATAATATCACAAAAATTAATGATATCAGAGTTAACCTAACAGTTTACCTAATACGAGGTAAGATTGATTAGCAGTCTAAAATCCAGAGGACTATCATGTTTCTTAAAATGCAAAAAGGCCTTAATAGACGTTTACATAATCGTAGCATTGTCTGATGAGCAGCAATGTGTAGTTATTAGTTGGGATGTAATGATGCCCCAGAAAGACAGTTAAAAATCGGCGCACATGGTACGATTCGAATCAGTTATTCATTTAAGATGAATCGATATTCACTTTAAACAGCAGAGGGCACTGGTGCTATTCACCTCGCCTGGTTGACGGCACTTGCCAGGTAGGGGATTTTCCAGACAAATTTATTTATGTAAGGATACTTTCTTTATTTGTATTACTTATTGATATAATGTAGGATTTGTTTAAAAATTTTATTTCAGGTTTTTTTTTTTTTACACAATAAGCATTATTTGGCATAGTTTGTACCTACCTCAGAAATAAAAGGACATTCATTATTTATATAAATAAAAGATAAGCACAAATACAGTATTTTATTTAAATTTTTTTTAAAGAAATAATAAAAGGAAACTTTGTCATTTGTCTTCAATTTCATTTTGTTTAAAAAAATCGTATCGTGAATCGTATCGCATCGTGGGTAGAGTGTATCATTACATCCCTAGTTATTAGTTATTAGTATGCATGCAGTGCTACTTTCTGTCTGTTCTGATGAAGTTACTATACTCTAAAACAAACCTAGTATAAGGTTGCACAACTTATCAAATGGAAGCTTTACATAAACACTTGTATAATTCTTCTTGTCTTTTGTAGCTGGTATCCTCAGATGTCCCTGCAGCAGAACCTGCACCAGCTCCAGTGGAGGTCCGAGCTCAGCCCTCACCTCCTCCTCCCCCACTGCCCCCTCCTCCAGCTGAAAGGACCCAAGGCATTGGAGATTCCAGACCCCCTTCATTCCAGTATGCAATTTCTCTTTTTTAATGATCCTTTTCCTTTACTTGAATTACTACCTGGAACTAAAATAAGAGATTTGAAAACTGAGCCAAATAGTTAAAATTCTTGTTTTTCATTCACTTTGTGATTTTTGCTCTTGTGTGTATGTGATGTATTAGAACAATAAATATGAAAATAAAAACAGATTCAAATAGAATTAATAATCTGATACTCGTCTGCACTTCGGCTGCTTTAATTCACAAACCCAACATTAGTTTAAATTAAAAAAATCTGTTTAAAATAGAAATGGCAGTCATAAATACATACAGCCTCCTGTACAATGAAATTGTGCTGATACTTTCAAACTTGCCTATTAAGCTCTATTCATAAGTGAAATCATGGCCAAAAACTTAAAAATGTAGTCACGTATTTTCTTTGTGTTACAGTCCAAATGCTGCCGGCAGTGTGGAGACACTGGATGAACAGACAGAAACGGAGTCTGTTGTGTCCTTCAGGAGAGAAAGGCCTCGTCACAGAGAGAGCATGGAGTCACATGGTGAGATATTATCCTGACGCACAGAGGGAGGATTTGTCGAATTTGTCTGAACTTGTGTTGATAAGATTATTGAACAGTAACTGTAAAACGTTTAGCTGACTTATTTATCCATCTGCCTGATTTTTTTTTTCTCCATTTTTGTCTCTTTTTCTCTAGGGTCTCGTATGAATGGACAATCTCGTATGGACAGGCACTTGGCTGGGTATGAGAGTGCCACCACTGTGATGAGCAGCGAACTTGAGACTACCAGTTTCTGCGACTCGGATGACGACGACACCATGAGCAGGTTAGACTGAGACTAAGGCAGCTTTCACATGATAACTGGTTTGTGCTCATGTTCATCGTGAGCCTGGGCTCATTGCCGCTTACAGCACGGTTTGAGCTTTTCACGATGCACAGCAAAACCGCTTTAATCATCTTAAACTGCTTCAAACTTGGAGCGCAGCAGCAAATGGTAAAAAAAAAAAAACAAGCAGCAAGGTGGTAATTTAGCGTGGTGTGTGACACTCAAGGTGGCGCAGTGCAAGGTAAGCGTCAATAACTCACTCCATATTGCTAAGAGTGTGAAAGCTTTCAAACAGTTTAAATAAATTGATAATGGCAAAAACAAATCTAATTTTGGCAAAAAACATATTAAATTAACATGCACTTAGGTAATCTGATGATGGGGGAAAACCAGTGACCTCCTGAGTCCGTCAATAACTTGATTATTTTGGCAGCATTGTTACAAATACTAATGTTATTGGTTTAATCACATTTTTCAAAAGCAAGGTGGCATCATCGCTTGTTTTTTTTTTTAAAGAAGTAGCTTGTATATAGTTACACTTTTTCTTACACCAGGTTGTATTGTTTAATCATTTTATTTTCTAAATGATTACTATAGAAATTCCTGTTGATACATAGAAAACACAATTAACACTGTGTTAGAGATTCAACTCTTCAGTTACTTAATTGGTAGTTACAGGAATAGACTTGATCCCTAATGCTACACCCACCTTTGTTCAACATTGCAGAAGCTTAATTCTTGTCGTATGCTTCACGCAGGTTCAGCAGTTCCACAGAACAGAGCTCTGCTTCTAGACTGCTAAAGCGTCACCGCAGACGCAGGAAACAGCGCCCCCCGAGGCTGGAGAGGGTACTGCCTTGAAATCTTTTGAGACATGTTGCTGAAGTTCTTGCGTCTCTGTTTTCTGATTGTGTTTTTATGTTAATACTGTCTTGCAGGCATCATCTTTCAGTAGTGTGACAGATTCAACCATGTCTCTAAATATTATCACAGTCACCCTCAACATGGGTTAGTATGTCTGGACCTTCTCTCAGCACAAATGTTACTTGCTAGATTGTACACCAGATGAGTTGCACCGAATGCATTAAAATAAAAATTGAAAATGTTGCTGAAATATAAGATTTTTAGTTTTCTGCTTTGAAATTGTGTTTTGTGTGTTAAATAACAGTGCTGTGGGTTAAACAGATGCCATACTTTACTACAACTGTATAGGATGCCATTTTAGACCAATCAGTTTTGCCCCCAAATAAATACCTTTAACTGAATATTAATAATAATTAGACACATCTGATTAATCTTAACATAGACTGCACTGCTATTAGTAACAAGTGTCAGAGCATGGCTGTAAGGTGGTAAAATTTGAATCTCAGTTCTGCTACTGCCAGGCCAGGTGCTTATACAAGCAGTGATGAGTGTTACTTTTAAAGGCTATGTTGTTGGTACATAAAGACCAGATGTGCTACATGGTCTAAAAATGTTAAGAATGAACGTTGAATTCCATTTATTGTATTTCTCATTTTTAAATGACACTTATGCTTCTTGACTTGGTGTATATGGCTCCTGTGTGTTCATTGCAAGTTTGTGTGTGTGTGTGTTCAACAGAGAAGTATAATTTCCTGGGAATCAGTATTGTGGGGCAAAGTAATGAGCGAGGGGATGGTGGCATCTATATAGGATCCATTATGAAGGGAGGAGCTGTAGCTGCTGATGGGCGCATTGAACCTGGAGACATGCTGCTTCAGGTGAGTGAGTGTGTGTGTGTGTATGGGTGGGATGAAGGGACAAATATGATTTTTGATGTTTTATAACTATTATATACTATTTTTTTTTTACTAAAAATTAGCTGGTTATTGTCGGTGTGTGACACAGATGGACAGGATTAGGAATGAGTCTATTAGAGGGCCAGTGCAGGTAGGGTGTTTTGGGCAGATTGAGATGGTTTAGGCATGTGCAGAGAACTGGGTGGGGGTGCTGAGGATGGAGCCACCGGGCAGGAAAGCTAAAGAGGAGGTTTATGGATGTGGTGAGGAAGGACATGCATGTGGTTGGTATGACGGGAGAATATTTAAGAGAGGGCAAGACAGAGACGATTGATCCACTGTGGAGACACCTTCTGGGAGCAGCTGAAAAAAAATAAGAAGATACTGTAGTAGCTGGGATATATTGCCCAGTGTAAGTCACATGCAGATAAAAGTCTCAGAATTGGGTGCAAACTTCTTGAATTCCTGTATCCAGACTGGTGGTGATGGTGTGGAAAATGATTTCTTGGCACATGCTGGGCCCTTAGTTTTATTTAGACAGTGTGTGAATGTCAATTTTTTACAATGGTATTGTAATTAACTTGAACTAAAATAACATTCTAATTTTATTACAGGTGAATGATATTAATTTTGAAAACATGAGCAATGACGATGCAGTCAGAGTACTGCGAGAGATCGTGCACAAACCAGGGTAAGTCATGTACAGTTTCAGCATATGAAAACAATTAGATGTGTGTGTGTTTGTGATTTTCTTTTTTTTTAACAAAGCCTGTGTATCCTATATGGTATTTTAGACCCATCACTCTGACAGTGGCAAAATGCTGGGACCCCTCACCTCAAGGCTACTTCACACTCCCACGTAGTAAGTGACTTTAATTTTTAAAAGCAGGCTTGATTTAACAGTTGACGTTTTTACATTAGGAAATCAAGATGGTTTCATGCTTTGTCATTTGTTTTAGGGAAGAACTTCAAGCAGTAACATAGTTTAATAGGTGTGTTTTCTCCCTTTTCTGCCAGATGAGCCCATACGACCTATCGACCCTGCAGCTTGGGTCAGTCATTCAGTGGCTATGACAGGAGTATACCCACCTTATCCAGGCAGTACAATCACATCCACCTCGTCTGTAACAGAGACTGAACGTGTGTATAAGCTTTTCTAGTTTGCAAAAATACATCTGCTTCTTTAAGTTCTTGTGTTATTTGAGTTGCTTTTTAGACCTAGTGTTGTCTGATTTTGGTCTATTTGTTCTTTGTTTTTAGGTTTTGATGAGTTTAACCTGTCTCTTCACTCCGACATGGCATCCGTGGCGAAAGCTATGGCCTCTCCTGAGTCAGGCCTAGAGGTCAGAGACAGAATGTGGCTCAAGATCACTATTCCTAATGCTTTTCTAGGTAAGAAAGTGGTTTCTTAAAATGCTAGTGTCATAAATGAGTGCTTAATTGTAAACCGTAAGGCAGCTGTCACATGATAAGCAGTTTACGATTCATTCACCTTGAGTCTGGGCTTATATTGCTGCTAAGTGCAGTGATTAAGCCTTTCACATGATATGTGGCAAAGCTGCTTTGTGCTGGCTGTCCAACTGAGCATCAAGCTTGAAAACAAGACACAATACTGAGTGAAAGTATTGACTTTTATTCACATGCACTTTTATATCAAATGGATTTTCATTTATACAAGAATGCTCTGCATAAGTCATAACTTGGTGAGCTACGAAGCAGCAACAAGCGATTCCAGGATTAGGAAGTGTGCCATTGCTATCTAAAATGCAATTCCATTCTCCCTGTTTCACAGTTTATCTGTCACCATGCCCTATTTTTCCCATAATGCCAAGGTTCTAATTTAAATTGGAATTGAACAGTTCAGTGTTTTGTGAAAGTGAGAATCAGTTCTCTCCACCAGGTCTGTGCATTCCTTCTGACTATGTCATTTAAACAGTATGTCTCATTGGCAGTGCTTTAAGAAGGTCGGTGTAAAAGTGGGTCAAAGTTCAGTCAGATGAAACTTTAAGCGCAGGGACAAGTAGTAAAAAACGAACGTCAAAGCAGCAAATGTGCACAAGACTCAAGGTGTTGGAGCGGTCAGGTAAACGACTCTGCCTCACTCCATAGGAAACAAAGCACAGTCAGCGCCAAAGTGGTTTTGCCATGAGTCATGTGAATGCAGCCTAACAATATTAGTTGAACATAAGGTCAGTCTAGCATTGAGCTAATAAACAACAATGATGTGGTTTGTGTAGGTTCAGACGTGGTCGAGTGGCTCTACCATCACATCGAGGGATTTCAGGATCGTCGGGAAGCTCGGAAATATGCCAGCAACCTCCTGAAAGCTGGCTTCATCAGACACACCGTTAACAAGATCACCTTCTCTGAACAGTGCTACTACATCTTTGGAGACTTCAGCGACTGTGAGAATTGTAAGGACCACATTCTTGTTATCCAGCAAACATCAATATTGATTCATGAAATTCTTATTTGTAAATATCAAATTGTGGGCTTGTAGAATAAAAACCAACAAAATGAGGAATGGCAATAGATTGTAATGTAATCTAACCTTGTACTTTATCTTTCTTGTTCTTTTTTTCTCAGACATGGCCAACTTGTCCCTCAACGATAATGATGGCTCTAGTGGTGCCTCAGACCAGGACACATTAGCCCCTCTACCATTGCCAGGGGCAACCCCGTGGCCCTTGCTCCACTCTTTCCCTTATCAGTATCCACATCCGTACTCCAGCCAACCTCCTCCTTACCATGAGCTGACCAGCTACAGCTATGCCCCTGGCAGTACAGGCAGTCAACACAGCGAGGGTAAGAGCCTACTAGTGCAATAATTCTGTATTTGTTTTATTAAACAAATTAGCTACAGCATATAAAATACTGGGGAAAACCCCTGACCTTACATTTCATTCCCCATAATCACTATAAATACAGCATGTTACCAAAATGCACAGAAACTAGACTTTCATCAATTCAGATTAGATTCAACTTTGTCATTTTGCAGAGTACAAGAACAGAGCCAATGAAATGCAGTTAATGCAAGTTTTATTCATTAAATATTAAAAATTCATTAAATAGCTATGCATTAGGTGAACGCATAGTTTCATGATAGCCATTCGGTTGCATGACTTTACTGGTAAATGTTGCCTGACCGATATTACTGCAATGTGATCGGTGACAACTTGTAGTGGTGTTGTGAAATTACATTTCTATCTTGACAATCTGCATTATTCTTTACTTTTATTTCACTTTCATCAACCGCTTTATGCTGGTCAGGGTCACAGCTGGTCTAGTTCCACCAGAAAACACTGGGTGTAAGGCAGGAATACCCTGGACAAGGCCTAAATGAATGTGAATTTAGAATTTAGATAGTGAATTATATCTGTGTAGACGTTCGGCCGGCTGATAGCTCTCGAGATTTGATCCCAGATTTCAGCAGTAGTGGGCTAGCGCAGTAGACCGCTGAGCCGGCTGAGTGCTGATTCTGCACTTTATTAATTTCAGTAACATAATTGTCAGAAGGAAATAGATAATTATTTTGTGAAACATTGAGTCTATCAACATTTGTGGTTGCGGAATTGCAAAAATATATATTTTGGGCAGCCTCTATGAGTTTGCTCCATATTGAAGAATACTGTTGTTTTCAAAAAGAAATGACAGCATTTGTAACATGCTCACTCTGCTAAGCAGCACCAGGAACATGGTGTGATGATCTGTATTTATATAGGTGTCATACCTGCTAACTTATACCAAAATCACTGACTATCTTTAAATGTACAGATTACTGTATGTAGTTTTAAATGTCATATTTCTTCATCCTTTTTTGTTTATCTTCCCCTTCTAGGAAGTCGGAGCAGCGGCTCTACTCGGAGTGAGGGCGAAAGGCGTAGGGGAAGTAAGAGTGGCAGCACAGTGGCTGGCAGCACCCGTGATGACAAATCCCCCAATGGAGGAGACTCGCGCTCGGGCAGTGGCAGCGAATCAGAATACTCTGTGCGTAGCAGCCTGAGAAGGGACCACGGCTCGGCCACACCCAGCGAACACAGCCATGCTAGTCAGCGCTCACTTCACCGGGCCCCACCCCCTCACCTCGCTCCATACCCGCCGGGCATTCCTATTCCCTACAACCCCATGATGGTGATGATGGTACCACAGCATCCACATCCAGCTATGGGAGCCCCTCATCCCCAGACAGCTGGCACGCAACTCCACCCAGGCCTGCCTCCACCCAGCAACCCAGGAGGGCCTCCTGGAGCTCCACCCACGCGAGACCTGGGCTCAGTGCCACCTGAGCTCACAGCATCAAGGCAGTCCTTCCACCTGGCCATGGGCAACCCCAGCGAGTTCTTTGTGGATGTTATGTAGTGAAGGCTAACACAGGATGTGTGTGTGATGAATGAGTGAAGTGTGAGTTAGTGAATGAATGAGTGACAAGTGTATCATATAATAACTGTGAGCCTGACTCAGTAAGAGACTGAGACATAACATTTGATATTGATGGAGATAGCTCTTTGTAGTTGCTGGTAGGAACAGGGTTTCTGTATAAAGCTGGAAGTCTTGCACAGCTCGAATTAAGCAGTTGAAGTTTCACCAGCATAAAATGCAACAGGGTTTTGACTTCCAAACAGTCATGTTTGTTTTTTTATTGGAACATTTTCCCTGAAATATTCATCAGATTATGCTGTAAGCACTATACTCTAGTTCATGTATGGAACATCTGTGAGGCCTCTCTGTCCTCTGATAATATTTGCTTTGGCAGGAAACACACATCCTGCCAAACGCAAGTTCTGTTGATGTCCAAATTTTGTGTGTGGGTTTCTGCATGACCCACCTACAGAGAGGTACGCTTTCCTTTATTTAAAAAATGCAGATCCTTAAAATCATGTTCTTCATTTGCGAATAACAAAACGAACAAGCAGGCAAAAGAAGTTGCACTATTGCGATGGATAAGTCATGTTTTAAAATATTTTAACAGTTTATTTTTAGAAGATATCAACCCAATAGATCATGTTTATTGGGAATCATGGTTTTTTGACAAGGCAGCTAAATTGCTTTAAAAAGTAGTATACTATCAAATCCTAGAAACCATGTTTCCACAAAGCTGAGAAATGCAAACAGATGGGCAGTTGTAGCTGTCTAACGTATGACAACTAGTAGTGAAGGTCTTTTTTATTGTACACCTAAGCAATATGCAAAATGTAAAAAAACAGGGTTTAAAAGACATGACTAGCAGCAGCTTTACTATGGTCATTTCTCCATGAATGAAAGTTGTAATCATAATTAGAAAAAATAAATATCAAATCTGTTGGCAGACTACATTTGGTAGTAGTAGAAGCAACGGTACTCTGAGAGGAAACGGTAATGCCAAAAATGGTACTTCTGCTTGGTAGAATGGGCTGTTTTTATACTCCACATATTTCACATTTCTACTAATTTTTGTTTGTTTTTAGACTGAAAAGCATAACCATTGTATATGAATGAATATATAGATATAATCAAAGCATACAGGTGCTGAATGAAGATGTCTGAAGAGTGCCACTTTGGTGGCTTTTCGTTTGTTGTCACTTTTGTGTTTCTTACTCAAAATAAATTTGTAATAGAAGAGAACCCATTTGAACTGACGTTGATTTATTAAAAGCTTATTTGTCTGAAGTATTTAGCAGACCAATGCCAGAAGATGTTAGGGCTTTCACAGTTACATATACATACTTGACTTCCCTTCTAACACAAGTAAATTGGTCAAGTGTCCCTATGGTATCGTTTTATAATAGTATATTTGTTTTATATTTGAGTTTTACACTGATCAGCCATAACATTAAAACCACCTCCTTGTTTCTACACTCACTGTCCATTTTATCAGCTCCACTTACCATATAGAAGCACTTTGTAGTTCTACAATTACTGACTGTAGTCCATCTGTTTCTCTACATACCTGTTTAGCCTACTTTCACCCTGTTCTTCAATGGTCAGGACCCCCACATGACCATTACAGAGCAGGTATTATTTAGGTGGTGGATCATTCTCAGCACTGCAGTGACAATGACATGGTGGTGGTGTGTTAGTGTGTGTTTTGCTGGTATGAGTGGATCAGACACAGCAGCACTGCTGGAGTTTTTAAATACTGTGTCCACTCACTGTCCACTCTATTAGACACTCCTACCTAGTTGGTTCACCTTGTTGATGCAAAGTCAGAGACGATCGCTCATTTATTGCTGCTGTTTGAGTTGGTCATCTTCTAGACCTTCATCAGTGGTCACAGGACACTGCCCATGGGGGTGCTGTTGGCTGGATATATTTTTGGTTGGTAGACTCTCAGTCCAGCAGTGACAGTGAGGTGTTTAAAAAAAACTCCATCAGTGCTGCTGTGTCTTCTCCACTCATACCAGCACAACACACACTAACACACCACCACCATGTCAGTGTCCCTGCAGTGCTGAGAATGATCCACCACCTAAATAATACCTACTCTGTAGTGGTCCTGGGAGAGTCCTGACCATTGAAGAACAGCATGAAAGGGGACTAACAAAGCATACAGAGAAACAGATGGACTACAGTCAGTAATTGTAGAACTACAAATTGCTTCTATATGGTAAGTGGAGCTGATACAATGTGTGTAGAGACAAGGAGGTGGTTTTAACGTTATGGCTGATCAGTGCATATTCGATTTTACATTCTGAATCTTACAACAATTTACCTAAAAGAAAAAAAATTGAAAGAATTGGTACCCCCTCAAATTGTAAAAGCTGAGCTTCATTCATTCAAAAAAAATGACCTTGACCGATCACTATATGCTTTAATATTCAATGACTATTTAAAAAAAATGTTTGTAATTACTTCCCAAGGATAAATAATCCATCTCTTGTAAGCATTCCTAAAAGTTAAAAAAATAATCACAGTAAGTGCAGATCTTAAGAGGGACACACAATCATCTATCAAGCATTACATATTATTTAAATTTTAATTCATCATGAAGAAAATTTAACTACACCCACACTTGACTAAGTCAGTGACCAGGTGAACCAGATACACCGCAACCCTGTGGGCGTGCTGCTCACTGGCCGGGACAGAAAGTCAGACGGCCCAATGCAGCCAAATACTAGAACATTCTTGATAAAATCCTAAAGACTTCGCAAACTCGTAATGGGGCAAGAGTTCTTCAATGTGACAAGGACTCAAAGCACACAGCCAAAAAAATATTGGAGTGGCTTTGGAGCAAGTCCATGGAAGTTCTAAAGTGGCCCAATCAAAGCCCTTATTTAAACTCGATTAATGATCTGTGGAGAGACATTTTCATTCAATCAGAAAAAGTAAGCAGAGATAATTTCAGCAAAGATTCTGCTCTTAAAATGAAAATCTGTATTTGGATCTATTGACACATCTGTAATAAATATTACCAAACTGTTCTATTGATTATGCAGCAAGATTATGCACCACTAAACAGTGGTGCGAAAGCTGGATAGTAAAAAACGAGGCACAAAAAGAATATTGATGCCTTTGAACTAGGGTGCTGGCAAACACATGGTTTAAAAAAAAAATTGCACACAACAATAATCAAGGAGTTACAGCAAATTATTTTGGGATGTTATGTAGTGTGGTAGTATGAGATCTTTACATTTTTGGCTTTGTACACAAGCATCCTTTTTTAAATTAAATGTAGGCACGATGTGTCAAAATTTAGGTTGATTGAAAATAAGGTGTGTGGCTGACTTGACCCAGAAATGGAAGTGGAAACAATTTATGGATCAGTGATCCAGGGCTGCTCGATTCCGGACATGTTGGAATTGATTCAGACTTTAGACTCTGCAGTGTCGATTATACAACTTAATTCTAAAGATAGTTTTCTCGAATCGAAAACTAAACACAAAACATAAAAGGGCATTATTATTATATAAATACACAGTGCTGATTTACAGTATAAACAGGGTATTTTCATCACCTCATTTGTTCTTCAGAGACATAACTTCTTCTACCAGTAACTCAATCTTGATGTTTCTTACATTGGTATTTTAAATGTCTTCTGTTCATTCTCATGACAGTCTACTAACAGACTATCCATGTACACTAACTGAGCACATTATTGGTATGTGTAAATCATAAAATGGTAATTGAATGCACATACAAATAAAGTTTTGGTAATAAAATGCTTATTAACTGTATTTGTATGGTGTTACTTTCTTGCCAAAAGTCCAGAGTACAACTTGTTTTTTGTGAGCAGGATCCCTTGTATTCTCAATTGTGCTCTCGACTTTTAGCAAAAAAATAACACCATACATATGGTCTAGAACACGTGTCAAACTCAAGGCCCGCGGCCAAATCCGGCCCGCCATGTCATTTTATGTGGCCCACGACAGCTTAAAAGACATATGATTGTTTTAAAATACACAAACTGCATCTCTAACAATGCATGCCAATTTTGTGACCCACAAAGTGACCGCATTCCGCCACTAGATGGCAGTGTTTCCACATCAGCGTTTAACTGAGGCGATTTTCCAACAAGTGATGTTGAGAAATATTTACAAATTATTCCAAAATGTCCAAGAAGAGAAAATTTAAGCAGAAGGAAGGTAATTTAATGAAAGATGGGACAGTGAATACAAGTTTGTACTTCAAGAAGAGAAACCGGTATGTCTCGTGTTAAGAAGCCGTGTCTGTGGTAAAGGAGTACAATATAAATGTAGATACTGTATACATTATAAATATACAGTATACATTTGGCATTTTGACACCAAACTGAATTTATCCTCTAAGAAAAACAACAAATTGTCCAAGACTTAAAAGGCAGATGGCAATCACAGCAGGATACGTTACAATCTGCCTTTTGAGGGCCACCATAATGCAGATGTGGCCCTCGGTGAAAATGAGTTTGACACCCCTGGTCTAGAACAAGGTTTTTCTACACCCTTGGGTGGGTTGCGATCCAAAACAATTGGGTCGCAGAGAAAAATAACAATAATTAAATAAACAAATTTTAATAGGCACATAAACACAAAATGAACTTGTACACAAAAACCCCTAATGGAGGCTTTACGTTACATCTTGTAAGGGCGGCACGTGGCTAAGTGGGCAGCACTGTCGCCTCACAGCAAGAAGGCCGTGGGTTCGATCCCCAGGTGGGGTGGTCCGGGTCCTTTCTGTGTGGAGTTTGCATGTTCTCCCCGTGTCTGCGTGGGTTTCCTCCAGAAGCTTCGGTTTCCTCCCACAGTCCAAAGACATGCAAGTGAGGTGAATTGGAGATACAAAATTGTCCAAGACTGTGTTTGATATAACCTTGTGAACTGATGAATCTTGTGTAATGAGTGACTACCGTTCCTGTCATAAATGTGGCCAAGGTGTGGAACACGACGTTAAAATCCTAATCAAAACAAAACAACACAGTAGGACCAGATTGCCATCATTTTTATTAATTAAGTATATTTCATTTTGTGTTTCGTTGTGTTTGACGCCTTGTTTGTGTTGCCTGGGTCGCTGGGAAATCAACTCGTGATTCCCAACGCCTGGATTTGGAAGTCAACTCAGAATCACTGTAAATGAACTGTATACTGTATATGAAGAATCGACTCTTTCCAATATAGAGTATTGGAGAATCGACTCTATTTGAAATTGACTCCCATTCCTTATCGCTGAAACCAAACAGACTTCCGGGGCACCAACTTTAGCAGTGAGGGACTGTTGTTGGAAGGGAAGGACACGTTTGTTGTGTCACACGGAGTGAGATTATATTATAAGACAGACAGCAGCAGGAACACAATCGATTACAGCAGTAAGGTTGCTCAGTCACCATCTCCACTCAAGTGCATCAAGGACGAACGCACAACAGGCAGGAGTTTTTTTACAAGCTCTATATTGCATTTGTATTGTATTTATCACTGTACACTTTATTTAATTTTTTTTTAATGAATTTTCTCCTGATTGTCACTGTCTGCAGGGAAAAGAAATACAATCTGAAAAGCTACTGCGTTACTGACGAGGCTAACTAGCTAAAGCTAATCATCATGTTGGTGCGAAAAGTCACTCAGAATACCGCATTGTGCAACGCTGTGTTGAGGATTCCTCAGTCATTACCAGGGTAAATTACACTTTTCATATCGTTTTGCATAATGGTAGTGTATTATTATTTTTACTGAGCGCAACAACACTCGCAATTTCATATAGCTAACGTTACTTAGCTAGCAAGACGGACTGCGTTTTAAACGTTTGCGTACTACCCTACTAAATAGTATTTAAAGTAAGGTTAACTACACATTCTGTCAATACTGTTTAGGCATACTATGTGAAACTGTAGTACGCAGTTTAGGATGTTACTTTGCGGTTATTTGTGAACCGTACTTTTTATCCATGCACTTTATATGTTGTGTAAATGTGGTATTGATAAACTCTATACATTATTAAGAGATAGTAAAGTCACTCTGGTTGTTTCTCAGGGTACAACGTCAAACAGGATCTGCTCTGAGTGTACATGGTGTTCGTCCTTATGTCAGCCACACTGCAGAGGTAAGATCAATGTCAAGACTTCAAGTTTACTTGACTTGTTTTTAAATGCATTTACCTTCTATTCACGTTATAGTAGCTGCATTTGTGTCCAGTTGTGTTAAAACAGCAAAGCAATCAATTTCAGTCTAGGGAGCTCTTGGGTCTTTCCCCTCTTGTCAATTTGTTTTCAGTTTATGTCATTCAGTTATACAGGGGTTGGACAAAATAACTGAAACACCTGTCATTTTAGTGTGGGAGGTTTCATGGCTAAATTGGACCAGTCTGGTGGCCAATCTTCATTAATTGCACATTGCACCAGTAAGAGCAGAGTGTGAAGGTTCAATTAGCAGGGTAAGAGCACAGTTTTGCTCAAAATATTGCAATGCACACAACATTATGGGTGACATACCAGAGTTCAAAAGAGGACAAATTGTTGGTGCACGTCTTGCTGGCGCATCTGTGACCAAGACAGCAAGTCTTTGTGATGTATCAAGAGCCACGGTATCCAGGGTAATGTCAGCATAGCACCAAGAAGGACAAACCACATCCAACAGGATTAACTGTGGACGCAAGAGGAAGCTGTCTGAAAGGGATGTTCGGGTGCTAACCCGGATTGTATCCAAAAAACATAAAACCACGGCTGCCCAAATCACGGCAGAATTAAATGTGCACCTCAACTCTCCTGTTTCCACCAGAACTGTCCGTCGGGAGCTCCACAGGGTCGATATACACGGCCGGGCTGCTATAGCCAAACCTTTGGTCACTCGTGCCAATGCCAAACGTCGGTTTCGATGGTGCAAGGAGCGCAAATCTTGGGCTGTGGACAATGTGAAACATGTATTGTTCTCTGATGAGTCCACCTTTACTGTTTTCCCCACATCCGGGAGAGTTACGGTGTGGAGAAGCCCCAAAGAAGCGTACCACCCAGACTGTTGCATGCCCAGAGTGAAGCATGGGGGTGGATCAGTGATGGTTTGGGCTGCCATATCATGGCATTCCCTTGGCCCAATACTTGTGCTAGATGGGCGCGTCACTGCCAAGGACTACCGAACCATTCTGGAGGACCATGTGCATCCAATGGCGGTGCCGTGTATCAGGATGACAATGCACCAATACACACAGCAAGACTGGTGAAAGATTGGTTTGATGAACATGAAAGTGAAGTTGAACATCTCCCATGGCCTGCACAGTCACCAGATCTAAATATTATTGAGCCACTTTGGGGTGTTTTGGAGAAGCGAGTCAGGAAACGTTTTCCTCCACCAGCATCACGTAGTGACCTGGCCACTATCCTGCAAGAAGAATGGCTTAAAATCCCTCTGACCACTGTGCAGGACTTGTATATGTCATTTCCAAGACGAATTGACGCTGTATTGGCCGCAAAAGGAGGCCCTACACCATACTAATAAATTATTGTGGTCTAAAACCAGGTGTTTCAGTTATTTTGTCCAACCCCTGTAGATGTTTAGCAGAGGCATCATTGTCAATGTGAACAGTAACTTACTTTTTAAATGTAATCCTAAAATGTGTTACGATATACTGTGTCCAATATGATCCGCATTAAACACCAAAACACATACAAACAATCTATAAAAACATTAAAATGCACTGATTTTGAAATATTGGGAGAGGAATTGGTGCTTTTTCCAGAGTGTATTTATACTTTATTTATACATCATTCCTCTGACAAAAATAAAGCTGTTAGTGAAAATAAATACGTTATAATAATATCTAATTATCATGTTTGCTGGTGCATTCTACGTGATGGCCACATAGAGATTGCATATGAGCTTTAATATTGGTAATGCTACTTAAAATGTGACAGGTGAGTGAAAATCTTAGGTGCATAGTCCCTCACAGTTGCTATACACATTAACTTACATAAACTAGCACAATTTGTTCAATATATACATGTATTGATTGAAGACTATTTATGTACAGATGTATTTAAATAATCTTGATAGCAAGGAATGTAATATTATGCACACATGGAACAGAAATGCACTTGGAAGTTACTCTAGTGTTTAGAAGAAAACATAAGGCTGCATTTGTCAGGCAATGGCATGGTGGCAAAGGCCACTTGGAGGCCCAGTAAATCTGGGACAAAGTTCAGATCAGTTTCCATGATCACAAACAGCATGGCTTTAAGTCACGCCCCAAACACACTTACGTCAGTGTTATGGAACAGATAGATAAGCGAGATGAAACAGATTAGTGCTTTAAATACATGGAAATGTTTTACTGTGTCATATTACAAAGATCATATGTTTGGGTGAGTGAGTGAGTGAGTGAGTGAGTGAGTGAGTGAGTGAGTGAGTGAGTGAGTGAGTGAGTGAGAGAGAAAACGAACGAACAAACGAACGAACGACCTTATGTCCTTGCTTGTGCTCTCTGGTTCATTGAGCAGCCCATGAGTGTCACATTGACTGTCGGGCTGTTTGTAGAATGTGCCCGGTGTATGAAGTCCTGGAACTTTAAAACTTGCATACCTTTGCCTTGAGAACAGGGAGTCTGGATATGAACCAAAATAGTGTGGAGGGGTGTCTAAAATTAAGTGTGATTGCTCCTTGACACTGTGCACCCAGCACTTGACAGACAGAGGAAATTGAGGGCATTTAAACAATTGGCTTGCAAGTCAATTTAAATTCAAATATCACCTCCATAACTTGTTCTTATGACAGTGGTCTATTATGCTAGCCCAACACAACTGAGACCTGGATTAGAGTCTAAGTGGTGCTGTGTAGGCATGATTAACTTGGTCTAAGGCAGGGGTGAGCAATTAAATTTTCCAAGGGGCCACATGAGAAACTGGGACTGTTGTGGAGGGCCCGGAACAACAGGGTGAACTTAATTCTGCTCAACATTAGTATCTCTTTATAAAAAGCAGTAAATTGTACAGTGCTGATAAGCTGTTACTGTTTAGAGTAGATGTTACAATCAGATGATGAAAATGAAAAGCAGGCAGAGTAAAAACATCAACATTCTTTTAATATTTAAATGAATTTAAACATTTTCAAAAACATGTGTGAACAAAATGTGTAGATTTTAAATAATCTTTAAACAAAGTGCTATTGTTGTTTTTTTAATTACCTTATTTGCTGTTTTCAGTCATTTGTTCTTGTTGGATATTCTTTTTGGAAATCACAAAGCTGTTTTTGACAGCTCCAGTCCTGGATGTGTAAAACTTAATATAAAGTCTTTGTTGCTTTTGCAGTTTAGTTAGCAAAGCTTCAGATGTGATGCTCTGCATTGCTTAAGTTTTTGTTTTTCTCTGTGTTTAGTACTATAATGATGATTTTAAACCCTAGATTTACATTTTGATCCTTGAGCAGCTTTACATCTGACTTCAGTAAATAAATCCTTAGAAGTTTATGTTTTGTTAAAAACTCGACCGTCTTTATCAGTCACACTCAGTTCTGTTAGCCAAAACATTATGGTGAAGCTGGATACACTCACACACGTAAATTAAAACTTATGTAAATGTAAAGAAATAGCACTCCCATCAAAATAAAAACAGTCCTGTTGTATTGCATGTATGATGTATATTTATTTACATCTGATTTTTAATTGCCAATGACCTCATGTGGGCCAGATGTCCACACAATACAATGCCCAGGTCTGGTCTAAGGGGTGGTTTGGCCTTGTGATGGATTGGTGCCCTATTCAAGGTGTTACTGCCTAGCACTCAGTGTTTCACCCTGACCTGTCTTGACCCTGACTAGGATAAAGCGTTTGCTGAAAATGAAATGAAGAAAAAAAAAATAAAGCATCTATAACTTTTATTTTAGGATTAGCACCAGCAGATATGGTCATAAAGAAACTGTACAGATTTAGCGGTTGATAAATAAACCGTTTGATTAGATCATACATTGGTTATTTCCCTTTTTTTATCACACCATTGTTTTCTTCTTTTCTGTCTGTCCCAATGCATAGGCGGTATTGGAGAAGACTGTTACCGGGAGTAATGTTGCCACCAAGGCTGACAAGTTGGACAAAAAGGCTGCCAGTGTGGTGTGTGTTTATTGTTTTTATCAATATTTATACTCGGTATAAGTAAATAGTGCAGATATAACGTTGCTGGCTTTGCTGACTAAACATTTCATCCTCTGTCTTATTCAGGAGTCCAAGTCTTTTGCTGTAAACATGTTTAAAGGGCAGATCAGTACCTCACAGGTGTTCCCCTTTCCCTCAGGTAAACCATCTTGTCGTTTTGAAGAGATGTTATTGCTCTCTTCCAGTTACATTTCCTAATAGTTTAGTAATGTTATATATGTGTATAATACAATGTTTTTATTAGACTCTGAGTAGCTAACTCTGACAATGACTGTGCTAATGATGTTTCTTTGCTAAATATTTTTAGTTTTAAATGAGGAGCAGTCTGAGTTTCTCAGAGAGCTGGTGGGGCCTTGTTCCAAATTCTTTGAAGTAAGTGTTATTTACCAGTATTTGAAATCAAGTCAAGTCTATTTTATTTGTATAGCTCTCTTTGTAATGGACAGTGTCTCAAAGCAACTTTACAGACTCCAGTGATTTGATAGATGAGTTTGATTCGTTCTTGCATTTATTAGTTCTATTTGTTTATGTCATATGTAGGAAGTCAATGACCCTGCTAAGAACGATTCACTGGAGAAGGTGGAAGACCAAACCCTTGAGGGGCTAAAGGAGATGGGTGCTTTTGGCCTTCAAGTGCCTGCTGACCTGGGTGGCGTAGGGCTCAACAACACACAGGTAGTTGGAAGTTGGATCACTAATTCATATGATTAGTTGCTTTATTTTTTGATGTTTACTGTTCAGATTAGCTAAGACAAAACATAAGCTATCAGGAGAGCTTTAAAATTCATTTGATAGCAAAAATATACATCATGTACATTTTGCACATAAAGTTGACTTAAAGTCTTGTTTCTGTGATGTCAGTATGCCAGGCTGGTGGAGATTGTGGGCATGCATGACCTGGGTGTCGGCATCACTCTCGGTGCCCACCAGTCCATTGGATTTAAGGGCATTCTTCTGTATGGCAACAAGCAGCAGAGAGAAAAGTACCTGCCCAAGCTGGCCTCAGGTGAGAGATCATACAGTGCAAGTGTTTGATAAAATGAGACATTGATAGTAATTGCTTGTGGTTTTACACTAACTGTATGTGTGTTCGGTTTGTGTACACGGGCCTCTTGCACAATATATGTTGTATGTCCCATTTCTGAACATCACTTATGTTTGCTTTTGGCTACCTTGTTCACACCTGCCTCAGATGTTTATAGATTCAGTTGTTCGATTGTTTAATTTTATTTTGGGAGTAACAGTTCACGAAGTGTTAAAAGATTTACCAACATTATATTAAAAATTAAATAACAAACAATAAAAAGACAAAACACAACTCGAATAACATTATATATATAACGTACATATGTATACACGTTATACATGTTAATAAAGTCAAGGAAAGCCTTACCAAATTAGTGAATTTTGCCTCAGTATAATAACGTGAACGTACGTATAAGCTAATGAAATAACATTGGTTAATCTGGGGAACCTTTAGGCTATTCACCCTTGTAATTGAAGACGTAACTTTGATTTTTGGCAACTCCGCCAGTACTGTGTATAAAAAATAGCCATGATTAAAGTTAATCTTTTACCAGTGGTGCAACACTGAGTGACCTGATAGTCTTGGAATAAAGTTGAACAATCGAACAACTAAAACACTTTCCAAAACAAATGCTATAATGTAAAGGGATAATGCCATGGGGTTGTTTTTTTCAGGGGTTGACTTAGGCCCCTTAATTCCATTGAAGGGGAATCCTAATGCTTTGGCCTACCAAGACATTTTGGACAATTGTAAGCTTCCAACTCTGTGGGAACAGTTTGAGGAAAGCCCTTATCTGTTGCAGCATGACTGTACCCCAGTGGTCATTTTATGCATTAAATTAATTATAAATTGTTGCTGTAGGTGTGAAGGAAAGGATATATGAAGAATAACAGCTATTTCCAACTTAGAAGCAAAAAAAAAAAAAAAAAAAAAAAAGACTAGCAGCATCACTGTGTCAAGCAGCCTAAAGATCAACTTTATCTACCTGCCCTGTTTTCCTCCAGGTGAAACAATAGCAGCATTCTGTCTCACTGAGCCGTCTAGTGGCTCAGATGCTGCTTCCATCAGGTCCCAAGCGGTGCCCTCTGCCTGTGGAAAGTACTTCACACTTAACGGAAGCAAGATTTGGATCAGGTGGGTATCTTTTTTCCTAACGTACACACACACACACACACACACACACACACACACACACACACACACACACACACACACACACACACACACAAACATACTTTCTCAAACCACCACAGTACCACCAGAGGGCGTATCTGCTTTTGATTTGGCTGCAGATTTCACCCTTCAGCTGAAACCGTCCAAATTTGTATTTGTTCTTATTGAATATATTTTGTGTTTTTGTGTGTCTGGGGTTTTGAAATATGTGTGTAATAGCCTGTATTATGGTCCCTTACAGTAACGGAGGACTGGCTGAGATCTTCACAGTGTTTGCTAAGACTCCAATGAAAGATGAGAAAACTGGAGAAATGAAGGACAAGATTACAGCCTTCGTCGTTGAAAGGAGCTTTGGGGGAGTCACTCAGTGAGTTATAACCTTAACTTAACTTGACTAATGACTGTCATTTAATCTATTGAGGCCACAAGACTTAGGTTTAGCCAGTCAAAATCACAGGATGCTAAGTATATGGCTAATCGTTACGTTTTTAATATCACAGTCACTCTCGTTCACATTAGAGTTGATGTAAAACCGACAGCCTATTGGTGTTGCTGATAACCGTTAAATAATATGATGTACATCACACATTTATATTGTTATTCATTTTTAATCCATTTTACAAATCTCATTTTCAGAGATTGAAATATTTTGTGAAATGAAAATGCAAAATGCAAGAATCTGTGATTTGTTAGTTCAACTGACCAATGTGCAAAATATTTCTAATGTTTTCACTGACTTGTATAAACATATTTAAAATTTGGGACAGAGGCACATTTAACACAGTGTTACATCACTTTTCTTATTAGTTACACTTTTTAATGGGGTGACACAGTGGCTTGGTGGGGTAGCACTGTCACCTCACAGCAAGAAGGTCATGGGTTCGATCCCCAGGTGGGATGGTCCGGGTTCTTTCTGTGTGGAGTTTGCATGTTCTCCCCGTGTCTGTGTGGGTTTCCTCCCACAGTCCAAAGATGTGCAAGTGAGGTGAATTGGAGATACAAAATTGTCCAGGACTGTGTTCGATATAACTAATGAACCTTGTGTGATGAGTAACTACCGTTCCTGTCATGAATGTATCCAAAGAGTGTAAAACATGCTGTTAAAATCCTAATAAACAAACAAACAAGCACTTTTTAATGGTTTTAGAACTGAGGGCACTAACCATTGCAGTTTTAGAAGTAGAATTTTGATTGATTCTCTTCTTCATGATGTGGCATAGTTTCAATAGGGACAGATCGGAAACTAACTGAAACTAGGACTCATCTGACTACAGCACATGTTTTTACTGTTTGTTGGTCTGTCTGAGAACCTCTGGCTCAGAGAAATGAGTGGCATTTATACAGTTTCTGTGGTGGACTGAGTTACAGTGGTTTTCTGAAGTACTTTAAACACATGTGCCTATATTTATCACATTAGCATACTGGTTTCTCATGTACTGCCTCCAAGGACTTAAGGGTCACGCACATTAGGCATGGTTTCAGGTCTTGCTCTACACGGACAAAGGTTTCTCTGTATACCCTGAATGTTGCATGGTATTATAGATGCAATGCAGGATGCTTTTATCTGCATGATGCATCTTAGATGGCAGTGCATGAGAAACCATTACGCTACTATGATAAATATAGCCACATGCACTAAAGGTACTTCAGAAAACCATCAAGGACCTAAGCTATTTGAAGTCCTGCATTGAAATGCTCTTTTTGAACTTATAGACAATTTCTTCATGACAGTTGGCACAAAGTGGTGAGTCACGACTTGCAAATACTGAGCCTTTGGTGTTTCCTTTTTTTTTATACCCATCTTCATTTCCTCATCTGCTACCAGTTGACCTGCTTAGTGTGAAATGTTCAAAATAACAAACAGGTCACATGTTGTTTTATGTCATTTTTCAAAACATCTGAACATTTCTCAAAAAAGGGTTTGTTTCTCCAAGCACCCAACCTGTTTTATTCCCTGTTTATTCTATTATCATAGCATTTTAATGGTTTGAATTTCCTTATTACTTCCACTGCTTAATTACATTAATTATATTGTGCTCACATCTCTTATTTAGTGGCCCTCCAGAAAAGAAGATGGGCATCAAGGCCTCAAACACAGCAGAGGTATATTTTGAGAACGTTCGTGTTCCGGCTGAATGCGTCCTCGGCGAGGTTGGAGAGGGTTTTAAGGTGGCTATGAACATCCTTAACAACGGTCGCTTTGGCATGGCGGCGGCGCTCTCAGGAACCATGAAAGGTGTCATTGCTAAAGCGGTAAGTGTTTCTGTATGTGCATGTGTGCTTTGCACTGTGTTGTTAGGTTTCATCTGTGTGATTGTGTGTGATATCCAGTCTTGATTAGGATCGCGTCTTTTTTATTCAGTTGATGGTGATGATCTATGATGATCAACCTCTTGCTGTTGCATAAAATAGTCTGCTCATATCGGTCCTGTTTTAGTGTGAAAAAACAAGTTTGTTTTGTTTGGTTAACACTTGAGCTTCTCTGTACTAGAGCTCAACAGTGTGATTACAAAAGCAAGATTCATTTCCATCTTATAGAGTGCAAGAGTGCTCTTACACAATAGTAAGGGCTCTTGTATAAGCTACAAGCCAGTTAGATTTTATCATAAGCTACTAATAAAATGCAGGGAACATGATTTTTAGACCGTACTTGCATTACATTGAGTGCACAGGCTTGGATCTTTTTTCTTTACTTATTTTGCTTTAATGTTTATCCAAATTTTGTAAATAATTAATGCTAAGGTTATTTAATCTGTAGTAATACTGTTTGTGAGAATGCAAATTCTTGCAGCTCTGCAAGTGGAATTTTTGCTCTTTTTTGTGTGATTAAAGTCTTCAGCCGTTTCAACAGTCTGTGGCCACTAATATCCGATTCTTCTCTTAATAATGCACCATACATTTTTAATAGGAGAAAGATCTGGACTACGGGCAGGAAAATCAAGCACATGCACTTTGTGTATGGCAGTTGTAGTCTTATGGTTAAGGTACTGGACTAGTAATCAAAAGGTCGACGATTCAAGCCCCACCTCTGCCAGGTTGTCACTGTTGGGCCCTTGGGCAATGCCCTTAACCCTCAATGGCTTAGACAATATGCTGGCACAGTTCTGTAAGTCGCTTTGGATAAAAACGTCTGCTAAATGCCGAAAATATAAATGAAGCCACGTTGTTATAGGAAAATATATTGTAAAAACGTGTCTTATTGCCCAGCCATGCTATGAGGTCCTAATTTATCTTGGAAACTTGGATTTGGATTTATTTGAAAATAAAATTGGGGAAAATTGTGTGCACGTGCTGACATGCACGTATTTACTTAATATATACAGAGTGTAAATCAAGCACAAGTGTTGAAAAAGTAATAATACCGTAACGATGTGTCCTCTGTTCTGACTTTTGTGTGCATGTATTTGCTCTATGTGCAAAAAAACAAACAATATGGGGAAGCGATTTTCGTACTGGACGTTGTACGTGGTCATGTTAGTTTATACTGGATGATCGCCAGACGCCCGAGACTTATTTATATATTTATCTTGTATTATAGTATTTTTTGTTCTCGGTCAATAAACATCCAAAAGTTAATAGAATTGCACAAACTAACTCTGCAGTAAACAAGGAGCAACAACAATCACATATATTTTAATGTCACACAAGCTCAGTGCAAAACACCACAAGCACAGCCGGAGACTATCATTTCTGATATCTTCCCTACACACTTGCTCCCTATGCCCTAGCATAGTACACTTAACATTCTTAAAGGGCCAGACAATATATTTGTAATTTATATTACACGACAGGTGAGACGTTAGAAAACAACATTCTTTTTTCTTAGAATAGCTCAATATTGGTTTTTAAAACGAAAAACGACCCTTTTTCTTGTTTTTCAACTTCAAAATCCTAATAAACAAACAAACAAATGTTTTCAAAAAGTGACACTCTTAACACCATGTTTTTATAATATATGTCTTTTTGACCTAAAAGTGCTTTCATTTTTTCTCTAAACATTTGGTATGCTTGTTTTTTGGCCTTTAGTCCTATGCCACATCCTCCCCCTCGATACCAGTGTTACCTTCACTTCCTCTGTTCAGCAGTCCCATGTGGGGGAATTTCCCCTGCCCGCATTACACTTTAAACTATTTACATTGCAATGGGTGACACCATTCTGTGTTTTTTGTATCCTTAATTAAACTCCAAATTCATTCTGTAGGCATTTACAGAATTTCAAACAGCATGATGCATTCAGCAAGTCTCTAAGATTTGTTTAATGTGCACACAGGCATGCCCCATTTCTAATTTCTTTCTCTTAAGATACAAACCTCATTTCTGGAAACGTTGGGACATTTAGTAAAATGCAATAAAAGCACGAGTCTGACAAACATTTATTTAACTGACAAAGGTACAAAGAAAGAATTTCCATTGCTTTTGCTGACTAACTTAATCACATTATATGCAAATATTGACTGTAATGCCTGCAATTTACTGAAAGTTGGGACAGGGGCAAAGTAATATATATAGTAATAATTTTTTTTCTTAGAATACTGAACTTGCACAACTGTAAAACATTCCACAATAAACAGGTGAATTGGGAACAAGTGAGAGAATCATGATTAAGAGTAAAATGAGGAACCACCGAAGGCTCAGTATTTTCAAGGAAAGATGGGATTGTAGGATTATTGAGAGACGCATGCTTCCATCAAGGTAACACCTTTCCCCTGAAAGTCCATGGTTATTTCAGCAACACACTATCGGGCCTCATTCTGCATGTGTGTTTGACTGACTTGTCTGCAGTCCAGATCTGTCTACTACTAAAAAAGTATGATGCATTATAAATAGGAGAATCAGACATCTGTGACCACGGACTGTTGAGTTGACTGTTGGGTGTTTATATCAAGCAAGAATGAGCAAAAATGTCACTTGCAAAACAGCGACAGGTAGCATCCTTAGAGGTGGAGGAAACCAGAGTATTTATAGAAAACCCACACTGACATGAGAAACTCCTCAGTGACTGAAAAGGTAAATAGAATGAATACAAGGCCCACGGCATCCAATTTATCCCAGTTGTGCCACCGTTCTCTCCGATCTTCTCCATGTCTACACTACTTGTCATACTCTCAGATCTTCTTCTGCCTTCCAATTATCTACTCCTTTGGTCCTTCTGTCTACTATGGGGGCTAGAGCTTTTAGCTACTCTGCTCCATATCTCTGGAACTCTCTCCCTCATGACATTCACACCATTGATTGATCTTTCCACAGCTTCAAAACACGCCTTAAAACGGAATTCTTTAAACTTGCCTCCACTTAATCTGTGTAATTATGTACTGATGTTTAAACTATTAAGTATTGTAAGGTGTCCTTGAATGTTTTGTACTATTACTATTTATTTAGCTTTAATATTTATTTATTGGGATTTTAACGTCATGTTTTACACACTTTGGTTACATCCATGACAGAAACGGTACACAGATACACAAGTTACACAAGATTCTTCAGTTCACAAGTTTAATGTCACAGTCATGGACAATTTTGTGAATCTCCAATTCACCTCTCTTGCATGTCTTTGGACTGTGGAGGAAACCGGAGCTCCCGGAGGAAACCCACACAGACACGGAGAGAACAGTGCTACCCACTGAGCCACCGTGCCGCCCTTTCTTGCTTTAATAATGATTGCTTGTTTTGTTGAAACTCAAAACTGCTTTAAAGTCTGTCTGTAGAAATCTATGTAGCTTTATTATGTTTGAAAGTAGGATGGCATGGCAGTGCAGCTTTAGGGCCCTGTCCTTTCAATAAGTCGCATGGGTGATTGAGACTGTAAGAGGATGGAGAGGAAATCTGCGTCGTCTTTGTGTTAGGCAGCCAAACCCTCAGAGGCTCCAGTTAGATTAGTACTCGTACACAAGGATGTCAGGGATAAGGGTGGGGAGATTTATGCTTGGGATTGTATCATTGCTTCTCCGGTCAAGAAATACATGATGTCTTAGGTTTTTTGGGGATCGAAAGTAGTAAGTGGCACTACAGTAGATTTGGTCCACCAAAACACCGAATGCATTCTAAAACCAAACTCAACTTTTTAAATCACTGCATACACCTAATGCAAGTAATAATGCTCAGACTGAAGCTAAATAGTATTTAGCAAGGTGTTCTATTGACTCAGCTTTGAGATGTAAGAGTGAATGCTGAGCGTGCTAAATGTGCATGTTAAGTGTGGTTGTGGTTCCGATCAAGCGCATTAGCAGGATGCTGAAAGCTAACGTTCTGTGTTAAACCACACTGACAAAGAGTGAAATAAAACGAAGAAAAAGCTTGTGAGAGCATAGATGTGGAATTTTTGGTGCTTATTTACCATAAGCATACAGATTCAGATACTATACCCACAAATTCCATAGAAAATAGAAAACAGCTTGCAACTTGTAAACCAGTTCTCAGGCTAGAAATTCTGGTCTTTCCTGCCTTTTGCATCTCAAGCAGATATCTTCACCATTTTTGCTAGATTTTGGCAGGTACATACAGACTATAGAATGTATATTATAGTAATAATAACTAAAGAGGATTTAATTTAAAAGATTGCCTGGATTTGAGTGACCCTCTTTGTTGGTGTCTGAAGATTTTGGTCTTTAATTAGTGTAGTGTGCCACCGCTGTACCACCTCTTCCCTCTTCAAAGCGAGCCACAGCCTACCACATACCCCCTACTACACGCGTGCAGTCACTCATCACTTTTTTATGTTCATTTTTGTATTTTTACTATTGTAAAGTGTCCTTAAACTTGGAAAAGGGATTATGTACAGTATTATTATTGTTTTATTTTGTTCTATCTATCTATCTATCTATCTATCTATCTATCTATCTATCTATCTATCTATCTATCTATCTATCTATCTATCTATCTATTATTTTCAGCTGCCGCGGACACCCTAACCAGCCAGTCAATTGTTTTTTACGATTGATTCACTTATACAAAAACAAACAACAAACTTCCTAAGTTGTCAGATTATCTTGACCTTTCTCTGTCTCACAGGTGGACCATGCTGCTAACAGGACCCAGTTTGGCAACAAGATCCACAACTATGGAGCAATACAGGAGAAGATGGCAAGGATGGCCATGTTGCAGTATGTCACTGAGGTCAGTCTGACATTTTTTTTTTTTAGTTCTGCCAGCAAAGCTATGTGTTTACATGTTCTTGCTCTGTTTCCTGTCTCAGCTAATCATTACCCACATACACTGGCTAACACACAAAAGCTTTGGCCAGGTCAAATCCAGATTTTAAATAAACCACATGCTATCTGAACCAAATTTTGCAGACAAGGAGCACATTTTAACATCCAATCTTAAAAAATGCCCCATTTTCCCCACAATCTAGTTTATTAAAAAACACATTAAACAAAGGCTTAAACCTGATGCGGAAGCTGTGGTGAGTCTTTAAAATGATCTGGTTACGCCAGAAAACCTTGCAGTGCATCTTCATTTAAAGCAGTTGTGCAAAACTGAGTGGAATAACAGAGTTCATAGTGTTTTTGTACACTAGTAAATAAATTATTATAAGCGTTATTGCTGCTAAGGGTGGTGCAACCAGTTATTATTACGGGGATAACAGACAGGATAACAAATATAATTTGATTATATTTTAAATTTTAAAATGTGTTTTTACATTCCTGTTTGTAAGATCATGTTTGTATTAATCTGAAACCATGTGTATGCAATACCAGGCAGAAAAAAAGAAAATTAAAAAAAAGGTTTTCTTATGTGTAAAAGAAGCAAAAGTTTCTTCACTTTCTAGTGGTTGCATATGAAGAAACTTTTGCTTCTTTTACACATAAGAAAACCTTTTATTTTATTTTATTTGTTTCTGCCTGGTATTGCATACACATGGTTGAGTAAATAGAGTAAATAGAACAAAAAATACATGATGTTTTGAAGAACAAGCTGTAGTCCTTTTAGCATTTTCCTAAAAATTTTTTTCTCCTGCACACAGTCTATGGCCTACATGGTCAGTGGGAATATGGACAGCGGAGCAACAGACTTCCAAATCGAAGCGGCGATCAGTAAAATCTTTGCCTCTGTAAGTGTAAAATCAAACAGTGTGTAATTACATATGACATACATTTCATAAAATTGAACTATATATTTATTACAGCCATTATTTAAGAGGCAATCATGTATTTCCCTATACATTTGTATAATAAGCACACAATTAAGATATATTATGGTAAATGGTTTATGAAAGTAGAATTTCTTGCTTTCTCAGGAAGCAGCATGGACTGTGACAGACGAGTGCGTTCAGATCATGGGCGGAATGGGCTTTATGAAGGTTAGTTTGATTATCAGTTGCATTGAGTGTGCCACTTCTGCACCCTCGATGGTGTCTGCTATTAATGAAATAATTTACTATGAAAAATAATTTGCTTTTTTGTTGTGTATAATTGCAAAATAATATACAGCAGATTCAGAAAGTATTCAGACCCCTTGACTGTTGTGCACCTAATTGTGTGGTAGATTTGAATTTGAATGTATAAAAATCTCCATATCCAATCTGCACTTAATCACCCCTAATGACAAAGTGAAAACAAGTTACAAATTATGCTCAGGTGCGTCCTTTTTCATTTTATTTAATGTTCATGTTTTTTACCATGGAGGAATTACTGGACATACCTTGGACAGGGCTTCAACCCACACATTGGCCTCAGCCATCCCTCCTCCTAATTAGACATAGTCAATTACGTCTGTATGTAGGTTCCCGACCGACCAAAAGCACCTTTGGGGATTTGCAAAGGGGAGTCTGGGAGCTGTAGTAGGCTAGTGCAGTTTCCTGTTTTCTTTTATTATTACTGAGATTCTTGAGAGTCTGGCACTTATTTACCTGTTGTAATTCGAACAGATTTGACTTAGTCTGGAAATGCACAAACTTGGTTCTATAAGGGCCCACAATTCATACTTCATTGAGAGGGGGGGAAGTCTTTGAGTTTTTCCAAATCCACAGTGGACTCAATTATTGTAAAAATTAAGAAGCTTGGCCAAACATTGAGCCTGACTAAGGTTCACCTTCCAGCCAAGTTTGGCATCCGGGAAAGAAGGGTCAGGGAGTTAAGCAAGAACCAAATGGTCACACTAAAAAACATCTAAAAGTCATGTGCAGGGATGAGAGAACCTGTTGGATAGACAACCTTCTCTGCAGCACTCCAATCAAGACTTTATGTTAGAGCAGCCACTTTTGAGTAAAAACCATTTCACTGGATGCTTGGAGATGAGATGAAAATAACACTCTGGACAGAACAGAACACACTATGTCTGGTGAAAAACAGGCACAGCATATCACCTGGCTAATGCCATTCCTACAGTTCACTGTGGTGGCAACATCATGCTATGAGTGGCTTTAGAGTAAGTTTTTAAATGTTATTAAGATAGCAGTTTACGTATGCTCGCCATCCAATCTGACAGAGTTTAGGAGTATCTGCCATGAAGAATGGAATAAACTGCCTAAATAAAGGTGTGCAATGCAAGCAGATTTAAAGCTGTAATTGCTGCCAAAGAGGCTTCTACAAAGTATTAAATGAAGAGTGTATTTCTAAATAAGATATTTTAATTAATTCTCTGGAAACTTTTTATCCTTATGGGTAAATAAGGGTAGCTTGATAAGTAAAAATAGCACAGACTTTCATTCAAAATCAACTCCGCGAAACAAACTACAGTATATAAAAAGTAATAAGGCCTTAATACCCTCCGAATCTATTGTATATGCCCCCCTGATGGGTGCTCTTTATTATTATAGGGTCAGTATAGGGTAAATAGAGTAAATATGTTACGTGATGTACTGTTTATTACAGTGGTACGTGGTTTGGTATGCCAGATGCCAAGTGATGGTGATTCAGATTTTTTTAGGTTGCTCTGTAGGAACGTTTTGCCACCTTTTACTAAACAGATTAGAAGATCACTGTGCAAAACAGGACTGGAGAGACTAAATTCCACTTGTGTCTACAAATGTGAGCACATAGTGTAGTGCACATGTGGTGTTTTTAAAGGGAATGTCATAATAGAAGGTCTCAGCCAAGTTTAGAGCTACACCTGAGTGAAACCACCTTGCAAGAAAATATTTGTTTTAGGTAGCAGGATTTTCCTCCTATAAATCCAAATACAGTGAGCAAACAAGTGATCAACCGGCAGCTATTCCATTACGACCTTGTGTTCATTTGCCTGCATTGGCACATTAGAGGTTTACATCCTGCATAAAATTGGGCAAATGTCTTCTGCTCAGCCCCTCATCCATTAATAACTTTTTTTTACACTTCTAGTGCCACACTTCAAAAAAGTGCCTCAAATATTCTGACACATTTCAAAACAAGATGTTACTAAATGTCTGACATATAAATAGATTGTGTGTGTTCATGAATTAGTCAGCCGAGTGAAACGCTGAAATCTTGGGGACTGGAAAACCGTGTAGGTGTCGGATAATACAACCCCTCAAATAAGCGTGGGGAGGGTAGTCGGGTGCAAACCACCAAACTCGCTAAGCTTGTGAAATCTATAGTTAGCAATATGTAGGTCATGCTGTGCATAGAATTAGTAGTTGTCCCAGTTGTTTTTGTGTAAAGGTTTGTGAGAGAGAACAGTCAGAGAGATCAGAAGGCTGATTTGTAGTTTGCAAAATCTAGAAGTGTGCAAAGTAAAGGCAGAAGTGAGCACTTAGTCTGAATGAGTCAGCATTTCTAAAATTGTTTCTTCCTCTTGATTTTTTCTTTTCTTTTTGGACACTGGCTATAAATGCTCTTATACACACTTACTTTAACACTGCTTACTTAAATTTTTTCCCCTTTTGCACTTAATTCAGTTCAGTAGCCAGTTGAAAACTTATCTAGTTGCTGCTGCCACCCTCGCGCACACCTTTTACCTGTCAGAGGCTGGTCGCACAGAGCGCAGTATGGCCTGTGGAGATCCAAGCACTACCATCCGCGATCAGTCACCCCCATGCAGGTGCCTCGATTGGTCAGAAGAGGCTGTACTTGCACCAGTGATGAGGAATTTTGTTTTAGCCATCACCCCTCCCCTACACACACAGCCAATCTATGTGTCTGTATAATTGCCTGGCCGGCAACTACTCGAGAGTTTGAGATCTTAGCACTGGTGAGCTAGCATGTTTTACTGCTGTGCCACCCGAGTGCCCAAGTGGTACACTAGCATGATAGAATGTTGCACCACCTGAGCGTCCAAAAGTTCCACTTTCGACAGTCCAAAGAGCCTTAAACCTGAAAGCTATGTGCTCAGTAAAGTGTTTCTTGGCAAATGTAAGTCTCATTTCGAAAGGTAGGGCAGTGGTAGCTTGGTGGTTAAGCTTTTGGGTTAGTAATCAGAAGGTTGGCGGTTCAAGCCTCACTGCTGCCAAGTTGCCACTGTTGGGAAAATATGTGGGAATGGGAATGATCGCACTTTTCTACATTTACATTTGCAGCATTTACACTGTTGGGCTGAATAAAATGAATAAAAGTTTTGGCTAAATGCCATAAATGTAGAAAGTTCCAATCATTCCCAATATGTAATTTTAAATGTATTAAAGAAAGATATTTAAATAGAGTAGTTTGAATAGTAAATAATATAAATAACCACCTCCATTGCTCTAGATAGGTAGATGTGTATGCTCAGCTATTAGGGTTTTATTAAACCTTGATGTAAAAAAGTGTGTTTAATGCATAGATTTTATTTAAACAAGGTTAAAAATGAGCATTTGGTAATAGTGTTGCTTTGATGCAGGATGCTGGTGTTGAGAGGGTCCTGAGAGACTTGCGAATCTTCCGCATCTTTGAGGGCACCAACGATATCTTGCGACTTTTCGTGGCACTCAACGGCTTCCAGGTAATTAGGGAACAGGTGGCGCAGACAGTGAGTAACCACAACACATTTTACAGGAAATACACAGCATGTGCTCAAAGACATCTGCAGTTCTTGACGGTTGCCAGCGTTCAGACGCAGCAGTTGTTATGTAAAATGTTCATCCTGTTAGATATGCTTTAATAATTCTGTATAACATGAAGGCAGTAATGTCCAGACAGTGAGAGCGTTTCCATGCACACTGTATCAGATTACAAGAAATCAGATTATACATCGATAAGGCATAACATTATGACCACCTTCCTAATATTGTGTTGGTCCACCTTTTGCTGTCAAAACAGCCCTGCAACTGTGATGCACTGTGTACTCTGACACCTTTCTATCAGAACCAGCATTAACTTCTTCAGCAATTTGTGCTACAGTAGCTTGTCTGTTAGATCGTACCACACTGGCCAGCCTTCGCCCTCCACGTGCATCAATGAGCCTTGGCCGCCCATGACCCTGTCGCCGGTTTACCACTGTTCCTTCCCTGGACCACTTTTGATAGATACTGACCACTGCAGACCGGGAACACCCCACAAGAGCTGCAGACACAGTGGACCATTTGTCCACATATTTTATTTGGCACCTGGATGCCCTTCTTGACGCAACCCTCCTATTTATCATGGCTTTGGACTGGCACTAAGGGTGCACTGATATGTGCCCCCCAATGGCTAGGTTCACATAACACCATGTTTCTTCAGTGTTTGGTAGCCCAGCCTGGGATTCAAACACCTGGAACCATTGTGGCTCTTACATTATCCACACAAGCTCACTAGTACGCTGTCTACATGACCATTTTAATAACTAAATAATCAGAATCTGAAATTAATCAGGTTATTAATGAGCATGTAATCACAGGATAGGAATAGCCAAACTTGCATATTGTTTTTGCTTTGTAAAATCTAATTCAGATAATTGTCTCCTGGTTTGTAGAATGCTGGCAATCAGCTTAAGAATCTACAGAAAGCTCTGAAGAGTCCGTTCAGTAATGCTGGTGTGCTGGCTACAGAGATCACCAAACGTGCTAAGAGGTACGACCTGTCCTTAGTCTGTTCTGTAAAATCTGCTGTTTACATTGTGTTGAGGGAAAATCCAATTTAGGATGAGAATAGAAAATGCCACTGAGACATTTTTTTTTTTTTTTTTTTGTACAGGAGGGCTGGTATGGGATCAGGTATCACCCTGCAGGGAAGTATCCACCCAGAACTGGCTGAGAGTGGACAGCTGGTGAGAGAATCCTAAAACGTCACTTCTTACATTGATAAAGGAAATGAATAGTTCTGACTACTTGTCTTAGGCGCTTGGTTGGTGCAGCGGTCTGTTTAGCTAGCCCACTACTGCTCAGATGCAATCTGGTCGGCCGGGCATCTACACAATTGTGATGTCGGGAGGGCCTGGCGAGCTACTCTGACCAGGATAAAGTGGTTGATTCAAATGAAATGACTGCTTGTCTTCCATTCCCACCTATCACCTAATGATCACATCAGTCTTGGTCACACCATAAATGTGCCGTTTGTTTATGCTTGCTGTGATTTTAGCTGAGCAATGACTTCCAGTTTAACAGTAGCTTACTTTAAGTATACGTACAAGTTCATTTTTATATAAAGCAGTTCTTAAAAAGCTGACAATGATAGAACGATCTCTCAAAGTTTGGAATATTAGAAATTTAGTGGCCAATGCCAATTTGTCTCAGCTGGTTGCTCACAAGCTCATATAAGCTGACTCTTATGAACAGGAAAACACACAGAAGTCAAAGACAGTTACACATCTAATTTTTGTTTGAACAGGAAACGTGTTGCACTTATTAGGAAATGATTTGAAGGGAAATTGGATTAAAACTTTACATTATTATCTATTGTTTAAATAGAAATGCCCCTCATTTGGTGGTTAACAAAGCAAAGCAGTTGACTGTTGGTTGGTTGATGACATGAATGCCACCATGTTTTCTAAAGTCTAGCTGTTAGGAACTACACATGTAGGTGTATAGTCTTAATTATACACCTAAGGTCAACCTTTTTTTACATTCCAGTGTACATTTTTGCCATTAAATTTTAGTGAATGTTCAATTTGATGGACACTGACTTGCAAATCTGGGCAGTTAAACTGGAAATTAGAACAGAATTGTGTGACATTGGACTCAAACGGTGGAAGCTTATAATCTTGAACTGTATTTGCCACAAAATGACATATATAAATTGGTTTGTTTAAATATACAAAGTACTTTAAGAAAATCTATGATGTTAGCTATCTTGTTTAAACCATTTTAAATACTTTTAATGACTGACTTATGTAGACTTTGGGTTTTTTCCATGATCACCTAGTAAATTTGGGATTTTCCATTTTGTCTAATCAATCCACAGCAACTCTAAACAGAATAAAACGGTGGTAAAACAGACAATAAGTGAATGGATGTAGTGTATCTAAGCACAGTGATAAGATCAGACGAAATCCTGTATTTACAATTCAACCACATGCATGTTAAAAAAAAATACAGCCAGAAATGCAGCTAGTCATGCAGAATGCTTACAGTTGTTAATTAGTTAATAGTTACTGGATATATATATAAAAAGTTTTTGTGCTTTCCCTTTCCTCCATTATTACCTAGACTGTTAAAGCTATTGAAGAGTTTGGGCAGGTTATTGAAGAACAGCTTTTGAAGCATGGCAAGAGGATCATTGGTAAGTAAATTATTTTTCCTAAATCGACTGTGTCTAGCTGATTGTAAATGACTCAGAAAAAGCAGAATTTCATTGTGCAGTGCAACCTGACATCAGTTTAAGAACTGGACAAGGGGATTACAGTTTTACCTTCTGTTCTATTATTAAAAAAGACGCTTGGGGCGACCGGGTGTTTCAGCTCTTTAATGCATTAGCACACCAGACCTGAATCTGCCACCGCCGACCTGAATTTGTTCCTGCTCTTTTGAGTCATTGTTTCCATCATTCCAACATCTTTATACCAAAATCAGTAAGTGTAAAAGTCTGGCCCAGTAAGATTGTAGTAACAGAGGTTTTGAGGAATAAAGTGATACTTTTGGTTAATGTTGTGTGCTATAGTCTTTTTTGAAAAGAAATAAAAAATGCACAACAGTGTGAGTGTTTTTCCTGTAAATTTGTCGGAAACAACAAATGCTTATCTTTTAGCATCATCGGGCTGTTATTTTATCTGCTGAATGTAGTTCACACCATGCTTGTGCAAAAGCAGATTTGCAGCAGTTTTGTGGTAATGTGGATTAGTGCTTTCCTTTTTCGACTGCTTCTGTTTTGAATCAGTCATCTCACGTGATGGTTTTTAATATACAAGTTAAAAATTCCTTAAGCTGAGGAAGTCTGTGTTTTACAGATGAGCAGTTTGTGCTGAAGAGAGTTGCAGATTGTGCCATTGATCTGTATGCAATGGTTGTTGTGCTGTCCAGGTAATCTCTATTATCACACATCTCTGTCTCACGTGCACACCTGTGATCATTTTTGAACCACACAAACGCAGTTGTGTGAAAGTTTAATGCTGATGTGTGCTTCTTCCCCAGAGCCTCCAGGTCTCTGAGTCAGGGTCACTCATCTGCTCAGCACGAGAAGATGCTGTGTGAAACCTGGTGCACTGAGGTTCGTTTCTACTCATTTCTCTCCTTGTTTTATTTCTGTCTCTCTCATCTCCACATCATCTTCACTGTCCCAGTGTTTTCCTCTTGTGGTTTTCTTCAACATTATCCCCCCCCCCCCCACTTCTCACCCAACCAACCCTAGTAGGTTTACTAGTGCCTAAATGAATTGAATACCAAAGAAACGTCTTTTGCAATGGTATGTGTTTTGTATCTAGAACTGTTATGATCATGACCATACATGTGAAAGTAATACAGGATAGAATGTACAATGCTCAGGGGTCAAACCCTGAACTCTCAATTGTCTAATCATTAGTTAGTTTAACTATTGAGCAACCATTGCCCTCAAGTAACGTTAACAAAATGTGGATCATTAATTTTGTGCTTTTTTGGTTATGGTTCAGTTAATGTAAAAGAAAAATGCCATATATGGGCTACAAAACACTCACCAGTGGTGGTCTTTAACCTATTTGGCATATTAGCCAAAGCAGACAGAGTCTGGTTTAGATAATTAAAAAAAGTTTTAAAAGGTCTGAAAAATAGACATATGGGCCCAAGTGCCTTACGTTTGACACTCGTGCCCGACTTGGTTCACTATATAGTTAATATAATGAATTTCTGGATTTACTCTACTGGCTTTTTTTAAGCTGAACTAATAGTGACTCCAGCTTTATTGGTTTTATGCTGGTGCATGTAATTTACAGCTGAAGGGTAACAACATTATAGACCAGCAAGTGATCATTAAAAAAGGGGCTGGATTAAATGTCACTTACTATCAGGGGGCCGCACGGTGGCAAAGTGGGTAGCTCTGTCGCCTCACAGCAAAAGTCCTTTCTGTGTGGAGTTTGCATGTTCTCCCCGTGTCTGTGTGGGTTTACTCTGGGTGCTCTGGTTTCCTCCCACAGTCCAAAGACATGCAGAATTGGAGACACTAAATTGTCCATGACTGTGTTTGATATAACCTTGTGAACTGATTAACCTTGTGTGTAATGAGTAACTACCGTTTCTATCATGAATGTAATCAAAGTGTAAAACATGACGTTAAAATCCTAATAAACAAACAAACACTTACTCTCAGTGAGTTACTATCAGTGAGTAATGCTTTGCTTGGTTTATTTACGTCAGGCTTTACATAGTCATATGCAGACCACAGTGCTGACATTACAATATGAGGAAAAAAAAAACATTTAGAAATTGGCATGTAAGAAATTTTTATAATATAAAAGTCAAATTGTCCTTGTCTGCACAGTCAGGTCATCTCATTTAAGCTTTTCTGTATTTTATTGCTTTTTTGTACATTTAACAATGCTGTTTGAGTCATCAACCTCTATTTATAAAAAGTGTTTGTATTAATGGCAGAGTTCATTACCCTACATAATGTTTTTGCCAATTTCACCTTTTTCCATTTCTGTATTTCAGGCTTATGGAAGAATCATGCAGGATGTCAAGTTCCTGAGGTCAGGCACATCCAAGCAGGTTTTCAAAAACCTGCGTGCCATTTCCTCAGCTGTGGTAGAGAACGGTGGGGTAGTATCTCCTCACCCCCTGGCTTTGTAAAACTCCACACAGTCAAACCAATAATCTAAAGTTCTCCATCATAACCATCGCTAACCATCCATACATTTTAGGATTTGCCACATTGCTTGCCACTGACAAGCGCGGGGCTGCTAGGTGCTTGTATTTCCACCAAATGGTTTGATTCTGGTACGTTGGTCTGTACAGTTATTCTTAAAAGAGATTCATGTTGTCTTGGTAAATAATTGCATTTAAAATTCTGTTGGGGTAAAAGTTTGAGAGTGTAAAATAAGCATTTTGGGGGTCTAAAGATCAAGATTTGTAAAAGTAATCTGATGTTAATTAACAATCATTTTAATAATAAATCTTGACATGATGGAATAGAAAGTAAGACCTTAAACACAAGCTTAGACCCACATTCATCCTTTTTACAGTGCTATATTAGAGAGCTTTTAACAATCCATCACTATTCTATTATTTATATACTGTCACGTGGTTTTATAGAGACAAAACAGCTGAGGGCTGTCATGCTGGATTAAACCAAGTATTGCTTCCTTATTTACTGAGACCTATTCTTGTTTGAATAGTGGGGTGGTAAACCCTGAAGACTGGTTTCAATAAATAAACAAAAATGGTTGAGTATCTGTCAGAAAAGATCAGTTATTCTCGGTTGTTAGATGAGGTATAAATGTGTAAAAGTGCACATTTGAATTGGGTAATGGTTCAGCACAGTATCAGAGTGCTGCTACTCTGCCCAATGACATGCAGAGGCAGGCATGCCTTCACAAAGGGGATTTTTAATCATGATTTTGTAGAACTCAGGGTTTTCTTTTCCCAGAATTGTGCATTTTTGTTTTGTTTTTCTTATTCACCAACACTGCACAAATAAGTGAAATCAGTATAGATTTTACCTTTTCTGGACCGATAAAAAAGGATTTATTATTTACATACACAGACATATACATATTCTATAAACAGTTATATGCAAATGTTTAAACATCTTTGGTCACATTTGGATAATTTATGCACATCCTTTACAAGAAGCAAACAAATTCAACAGATACCTAAAGATTGTGGCCAACCTGCAAATGAAATTGCACAGCACATTTTCTTCGGGTTTTTCCTCCCCCAGCATGTTAATTTGAGCTAATCTGTTGTCTGTAGAGGATGTTAACTAACATGCACTTAAAAAAAAATTAACAAAACATTTACACTGTACATTTGGCCAGTATGTACCTAAAATGAATAAGTGATTTGTACAGTAATTGGTTGTATTTGCTTGAATAAAAACGTAGGACGTGTTTTTACTGTATACCAGTGTCTTAAAGTTGTAAGATGAAATAAATAACACAACACAGAATCTAGCCTTGTGTTATGCAAGTTCTTTCAAGGAAACATTAAAATGAACTGTAGAACCGTTTATGTATCGGTGATCTAAACCCCTCACCCCTTGATGTGCATCATAGATTAAGCTTTTGTGGTTGATTTGACTTCTGATCTCTCAGTCATTTTTTTTTAAAGAAAAGCACTGGCTTATGTAGGTGAAAAGCACATTGGTACATTTATAAAAATCAGTGATTCTTAAAAGGTTACAGATTTCTTCTTAAAGGCTTTGGTCCAAAAAAAAAAAAAAAACCCAAAAATGTATACTCAAGTTAATAGATGTTATGACTTTTTCCAAAGTTTAATTAAATTATGGCTGTAATGTGACGTTTAAAGGGAATTCATATTTATCCCTTGATGTGTGTATAAATTTAGTATTACAACTAACTTTTATACAGGTGTATATACTCACTCGTTATAGGGACTTCAGAGTAAGTCCCCTTAGCAAATGACAATTTTAAGTGTCCACAAGAATGCTGACAGTAATGTTTGCTCTACCTTCCCAAGGTTATCTTTAGAAAACCAGTTCAATTCAGTTTTATCAATGTGACAGCTTATATCAGAGTGGCATTTAAACCTGCAGGTTTGCCTAGGTAAATAGGAAAGTTATAGATTTTAAAAGTTGATTTTATGTAATCAGCGTTGTGTACTTCTTTTAATTATTTTCCGTTGCATTAACAATTCAATACAAATAATTCTCAGTCATGTGAATAAAGATCCATCAGTTCTCCAAAATAGTTCTCCAATATCGTACTCCAAAAGTTTGCAGTGCTGCGTTTAGGCTTTCCGCTTCACATAGCTGCCATGTAGTTCACAACGAGAATGCTTAGTAAGTCCATCATTGGGAATCGGTTACGTTTCTCAGTTCGGCTCATGTAAATACTGTGGAAATGTAGTCTTTAGCTGTATTTATTGCATCCATATCCATCCGTTCAGTGGTATGTTCCTATTCACACAGAGGTATGAGAGAGCTCCCTTGATAGAAGTGTCTCTGTTGTCATTCTTCTCTCCCTGAAACATGAAGAAAAGGTTTGTTTGAGTTATTGATTAAAAAAGGATTGTATAGGATTGCTGCAAATTGGTAATCACAAAAAAAGTGACCTTTAAGAATGTCTACCCTTAACTGATAACTGGCAAAAAAAATCATTGTTTAATTAATACTGTTAAAATGTCATTCAAACGCATTAACCACCAGAGACTTGGTTCTTGGTAAAAGTACAGCTAAAATCAGCTGAGTCTGTACAGAGACAGAGCACCGAGAAATTCACCCCAACCAGAGTTCCTCCGTTAAAGAGGCATCTAAATATACAATTTAGGAATATGTTATTACATTTTTGTTGTCCAACAATGGCAGCTGAGTCACTTACTGTCTGTGCATGTGCTAGAAAACAAATTTGCCCACATATTTGAACAGCAAATTTTGTTCACATTATTTGTTCGCATTGCTCTCGATTTCAATTTATATATTTTTTTTTACTTTGGTGCTTTGCAATATTTTGATTTGGGTGTTTTTTAATTAGTGCTCTTGGCTTTCATCACTCGGGTCTGTTACGCTAGCCCATCACTGCTGAGATTTAAATTTCGGCCGTGTTAAAGATCATGGCTTGTTTATTTGCCATAAATCTAGCTGTCACAATAAGTGTCTGAGTGAGAATTCACATAATCTAAAATAACCACATCCTCAATTTAAACTCAGTATTTAGACAGCACACAGTTTACTAAATGGCTTCACACAGTCGCACTTGTGCAGAATGAAGAAAAATACTTTGTAGCCTATCTATCTTTTTATGTGGACACCATTCCAGTACAGTGCCATTAGTATGAATTAAGTATTTTAACAATCTCCACCTTCCTGGGAAGACTTTTCATGTGATTTTGGAGTGAGTCTGTAGGCTTTTGTGCCCATGTATGTCCATTTGTGCCTTTTGTACGTATGTCAGGCACTGATGTGGGACAGAAAGGCCAGACAACCAATTCATTCCTACGAATGTTTAATGGGATTAGTTAGGGCTTTGTGCAGGCCACTGGAGTTCCTCAACATGTTAGTGAACTTGCATCATGCTGTAGACCACTGGTTCACTAATAATGTAACTTGTAATTAACGTGTCACTTTCTGTGGATGCTAGAAAACATAAATAGCTATGACATCATAGAAAAAAAAAATCCTTATAGCATTTCTATTTTATTTTTTGGCAGACGTTATGTAACACCTTCTCTATTAAAAGACCCTTTCTTTTTTGGAATGGAACAATTTGACAGTGTAGATATTTATAGTGTTGTTGATGTATGGGCTGTTTGGGTACAGACAAAAAAACAGGTGTTGGAAAATAAACTATCACTTGGGTTTGTTTATATAAGCTTGTATTTGTTATGGGTGTTTCTGAAATGTACCAGATCTAAAGGGGGCTCTACCAAGAAAAGACTTAGAGTATAGAGTATAATGGCCAAAGATTAAACATTTAGCTTTACTAAAGAACCTTCTGGTGTTAAACGTAGCCTTAGACACAGATCCCTAGTTCATCAATAGTGGATTCAAGTAAACTTTTAATAAGAAAAATTATAAACACATTTAAATATTATTTTAATGATGAACAGTTTCTGTTTGGGGTCCAACAAATTCAAGTTCTTTAAAATTCTCAGAACCTCACAAACTGTACAAGATGAATTGTTGTATATGAAAAGCTCACTAGTTGCAGCTGTTTTACAACTAAACAGCAAGTGGTTGTCACAGTATTGGGCCAACCATGAAGGTGCTCGGGTGACTCAGTAGTCTATTACACTAGCCCACCACCTCTGGGACCGGGGTTCAATTATCAGCTTTGCTGGCTTGGCATCTACACTGACATGCTTAACTATGGAAGGGGAAAGCTGAAGCCCTGTGATGGATTGGTACTGTTCTGCTATCTGGGTAAAAAGTGGGTCTACTAGTTGCTTTTTAGTTGCTATTTTATTTGGAATTATTTTAAAAGGGCATTTTTGTAGGGTTCTTCTTAGGGAAAGCAAGGGTTCTTCCCCAGAGAAACTGAAAAAGACTAGTGGAACAATTTGGCTCAGACTGGAAAAAATGGGTCAACTATGTAACACCCCACAGGCCTAATTCTACCTTCACAAACTAATACACATGTTGTACACAAGAGATCACTCCCTACTTGTACATAGTTTCTTTTAAATTATTGTTATTATAATTATCATCACTGTTATTGTTCTTCTTATTATTACTATTGTTTTCTTTCCTCCATGGGTGGGGAGGGAGGGAAAGGAAATGTTTTTATGTAAAGTAAATAGAACCATTTACACTCAGAAACAACTAATAAAAATCTATTTCCTACTATAAATAGTTTCAAATTGGGAATTTTACTTAAAAGGGATTTTCATCATTGAGTCTTACATAACAACAATAGTGACTGAATACAATCCAAGCATTTGAGGGCTAACAGCTATGCTCAAGGGCCAAATGGTGGCAACCAAGTAGTTGTTGGGTTTGAACTAGTGATCTGATAAGCAGTCTGCTGAGCTACCACTTAAAGAGTTAGTATCCCCAGCAAGTTTACCTAAATCTGTTTACAGATTTGTTGTATGTATTTTAGTTTTATTTATGAGAGAACCCAAAAGTAAAAATGAAAGCACATTTTAATATAACATGATCATACATGTACGATTTAAAAGGAAACATTTCTTTTTTTTGTAATGTATCAACAGCCTGGCATGGATAGATGATGATGATAAATGTTGCCCTATTATTTTTAATTTTTAAAGGTTAAGGTTAAGGTACAGGATTAGTAATCGAAAGGTTACTGGTTCAAGCCCCACTACTGTAGGATGCCACTATTGGGCCCTTAACCCTCAATTGCTTAGACTGTACACTGTCACAGTACTGTAAGTCGCTTTGGATAAAAGTGTCTCCTAAATGCTGAAAATGTAAATGTGCTTACTTGTTTTCAAATATGACAAAAACTTAATTAAAAGTTCAGGGAAATACTATTTTTCTTTATATCAAGGAATATTATATCATATTATATATTCTTTCATATAAAGAAATTCTGTCTGAACCCCTTTCCTATAAAACAACATTAAAGCATTTGTCTTATCAGCCAGCCAGTGCAAGTGTAAGCCCTGATGATTGCATAACATAATTGTTTAGCTCTCTGGGTGAGAGAGGCCATAACACCTTTATAAATCTTATGCTAGTGTCTTGCGCCTTTAGATAATCTTCTCTTCTGTCCAGGATCTTTGACTCTGCTATAGCATTCTACTTAGTTGAACTATGACCCCAACAATTGAAGGGTTAATAGCCCCCCAATAAACCCTTTAGAAGGACACAAGAAGGTGGGTGTGTGAATCATACCGTTGCCTGGATTGGTGTGGAGGCCGGTTGATGTTAACGGTCCACTCCAGCAGGCTTTTCAGTCTGCAGGATAAACAGGGAAAGCGCAGGCGCAGGTGCACCAGCAGCTCCTCTTTGCGCAGTCCGTACACGATTGGCGCGATGCACTGCGCCAGGCTGAAGAAGACGAACGTGATCACGGCGAACAGCTCCTTGGTGGACATCGCGATCACTTCTTTGTTTAGTAACACGTGTAACAAAAAGTTAAGAAAGTTTGGGATGATGTAGACGGCAAGTTGCGCTCCATGCAAGGTGATGGTCCTGCAGCCGGCGCGGTTCCTCCGGTTCAGTACTCCCAGGCGGCGCCCCTCACACAGGATGCGCACATAACTGTACAGGATGAGTACAGTGCAGATGGAGATGAGCACGATTTTATGTACTTCTCCTCCTTTTAGCTGACTGCGGTCACAAGTACCATTGAGGTCGTTGGCTTTGTTTCTGACTTTAGGGAAAATGCTGAGCGGGATGATGGAGGCGAGGGCCCAGGTGAGCGCCCCCAGGAGCCAGGGCCAGTGCCTGACGCGCACGCTGTTGTATTTGAGCGGGAAACAAATAGCCAAGTAGCGGTCCAGCGCCATGGCGGTGATGGTGAGGAGGATGTTGGAGGCGCTGGTGGTCAGCACTGTGATGAGAGCTGCACATGCTGGAGCGGTCAGTCTCGCCTGAACGTGAATCTGCAGGTAGAAGACGAAGCACACGGCGAAGTAAACGGTGGCGGAGAGCAACAGGTGGAAGACCAGGACGAAGCGCGCATGGCCGCGCAGGCGCTCCTCCCGCACTATGGTCCAGTTTATAATCAGATTAAAGAAAAATAATATCACAAAGTCCACAGCAGACGCCCAGACCCGAACGTGGGTGTACGTGTTCGTACCGTTTGACTCCATCGTACCCATTTGACTCAAAACCTCGATGCGTAAAATGCGCAAAATTGTTCAGGTTATCATTGTGAGTCGCACATCAAATCTCTATATTAATCCAGGCTTCTGTTTATTCTTTGTAAAGTTTTTATAATCCTGTCTCAGTCAGCTTGTTTGTTTCTTTTCGTTTGAGGAAGCAACCCACTATGTGTCTGTCTCCTTCCTCTCTCAGCTATGTGACTGTCTGCGTCTGCGTGTGCGTGCATGTGTGCGAGTGTGCGTGCACGTTTGCGAGTGCATGTGCTTGTGTGGGCTTATAGACAATAATAATCACAACAGCATGAAATTAAAAGCAGTGCCAAGAAGTTCAACGAGTTTCTGTATGTATATTACTTTCTTAGGAAAAAAAAACCACACACACACTAGATTTGTTACAGAACTTATTTTACTGTATTGTTATTTAGTTATTGTCATTGTTGGACGAATTAGTGTTTTGATTATTTAGTCATTTAGTCTAATGAAAGTCTAAGCGAAAGAAGTCAATCTTTTAGGTATTCATTCTAAAACAGCACACAACATACACTGCCTGGCCAAAAAAAGGTCACCACCTGGACTTAACTAGAAAATAGGTAAGAGCCTCCCATTGGATAATTACTGCATGGGTGATTGTTTCAGCTGGCAACAAGTTATTTAACCCTAACTGATGCAGTGAGTAGCTTCTCATTTGTTAAACAATCATGTTAAAAGACACATCCTGTGGTCGTGGAAAAGATGTTAATCTGTTTCAGAAGGGTCAAATTATTAGCATGCATCAAGCAGAGAAAACATCTAAGGAGAAGCTGAAACTACTAAAATCGGGTTAAGAACTGTCCAACGCATTATTAAAAAGTGGAAGGACAGTGGGGAAACATCATCTTCGAGGAAGGAATGTGGTCGAAAAAAAAATCTTGAATGATCGTGATCAGCGATCACTTAAACGTTTGGTGAAATCAAATGGTAGAACATTTTTTTCTTCCCTGATGGCACGGGCATATTCCAAGATCACAATGCCAGGATTCATCGGGCTCAAAAGAGTGGTTCAGGGAGCATGAGACATCATTTTCATACATGGATTGGCCACCACAGAGTCCAGACCTGAACCCCTTTGAGAATCTTTGGGATGTGCTGAAGAAGACTTCGTGCAGTGGTTCAAATCTCCCATCATCAATACAAGATCTTGGGGAAAAATTAATGCAACTCTGGACAGAAATAAATGTTGTGATATTGCAGAAGCTTGTGGAAACGATGCCACAGCGAATGCGTGCCGTAATCAACCAACCAAATATTTGAGTGTGTGACCTTTTTTTTTGGCCAGGCCTATATAGAATATATAGTGTTTTTTTATATTGCAGTAATTACCATACTGTTGTTTAATAGTATTTTTTTAATATATAATTTCCTTATTTTTTTATTTTGTTCTTTTTATTTACTGTGTTTACTGTACTTACACTATACTGGAGCTGCTGTAACACTCGGGGATCAATAAAGGAATCTTATCTTATAATCTTGTAATAACATGTTTGGTGATTGGTTGCTAATATGTAAATAACCCATGATGCCTAATGTCCCAAATTACCTGACTTCACCCTCCTGTTAATTCATTTTAAAGTAGAATAATGCACAATAATGCCAAATATCCATGTCTATTTCTGTCCAGTTCTCGCAGATCTTTGTCCCTGTACTGATTTGATGGGAGCGCCATCGTGTGGTCAGACTGTGGTTGTGTGTTTTGGAAAGGGGAGCATTATCATGCGGGTGCATTATCAGTCACCTGACCAGGATAAAGCGGTAGTAAAACATGATGATATTAATTATTATTATTGTTGTAAGTATTATAAAAATTTATATATAAATTACCTAAATTATGTTTAATAAAACAACAGTGTTTTCCAGGTGTCCCCCTGATAAGCTTCAGGGTGGTGTTTGTCGGGGGGTGGTTTAACGATAATATTGAAACCTACCGGGTGTTTTCTTCCTTCTTATTTTAACAGAAACGAAACCTTGCTTCCTATGAACGACCCTTCTTGAGAAAAACACCTTCCCATTCGATACATTATTAATTCATTAAGATTTTTTAGGGTGGCTCTGTGGATAACGCTGTCATACTATCGCAGCAAGAGTGGTGTGGGTTGCATGTTCTCCCTGTATCTAAGGGAACTTTTTGAGTCAAATAGAATAAACACCTCTTTTTATGCACACTTACTTTTTTATTAGGTATCTCCCCCCCCCCCCCCCCCCCCCTTCACTCACTCAAATTCATATACTAGTAAAACAATACTAGCAATACTAACAGTAACAAGTATACAGTAGACCCTTGACTTACGAATTTAATTGGTTCTGAAGGGCTGTTCTTAAGTCAAAATGTTCAGATGTTAAACCTATTTTTCCCATAAGAAATAATGTAAATAGAATTAATCCGTGCCAGCCCTCCCAAACCACCCCTTACCTAACCTCTCTAATGTCTTTAATGGTCTTTTTTGTTATAAATACAAGTATAATTTCCCCTAAATCTCAAATTATAGAATAGACATTACTGTAATAAACAATAATAAACAACAATACACAGTAGTACTGTACTGTACATAAACACACATCACATTTCAGTACAGTACGTGTGCTGTACCATACACCATAATACATTTCATTCTTTTTTTAATGAAATATATCTACCAGAAACAACAATAACTCTCATATTTCTCTATTATTTCCTTCTTTATTCAATAGTGTTGTATTTTGGAGATGTAATTGCATGAAAGAAAGAACACTTTACTGAGCCGAATTCCTTCTTCTCTCTCAAACTCAAACTCACTCACTGTCCCCTCTGTCTGATACACAGTGACAGCTACTGGCAGGAGTAATTATACAACAACAAATGTAATAGATTTTTTTCATTTTCTCAACACAGCGCTTTTTCTGCACATTCTTTGGGGACATTTTAATATTGAACTTTACAAAATATAAAGAAAACACCGAAAAAACACTGTCCACTGTCCGAATGTTCGCTCACTGTATATACAGTGCCTTGCAAAAGTATTCAGCCCCCTTGAACTTTTCAACCTTTTGCCACATTTCAGGCTTCAAACATAACGATATGAAATTGTAATTTTTTGTGAAGAATCAACAACAAGTGGGACACAATCGTGAAGTGGAACGAAATTTATTGGATATTTTAAACTTTTTTTAGAAATAAAAAACTAAAAAGTGGGGCGTGCAATATTATTCAGCCCCTTTACTTTCAGTGCAGCAAACTCACTCCAGAAGTTCAGTGAGGATCTCTGAATGATCCAATGTTGACCTAAATGACTGATGGTGATAAATAGAATCCACCTGTGTGTAATCAAGTCTCCGTATAAATGCACCTGCTCTGTGATAGTCTCAGAGTTCTGTTTAAAGCGCAGAGAGCATCATGAAGACCAAGGAACACACCAGGCAGGTCCGAGATACTGTTGTGGAGAAGTTTAAAGCCGGATTTGGATACAAAAAGATTTCCCAAGCTTTAAACATCTCAAGGAGCACTGTGCAAGCGATCATATTGAAATGGAAGGAGTATCAGACCACTGCAAATCTACCAAGACCCGGCCGTCCCTCTAAACTTTCAGCTCAAACAAGGAGAAGACTGATCAGAGATGCAGCCAAGAGGCCCATGATCACTCTGAATGAACTGCAGAGATCTACAGCTGAGGTGGGAGACTCTGTCCATAGGACACAATCAGTCGTACACTGCACAAATCTGGCCTTTATGGAAGAGTGGCAAGAAGAAAGCCATTTCTCAAAGATATCTATAAAAAGTCACCTGGGAGACACACCAAACATGTGGAAGAAGGTGCTCTGGTCAGATGAAACCAAAATCGAACTTTTTGGCCACAATGCAAAACGTTATGTTTGGCGTAAAAGCAACACAGCTCATCACCCTGAACACACCATCCCCACTGTCAAACATGGTGGTGGCAGCATCATGGTTTGGGCCTGCTTTTCTTCAGCAGGGACAGGGAAGATGGTTAAAATTGATGGGAAGATGGATGGAGCCAAATACAGGACCATTCTGGAAGAAAACCTGTTGCAGTCTGCAAAAGACCTGAGACTGGGACGGAGATTTATCTTCCAACAAGACAATGATCCAAAACATAAAGCAAAATCTACAATGGAATGGTTCACAAATAAACGTATCCAGGTGTTAGAATGGCCAAGTCAAAGTCTAGACCTGAATCCCATCGAGAATCTGTGGAAAGAGCTGAAAACTGCTGTTCACAAACGCTCTCCATCCAACCTCACTGAGCTCGAGCTGTTTTGCAAGGAAGAATGGGCAAAAATTTCTGTCTCTCGATGTGCAAAACTGATAGAGACATACCCCAAGCGACTTGCAGCTGTAATCGCAGCAAAAGGTGGCGCTACAAAGTATTAACGCAAGGGGGCTGAATAATATTGCACGCCCCACTTTTCAGTTTTTTATTTCTAAAAAAAGTTTAAAATATCCAATAAATTTCGTTCCACTTCACGATTGTGTCCCACTTGTTGTTGATTCTTCACAAAAAATTACAATTTCATATCGTTATGTTTGAAGCCTGAAATGTGGCAAAAGGTTGAAAAGTTCAAGGGGGCTGAATACTTTTGCAAGGCACTGTATATACAGAGAAAGAGACGGTCGGAGCAAACTTGTTTGTGATGTCACGTTTTTCACGAATTTCGGTTCGTAATCCGAAATTTGTTCATACATTAAGTTGAAAAAGATCGTTTGTAACCCAAAATGTTTGTATGGTAAATTCATAACTCCAGAGCCCACTGTACTTGGAACTGCACCTCCCTGCACTTTTACTTTTATGCATTCATTTTTCACTCAAATCCTTCCTCATCATTACTAACTGCACTGTAGTTATGCAATGTATGTAAAACTCAGGTTACTTTCAATCTTGGTTGTTATGTTTGTGCTGTTTTTTTTTATTTATACTGTTGAATTTTTATAGTGTGTATTTGATGTATAATGCTATTGGGACTTAATTTACTTTGGGATCAGTAAAGCATTCATCCATTGATGGAGAGGAAGCATGACTCATTCGGGCAATTGGACGCTCTAAAAAGGAAGAAAAAGGGGAGAAAATGCATAAAGAAAGTATATATATATATATATATATATATATATATAAAACAATGACTAAGCAATAGTGACAACGGCTAAGCAATAATATGAGTGTAAGTAGTAATAAAATAAAATGGAATGTGAGTGTGTGAGACAAGGTCACCCACTGTCCCTCACCAGGTGGCAGGTGTGTGTTTGTGACTAATGCTGCTAGTGTGCAGCTCTCTCTGTGTTCCCCCAGTAGGTGGAGCAGTTATTCGAGGTCTCAGAGGTAGTTACATTTTTAGGGTGATGCTGATTTCTCTTGCACTCACTCACTCTCTCACTTGCTCCTTTCAGTTCTACCAGGAGGAACCAAACTTTTTAAAGTCGACCAAGAACATCACGTCAGAAGGTAAGAGTAGAAGAAAATTTTGATTTATTTTTTGTCTCCTTTTATCTAACAGAAACTAGTGGATAGTACTTAGATGCACTGTAACAAAGTATCTTGGTGATATATGTTTTAGGCTAACTAAATTAAAGTTGCAAGTGCAATGACACAGGAGCTGGATTAATGGTTTAAATTACTGGCTGCACAGAACATCAGTAGTGTTAAGTAATCTATGCAGCCCATATCAATCTTTTCATTTAAAAGGTGAAAAACACATTATATTATATATATATATATATATATATATATATATATATATATAATTTTTTTTTTATTGTTTATAATTTATTTTGTATTTTGTTACATCTGTTTTTGCACATTTTGTTACACGAAATAGTTACAGATCCTCATACAAACATAAAAACGAGAAAACACACAAACCATTTCATTTAGCTTTTGAAGAAAAATATGATGCCAGTATATCATTCATGTTAAAGATTACCTGCCTTCCATAAAGTATTTTATTATTTATAAGTGATGTGTAGATAAAACATGACAAATATCAAGTATTATTGAGTACAAAGTAAATAATGACATTTTACAATTACATATATTCACGTGTTTCATGAGTTTGCATGTTCTTCCTGTGTCCGTGTGGCTTTCCTCCGGGTGCTCCGGTTTTCTCACACAAGTCCAAAGACATGCAGTCAGGCCAAGTGGAGCTCTTAAAAATTGCCCTAAGTCTGTGTGTGTGTCTGTCTTGTAATGGACTGGTGACCTGTCCAGTATGAATCAGACCCACTAAAAGCCTGAGCAGGGTAATGCAATGGTAAAACAGACAGTGAATGGTTGAATAATTGGTTAGTTACAGTGGATAATAACAGATGATTACTCTTTTTATACAGGGCCAGTTGGAGCATTATTTTATTTGTATTTTAATAAATGAAAATAACATTTATTATAATTGTATTGTGTTCTTTAATTTAGTTGAATGCATGGAACAGTTTAGTGACACTGTAATTAATTTATTGTATTTATAAGTCAGTGCTTTTACAGAATTACTAACACATTCAAATACACAAATTAAATTGTGTATATAATAATTTGTTAAATAATATAATATTTATATATAATATTTGTTATAAGTTGTTTAAGTAAACATATTTTTTGTAGTGATGACTACTTGTTTCTACTACTGTCCATTTTATCAGCTCCACTTACCATATACTGTAGAAGCACTTTGTAGTTCTACAATTACTGACTGTAGCTCATCTGTTTCTCTGCATGCTTTGTTATTCCCCTTTCACCGTGTTCTTCAATGGTCAGGACTCTCCCAGGACCACTACAGAGCAGGCATTATTTAGGTGGTGGATGATTCTCAGCACTGCAGAGACAATGACATGGTGGTGGTGTGTTAGTGTGTGTTGTGCTGGTAAGAGTGGATCAGACACAGCAGCGCTGATGGAGTTTTTAAACATCTCACTGTCACTGCTGGACTGAGAATAATCCACCAACCAAAAACTTCCAGCCAACTGCACCCCGTGGGCAGCGTCCTCTGACCACGGATGAAGGTCCGAAGTAGACCAAATCAAACAGCAGTAATAGATGAGCGATCGTCTCTCACTTTACGTCTACAAGGTGAAGGCCAACTAGGAAGGAGTGTCAGTGAGTGGACACAGTATTTGAAAACTCCAGCAGCGCTGCTGTGTCTGATCCACTCATACCAGCACAACACACACTAACACATCACCATGTCAGTGTCACTGCAGTGCTGAGAATGATCCACCACCTGAATAATACCTGCTCTGTAGTGGTACTGTGGGGGTCCTGACCATTTAGGAACAGGGTAAAAGCAGGCTAAAAAGTATGTAGAGAAAAAGATGGACTACAGTCAGTAATTGTAGAACTACAAAGTGCTTCTATATGGTAAGTGGAGCTGATAAAATGGACAGTGAGTGTAGAAACAAGGAGGTGGTTTTAATGTTATGGCTGATCAGTGTATATCATTAATGGTGACAAAATGCAGCCTTGTTTAACTTTTTTGCCAATGTGGAACCAGTCTGTTTGAATATTTGCTGTCATGGCTGTGGCTTGTTGATAAGTGTAGAGATTCCTTATTAGAACAATAGAATGCTCTGGTAGTCTCATCTTTCTCAGGATATTTAATACGTTTGTGTGGTCAACACATTTGTTAGCTTTGCTGTAATCAATAAAATGCATGTTGACTTCCTAAATTCATCGACTTTCGAAATCTCGTGTTTCTCTGTCTTTTCTAATTCTGTGTGCATATTTGTCAGTTCCCTTTTATTATAAGCTCTGGTCTCTAGTCCAGCCAGAGTTTGTGCAAAATTGCATACAGTATCAGATCTGTCGCCTTACAACAGATGGGGTGGTCCAGGTCCTTTCTGTGTGGAGTTTGCATGTTCTCCCTGTGCCTGTGTGGATTTTCCTCCCACAGTCCAAACACATGTAAGTGAGGTGAACTGGAGACACTAAATTGTCCATGACTGTGTTTGATATAAACTTGTGAACTGATGAATGTTGTGTAACGAGTAACTACCGTTTCTGTCATGAATGTAACCAAAGTGTGTAAAACATGACAGTAAAATCCTAATAAACTTCAATGCAGTGTCACACAAAATTCTGTCAATTCTGTTCTAAAATAATAAATCATTTTTCTTTTTAGTCATGGCACAACAACAGCAGTTTATCGTTGTGACAAGCCAACCAAACACCTGGACCACTAGTCTCTGTGACTGCTGCTCTGACATGAACATCTGTAAGTCTAAATGTACATGTTTATTTATCTACTGACCTTAACACAATTCTGTTTTTATTTGCAGCATTATTGTGTATAACATAATTTATTTTAATGCAATCTAAATATATATGAAATGTTTTACATATTCTAATTTACAGCATGTCATATTTATAAGTACAATTTGAAATGACATGATGTGTGTAGGGTGGGATGGTAGCTCTGTGGGTAGCACTGTCACCTTACAGCAAGAAGGTCCTGGGTTCAGTTCCTAGGTGGAACAAGCTGGGTCCTTTCTTTGTGGAATTTGCATGTTCTCCCCATGTCTGCCTAGGTTTTCTTTGGGTGCTCCGGTTTCCACCCACAGTCTAAAGACATTCAGTCAGGTTAATTGGAGATACTAAATTGTCCTTAGGTGTGACCATGACTGTGTGTGTTTGCCTTGTGATGGACTGGCGACCTGTCCACAGTTGTTTCCTAATTTTTGCCCAGTGAATTGCACCCACTGTGACCCTGACCAGGATGAAGCAATGGTAAAACAAACAATGAATGAATGAGTGATGTGTGTAAATTTAGAATACAAACTTTATTCCAGAAAAAGTTCTTTCAGAAAATGATTCACTTATTTCAGAAAACAAATGCTTTGGTAGTCACATGTTTACTTTTTACATTTACATTTACATTTACATTTACATTTTCAGCATTTAGCAGACGCTCTTATCCAGAGCGACTTACAGAAGTGCTTCCATAGTGAACATTTCATTCCTTAAGTTTAGATAGACAACAGTCGAAGAACACAACTCTGCTAAAACCTGTTAGAACCAAAGTGCCTTTTTTTTTTTTTTTTTTTTTTTTTTTTTTTTTTTTTTTTAAATGGAAAAGATTGGAATAAAGTGTTAGTAAATAAGTACAAATCAGCCTAAGTGTTTAGTAAAAAGGTGTGTTTTTAATCGTTTTTTAAAGACAGCAAGAGACTCAGCTGTTCGGACAGACAGAGGAAGTTCGTTCCACCATTTGGGCGCTAGAACAGAGAACAGCCTTGATGCTTGTCTTCCTTTAGTCCTGGATGGAGGCTCAAGTCGAGCTAGACTAGAGGCTCGGAGGTTGCGTGGTACAGAGCGGGGTTTGATTAGACCCCGAAGGTAGCTTGGGGCTGGTCCATTTTTGGCTTTGTAGGCGAGCGTCAGTGTTTTAAACTGAATGCGTGCAGCTACAGGAAGCCAGTGAAGAGAACGCAGCAGTGGGGTGATGTGGCAGTGTTTAGGTTGGTTAAAGACCAGACGGGCAGCTGCATTTTGAATGAGCTGTAAGGGTTTAATAGTGGCCATGGGAGCTCCTGCCAGGAGGGAGTTGCAGTAGTCCAACCGAGAGATTACAAGTGATTGCACCAGAATCTGGGTAGCTTCTCTGGAGAGAAATGGCCGAATCTTCCTGATGTTGTACAGGAGGAACCGGCACGATCTCGTCATGTTGGCTATATAAGGAGAGAAGGTCAGCTGGTTATCCAGGACAACACCAAGACTTCTTACCTTATCAGATGGTCTAATCTGGAAGTCATCCAGAGAAATGACTAGGTCCTGGGTTGGAGACAGATCTCCAGGAATGAGCAACATCTCTGTCTTGCTGGGATTAAGTTTTAGATGATGAGCTGACATCCATTGTGAGATATCTCGCAGACATGCTGAGATGCGAGCTGAGACTTGCGTGTCTGAAGAAGGAAATGACAGAACAAGCTGAGTGTCATCTGCATAGGAGTGGTAGGAGAAGCCATGGGAGGCTATGACCTTACCCAGAGAGCGGGTGTAGATAGAGAAGAGAAGTGGGCCAAGTACAGAGCCCTGAGGAACACCGGTTGAGAGAGTGCATGGGGTAGATATGGATCCCCTCCATGACACTTGGTAGGAGCGCCCTTCCAGGTAGGAGGCCATCCATTGCCATGCTGAACCTGTTACTCCAAGGTTGGAGAGAGTGGTCAGGAGAATGCCGTGATTCACTGTGTCGAAGGCTGCAGAAAGGTCAAGAAGAATAAGAACAGATGACAGTTTGGCTGCTTTGGCTGCATGAAGCTTCTCAGTAACAGCTACAAGTGCTGTTTCTGTAGAATGTGCTGCCTTGAAGCCAGACTGGTACGGATCGTGGAGATCATTCTGAGTAAGAAAGGCAGATAGTTGGTTATAGACAGCACGTTCAAGAATTTTGGATAGAAAAGAGAGGAGTGAGACAGGTCTGTAGTTGTTAATGTCTATAGTGTCTAGTGTAGGTTTCTTAAGAAGGGGAATGACCTGAGCCTTCTTAAAAGCAGTAGGGACAACACCTGATGTCAGGGAGTTGTTGATGATGGGTGTGATGAAGGGGATTAGGTCCTGTGAGATGTCTTTGAGGATGGTGGATGGTATAGGGTCAAGTGTGCATGTAGTGGGATTGCTGGATGAGAGGAGCTGTGTAACCTCATTCATGGTGAGTGGGGTGAAGCTGGTGAGTGTGTTGGTGGGTTGAGGGTCAGTTGAAAGTGGGTCAGTCGGAGACAAGGATTGATTGATTTTGTCAATCTTGTCCTGGAAGAATGTTGCAAAGTCAGTAGCAGTGAGAGAGGCAGAAGGGGGAGGAGGAGGAGGGTTCAGAAGAGAGGAAAAGATAGCATGAAGCTTACGTGGGTCAGCAGCAGATTGTTCAAGCTTGGCTTTGTAAAAAGATGTTTTTGCAGCAGTCACATCAGATGAGAACCTGGACAGCAGATCATGGTAGGAGTGGAGATCAACACCAAGCTTAGATTTCCTCCACTTTCTCTCAGCTGCCCTCAATTCTCTTCTGTTGCTGCGCAATGCGTCTGAAAGCCAAGGAGCAGGGTGAGAAGGTTTTCCTCGTTTGAGGGTAGGAGGACAGAGCTGATCGAGAGATGTTGAAAGAGAAGAAAGTAGAGTATTAGTTGCAGAGTTAAGTGGAAGGGTAGCAAGAATGTCAGGGTTAGGTAGTGAAGTTAGGATGGTGGAGATCAACAGGGAGGAAGATAAAGAGTGAAGATTGGGGCGTGTTGTAAGGGTAAAAATGTGGTTGGAGGTAGGAAGAGTTGGGAGACAGAGAGAGAAGGACACAAAGTGATGGTCAGAGAGGTGCAGTGGGGTGACAGTGAGGTCCAGAACAGAAGCTGGACGGCTGAAGACCAGGTCCAGAAGATTGCCTCCTTTGTGTGTCGGAGGGCTGTGATTAAAGAGGAGGTCGAAAGATGAAAGAAGAGGAAGAAGACAGGAGGACTGAAGTGAAGGGAGATTAAAGTCACCAAGAACAGTCAGAGGAGTATCATCTGAAGGGAAGAAACTCAGAAGAACATCCAGCTCTCCTATGAAGTCTCCCAGTGCGCCAGGTGGTCTGTAAATAACAATGACATTAAGAGTAATCGGAAAAGTAACAGTAATAGCATGAAATTCGAAAGATGAAATGTTAAGGTGAGAAACATTCACAGTAGTGAATTGCCATTTCTTGGTCAGGAGCAAACCTGTACCACCACCCCTACCAGATCCTCTCGGTGTATGAGAGAAGGTGTAGGCAGAGGATAAGGCTGCTGGTGTTGCTGAGTTCTCGGTGGTGATCCACGTCTCAGTCAGTGCCAGGAAGTCAAGGCTGTGAGAAAGTGCATAAGCTGAGATGAAGTCAGCTTTTTGGACGGCTGATTGACAATTCCAGACCCCACCTACCACCACTGTTTGAGACTGTTGCAACAGTTGGGGGTAGATGAGGTTGCTGGCGTTGCTGTTTCTATAATGTGCCCTCTGATGTCTGCAGGGTCTGTGAGATATAAGCACAGGAATGTTTGAGTAGCACATGCTGAGAAAAGTAGATAGTTTAGACAATGTCAGAGACTGATAGTACTTACCCAAGTTAGTTTAGATTAGTAGTAAAAAAGATAGATAGGTTAAACAATTCAGACAGATATTAAAACCTAGTGATAGAGAAGACCAGGAGCTTTAATTTTATACTAAGCTTAGCCCTGCCCCTCAATTCACACCTAGGCCTCTAACAACAGGCCTAACAACAGTCACCTGAAACCACTTTAACCAATCAGCAGAACACAGATTAATGCAGCCACAGTTAAGCAAGTTAATAATCAAAGTTGCAGAGATAAATTCTAAGACAAGTTATTCTAAAACAAGTTACAGCAAATAATATACTTTAACCAATAGCCTACCTCACCCAGGAATACCAATGATCACAAAGTTACAAGTTACAAGTTACAAGCACTAAACTAAACTTTTTAGTTTGCATTAATATATGTTAGCCACCCTTTAGAAACAATAACTGAATAACTGAGTGTGTTACACCTCTCTCTAGGCTATCCCTCGTTGCCGAGGACGATTGTCTTTCTTCGTTCTTTACTGGACAGTCTTTCTATGGGTTCTGAGGTGACTGATGAGTCCAATCCTGGCTGCACAGACTCGAAGCACGGTGGCTGCTCGTGCTTTCTTTTTTTCTCGTTTTTCCTCCACTCGCTGCATGCGGTCTTGCTCGAACCGTTCCGTCCCATCCTTAATGAGAGACCTCCATGTGGCCTTCTCTAGCGCAAGCGTCTCCCACCCGCTGACCTCGATGTTGCAAACCTTAAGTGTCGACTTGAGGAGATCCTTGTAGCGCTTCTTCTGGCCTCCTCTCCTTTGTTTCCCGTCCTTTAGCTGCCCGAAGAGTACTTGTTTAGGCAGCCTGCTGTCATCCATTCGGAGGACGTGTCCTGTCCATCTGAGGCGATTTTTGTTAACAATTGCTTCAATGCTGGTGTATCCAGCCACCTTCGAGGACACTTATATTTGTCCTGTAGTCGTCCCACTTGACCTTCAAAATGTTTCGGAGACATCTTTGATGGAACGTCTCCAGTTGCTTGAGATGCCTCCTGTACACTGTCCAGGTTTCTGATCCGTACAGGAGAGTGGGCAGGATGACTGCCTTGTACACCAGCACCTTTGTTTCCTTTCTTAGGTCTTTGTTTTGGAAGACACGTCCTTCAAGTCGTCCAAAAGCTGAGGCCGCACAATGCATACGATGTTGCACTTCAGAATCAATGCACGCGCTGGTTGAAAGATAACTCCCAAGATATGCAAAGCTGTTAACGTTTTCGAGCACCTCTCCTCGCAGCTCAATGGCAGGTGGCTGCGGATTGATGCTGTCCGGGACCGGTTGGTAGAGGATCTTTGTCTTCTTTAGGTTGACTGAGAGCCCCATTTTCTTATACCCAAAGTTGAAAGCATTCAGCGTAGATTGAAGGTTTGCTTCACTCAGCGACACAACATTATTGTCATCTGCATACTGAAGGTCGGTGATCGAAATGAGAGCTGTCATGCGCTTAGCCTTTAGACGACTCAGTCTAAACAGCTGGCCGTCCAACCTGTACTCGATGTCGACACCCTGTGGCAGCCGTGGTTTAATGATGGTCATCACTGCCAATATAAAAACAATGAACAGTGTTGGGGCAATGACGCAGCCCTGTTTGACTCCGGTTTGCATGCCAAAAGCATACATGAGTCCTGTGTTTGTCTTGACCTTTGCAGTCATGTTTTCATGAAGAAGCTTCAAGATGGTGATGAACTTTACAGGACACCCATAGGCTGCCAGGATCTTCCATAGCAATTCCCGAGAGACACTGTCAAAGACCTTTGTGAGATCAATAAAGGCCATGTAGAGCGGCTTGTTCTGCTCCTGGCATTTTTCTTGCAGTTGCCGGGCAATGAAGATCATGTCTGTTGTTCCTCGTGCTGGCCGAAAGCCACTCTGGCTTTCAGGAAGAGACTTTTCTATGGCTGGGTTTAGCCGCTTGTTCAATATGTTTGCTAGGACTTTGCCCGCTATTGACAAGAGTGAGATTCCTCTGTAGTTGCTGCAGTCGGACTTCTGTCCTTTTTTCTTATAGATTGCAACAATCAGGGCATCTCTCAGGTCCGATGGTATGTGCTTGCTCATCCATATCTTAACAATAAGTTCATGAAGATGGTGTTGAACCAAAATGCCACCTTCTTTAAACTTCAGCTGGAATGCCATCAATGCCGGGAGCTTTGCTATTTCTTAGCCTCCTGATTGCTTCCTGAACCTCAGACAAGGTTGGGATCTTTCCCATTGATTCGTCTGCAGGTAGTCGAGGTAGGTGATCCAGCGCGGCATCTTCATCTACATCAGGGTGGCAGTTAAGAAGTTCTTCAAAGTGTTGTTTCCACCGCTGATTGATTTCCATGACCATCACTGCTCCGCAGTGGTACTTGTCCGCTTGCTGACGGCCCATATATGGCCCTCGTGGCTTCAAAGAAACCACTGCTGTCGTTTGTGTCTGCGAGCTGCTGGATTTCTTTAGCTTTATTTCTCCACCAAAGGTCTTTTAAGGTGCGAGTCGTGCTTTGCAGTACAGCCTTGCATTTCTGATGCCTGCTTCGCTTCTCTTTAGAGTTTGGGTCTGCTTGGAGGGCTCTGTAAGCTTGACGTTTTTCATCTACAAGCTGTTGTAAAGTCTCCGAGTTGTCATCGAACCAATCCTGATGTTTCTTGGTTTGAGTTCCGATAACTGCTTTGCATGTTCTAGTGATGGCACTTTTCAGCAGGCCCCAGTGTTCCTCCACTTGCTCTGGATATTCAGATGGCAGTTGTTCTCTAAAATGCTGCTGGAATTCACTTGTCTTTGCATCACTTTTGAAGGCATTCACATTGTATTTTCTAGTCTGCCACTTATTCTGAGTTCTCCTTTCTGTTCTTATTTCGATCCTGATGATGGACCAGATGAGGCGGTGGTCTGTCCAACACTTGTCAGCACCAGTGGCACACTTCGTGAGCAGGACTTCTTTTTGATCTCTGGCTCTGACAATGATGTAGTCAATCAGGTGCCCAATGCTTTGATTGCGGATGCTGCCATGACACCTTGTATTTGTTCTTTTGTCGGAACAATGTGTTAGTGATGATAAGATCATGTTCAGCACACTTGCTTATGAGCAGAGTACCATTGGGGTTCTCGTTACCAACTCCGTTTTTGCCGATCGTTCCCTTCCATAGCTCATGCTGCCTTCCAACTCTTGCGTTAAAATTACCGAGAAGGATGATTTTATCTTCTTTCGGTATTGGGGCAAGGATTGACTCCAGCTGTTCATAAAACGATTCCTTCTCCCTGTCATCAGCGTCGAGTGTGGGAACATACGCACTGATAACTGTTGCCTTTTGTCTCCTTGCTAGATGGAGTCGCAATGTCATCAGGCGCTCATTCATACCAACAGGAAGTTCGACCTGCTTCCGGAGAAAAGAGTTTTTGATGGCAAACCCAACTCCATGAATCCTGCTCTCTTCTGTACAACGCCCTTTCCAGAAGAAGGTGTAGCCTCCTTTTTCCTCCCTCAGCTGTCCTTCCTCAGCTCTCCTTGTTTCGCTGAGGGCAACGATGTCTAAGTTGTATTTGCCAATCTCACGAGCTATGAGAGCTGTTCTTCTCTCTGGCCTGTGTGAGCTGTCCATAAGAGTTCTGATGTTCCACGTTCCAAATCTCATACATTGTTGCTTTCTTCGACCGCATATTGGTGATCCCTCCGGATGCGGTAATCCAGAGCAGATAGGTTAAAGCAGACTATGTCTAGGGCACCTTTTCTAGCCCCTTCCTCATGAGGGGTGAGCAGAGCGGATCCTAAAAAGGACTGCTCAGTCGTGGATGCAGCTGCCGAAGATCTCCCCTGCTTCATCCAGGAGATCAGCGACTGAATCTAACATCCGCCGCACGCATTCCGGGTCCATACTAGGAGCTTCCAGATCCACAATCCTGCCCCCGTTGCATGTAGCCGGTCGCCGCATGTCTTTGTTTTTGGATTATGAAATCCAGTGATGTTCCAGGGAAGACGCCTGTGCGTGAGTTTGTATGTGGGAATGCTGTTGCACACCAGCAGACGCACAACACTTGGCAGTGCTTTAAGCGTTCCCAGTGGCAAGAAGATCCCAGACGACTGGAACTTGAAGAACTGTTGCAGCCTTCTTCCGCCTTCACAACCGTTGTGTGATCAAGTCACAACATCCGCTCGATCCGCCGTTGAAGGACTTTGTGGGGAGACACCAGTCAGAGTCTTGTTTATCGGCAACCCCCAATCGCCGTGTCACGGTGTTCGTTGGCCACCGCCGCTCTTGGTCCACGACCGCTTATTAGTTATATTCGCGGCTGACCTTCATACTGAAGGCCGTTCCTCCATCCGGAGGACGCGCTCGATGGCCTCAGCTTGGCACACGAGTACACCTCTCTACTGGAAGTTTGGATTACTCTTCTCTTGGCAATTGCTCCAGGTATCTAAGATTTGAGGGGTGCCCACTATCATCTGCAGTTTTTTTAATGCATTGTCTCCCCTTTTTCCCCAATTTTTAGAACGTCCAATTTTTACCCAATTGCATTATCCTTCCTCTGTACTGGTGCTGACCCCCGCCCAGATTGAGGACAGCAAACTGACACACGCCCCCTCCGACACGTAGCCGACTGCATCTTTTCACCTGCACAAGGCGAGTTCATATGCGGATCAGCTTTGTGCACGGAGAGCCACACCCTGATCACATTATTCCCCAACTCTGTGCAGATGCCATCAATCAGCCAGCAGAGGTTGTAATTGCATCAGTTATAGGGTCCCAGCTCCCAGCAACAAGCCAATCATTGTTCATACAGCTGCCCAGCCCAGCCGGATGGCAGAGCTGAGATTTGATACGATGTATTCGTAATCCCAGCTCTGGCGTGCTAGTGTATTTTACTGCTGTGCCACCTGAGCTCCTATCATCTGATGTTTTAAGAGCACTCCACAGATGTTTGATCAGATTTAAATTTCAGAACTTTGCAGTACTTTGTGTTAATTTCATTTGTTTAATTTGTTGTTTTAGTTACTTACACTGGGGCCTACATTGCATTGCAAGTCTTCAGCCTTAATGGTGTCATACACATAGTCATAGCATTTAGTGCCAGAAGCAGCAATGCAACCACAGAATTTGTGACATTCTACCATGTTTGACCACAGGTTCTTTTTTTGAAAGCCACCTGTTGCTTTCTGTAAGCTGGTTTCCTGACACAGTGTTCTGTTTCATTTAGATGATGAATAGTGTGAGCTACAGTGTCAGCTTGAATTAGTTTGGAGGTTAATTGCAGTTCTTTATTCACCAAAGAATTTTTGTCTTCTGTCCATGTCCAGGGAGGTCAGCTACAATGCCATCGGCTGTACACTTAATGATGTTGTGCACGGTGGACACAGAAACATTAAGTTATCTGGAGATTGACTTGTAGCCCTGAGATTGTCACTGCTTTTGCACAATTCCAGTTTTTACATCCTTTTTTTTAATGCATTTTCTCCCCATTTTTCCTCTCGATTTAGTGCATCCAATTCTTGTCCTCCGCCGCTGAGAGATACCAGATCACATCCAAGGAGAGCACGTCGCTGCCCACGCTTTTTTCACACGTGTATAGCCCTCCTCTTCTCGCCCGTGCTTTCTGCACAGACGTCTCTTCTGCCAATCAGGGTCCTTACACAGCGTATGAAGACCCACCCACCCACACATAGTCTGGCCCCCAACCCTGCAGATACGGTGGCCAATTAGTATCTGCTGCAGACACTGCCAATTATGCCCGCTAGATGGCACCCAGCCCGCCGGTGGAAACACCGAGCACCGAGCACTGCGCCACCTGGGCGCCCCAGATATTACACCCTTGGATAATTCTTTTATTCTTTTTCTTTTCTCCATCCTTAGTGTAGTACATATAAACACAAAGATTGAGTCATTTTTCTTCATTAAAACTGGTTGCAAGCATCATTTCTAAATTACCAGCACCTGACACTTGCCACAAATGTGTTTAGGTACAAATCAATAGAATCACAGAATTGAAACTCAACCCAATTATTTCTTACAATTTCAGATTTGACTTGTTCCTCAGCTTGTTTGTGTTGTTTTAATGCCAATACCCCCAAAATCACATATTTATGTGATAATTAATTAAAATATACACCAATCAGGTGTAACATTATGACCATCTTCCTAATATTGTGGTAAGTGACGCATAAGCACACGGCCATCCATTTGATGTAAAAGAGAACATGATTCATCAGACCAGGTCACCTTCTTCCATTGCTCCGTGGTCCAGTTCCAATGCTCACTTGCCCATTGTTGGTGCTTTCGGCAGTGGACAGGGATCAGCATGGGCACCCTGACTGGTATACGGCTATGCAGTGCCATACACAACAAACCAGAGCTGCAGTTTTGGAGATGCTCTGACCCAGTCGTCTAGCCATCACAATTGGCCCTTGTCAAACTCGCAATTATTGTTCCTGTGGTCGCCCAGTCTGCCGGATGGCAATGAGTTTCGCACATTAATTTTTTTGACGTTGTGTTTTCCACGAGTAACCTTTGGCTTTAAGTAATTCTGTAAAACTTAAACAACAATGAATTTGTGTTGCAGGTTGCTGTGGTTATTGGTGTTTTCCTTGTTTGCAGTGTCACACCACTGCTAAGTTTGGATTGTGCTGCTGTCTGCCTCTTGTGGATGTTTGCTTTGTTGTTTCCTGCTCCCTCCGCAGGGGCATTAGAAGGCGCTATAACATTAATGTGAGACACAAATACACACACTCTGACCTTTCATGTGTTGGAATTTATTTGAATTATTTGTTTTAAAATACAAACGATTTCTCCCTGTGACCACTAGTTTTACTTCCCCTAAATAGATAGCCATGAGAAACTGATACATTAGCAGCCTAGCAGACACCTTACCAGATACCTTACTTGATGAAAAAAGATGCACAAGCTGTCTTCTACTGTCTAGATGAAAACCATGATCTGCCAGCTTTTAACAATGAGGGAAACTTCAGAAAGAAACAATCTGTAGATCACAACTCGCTTGGAGTAGATCACAACTCGCTTGAAGTAGATCACAACTCGCTTGATGTAGATCACAACTCACAAAGTAGATCACAACTCGCTTGAATTAGATCGCAACTCGCTTGGAGTAGATCACAACTCACTTGAAGTAGATCACAATTCGCTTGGAGCAGATCACAACTCGCTTGGAGCAGATCACAACTCGCTTGGAGTAGATCACAGCTCACTTGATGTAGATCACAGCTCGCTTGAAGCAGCTCACAACTTGCTTGAGTAGATCACAACTCGTTTGATGTAGATCACAGCTCGCTTGAAGCAGATCACAACTCGCTTAGAGCAGATCACAACTCACGAAGTAGATCTCAACTCACTTGGAGTAGATCTCAACTCACTTGGAGTAAATTACAACTTGCTTAAAGTAGATCAAAACTCGCTTAAAGTAGGTCACAACTCGCTTGGAGTAGATCTCAACTTGTTTGGAGTAGATCTCAACTCACTTGAAGTAGATCTCAACTCGCTTGAAGTAGATCTCAACTCGCTTGGAGTAGATCTCAACTCGCTTGAAGTAAATTACAACTTGCTTAAAGTTGATCACAAGTAGGTCACAACTCCCTTGGAGTAGATTACAACTCGCTTGGAGTAAATTACAACTCGCTTTAAGTAGATCACACCTCGCTTAAAGTAGATCACACCTCGCTTAAAGTTGATCACAACTCACTCGGAGTAGATTACAACTTGCTTGGAGTCAATTACAACTCGCTTTAAGTAGATCACAACTTGCTTAAAGTAGATCACAACTCGCTTAAAGTAGATTACAACTCACTTAAAGTAGATCACAACTCACTTGGAGTAGATTACAACTCGCTTGGAGTAAATTACAACTCGCTTAAAATAGATCACAACTCGCTTAAAGTAGATCACAACTCGCTTGGTGTAGAGTGATTCCTGCCCAAATCAGATGGCATATGCCTACAGGTTACAGAGAATGGCATGTAATTACCAAGGTGACTGAAATACATGTCCAATACTATACGCTATACGCTGACTTGTGGTGCTGTTGTGCTAAACTGTATATGTAGATTGAATCATTTTAAGTATTTTACATCACAGCTGTAATATAAAAGCTTAAGATCCTCTGATGGCTCTAAACACACAAAAATCTTGTTTTCTTTCTCAGGGCAGTGCTTGTGGCGACTGGTGCACTGTAATGTGCTGCTACTGGTGTGCCTGGTGCCAGATGGCACGAGAGATAAAGAACCGTAATGAAGGACAAAGAGTAGTTACTCAGCAGTGTCGCTAGGTGGGTTGCTGGCCTTTTGCTGTTTACAAATTCCACATTTAAAAAGTTCTGAGTGTTTAATAAAGAAGCTAAACAAATGTTAAGTGTGTTTATATATAATGGTTAGACTGACAGATTCTTACTTGTGTTAGCTTAAAGTGTTTTTCTTGCTTGTTTGTTATTTTAATCTTAAAATTTGGTTAATAAAACTCAATTTAAAATTTAATGCAAAAGTCTTTGTGAATTTTATTTGTTTATGGCTTAATTGTGGGGGTTATTAATTACACTGATGGGTTTTAGGGACGGGGTAGCTTAGTGGGTAGGGCTTTGGGCTATCAACTGAAAGGTTGAGTGTTTGAATCCCAGCTCTGCCATGTAGCCACTGTTGGGCCCTTGAGCAAGGCCCTTAACCCTCTCTGCTCCAGGGGTGCCATACAATGTCTGACCCTGCGCTCTGACCTCAGTTTCCAAACAAGCTGGGATATGTGAAGAAAGAATGTCGTTGTACTGTACACCTGTATATGTATATATAACAAATAAAGGCATTCTATTCTATTTTATTCTATTCTATTCTATTTTATTTTATTCTATTATATTCTATTCTAATGCTCCCTTTTGCCTAATTCTCTCTAGAAGTTCCCATAAATGAAAATTTAACTTAAAGACCTGAAGGCATCAGCATCCACATATTTCACTTATCTACACACATTGTTTAGCTTGTTTGGCACATTGTTCTCAACAGTTGAGGCAACTATGAAAAATATCCAATCAATTGAAAATCAAATGTCTTTTGCCCCTATGCAATGTGGGAACGATGGTAAAAGAGTAAAAAAAATACAGTTCATTCTAAATCATTTTTGGAGAGTTACCGAAAATAGCATCTTGGGGTCACCACGTTTTATGGTCAGATGAAACAAAATTGAACTTATTGATGACATCAAAATAACATCAATCCTAAATATAGTGCTCATAGGACATTGTTTTGAGAAGCATGGACTGCAGTCTTGATGAATGGATGGATAGATAGATGGATGGATAGATGAATGGATGGATAGATGAATGGATGGATAGATAAATGGATGGATAGATGAATTGATGGATAGATGAATGGATGGATAGATAAATGGATGGATAGATGAATGGATGGATAGATAAATGGATGGGTAGATGAATGGATGGATAGATAAATGGATGGATAGATGAATGGATGGATAGATGAATGGATGGATAGATGAATGGATGGATAGATAAATGGATAGATAGATGAATGGATGGATAGATAAATGGATGGATAGATAAATGGATGGATAGATGAATGGATGGATAGATAAATGGATGGATAGATAAATGGATGGATGGATAGATAGATCGATGGATAGATAAATTGATGGATGAATGGATGGATAGATAGATAGATGGATAGATAAATGGATGGATGGATGGATAGATGAATGGATGGATGAATGGATGGATAGATGAATGGATGGATAGATAAATGGATGGATAGATAAATGGATGGATGGATAGATAGATAGATGGATAGATAAATGGATGGATGAATGGATGGATAGATAGATAGATTAATGGATAGATAAATGGATGGATAGATAGATGGATGGATAGATAAATGGATGGATGAATGAATGGATAGATAGATGGATGGATAGATAAATGGATCGATAGATAGATGGATGGATAGATAAATGGATCGATAGATAGATGGATGGATAGATAAACGGATGGATGAATGGATGGATAGATAGATGGATGGATAGATAGATGGATGGATAGATTGATGGATGGATAGATAAATGGATGGATAGATGAATGGATGGATAGATAAATGGATGGATAGATCAATGGATGGATAGATGAATGGATGGATAGATAAATGGATGGATAGATGAATGGATGGATAGATAAATGGATGGATAGATGAACGGATGGATAGATAAATGGATGGATAGATAAATGGATGGATGGATAGATAGATCGATGGATAGATAAATGGATGGATGAATGGATGGATAGATAGATGGATGGATAGATAAATGGATGCATGGATGGATAGATGAATGGATGGATGAATGGATGGATAGATAGATGGATGGATGGATAGATGAATGGATGGATGAATGGATGGATAGATAGATAGATCAATGGATAGATAAATGGATGGATAGATAGATGGATGGATAGATAAATGAATGGATGAATGGATGGATAGATAGATGGATGGATAGATAAATGGATGGATGAATGGATGGATAGATAGATGGATTGATAGATAAATGGACGGATAGATAGGTGGATAGATAGATATATGGATGGATAGATAGATGGATAGATAAACGGATGGATGAATGGATGGATAGATAGATGGATGGATAGATTAATGGATGGATAGATAAATGGATGGATAGATAAATGGATGGATAGATAGATAGATGGATGGATAATACAGTGTTGCGTCATTGGTAATGATTAAGTGGTACACAATAAATGTGTGCTATGTAATTGTCCTTGTAGCCAGGTATGACATGAGGTGGAATATTTATAATCTTTTAGTACCAGGTTCTAATGACCATATGTGCTCCATATTACATATTGTATGTTTCAGCCAGAAACTGAAGCAGCTCCCTGTTTGGTTAAGCTGTGCACAAGTGTTTAATTTGCATTGTTTATGATGTGAAGGAGTTAATCCAGCATCCTTTTCTGAACTAACAGCCCAGATTGCTTACAAGGACCTGTTCTGCTTTTTAAATAAGACTGTTATATCTGCTGGTGTAGCCTTTATACTACTTCCCCTGCAGACTATGTTATAAAAATTACACTTGTAACCACAGACTGGTGAAACATGCACAACATCTTGCTGCACACACTGAAGGACTAGAGCATTCTCAGGAAGTAGAGTCTACTATGTAAAGTACCTCAGTTTTGTGTGTGCAATTCAGACTGTTGTCCATGTGCATCCCCCAACTACTAATAGGTCTTACATGAGATATAGATTATGTCCTTTAACGGGATACAGGATATTAGGTCATTTTTTCGTTTCACACTTGCATCCTCTTTCCATGGCTATGATTTTATTTTTAACCTAAAAGTGGTTAACACTGATTATTTTAAATAACCCAAACACTGTTTCATGTTTGCTGCGTGTGTCTCCATTAGCACTGCTGTGTCTTATCCACTCATACCAGCACAACACACACTAACACACCACCACCATGTCAGTGTCACTGAAGTGCTGCGAATGATCCACCACCCAAATAATACCTACTCTGTAGTGGTCCTGTGGGGGTCCTGATCATTAAAGAACAGGGTGAAAGCAGGCTAAAAAGTATGTAGAGAAACAGATGGACTACTTTCAGTAATTGTAGAACTACAAAGTGCTTCTATATGGTAAGTGGAGCTGATAAAATGGACAGTGAGGTGGTTTTAATGTTATGACTGATTGTTGTATACTTTCTATGGTTTCTATGAAACAGAACAAAATTGTAAACCAAGTGACCTACCATTATAAAAAAAATAAACAAAATGGCATTAACCCTGAGCGGGGATTGAACAACGATTAAGAATAGGGTGAAAGAAAAGAAACACCCGAGTACTCTGATAATGTTGATCAGCAGAGAGTCAAACATCCTGAACAGGAATGAGCAAAAAAAACCACATGCCACAACACTATAGCAGTTTCCTGTTGCCATTGTGCCCACACGCTCAGATACTATTGCTGTAAGGTACATTTAAAACTATTTTATTAAATGGCCTATAAATCCTTAAAAAATCTGTACACACTGCAAGAACGGCATTTCAAAAACTAAAAATAAAGAGAAAACAAATGATACTGAGTCAATGAGGTAAGAAAAAACGACTTTGTAAGTTTTCTCAAAATATGCAATAATAATCTATTTCCTCACATTACTCTGGTAAGATCACATGTAAATATAATATTGTATATTAAAACACGTATAAAAAGCAGTAACCTGCCACATGACCTAACAATAAATAGTTTTCTTTCATTATCTGTTGGTGATATTAAATCACTAGTGATTCATCTCAGAATAAGATAAGATAATCCTTTATTAGTCCCACAGTGGGGAAATTCACACTTTATTATTTATATTATACATTTTATTCCTAAACCACATAACATAAGCATATTCTGCCTACCAAACAGGTCAACAGGAAATGAGAAATGTGAGGCATTTTATTAACACCCTAATAGAAGACCTAAATTGAAAGTGCTGCTAGACAGTGCAATGCTGCCCCCAACTAAGAACACACATTTTGTAATGTAACAGGTAACAGACCATCATTGGTTGGTGGTTAACAAATAAGCAAACCATAACAACATACGTGTTTGTCATCAAGGCTACACAAGTAATCACTAATTCAGATTTAGAAGAACAACATTTCTATCCATTCTAGACTAACACGTGTTTACAATGTTGTTTAATTGAGCTGTTGAATTTCTCTGAGCTTGTAAATATAACTTACACAAATTAAATGATAGAATAAATGGAAGCTACAATACACAGCACAGTCTACCTTAATAATTGAAAGATGAAAATTCGTGTGTGTTTTCACACCCCTCTGCGTCCACAGAATCGGTTAGGAGTCTTCTAAACCTGAGGAGTGTTTTTAGCTGCTTTAGACTTTAACATCTTGGACATTTAGTCTAACCGATTGCTAGTGTAACCGAGCATCTTTAGAGTTTAATGAGTTTATAAAGTAAGAAATAAACTGTACACAGACAAACTATCAGGAGCAAAATACTTTACAGGCTTGTTTTTTGAGGCGGAGCACAGACTACAGAGAGATGATCACATGTGTAGAGAAGTGCACTTTTCCTTTAACTATGGAATCACCAGAGGGACAAAATGCACATAGTACGTAAACACATACATCAAACATTGTCAGTACACTACAGCACAGAAAAGTTTGTTACACTAACTTAATTGCCGTATGATTGCTAGGACTGCCTCATAAAGCATATTGCGCCCCATATTTTATACACTACGCAAATGAAAAATGTTAAATCGCTTAAACACAAACCTCACATTTTGAATTTTACAGCGAATTGGAATTAATTTACTTCATTTTTGAGTTAGATCTAATGGTATTAAATTACAAAGGTTTCATTTTGTGGACAGAATATAGTCTGAGCCTCATTTTCTGTTGTGCATTTTTATTGTTCGTCCTATTCGACTAAATATGTTACCATTGGCTTTTTTCCATTTACTTATTTAGTTTCAAAGAAAGAGCAAAGTGCACTTGAAGATTTTATTTCAGGTTCTTTTAGTGTTTATGGAGATCTCTTCTTTCTCTCAATATAAATGTGATGTTATCTCACCCTCACACTGCTAACATTCTCTAGAACTTTAAACACACAAATACATGAACCAGTATAAAATCATACACATGATACTGTTGAATCTGCACATCACTTAAATAGAACATTTAGTAACGTTAGTGTTGTCAGACTGAGAAGGGTTAACATGCTTTTTCTAAGCCAACTTCATGGCTACTCATGGCTTGTTTGCCTCAAAGAAAGTCAGTTTTCATGATTCCATCATTTAAAAAAAGACTAGGAAAATGTCATTCATGGGAGAGCTAAAAACAAAAACTGAATTTTACTATAATACATCTTACCAATATTTAAACATGTTGATGGTAGTGCAATAGTATGGGGATGAATTGCCAGTTTAGGGCTTGAGTGACTTTTATTATATTACTTGTTTGATTTTCTCCTTTAAAAGAAAAGTAGCAATTCCAAATCCATATTGTTCTGGTACATGCCCAATTCCTATGATGGCTGAGAAGGGTTGCAAGCTAGTAGATGCTTCCTCCAACAGGTGTGCAGCCAGTAACCACATTTTTTCACCAGATTCAAACAGAAAGATCTAGCACTTACAGAGGATCATGCTATATACTGTGTTGACCCTCACCAAGACAGTAAAAATCAACAGACTGTTTGCTAACTGCCTGACTTGCTCCTGTGCTTTAGATTTGCCCTTAAACCCCATTTCATATCCAGATAAGCAGACATAATCCTTAAGGATTTTCTGGTAGAGAGCAGATTTAAAAACCTGGGACCCAAAGTATATTCACTCTAACTGGTTTAAAATAAACATGACAAATAATAATCGGGCTGGAGAATCGGTACAGCATCATTAGTAAGGCAGAAGATGGTCAATGGTTAGAGCTCTGTGCTTTCAATCGAAAAGTTGACATTTAAAGCCTCTGTTGGGCCTGTGAGCAACAACCTTAACCTTCTTAACTCCAGAGGTGCTGTAAAATGGTTGACTTGTACTATAACCCTAACAAGCTGGAACATGTAAAGTAAATGATTTCATTGTACTGAACACATGTGACATGTGAACACATGTGACAAAGTATTTGAAATCAGTTTCATTGTCAGTTTCATTGTGTTTCATTGTGATTTTACATTATGACAAATTTTAAGTTATAATTAAAGAACATAAACACACACACACACACACACACACACACACATGCACACTGTACATACCTGTTGTCAAGCTGAGCAGTGGGATGAGAAGACTGCAGACCCACTACAGACAGAGAGATCATATGCTGTGTTAAAAGATATTTATTGTTTCATCAGGCTAGTTAAAGACCAGGTGATCAGTTACCAAAAAAAAAAAAAACTTGGAATTTGTTTGGTCTTCCCAACTAAAATGTGTGACAGTTTACAAAATGCAATAAAAATGGGAGTCCGTGATTTGTTAATTGCAAAAGTACAAGCACAAGATTTCCAAAGTTAACACTGACCAACTTAATTGCATTTTGTAAATATAAACACATTTAGAATTTGATGCCTGCAGCAAAGTTGTAATAGAGGCATGTTTAGCACTGTGTTACTTTACCTTTCTGAATAAGCACAATTTTTGATAGCTTAAGAACTGAGGACATTAATAGTTGCAGTTTAGCAGGTGGAATTTTTTACCATTTCTGCTTGATACATTATTACAGCTGCTTAACAGTCTGTGGTCGCCGTCATATGAGTTTCCTTTTTGTGATATGCCATACATTTTCAATAGGTGACAGATCAGGACTGCAGGCAGGTCAGTCAAATTGCATCTTTTCACAATTTTATATACAGTAGATGATAAAAGATCCAGATTATTTGCAATCTTGAACTGAGAACTGACTTAACAATCCTTTAATAAAGTTTGACACAACGTGGTGAGCCACTACTTTACTGTAAATTTGTTTTAAAACAGCATAAAGTGAGTATTCTATAAACTTTTTACACTTATTTTTTACACAAAAAATAATAATAAATGGATGGATGAATGGATGGATAGATAGATAGATGGATGGATGAATGGATGGATAGATAGATGAATTGATAGATAAATGGACGGATAGATAGGTGGATAGATAGATATATGGATGGATAGATAGATGGATAGATAAACGGATGGATGAATGGATGGATAGATAGATGGATGGATAGATAGATAGATGGATAGATTAATGGATGGATAGATAAATGGATGGATAGATAGATAGATGGATGGATAATACAGTGTTGCGTCATTGGTAATGATTAAGTGGTACACAATAAATGTGTGCTATGTAATTGTCCTTGTAGCCAGGTATGACATGAGGTGGAATATTTATAATCTTTTAGTACCAGGTTCTAATGACCATATGTGCTCCATATTACATATTGTATGTTTCAGCCAGAAACTGAAGCAGCTCCCTGTTTGGTTAAGCTGTGCACAAGTGTTTAATTTGCATTGTTTATGATGTGAAGGAGTTAATCCAGCATCCTTTTCTGAACTAACAGCCCAGATTGCTTACAAGGACCTGTTCTGCTTTTTAAATAAGACTGTTATATCTGCTGGTGTAGCCTTTATACTACTTCCCCTGCAGACTATGTTATAAAAATTACACTTGTAACCACAGACTGGTGAAACATGCACAACATCTTGCTGCACACACTGAAGGACTAGAGCATTCTCAGGAAGTAGAGTCTACTATGTAAAGTACCTCAGTTTTGTGTGTGCAATTCAGACTGTTGTCCATGTGCATCCCCCAACTACTAATAGGTCTTACATGAGATATAGATTATGTCCTTTAACGGGATACAGGATATTAGGTCATTTTTTCGTTTCACACTTGCATCCTCTTTCCATGGCTATGATTTTATTTTTAACCTAAAAGTGGTTAACACTGATTATTTTAAATAACCCAAACACTGTTTCATGTTTGCTGCGTGTGTCTCCATTAGCACTGCTGTGTCTTATCCACTCATACCAGCACAACACACACTAACACACCACCACCATGTCAGTGTCACTGAAGTGCTGCGAATGATCCACCACCCAAATAATACCTACTCTGTAGTGGTCCTGTGGGGGTCCTGATCATTAAAGAACAGGGTGAAAGCAGGCTAAAAAGTATGTAGAGAAACAGATGGACTACTTTCAGTAATTGTAGAACTACAAAGTGCTTCTATATGGTAAGTGGAGCTGATAAAATGGACAGTGAGGTGGTTTTAATGTTATGACTGATTGTTGTATACTTTCTATGGTTTCTATGAAACAGAACAAAATTGTAAACCAAGTGACCTACCATTATAAAAAAAATAAACAAAATGGCATTAACCCTGAGCGGGGATTGAACAACGATTAAGAATAGGGTGAAAGAAAAGAAACACCCGAGTACTCTGATAATGTTGATCAGCAGAGAGTCAAACATCCTGAACAGGAATGAGCAAAAAAAACCACATGCCACAACACTATAGCAGTTTCCTGTTGCCATTGTGCCCACACGCTCAGATACTATTGCTGTAAGGTACATTTAAAACTATTTTATTAAATGGCCTATAAATCCTTAAAAAATCTGTACACACTGCAAGAACGGCATTTCAAAAACTAAAAATAAAGAGAAAACAAATGATACTGAGTCAATGAGGTAAGAAAAAACGACTTTGTAAGTTTTCTCAAAATATGCAATAATAATCTATTTCCTCACATTACTCTGGTAAGATCACATGTAAATATAATATTGTATATTAAAACACGTATAAAAAGCAGTAACCTGCCACATGACCTAACAATAAATAGTTTTCTTTCATTATCTGTTGGTGATATTAAATCACTAGTGATTCATCTCAGAATAAGATAAGATAATCCTTTATTAGTCCCACAGTGGGGAAATTCACACTTTATTATTTATATTATACATTTTATTCCTAAACCACATAACATAAGCATATTCTGCCTACCAAACAGGTCAACAGGAAATGAGAAATGTGAGGCATTTTATTAACACCCTAATAGAAGACCTAAATTGAAAGTGCTGCTAGACAGTGCAATGCTGCCCCCAACTAAGAACACACATTTTGTAATGTAACAGGTAACAGACCATCATTGGTTGGTGGTTAACAAATAAGCAAACCATAACAACATACGTGTTTGTCATCAAGGCTACACAAGTAATCACTAATTCAGATTTAGAAGAACAACATTTCTATCCATTCTAGACTAACACGTGTTTACAATGTTGTTTAATTGAGCTGTTGAATTTCTCTGAGCTTGTAAATATAACTTACACAAATTAAATGATAGAATAAATGGAAGCTACAATACACAGCACAGTCTACCTTAATAATTGAAAGATGAAAATTCGTGTGTGTTTTCACACCCCTCTGCGTCCACAGAATCGGTTAGGAGTCTTCTAAACCTGAGGAGTGTTTTTAGCTGCTTTAGACTTTAACATCTTGGACATTTTGTCTAACCGATTGCTAGTGTAACCGAGCATCTTTAGAGTTTAATGAGTTTATAAAGTAAGAAATAAACTGTACACAGACAAACTATCGGGAGCAAAATACTTTACAGGCTTGTTTTTTGAGGCGGAGTACAGACTACAGAGAGATGATCACATGTGTAGAGAAGTGCACTTTTCCTTTAACTATGGAATCACCAGAGGGACAAAATGCACATAGTACGTAAACACATACATCAAACATTGTCAGTACACTACAGCACAGAAAAGTTTGTTACACTAACTTAATTGCCGTATGATTGCTAGGACTGCCTCATAAAGCATATTGCGCCCCATATTTTATACACTACGCAAATGAAAAATGTTAAATCGCTTAAACACAAACCTCACATTTTGAATTTTACAGCGAATTGGAATTAATTAACTTCATTTTTGAGTTAGATCTAATGGTATTAAATTACAAAGGTTTCATTTTGTGGACAGAATATAGTCTGAGCCTCATTTTCTGTTGTGCATTTTTATTGTTCGTCCTATTCGACTAAATATGTTACCATTGACTTATTTAGTTTCAAAGAAAGAGCAAAGTGCACTTGAAGATTTTATTTCAGGTTCTTTTAGTGTTTATGGAGATCTCTTCTTTCTCTCAATATAAATGTGATGTTATCTCACCCTCACACTGCTAACATTCTCTAGAGCTTTAAACACACAAATACATGAACCAGTATAAAATCATACACATGATACTGTTGAATCTGCACATCACTTAAATAGAACATTTAGTAACGTTAGTGTTGTCAGACTGAGAAGGGTTAACATGCTTTTTCTAAGCCAACTTCATGGCTACTCATGGCTTGTTTGCCTCAAAGAAAGTCAGTTTTCATGATTCCATCATTTAAAAAAAGACTAGGAAAATGTCATTCATGGGAGAGCTAAAAACAAAAACTGAATTTTACTATAATACATCTTACCAATATTTAAACATGTTGATGGTAGTGCAATAGTATGGGGATGAATTGCCAGTTTAGGGCTTGAGTGACTTTTATTATTTGACTTGTTTGATTTTCTCCTTTAAAAGAAAAGTAGCAATTCCAAATCCATATTGTTCTGGTACATGCCCAATTCCTATGATGGCTGAGAAGGGTTGCAAGCTAGTAGATGCTTCCTCCAACAGGTGTGCAGCCAGTAACCACATTTTTTCACCAGATTCAAACAGAAAGATCTAGCACTTACAGAGGATCATGCTATATACTGTGTTGACCCTCACCAAGACAGTAAAAATCAACAGACTGTTTGCTAACTGCCTGACTTGCTCCTGTGCTTTAGATTTGCCCTTAAACCCCATTTCATATCCAGATAAGCAGACATAATCCTTAAGGATTTTCTGGTAGAGAGCAGATTTAAAAACCTGGGACCCAAAGTATATTCACTCTAACTGGTTTAAAATAAACATGACAAATAATAATCGGGCTGGAGAATCGGTACAGCATCATTAGTAAGGCAGAAGATGGTCAATGGTTAGAGCTCTGTGCTTTCAATCGAAAAGTTGACATTTAAAGCCTCTGTTGGGCCTGTGAGCAACAACCTTAACCTTCTTAACTCCAGAGGTGCTGTAAAATGGTTGACTTGTACTATAACCCTAACAAGCTGGAACATGTGAAGTAAATGATTTCATTGTACTGAACACATGTGACATGTGAACACGTGACAAAGTATTTGAAATCAGTTTCATTGTCAGTTTCATTGTGTTTCATTGTGATTTTACATTATGACAAATTTTAAGTTATAATTAAAGAACATAAACACACACACACACACATGCACACTGTACATACCTGTTGTCAAGCTGAGCAGTGGGATGAGAAGACTGCAGACCCACTACAGACAGAGAGATCATATGCTGTGTTAAAATATATTTATTGTTTCATCAGGCTAGTTAAAGACCAGGTGATCAGTTACCAAAAAAAAGTTGGTCTTCCCAACTAAAATGTGTGACAGTTTACAAAATGCAATAAAAATGGGAGTCCGTGATTTGTTAATTGCAAAAGTACAAGCACAAGATTTCCAAAGTTAACACTGACCAACTTAATTGCATTTTGTAAATATAAACACATTTAGAATTTGATGCCTGCAGCAAAGTTGTAATAGAGGCATGTTTAGCACTGTGTTACTTTACCTTTCTGAATAAGCACAATTTTTGATAGCTTAAGAACTGAGGACATTAATAGTTGCAGTTTAGCAGGTGGAATTTTTTACCATTTCTGCTTGATACATTATTACAGCTGCTTAACAGTCTGTGGTCGCCGTCATATGAGTTTCCTTTTTGTGATATGCCATACATTTTCAATAGGTGACAGATCAGGACTGCAGGCAGGTCAGTCAAATTGCATCTTTTCACAATTTTATATACAGTAGATGATAAAAGATCCAGATTATTTGCAATCTTGAACTGAGAACTGACTTAACAATCCTTTAATAAAGTTTGACACAACGTGGTGAGCCACTACTTTACTCACTTTATGCTGTTTTAAAACAAATTTACAGTATTCTATAAACTTTTTACACTTATTTTGTTTGTTGCATGACATAACATACATACTGTGTGCACATAACATTAAATGTGTTCATATGTAATATAATATAATATAATAAAGTTGGTCATCCAAAACACTGAAAGTCAATTCTTTATATTACTGTCAGTTAAATATATGTTCAATAACACATCACAGATTCTTGTTTTTATTGCGTTTTACAAAATATCCCATTAACAAAATGTCTAGTGTTTCCTTTTTCTTCCAAAATACATGTAAAAGTACATTAGCAACCCTGAATCTTTAAAAATACTCTCATAAAAAGAGGAGCTTCTCAAGCATTAAGATAAAACACCAAAATCTATTAAGGCAGATAAAATCCACCACACCGATCATGTCCGAAGGTAAAATAAGTTCAATGGAGGGGAAATAGTTTTACCCAGTAATTCAACAGGAGGCAGAGGCTGTTACAAAAATAAGCATTTTATTTTCTAAGACCAACTTAAATCAAATTTCACAACAAAAGAAAAAACAAACAAAAAAAACAAACAAAAAATAATAATAACTCAATAAGTCCCCCGATAAATATATATATGGAAACAAAATAAGTACATAAGCAACCAACCCACATGAACACACAAAAGAAAAAAAGAAGAAAAAAAACACGTCAGTCCAGGATTTGGTCGGCCTGCAATCAGTCTCCTCTCCGATCACCGAGGTCCGGCTCCAGTCTGAGAAGCAAACACAAAAAAGACTGGCAGTACTAATCCTTACATTTTACTAATACTTCCCATAAAACCAGGGTAGGCTAAAATTAGAGTTTCGAACTGGAAATAACTGTCCACATTAGAATGCCCACTGTAGCTACAGCCACGCTGTGCAACGGCACTCCACTACAACACCACTACATCATTTCAAAGGTTAAAGCAGTGGTTCCCAAACTTTTTCTGTCATGTCCCCCTTTTGGAAGATGCTGACAAAAATAGGCCAATTTTAACTTTGTTGATATAACTTCAAAGATCATGAAAGTTCCTTTCACCTTTATATCAGTAATTTCTGTTGTACTTGACTTTATCAAACCACCTTTTTGACATATCACTGAACTGCTCCTTCAATCAGTCTGCTATTTCAAAAATAAAAAAATAAAATAAAATTTGCAAACACTTTGCAAAAAAGATAACAAAGTTCAATCTGTGCCAATCTGTTAGAGTTCAAGTCTTATCACTGTATTAGTAGCTGTTTTTCTTTTTATCCCCGTCAATTACCTCTCCATTCTGTACATCTAGACCAGGGGTTTACACACTTTCATGGCTTGAGATCTACTGTTTCAGTCTACATGTCATCACCATCTACTTTTTACAGTCCCTTCATCATTTTTCAAAAAAAGCCTTGAAGCTGTTTAAAATGTGATTCAGTTACTATATTGGTATTCAGCTTTACAGGGCAAGTGACTGATAAACCACACTGACTTTATTCTGATGATTTGCTCTAAATGGTATCAGTCAGGTTTATGTATCTGGACAGGAGCTGCTGATGCTCAAGCAGTTTTTCAGGTGTTCATCAGTAAGGATGGACCCATATTTACACTTCATTATTTTCATGTTGGAAAAGGCAGTTCCAAATTGTCCAGCAGAGGCCCTCGACTTCACATACATGTCAGATTGTAAGTTAAAATTTCTCCCTCAGAAAACTTTATAGATTAGCGCTGATTAAGGCAGGCTGAGGCGTAGTCATTGTAACAAAACACAAATTAAACAAACAGTGGCCACATTTCATAGTCACAAAAAGGGGGACATTACACCCAAAAGGAGGACATTACACCCAGAAAGAGGATATTACACCCAAAAGGAGGATATTACACCCAAAAGGAGGACATTACACCCAAAAGGAGGACGTCATATTAGGAACAGGGGGACAAGATACTGCAACATACAGAATGAAAACATAATCCATATAACAGAGTTTTTGACCAATTTAAGCAAGAATTCTATAACAAATTACTGTTTTACTCACTAAATGTTGTGTCTACTTTTCATATTTAAGTCCGTTCCTCGCTGCCTCCAAATGTTTTCGGCATTTTCACAGCGTTCCTGAGCATGAGAGCTGAGTAATTGACTCAGGTAGAGGTGTTTATAGAACAGAGCGAGCAGGCGAAATTCAACCACCCAATCACAGACTAGCATTTAGAGGGCGGACCTGCTGCGATTGGCCAGTGGTAGCACTATAAGCAGTCAAATGAGGCTGTTAAACCGGACGTCTGGCCACCCTACGCTGACCTGTTTGAATGTTTGACCTGTTCGATGTACCAGCGTGTAGTGTGATCGATGTATTGGGCTTCTCTCTATACCTGAAAACACGGTTTGTTTATCGACCACCGTGAAAAAAAATTCCGACGTTAAAACATTGGTTCCGCGCTTAATTTCAGTCAGACGAGCCCCACACTGGATACTAGGTTAAAGCTAGGGTTGCCAACTTTCAGAACTGGAAATAAGGAACACCCTGTTTACCTGAGCGGGTAAACAGGGTTATATTGCGAACACACAATATAACGGGTCTTACACCATCATAGGAACATTATGATAAAACAGAACCATATTTTAGGTAAAAGAACATGCATAAACAACATCATGTAACATTTTTTCTCAATAGTGAAAACAACATTTTTACATAATCCATCTTAACCATCCATCTGCAGCCCGGTTCTGGACTGCGTTGCTTAGGGGGGCAGTAAGAAAATTTGGGGAGGGTTGGGGCAATGCCCACCCCAGCGCCCCCATAGCGCCGGCCCTGCTTGTGTTACTTTAGTTTCGCCCTAAGCCGGATTTGAACCTAGGGCAGAAGAACGTGTGTGATGCGCGCTGCCCACTGCGCTACTCAAACAGCGAAGTATTTATAGTGGTGGTAAATTCAGTTCATTTTATGGACTCAGGTTAATCTGAGTCACTCAGTAATGTGATCCGGTTCACTTGGGTCACTTGAGTCAGTTGAGTCACTTGTACTGACATTCTGATTGCGATTGATTTATTGCATTAAAATGCATCCAAATATCACTTGTCTTCCATGCACTCATCTTCTCTCTTAATTCTCTTGGCACCTCACACTTCTCCTGTCAGTGACAAGTTGACACTTTTTTAAAAGAATACTTGACCATGCGGGAGAGGAGGGTGGACTCACCTACCAATCAGATGGGTATATTAATGGGTCAAGGGTTTAAAATTACCATGGGGGCTGTGATACTCCTTAAGCAGTACAGTACTAGGCATTTGCATTTTAATAATAATATAACTATATTATGTCCTTTTGCTTACAAGAAAATATGCTGCATTACTAATCTATACCACTACTACTGATTAATAATAATAATAATAATAATAATAATAATAATAATAATAATAGCATGTGCATAAAATCAGTCACATAACGAACACCAGTGTGTGTAATCGCAGTCAGAGGTGTTTCCAGTGAGTCGGCTCACTCGCCTTGTGTACTTATACCTAGTTCACACTACACGATTTTTGCCCTGATTTTTGCTCGGCGACTGGTCGGCGCTTGATTTTCCGGGTCGGGAGCAACTCCGCGTTCACTCGGCGATCAAAACTCGGCTCTCAGTCGCTAAGTGTGAACTATCCAACAACTTGACCCGACCGGCTCGCTGACCACTCGGCGACTGGATCGAGTTTTCTAGCACGCCAGATATCTGATCTCAGACGGGCAACTGGGAATGAGTGGGAATGAGTGTCGAACAGCCAATGAGAACACAGGATACAGCGTGAGGGGAAATGCAGGAGAGGATATAGTTTATATCAGGATACACCGGCACACACACGTAGTATTTCTGATTTGATCGTCCTCTACAAAACATAACACCCACGCTGCATTACAAAATTATTAATTAACATCCACTTTACTGCAGAACAAGCCATATACTGTTTGTGTTGCCAAATCCACTCAGATTCATTTATTTTTTCTCTTTGATATTACGCTGTACATCAGACCACAAACACTTTGATCTCTCGCTACTTGTTGACGTGCATTTTTGGACGTGGTATCATTAAAACCCTCGTCACTTCTCACGTGTGTTTTTGTTTAAAAGAAGAAAAAAAGGAGACCAGAGAAGCTCGCCAGTGATTCCAGTTGGTGATGGATCGTGTAGTGTGAAACCCCCTATCGCCGATCAGTCGTGTAGTGTGAAATATACACCGACTGAAAGACTCCCGAGTGCAAGAGATTCAGTCGTGTAGTGTGAACTGTACAGCGACCTGACGACTTGGAAAGTCGTGTAGTGTGAACTTGGCATTAGCAGCAGCCAGTCAGAGGACTCGTAGGATCCGGGTTAATTGAGATTTCGGACTCGTGATTCCTAATTCAGTACAAAGATTCGAATCATTAACCCGGGTGATTCAGGAACCGCCCAGCTCTAGTATTGAACAGTCTAATCTGCAGCGTTTCTCTCCCATTGATAAAAATACTGAACAAAGCGCGTCCCGTATCAGCTCAATACGGAACGCGACATTTAGTTTCCAAATACGGAACGATTCCGTATTTTACGGGACGGTTGGCAACCCTAGTTAAAGCCCCACACTGGATACTGGGTTAAAGTATGCAGCATGTACTCTCACATAGCCGGGTAGCGGTCGGAACCACCTCCCAGTTTTTTGCGACAAAATACGAACTCTATAAGCCTTTTGTTAACTTTACCAAACACGGGTGATAGTTACAATGGATGACCACGACTATGGACCGGCCGTGGAGACGGCGAGGTTGCAGACATTGAATTTGACGAGCAGATATCTAAGACTGAGAAGCTCAACCAGGCACACACTCCAATTAAATCTCCCCATCCTAAAAAATGTTAGAAAGGCAACAAAAACCCTCATGGTGATGGTATCGGAGAGACCATTCTGCTGCCGAAAAAGATGGATACACAGACTGAACTTCTGCTGAAGTTTGAGAGAAGGATTGAGGAGAACACTGCAGCTATTATTGATGTTTGTTTGTTTATTAGGATTTTAACGTCATGTTTTACACTCTTTGGCTACATTCATGACAGTAGGTACTTACTCATCACACAAGATTCATCAGTTCACAAGGTTATATCAAACACAGTCATGGGCAATTTTGTATCTCCAATTCACCTCACTTGCATATCTTAGGACTGTGGGAGGAAACCGGAGCACCTGGAGGAAACCCACGCAGACATTGGGAGAACATGCAAACTCCACACAGAAAGGACCCATACCGCCCCACCTGGGGATTGAACCCAGGACCTGCTCAGCTATTATTGAGAACAAGAAAAACATTGAGGGATTGCAGGAAAAAGTCAGTGAGCTTCAAGAGGAAAACAAACGGCTTAAGGAATTTGTGACAGAACAAGCTCGATACAAAAGAAGGTGGAATCTGAGGTTAAACGGCCTGGCTGAAAAAGAGGGAGAGGATACCAGAGGGGTTGTTATTGGCATTTTGACAAGAGTGGTGCTTATTTCAGTGGATCGGCTTTGCGAGACAATTGACACGGTACATCGCTTGGGTAAGAAGAGTAATCCCACTACTTCAAACAATGCTCCTCGGTCAATAATAATCCAGTTTGTGGAGATGCACATTCAGATTAAAGAAGATTTCTCCAAAGAAGACAGGGAAGCTCGCAAAAAGCTGTGGCCATGTTGGTATGGGATGCCAGACAGAGAGAGCAGAGAGCTTTCAATCAAAGAGTAGACCCTACATAGAGCTCTTCATTTGAAATACTTGTTGTTCTGATTTATCTGACAGGTTTTAAAGGTAAAATGCACCTCATTCTGACTGTTAATAGGACGAGAACTCATCCCTGCGCATCTTACAATTTAGTGTCTCATTTTGAAATTTGATTGACTACTGGAGGGTTCAAAATCCTGGAACTTCACAGTTTTCCTGGTTTAATGCCTCTGGGAATGGTCTAAGTTCTAGAATAGACTACTGGCTCATTTCTACTTAATTGACAAACTATATTAGTAAGTGTGATATCTCTGCTTCACCTTTAACCGATCATTGTGTTATTTCTATATCTCTGTTGTTTTCGAGGTCAGATCCTGGTCTTACTCGTATTTGGAAATTCAATAATACTCTTTTAAAGAATTCTGGTTTTTGTAAAGATATCAGATAACTGGTAGTGGAAATCAATGCCTTGGAAATGTCACCTGTAAGCAAATGGGAATGGCTTAAATTTAAGATGAGAGAACAGGCTATTCATACGAGTAAAAAATTGTCTAAATTTAAAAAACAAAAACAACTTAAAATCATTAATATTATTAATAATATTTGTGAAAAGACTGATTTGTCACCTGAGGAACTTGTTGAATGAAATACATTTCAGAGCGAACTTGATAACTTGTATTTAGAAAAAGCCAAGGGTGCTTTTGTACGTTCTCGAGTTCGCTGGATTGAAGAACGGAGAAAAATACTTTCTATTTTTTTAATCTTGAAAAACATAGGCAATCAAAGAAGAAAATTACTAAATTGAATATAAATGGAAGATGAAAGCCAAATTAAAAGAGAAATACATGACTTTTATTGCAACTTGTACAAATCTAATTATTCTGAGACAGATTTTAAACAATTTATGGATAAACAAATTAAGATTGAAGAGTTAGATAAAGTTATTTTGAAGATGTCCTCCAGGAAGTTGCCTGGCTTGGATGGGCTATAGAGAGATGCTGTATAAATTAGGGCTATACGATATTGGAAAAAACTGACATTGCGATTTTTTTTCTTCTGCGATGTATATTGCGATATTAAAAAAATGCAGGAATTTTCACCACATTATTAGTAATATTAATAATGCATGTATCTTACTCTAAATAAGAGGCTCATCTGTGACAAAGGGTGGTGTCTACAAGGAATACAAGAGATTACAGAAAGCTACATCTTTGTACTCAATTCAAACTGAGCATTAAACTAAGAAAGCTTCAATATCACGAGGGAATTAACATGATTGACAAAATGGGTCATTTAACATTTTATTTCACAATACAAACCTCTTCAAGTAGTAATCATCATTAAAATAAAACGATACAAATAAAAGAGCAGCTATACACCGATTCCCTGAGTGGTATACATAAGTACAACTTAAAATAAATGCAATTTGCTATAAAACGTAACGTATTTAAATTTAAAATCTCTCAGCCGGTTGCGACGTTCTCACTTGTATGATCCTCCGGGAAAAATGCTGTTTGCAAACAGCGACTCTTCAGTTGGAAATCTTCATTAATAAAGTGGGCGGTCAGACTTACTTAGTGTTCCAGTCCGTTGTCCGGCTCGACCACAAGTCTGTTGTAGCTGCATAATACTGCACATCTCTGCTTCAACTTGTGCCTTGCATTTCTCGTATAACTCTGGCATGGCGACTTGAGAAAAATACGTGCGTGACGGTATTACATACCGCTTATCAGGCGACCGGATCATGTTTTTTTTTTTTAAACCCTCTTTGGTAACTGTGTTAACCGGCACCATGTCTTTGGCGAGGTGAAAAGTTATTGCATCTCTGATTTCTGTATGTCGTTTGGAACCTCTCTCATATGGTGAAACACTGGAAAAGGCAAATCTTCACTTTCTGTTAGTGATGGGTCGGATCGTTCGGCTCTAAGAGCCGGCTCTTTAAAGTGAACGACGGGATCCGGCTCCTGATTGGGAGCCGATTCGTTTTTCCCCGTTTTTTTTCTGTCAAAGTCGCACGTGATTGGTCAAGATACGTGGTGGCATTTGTGTGTTTACACTGAGTTTTTTAACAGGGCAGATCATAACAGAAAAGAGAAACAGGATCAACCCATCAAAGATGAGCTGCTTGATTTTTCTGAATGCTAATCTTCACTAAATACTTACAAATACTGTCACCTGGATGCTGATTTTTCTTTTTGTTTTGCACATTTTCATTTATATTTTGTTGAGTGATGCTTCGTTGATGTTGTGTTGTTTCACTCTAGATGCTTGTTCATTTTCTTTTGTTTATTAAGATTTTAACGTCATGTTTTACACTCTTTGGTTACATTCATGACAGGAACGGTAGTTATTCAATACACAAGACTCATTAGTTCACAAGGTTATATCGAACACAGTCATGGACAATTTAGTATCTCCAATTTACCTCACTTGCATGTCTTTGGACTGTGGGAGGAAACCGGAGCACCCGGAGAAAACCCACACGGAAAGGACCCGGACCGCCCCACCTGGGGATCGAACCCAGGACCTTCTTGCTGTGAGGCGACAGTGCTACCCACTTAGCCACCGTGCCGCCGCACTCTAGATGCAAATTTACAAATAATATACACAATCAGTCTTGTCTAATTGAGATGGGTCTTTGTTTTGGTATTTTATAATTTATTGTTGTAGCACTCTGTTCCATGTTGAGTATATAAAAAAAGGCATTTAAATAATAAACATTTAATACAATATTTTTTTACATTAGTAATTCATTTTACATGTAATTTGGTAATAAATTAATTTAAGCAACAAAAAAATCTAAGGAGCCACTTGGGAGCCGAAAGAGCCGGCTCTTTTTAGTGAGCCGAGCCAAAAGAACTGGCTCTCTAAAAAGAGCCGAAATTCCCATCACTAGTAGACTAACTATTGGAGTTACTTTACACGTGTCTGTGTAAAAAGTGGCTAGAAATGACACAAAGCGTGTTACAGACCGCAGAACACAGTAGTTGTTGACACATGACACATTACTTCTTAGAGTGTAGTCATTTTATAATATCAAAAGAGTGAACAAATCACAGAATCTTGATTTAATGCATTTTCCAACATGTCCTAACTTTTCTAAAAATGACATATGTAACTCAAAACATATGGTTTTTAACATATGGTCTTTACTTTTGCTTATAAATTAAACTGTATCTGGTAACTTTGTTTTTATTTACCAAAACAAATTGCCATTTACTAGTAACCATTATACCAAAAAACTTTAAATAAAAAATAAAAATAAATAAAAAAAGTAAAAAAGTTGTTTAAAAAAAGTTGTACAGCCATGATTTACTGTAGTGTGTTATATGGTTACTATGTAATGTAGTGCAGTGTAGTGTAGTAACTACTATGCTTTTATGGTGTATTGTGGTAAGAATTACCTATTGCATTTTCACAATTTCATTACAAATCATATGATCTTCCAAAAATCTGCATATGCTGATAACAGTCTGGATGGTCCTGGATGGTATTTGGTCCAGAGCACACAGCGTCCATTTCTTCCAAAAAGATCTGGAATACTGATTCATCTGACCACAGTACTAGTTGACTTGACAAAACATCAAATATTTCAGGTTCATACTGTCTGTAATGAAATAAAAGTTAAATTAAATGTACAAAAAATGTATTTATTCCTTGCATACATTTGAGTCTATGCAATAGGGCAGTGTTAGCTCAGTGGTGAAGATACTGGACTAGTAAGCAGAAATTTACCATTGCCAAGTTGCCGCTGTTGGGCCCTAAACAAGGCCCTTAACCCTTCATTGCTTAAATTGTAAGTCACTTTGGATAAAGCAGATGCTCAAGAGTAGGCAAAATACACCCAGACTTGGATAATCATTGATTCATTGTTTTTACTTGTTTGCCTTAATGAGAAGTGATTTAAAGACTCATACTTCTCCTTTCAGACCACTTCTGTCTCTCTGAACAAAGCTTTATATATTGTTATCCTATGGTGTGGCCTGATTATTGTTTGGATGAAAAGTTTCAGTTTTGGCAAAGAATTTTAGAATGGAATGTACTGCTCCCTTAGAAACTTTTTTAGGCAAGATTTGACCTGAGAAAGTCCCTCTTTTATTTTATTTTCCTTATGGTGGGTCTGGCTCCACCAGAAAACACAAAGCTCAAAGAAGGAATACCCTGGACAAGGTGCCAATCCATTGCAGGGCTTCAACCACCACCCCTTCCACAGACATAGCCAATCATGTCTGTGTAGATGCCTGGCTGGCTGATAGCACTGCTGAGATTTTAACCTGGATTTCAGCACTGGTGGGCTAGCATAATACACTGGTGCGACATCTGAGCACCTGACATATTTTACATTTGCTGAATTCTGACATTCTACAGAGTGTTTTTTATTTTTATTTTTTACAAGCAGTTAATTTATTAAGTGCTTAAATGGACAGTAGTAGCCTAGTGGGTAGAGCTTTGGGCCATCAACTGAGAGTTTGAATCCCAGCTCTGCCATGCAGCCACTGTTGAGCCCTTGAGCAAGGCCCTTAACCCTCTCCGTTCCAGGGGCAGAGAGGCTGATGGCTGACCCTGCACTCTGAACCCAGCTTCCAAACAAGCTGGGATATGCTCAGAAAGATTTTCATTGTACTGTACGTCTGTATATGTATGTATATGGCAAATAAAGGCATTATATTATTTTAAATAATATTATATCTTATATTTAGTTTTGTCTGTATCAGTGTTGGAGGAAAAGATTGTAAGTACAGAATTCTCTCAATAATTGTTTGAGGATGAGACAGAATGGACTCCCAATGGCACAGAGGACATACCAGTACTTCCAGACACACCAGTAAGTCAATGTCAAATATTCACTCCAATTAAGACCATAGCTATTATAAAAGTGGGCAAGTGTTGGATTTACCCGAAATCAACATTTAGGTCATCATCATCTGGCATTGTATAGGCTGCGTCACTGACATGGAGGCATTTATTGGAATTTTGAAGAGACACATGCTGCCAGCAAGGAGACTTTTTTCCCGGGAAGTCCATGATTATTTCAACAAAACAATACCAGGCCTTTTTCTGCATGTGCTACAACAATATGGCTTTTTTTGACACAGAGCATGTTTTTAAGCGATCCTTCTCCTATTGAAAATGTATTGATTATCACAAAGATTAGAAAAGAGACTGATGGTACTTAAGGAGATTTTGATCAGTAAGGAGACCTATCTTAATGAACTGGAAACCCTACTAATGGTAATACACACACTAACAAATAATCATTCATGTTTAGTTATTATTATGTATTAAATATGTTGAGTTTTACTTGTGGGTGGCTCGGTGGATAGCACTGTCGCCTCACAGCAAGAAGGTCCTGGCTTCGATCCCCAGGCGGGGCGGTTCGGGTCCTTTCTGTGCAGAGATTGCTTGTTCTCCCTGTGTCTGTGGGGGTTTCCTCCCACAATCCAAAAACAGTCAGGTTAATTGAAGACACTGAATTGCCCTATAGGTGTGTGTGTGTGTGTGTGTGTGTGTGTGTGTGTGTGTGTGTGTGTGTGTGTGTCTGCCCTGTGATGGACTGGCGCCCCGTCCAGGATGTTACTGTGTGCCTTGTGATTTTATACAGTTGTAAGTAATGTTTGTAAACTAAAAACATAGAAGTGATGTACACATTCTTTTGGCCACATACACCGAATCAACCATAACATTAAAACCACCTCCTTGTTTCTACACTCACTGTCCTTTTTATCAGCTCCACTTACCATATAGAATCATTTTGTAGTTCTACAATTACTGACTGTAGTCCATCTGTTTCTCTGCATGCTTTGTTAGCCCCCTTTTTATGCTGTTCTTTAATGGCCAGTCTCTGACATTACATCTACAAGGTGAACCAACTAGGTAGGAGTGTCTAATAGAGTGGACAGTGAGTGGACATGGTATTCAAAAACTCCAGTAGCACTGCTGTGTCTTATCCACTCATACTAGCACAACATACACCAACACACCACCACCATGTCAGTGTCACTGCAGTGCTGAGAATGATCCACCACCCAAATAATACCTGCTCTGTGGGGGTCCTGTGGGGGTCCTGACCATTGAAGAACAGCATGAAAGGGGGCTAACAAAGCATGCAGAGAAACAGATGGACTGCACAGGAAGGAGCGCTCGACTCCTTCATTTCGGTGGAGATAGAGAAGAGCTCCTGCGACTCCACCCAAGCTCTCGTTCCGTTCATAAACCAAAACAGAGAACCGAACCAGCCGAGAGCAGGCACATCTGTAACTGTTCTAACTGGTACGCTCTTTCACCCGAGTGTGGGTGTAATGATCACCTGAAATCTGTACCCACCCACCAGGATCGTAAACAAACCCGTCTTGCATTGCGCCACTGATTCTGTACCAGCGTAGTAATAATGTTCTATATGCCCCTCCCACTAGGGGGCGCTGTTGTTTTTGAACTATAGCTTTACAGTTTGATGTGTGTGTCCTAAATAGAACTGCAGGTCCGTCTAGGGTGGCCACATTCATAGTCACAAAAAGGAGGACATTACACCCCAAAAAGGAGGACATTACACCCAAAAGGAGGACGTCATATTAGGAACAGGGGGACATGATACTGCAACACACAGAATGAATCCAGAACCCATATAACAGAGTTTTTGACCAATTTAAGCAAGAATTCTATAACAAATTACTGTTTTACTCACTAAATGTTGTGTCTACTTTTCATATTTAAGTCCCTTCCTCGCTGCCTCCAAAAGTTTACTTTTTGGCATTTTCACAGCGTTCCTGAGCATGAGAGTGAGTGATTGACTCAGGTAGCGGTGTTTACAGAACAGAGTGGGTGGGCGAAATTCAACCACCCAATCACAGACAAGCATTTAGAGGGCACAGACCTTCTGAGATTGGCCAGTGGTAGCACTATAAGCAGTCAAATGAGGCTGTTAAACCAATGAAATACAAAGCCTTTGTTTTGACATGTACCTGAGCCAATGACAGATAATATTAATCAAAAATGAAACCAGTTCACTCCAAAAGGAGGATTTTTAAGTGTCCGTCCTAGCGTTGCGTGGATGGAGGACTGGCAGCTGAAAAGCCGGACTGTCCGACCTAAAACCGGACGTCTGGCCACCCTAGGTCTGTTCCAAAAATATTGACACCCATTCAGTTCCAAACGCTATACCCTCACTGCCCACTTTATTAGGAACACTACATTACCTGGGCAGAACCTTCCTTCTGCTTGGCGCTGCAGATTTACTCCAAAGTTTCTCAGTGTTACCTTTTTAATGTCCTGCAATGACTATTCGTACCACCGAGGGGGGCCAGATTTACACCCTCTGGGTAACGTATTGGTGATGTAGAGCATTTAGACAGGCGTGAAGGTCATGATCAGGACCGGTCAATTTTAACTTGACCATGATATAGACACCAAATATCCAAAAATATTGGGACACCTGAACCATGAGCTTGTGATCTTCTAAGCTAGAACAACAGCTGCTCTTCTGAGTACATTCAGTTGTACAAAAGAAGGATGGCAGCATTTGTACGTCTGGTGCTGATCAATGCAGTCGATGTTCCGGTTCATCCCAGAGCTGTTGAGTGGGGCTGAGGTCAGGGCTCTGTGCAGGACACTCATGTTGGAACAGGAAAGGACCTTCCTTAAACTGTTTGGGAACAGAAATCAATAATTTGAAGAGGTGTCCCAATACTTTTGCCAACATTATGTACTGTTAAATGTAGGCTGAACTGTTGCTTTGATGGTTCGGTGAGTTTGAATGAAAGTGGCATCTATAGAAATAAAACACATACAGTATAACAATAAAGGTCACTAAGGGTTATTGAAGGTCATTAAAGACTGGACGCGTCTGCTGAAGTGTTTTGCTTTTTTCTCTCTTATTAAAGTTCAGATGGCCGTTAGAAACTCCCCCGGCGGTTGGTGAAGATTCTGGACTAAATAAATGAGATGTGCAGCTCGGTGGGTTTGATCAGATCTGTACAGTAGACATTTATGTGTATAAAATATAAATAGAACTACCTTTGAACTCGCATGCTCGTCTCTCTCTTTATTGTTTTGTTCTTTTTTATATATAAAATGTTTATGGAATAAAAGAATGTTAGCCTGTAGTTTGGGGAGCAGTTGTGCTGTTCTGGATGTGAATATTATTGTTCATGTTTCTGTAAAACACATGATAAAAGATTCTGATTATTTAATAAAATGATTAGTTTCATATAAACGCTGATCTGTGTCGATTCTTGTTTTTATACCCTAACAGTTCAGAACAGTTCAGGAGATCAAGTAAATATTCATAAACTCTGTCGTAATTAATTTCCAAGCTTAACCTCACAGTTTAGTCTTCAAATTCCACTTGCACAACCAAGGAGGGACGGATCACCACACGCACCGCTTCTTATCACCTGTCAGTGTCTGGTTCCCACTCAGAGCCATATCGTATAAGCTTCACATGACTCACACAGGCACCTGGAACAGTCCTAGAGATCCATATAACACAGCGGCAGCAGGAAGTGACCCCGCCCGACTTGCCCTCCATCAAACACACCCGTCATTTATCATTGTTTAATTTTTCCATGTTCCAGCTCAGATGTGATCAAACAGGGAAATTCTAATGGACATTGGATCACCAGAACTTAAGTTTTATCAAATTTATCAAATTAAATTCACAACAAAATAAAACAAATACATTTAGTCTGAATAGAAACTTCATATAAACCTGAAGAATAGAAAGTGAGAAGTGCAGAAAATGTACTTTCACTTTTACTGCAGCAAAGAGACTTTCACTTTAAATCCGACTGTGCACTTTCAACTAATCCTAACCAGAACTAAACCTAACCAGAACCAATCTAAACCCGACCAGAACTAATCCTAACCAGAACTAATTCTAACCAGAACTATACCCGATCAGAACTAAACCTAATCAGAACTAAACCCAACCAGAACTAAACCCAACCAGAACTAATACTGATCAGAACTAATCCTAACCAGAACTTAACCCAATACACCAGAAATAAACTTAATGAACCAGAACCAATACTGACCAGAACTAATCCTAAAAAAAAAAACTAATCCTAACCAAAACCATCTTAACCAGAACTAATCCTAACCAGAACTAAACCCGACCAGAACTAAACCTGATTAGAACTAATTTAAACCCGACCAGAATTAATCCTAAACAGAACTAATTCTAACCAGAACTAAACTCGATCAGAACTAAACCCGACCAGAACTAAACCTAACCAGAACTAAACCCAACCAGAACTTATCTTAACCAGAACTAAACCCAACCAGAACTAATACTAATCAGAACTAATTTCAACCAGAACTAAACCCAATAAATCATTAATAAAATGATCGAAACAAACAAAATATACCAACAAATCACAACTAATCCCAATAAACCAGGAGTAAATCATCAATAAAATATAAAAATAAATATCAGAATAATCAGGAATAAAATCAAGTAAATTTACTAATGAAATAGAAATTAAATAATTAAAATTACAAAAAAGTATAAAAATACAATTTATTGTTTTTAAATGCAATTTTAAAGCTTATTTAATATTATTATTATATTTTATTTTTATGATTGTGTTATTTGTATTTTCATAGTTATTATCATTATTATTGTTTTATTGTTATTATTATATTTTATTTTTATGATTGTTTTATTTGTATTTTCATATTTATTATTATTATTATTATTATTATTATTATTATATTATTATCATTATTATTATTATTATTATGGTATTATTATATATATTTTTTTTTATTGTGTTATTTGTATTTTCATATTTATTATTATTATTGTATTATTATTATTATTATTATTAATAATAATAATAATAATGATAATAATAATAATTACAATAATAATAACAATAATAACGATCAGGGTCGTGGTGGGTCTGGGGCAACCAGGAAAGACTGGGTGTGAGGCATGAGTGCAGCCTGTACAGGGTGCCAGTCCATCACAGGGCAACACACACCCACACACAGTGTGTTTATAGTACTCCATGAAGACACAGGAACATGCCAACCTCCCCACAGACAACCAGCCAGATTTCAGAATGAAACCCGTGCTCTTGCACCATCTGATGGAGCACAGTGCCACCGTGTGGTGAAGACTGGAATGGTATTATTCCCTGCCTTGTTTAAAACAGGATGGATGGAGTAAGAGCGCCCCCTGCAGGAACAACCGCAGGTGAACCGATCAGTGATGGACAAAATAACGGAAAATGAAACGATCTCACAACCTTCTGAAAATAACAAATATAATAGATTGAATGTCATAAATAAATAAACTTGTAGGTTATTTTATACATGTATTTAATACAATTATATATTTTACATTATAAACGTATTATGCTTATTATTAACAACAAAAACAACAATAGTGGTAATATTAATAAAATAATGATAATAATTGATAATAATAAATAATAATAAACTATTGTATTATTGAGCTGGTGTGGGCGGGGCTGAGCAGTGAGCAGTAGGCGGGGCTGAGCAATGAGCAGTGGGCGGGGCTGACCTGCTCTGACTGACGTTGAAGAGAATTCCACAGAGTGACGTCACAATGGTTGCTGTATATATATAGTGAGAGCGTCTGAGCGCTGGAGCTCAGTTTGAGTTTGGACGTGGAAGAGAGAGCATCTGAACTATGGCCTATCTACTCCGCTTTTGGTTCCGTCTGAGGGACCCGAACTCTGGGGACCTTAAGGAGCTATTGGGGGAGAGTAATCAATCGGGGAAACCTAAGAAAGATAGAAACAGATGGAAGATCAAAAACTTGAGGAAGATTTTTAGAAGGAAGGAAAAGGTGGATGGTAAAGCAACAGCAGCGTCTGAAACTCCTCCAGAGACCATGAAGTGGATCCGGTATGATGCTGATAGACAAGAAGCAGCAGAAAACGAAGCTGCTAAAGATCGTCTGAGCTTCATGCTGGAAACGGTAAAGGATGAAGTTCAGTCTAAGGGCATCATAGAGAACATGGAGAAGCTGATGAAGGAGATACAGGAGACACAGGTGAAGCAGACTGAAGCTGCACAGGTGATGAACTTCCTCCTGGATAACAAGCTGGATAACAAGGAGCAGAAAGTCCTGAAGCAGCAGAATGAGATGATGAAGAAGAAAGGTAAACATCACAAAAAACAAAAAACAAAAAAAAAAGTGTGGATGTGACACTGACTCACTCATTTAGATCAGCCAATCCACCTTCTGCATGTTAATGGGATTCAAGCGAAGCTAAGAGAAGCTCTGGTTGTGGAAGAAAGTGCCAGTGCTACTATAACCATGAGCTCCAAGAACAAGCCACCTACTGGCATGCTGAGAAAAGCTCTGGTTGTGGAAGAAACGATCCATCCCATCACAAAGGGGATAAATGCAGGATGTGAATATAAACATGATCAGGAGATGATTGATGTTCTCCTGAATGAGAATGAAGCCACCATGGATAAAGATCCTGTTAAGTTTAAAACAGAAATTAATTCTGATAGAGCTTCTGATCATCAGATCTTCTACTAATGATCCAACTGCTGAATAAATACTTCATGATGAATGTCTGATCATTTTACGTCCTCGTTCTACTGATGGATCTTTACAGGAGAAAATCAGAAGATGGAGGAGATTAAAAAGATGAAGGAGGTGGAGAAAATGAAAGAGATGGAGAAAATGAAAGAGATGGAGAAAATGAAAGAGATGGAGATAATTAAAGAAATGGAGATAATGAATGAGATGAGGGAGATGGAGAAGATGAAAGAGATGGAAAAAATGAAAGAGATGAAGAGGATGAGGGAGATGGAGAAGATGAAAAAGATGGAAAAAATGAAAGAGATAGAGGTAATGAATGAGATGAAGAGGATGAGGGAGATGGAGAAGATGAAGGAGATAGAGAAAATGAAAGAGATGAAGAAGATGAGGGAGATGGAGAAGATGAAAGAGATGGAGAAGATGAAAGAGATGGAGCTAATGAAAGAAATGGAGGTAATGAAAGAGATGAAGAGGATGAGGGAGATGGAGAAGATGAGGGAGATGGAGAAGATGAAAGAAATGGAAAAAATGAAAGAGATAGAGGTAATGAATGAGATGAAGAGGATGAGGGAGATGGAGAAGATGAAGGAGATAGAGAAGATGAAAGAGATGGAGAAGATGAAAGAGATGGAGCTAATGAAAGAAATGGAGGTAATGAAAGAGATGAAGAGGATGAGGGAGATGGAGAAGATGAAGGAGATGGAGAAAATGAAACAAATGGAGGTAATGAATGAGATGAAGAGGATGAGGGAGATGGAGAAGATGAAGGAGATGGAGAAAATGAAACAAATGGAGGTAATGAATGAGATGAAGAGGATGAGGGAGATGGAGAAGATGAAAGGGATGGAAAAAATGAAAGAGATGAAGAGGATGAGGGAGATGGAGAAGATGAAAAAGATGGAAAAAATGAAAGAGATAGAGGTAATGAATGAGATGAAGAGGATGAGGGAGATGGAGAAGATGAAGGAGATAGAGAAAATGAAAGAGATGAAGAAGATGAGGGAGATGGAGAAGATGAAAGAGATGGAGAAGATAAAAGAGATGGAGCTAATGAAAGAAATGGAGGTAATGAATGAGATGAAGAGGATGAGGGAGATGGAGAAGATGAAGGAGATAGAGAAAATGAAAGAGATGAAGAAGATGAGGGAGATGGAGAAGATGAAAGAGATGGAGAAGATAAAAGAGATGGAGCTAATGAAAGAAATGGAGGTAATGAATGAGATGAAGAGGATGAGGGAGATGGAGAAGATGAAGGAGATAGAGAAAATGAAAGAGATGAAGAAGATGAGGGAGATGGAGAAGATGAAAGAGATGGAGAAGATAAAAGAGATGGAGCTAATGAAAGAAATGGAGGTAATGAAAGAGATGAAGAGGATGAGGGAGATGGAGAAGATGAAAGAGATGGAGAAGATAAAAGAGATGGAGCTAATGAAAGAAATGGAGGTAATGAAAGAGATGAAGAGGATAAGGGAGATGGAGAAGATGAAGGAGATGGAGAAGATGAAGAATTCCTGGAGATACGAAGACAGACTCTGAGAGAGGAGAAACATCTAAACACCAGCAGCAACAAAACATCTGAAACAAATTCAAATAAAAGCAATAAAAATACAAACACACCTGCTGCAGGAGTTTATTTCATCATTTACTAAAACATCTACACATTAGCAAAAACCAGAAAACCAACTGTCTGTAAGATTCAGTGTAGTCAGCGCGTTTGTGAGCGTGTGTGAGAGTGTGTGTGTGTGAGAGTGTGTGAAAGTGTGAACATCAAATGCCTGAGCTCATCAGCCTTCAAACTAAAAAAGCGTACACACTGATTTCCACACACATTAAAAACCTTGACATCATCATCCTACAGGAAACATGGTGGTGCAAGGCCGACACGGTCACTCACTGTCCACATGATTACAGAGAAATCATATTACCCTCCCTACAACTCAGCACAGTGTCCGAGGGCAGAGATTCAGGAGGTTTTATAATCTGGTACAAATTACCCCTACACAATGTAAATTGAAAAATTCCACATTTGGCTTAAAATAAACAAAACCATACTATCAATACAGAAGGATCTGTTTCTCTGTGCCATTTATATTCCTCCGTCAGAATCCCCATACTACTCTGAAAACATGTTCTCAGAGCTGGAGAGAGAGACCTGTCATTTCCAAGCCCAGGGAAACGTGCTCGTCTGTGGAGACCTGAACGCCAGAACAGGAACTCAACCTGATATTATAAATGAACAGGGAGACAGATTCATCAATAACAACCAAATTCTTAATACTAATTCCACCCTAAACCACAGAAACATTTACGACCAAGTCACAAACAAAAACGGCAAAGACCTCCTGCAGCTCTGTCGAATTTTAGGGCTGTACATCGTCAATGGTAGAACACGAGGGGACTCATTAGGAAGGTACACGTTCTGCTCACCTCTTGGTAAAAGTACAGTAGATTATGTAATAACAGATTTAGACCCTTTCTCTCTCAGTGCATTTACTGTTAAACCTCTCACCCCTCTGTCTGATCACAGCCAAATTACTGTGTTCATCAAAAAGATAGAAACTAACCCCACCCCACCACACACACACAGCCCAGTAAGCTGTACAACATCCCCAAATCCTACAGATGGACCGAGAACAGCGCAGAAGAGTTCCAGAAAGCAATAAGCAACATAGAAATCCAGACAAGCTTACATAACTTTCTGGATACTGTGTACATTCACAGTAAAGAAGGAGTAATCAGGCAGTTAAAAATATTAATCAGATCTTTAAAAACACAGCAGATAAAGCTCAATTAAAGATTAAATCTAGATCAAAACCCAAATTTACAAAAGATGACAGCTGGTTCGATAAAGACTGTCAAATTTTAAGAAAAGAAGTCAATAAAATATCAAACCAAAAACACAGAGCTCCAAATAACAGTAACACACGACTTCTTTACTGTGAAACCCTCAAACAATATAAACGTACACTCAGAACCAAAAAAGCTCAGTACACCCAAAAACAACTAACAATTATTGAACAATCAATCAACACACATCAGTTCTGGGACAGTTGGAACAAATTAAAACATAGTGAACAGGAAGAATTTAAAATGTAGAATTAGATTCAAATTCTGTACAAAATCAAGTCATAAGTAAGTTAGAAGAACTGGAACAGGCTATTAAAGACCACCAGAATCATCTAGAATCCACCAGAATCCACTAGACTCTCTTATTACTGAGCAAGAACTTAAAGACAACATTAAAAAACTAAAATCAAAGAAATCATCAGGACCTGACGGGATCCTGAATGAAATGATTAAACACAGCAGCTCCAAATTTCACCTGGCAATGTTAAAGGTCTTTAACCTGGTTCTGAGTATCGGTTCCTTCCCTAAAATCTGGAATCAAGGTCTCATAACACCAATCTACAAAAGTGGAGATAAATTCCACTCTAATAATCTGTGTGAGCAGTAATCTGGGGAAGTTATTCTGTAGTATAATTAACTCACGATTATTACACTTCCTTACCCAACACAACGTCCTGAGTAAAAGTCAGATTGGATTTCTACCAGATTACACCCTACACACCCTGATCGAAAAATATGTAGTTCAAAATATTTTTGAATATGATTTAAAAAAAGCTTTCGTTTCAGTTTGGCATGAAGGATTGTTTTATAAAATGTTGGAGAGTGGTGTAGGGGGTAAAACATATGATCTTATTAAATCCATGTAGACAGAAAACCAGTGTGGAATAAGAATTGCCAGTAAGAGAACACATCTCATCTCTCAGGAGCGTGGAGTGAGACAGGGCTGCTGTTTAAGTCCAACTCTATTTAACATCTATATTAATGAATTGGCCTCCATACTAGAGCACTCAGCCACGCCCGGTCTCACTCTACACGACTCAGAGATTAAACTCCTGCTGTATGCAGATGATCTGGTCCTGCTGTCCCCCAGCACTCTGGGTCTCCAGCACAAACTGGACCTGCTGCAGCAGTACTGTCAGACCTGGGCCCTGACAGTCAACCTCAAAAAGACCAAAATTATGACCTTCCAGAAAAGAGCCAGATCTCAGGGAACCAAACACACATTTAAATTAGGACACCATGAAATTGAGCACACTAAAAATTATATCTACCTCGGACTGAACATTAGTTCAACAGGAAACTTTAACCCGGCAGTAAATTAACTGAGAGAAAAAGCTCGCAAGAGCTTCTACGCCATAAAACCACAAAAATTTATGGAAATTCCTATTGAAATCTGGCTCAAAATTTTTGAATCAATAATTGAACCGATTATTCTATATGGCAGTGAAGTATGGGGCTCGCTTACACATCAATTCCATAACTGGGACAAACATCCATTAAAGACCCTGCACACAGAGTTCTGCAGAAGCATCCTAAAAGTGCACAGACACACAACGAACACACACCAACACACCACTAACACACACCGATACACCACTAACACACACGATACACCACTAACACAAACCAACACACCACTAACACACACCGATACACCACTAACACACACCGACACACCACTAACACACACCGATACACCACTAACACACACGATACACCACTAACACACACCAACACACCACTAACACACACTGTCACACCACTAACACACACCGACACACCACTAACACACACCGATACACCACTAACACACACGATACACCACTAACACACACCGACACACCATTAACACACACCAACACACCACTAACACACACGATACACTACTAACACACACCGACACACCACTAACACACAGCGATACACCACTAACACACACGATACACCACTAACACACACCGACACACCACTAACACACACCGACACACCACTAACACACACGATACACCACTAACACACACCGACACACCACTAACACACACCGACACACCACTAACACAAACCAACACACCACTAACACAAACCAACACACCACTAACACACAACGATACACCACTAACACACACCGACACACCACTAACACACACGATACACCACTAACACACACCGACACACCACTAACACACACACGATACACCACTAACACACACCAACACACCACTAACACACACTGTCACACCACTAACACACACCGACACACCACTAACACACACCGATACACCACTAACACACACGATACACCACTAACACACACCGACACACCACTAACACACACCAACACACCACTAACACAAACGATACACTACTAACACACACCGACACACCACTAACACACAGCGATACACCACTAACACACACGATACACCACTAACACACACCGACACACCACTAACACACACCGACACACCACTAACACACACGATACACCACTAACACACACCGACACACCACTAACACACACCGATACACCACTAACACACACCGACACACCACTAACACACACCGACACACCACTAACACACACGATACACCACTAACACAAACCGACACACCACTAACACACACCGATACACCACTAACACACACAGATACATCACTAACACACACAGACACATCACTAAAACACACCGACACATCACTAACACACACCGACACATCACTAACACACACCGACACATTACTAACACACACTGATACATTACTAACACACACCGACACGATACTAACACACACTGATACATTACTAACACACACAGACACATTACTAACACACACTGATACATTACTAACACACACAGACACATTACTAACACACACTGATACATTACTAACACACACCGACACATTACTAACACACACTGATACATTACTAACACACACCGACACATTACTAACACACACTGATACATTACTAACACACACCGACACATCACTAACACACACCGACACATTACTAACACACACCGACACATTACTAACACACACTGATACATTACTAACACACACAGACACATTACTAACACACACCGACACACCACTAACACACACAGATACACCACTAACACACACCGACACATTACTAACACACACCGACACATTACTAACACACACTGATACATTACTAACACACACAGATACACCACTAACACACACCGACACATTACTAACACACACTGATACATTACTAACACACACTGATACATTATTAACACACACCGACACACCACTAACACACACAGATACACCACTAACACACACCGACACATTACTAACACACACCGACACATTACTAACACACACTGATACATTACTAACACACACAGATACACCACTAACACACACCGACACATTACTAACACACACTGATACATTACTAACACACACTGATACATTATTAACACACAGACACATTACTAACACACACTGATACATTACTAACACACACAGACACATTACTAACACACACCGACACATTACTAACACACGCTGATACATTACTAACACACACCGACACATTACTAACACACACCGACACATTACTAACACACACTGATACATTACTAACACACACTGATACATTACTAACACACACAGACACATTACTAACACACACTGATACATTACTAACACACACTGATACATTACTAACACACACAGACACATCACTAACACACACCGACACATCACTAACACACACCGACACATCACTAACACACACCGACACATCACTAACACACACCGACACATCACTAACACACACAGACACATTACTAACACACACCGACACATTACTGACACACACAGATACACCACTAACACACACAGACACATTACTAACCACACACCGACACATTACTAACACACACCGACACATTACTAACACACACAGACACATTATTAACACACACCGACACACCACTAACACACACAGATACACCACTAACACACACCGACACATTACTAACACACACCGACACATTACTAACACACACCGACACACCACTAACACACACAGATACACCACTAACACACACCGACACATTACTAACACACACCGACACATTACTAACACACACTGATACATTACTAACACACACAGATACACCACTAACACACACCGACACATTACTAACACACACTGATACATTACTAACACACACTGATACATTATTAACACACAGACACATTACTAACACACACTGATACATTACTAACACACACAGACACATTACTAACACACACCGACACATTACTAACACACGCTGATACATTACTAACACACACCGACACATTACTAACACACACTGATACATTACTAACACACACTGATACATTACTAACACACACAGACACATTACTAACACACACTGATACATTACTAACACACACAGACACGATACTAACACACAGCGATACACCACTAACACACACGATACACCACTAACACACACCGACACACCACTAACACACACCGACACACCACTAACACACACGATACACCACTAACACACACCGACACACCACTAACACACACGATACACCACTAACACACACCGACACACCACTAACACACACCGATACACCACTAACACACACCGACACACCACTAACACACACCGACACACCACTAACACACACGATACACCACTAACACACACCGACACACCACTAACACACACCGATACACCACTAACACACACAGATACATCACTAACACACACAGACACATCACTAAAACACACCGACACATCACTAACACACACCGACACATCACTAACACACACCGACACATTACTAACACACACTGATACATTACTAACACACACCGACACGATACTAACACACACTGATACATTACTAACACACACAGACACATTACTAACACACACTGATACATTACTAACACACACAGACACATTACTAACACACACTGATACATTACTAACACACACCGACACATTACTAACACACACTGATACATTACTAACACACACCGACACATTACTAACACACACTGATACATTACTAACACACACCGACACATCACTAACACACACCGACACATTACTAACACACACCGACACATTACTAACACACACTGATACATTACTAACACACACAGACACATTACTAACACACACCGACACACCACTAACACACACAGATACACCACTAACACACACCGACACATTACTAACACACACCGACACATTACTAACACACACTGATACATTACTAACACACACAGATACACCACTAACACACACCGACACATTACTAACACACACTGATACATTACTAACACACACTGATACATTATTAACACACACCGACACACCACTAACACACACAGATACACCACTAACACACACCGACACATTACTAACACACACCGACACATTACTAACACACACTGATACATTACTAACACACACAGATACACCACTAACACACACCGACACATTACTAACACACACTGATACATTACTAACACACACTGATACATTATTAACACACAGACACATTACTAACACACACTGATACATTACTAACACACACAGACACATTACTAACACACACCGACACATTACTAACACACGCTGATACATTACTAACACACACCGACACATTACTAACACACACCGACACATTACTAACACACACTGATACATTACTAACACACACTGATACATTACTAACACACACAGACACATTACTAACACACACTGATACATTACTAACACACACTGATACATTACTAACACACACAGACACATCACTAACACACACCGACACATCACTAACACACACCGACACATCACTAACACACACCGACACATCACTAACACACACCGACACATCACTAACACACACAGACACATTACTAACACACACCGACACATTACTGACACACACAGATACACCACTAACACACACAGACACATTACTAACCACACACCGACACATTACTAACACACACCGACACATTACTAACACACACAGACACATTATTAACACACACCGACACACCACTAACACACACAGATACACCACTAACACACACCGACACATTACTAACACACACCGACACATTACTAACACACACCGACACACCACTAACACACACAGATACACCACTAACACACACCGACACATTACTAACACACACCGACACATTACTAACACACACTGATACATTACTAACACACACAGATACACCACTAACACACACCGACACATTACTAACACACACTGATACATTACTAACACACACTGATACATTATTAACACACAGACACATTACTAACACACACTGATACATTACTAACACACACAGACACATTACTAACACACACCGACACATTACTAACACACGCTGATACATTACTAACACACACCGACACATTACTAACACACACTGATACATTACTAACACACACTGATACATTACTAACACACACAGACACATTACTAACACACACTGATACATTACTAACACACACAGACACGATACTAACACACAGCGATACACCACTAACACACACGATACACCACTAACACACACCGACACACCACTAACACACACCGACACACCACTAACACACACGATACACCACTAACACACACCGACACACCACTAACACACACCGATACACCACTAACACACACCGACACACCACTAACACACACCGACACACCACTAACACACACCGATACACCACTAACACACACCGACACACCACTAACACACACCGACACACCACTAACACACACGATACACCACTAACACACACCGACACACCACTAACACACACCGATACACCACTAACACACACAGATACATCACTAACACACACAGACACATCACTAAAACACACCGACACATCACTAACACACACAGACACATTACTAACACACACCGACACATTACTAACACACACTGATACATTACTAACACACACAGACACATTACTAACACACACAGACACACCACTAACACACACAGATACACCACTAACACACACCGACACATTACTAACACACACCGACACATTACTAACACACACTGATACATTACTAACACACACCGACACATTACTAACACACACTGATACATTACTAACACACACCGACACACCACTAACACACACCGACACATTACTAACACACACCGACACATTACTAACACACACTGATACATTACTAACACACACCGACACATTACTAACACACACTGATACATTACTAACACACACCGACACGATACTAACACACACTGATACATTACTAACACACACAGACACATTACTAACACACACTGATACATTACTAACACACACAGACACATTACTAACACACACTGATACATTACTAACACACACCGACACATTACTAACACACACTGATACATTACTAACACACACCGACACATTACTAACACACACTGATACATTACTAACACACACAGATACACCACTAACACACACCGACACATTACTAACACACACTGATACATTACTAACACACACTGATACATTACTAACACACACTGATACATTATTAACACACAGACACATTACTAACACACACTGATACATTACTAACACACACAGACACATTACTAACACACACCGACACATTACTAACACACGCTGATACATTACTAACACACACCGACACATTACTAACACACACCGACACATTACTAACACACACTGATACATTACTAACACACACTGATACATTACTAACACACACAGACACATTACTAACACACTGATACATTACTAACACACACTGATACATCACTAACACACACAGACACATCACTAACACACACCGACACATCACTAACACACACCGACACATCACTAACACACACCGACACATCACTAACACACACCGACACATTACTAACACACACCGACACATTACTGACACACACAGATACACCACTAACACACACAGACACATTACTAACCACACACCGACACATTACTAACACACACAGACACATTATTAACACACACCGACACACCACTAACACACACAGATACACCACTAACACACACCGACACATTACTAACACACACCGACACATTACTAACACACACCGACACACCACTAACACACACAGATACACCACTAACACACACCGACACATTACTAACACACACCGACACATTACTAACACACACTGATACATTACTAACACACACAGATACATCACTAACACACACCGACACATTACTAACACACACTGATACATTATTAACACACAGACACATTACTAACACACACTGATACATTACTAACACACACAGACACATTACTAACACACACCGACACATTACTAAAACACGCTGATACATTACTAACACACACCGACACATTACTAACACACACTGATACATTACTAACACACACTGATACATTACTAACACACACAGACACATTACTAACACACACTGATACATTACTAACACACACAGACACATTACTAACACACACCGACACATTACTAACACACACTGATACATTACGAACACACACCGACACATCACTAACACACACCGACACATTACTGACACACACAGATACACCACTAACACACAGACACATTACTAACACACACCGACACATTACTGACACACACAGATACACCACTAACACACACAGACACATTACTAACACACACCGACACATTACTAACACACACTGATACATTACTAACACACACAGACACGATACTAACACACAGCGATACACCACTAACACACACGATACACCACTAACACACACCGACACACCACTAACACACACCGACACACCACTAACACACACGATACACCACTAACACACACCGACACACCACTAACACACACCGATACACCACTAACACACACCGACACACCACTAACACACACCGACACACCACTAACACACACCGATACACCACTAACACACACCGACACACCACTAACACACACCGACACACCACTAACACACACGATACACCACTAACACACACCGACACACCACTAACACACACCGATACACCACTAACACACACAGATACATCACTAACACACACAGACACATCACTAAAACACACCGACACATCACTAACACACACAGACACATTACTAACACACACCGACACATTACTAACACACACTGATACATTACTAACACACACAGACACATTACTAACACACACAGACACACCACTAACACACACAGATACACCACTAACACACACCGACACATTACTAACACACACCGACACATTACTAACACACACTGATACATTACTAACACACACCGACACATTACTAACACACACTGATACATTACTAACACACACCGACACACCACTAACACACACCGACACATTACTAACACACACCGACACATTACTAACACACACTGATACATTACTAACACACACCGACACATTACTAACACACACTGATACATTACTAACACACACCGACACGATACTAACACACACTGATACATTACTAACACACACAGACACATTACTAACACACACTGATACATTACTAACACACACAGACACATTACTAACACACACTGATACATTACTAACACACACCGACACATTACTAACACACACTGATACATTACTAACACACACCGACACATTACTAACACACACTGATACATTACTAACACACACCGACACATCACTAACACACACCGACACATTACTAACACACACCGACACATTACTAACACACACTGATACATTACTAACACACACAGACACATTACTAACACACACCGACACACCACTAACACACACAGATACACCACTAACACACACCGACACATTACTAACACACACCGACACATTACTAACACACACTGATACATTACTAACACACACAGATACACCACTAACACACACCGACACATTACTAACACACACTGATACATTACTAACACACACTGATACATTACTAACACACACTGATACATTATTAACACACAGACACATTACTAACACACACTGATACATTACTAACACACACAGACACATTACTAACACACACCGACACATTACTAACACACGCTGATACATTACTAACACACACCGACACATTACTAACACACACCGACACATTACTAACACACACTGATACATTACTAACACACACTGATACATTACTAACACACACAGACACATTACTAACACACTGATACATTACTAACACACACTGATACATCACTAACACACACAGACACATCACTAACACACACCGACACATCACTAACACACACCGACACATCACTAACACACACCGACACATCACTAACACACACCGACACATTACTAACACACACCGACACATTACTGACACACACAGATACACCACTAACACACACAGACACATTACTAACCACACACCGACACATTACTAACACACACAGACACATTATTAACACACACCGACACACCACTAACACACACAGATACACCACTAACACACACCGACACATTACTAACACACACCGACACATTACTAACACACACCGACACACCACTAACACACACAGATACACCACTAACACACACCGACACATTACTAACACACACCGACACATTACTAACACACACTGATACATTACTAACACACACAGATACATCACTAACACACACCGACACATTACTAACACACACTGATACATTATTAACACACAGACACATTACTAACACACACTGATACATTACTAACACACACAGACACATTACTAACACACACCGACACATTACTAAAACACGCTGATACATTACTAACACACACCGACACATTACTAACACACACTGATACATTACTAACACACACTGATACATTACTAACACACACAGACACATTACTAACACACACTGATACATTACTAACACACACAGACACATTACTAACACACACCGACACATTACTAACACACACTGATACATTACGAACACACACCGACACATCACTAACACACACCGACACATTACTGACACACACAGATACACCACTAACACACAGACACATTACTAACACACACCGACACATTACTGACACACACAGATACACCACTAACACACACAGACACATTACTAACACACACCGACACATTACTAACACACACTGACACATCACTAACACACACCGACACATTACTGACACACACAGATACACCACTAACACACACAGATACACCACTAACACACACAGACACATTACTAACACACACCGACACACCACTAACACACACAGATACACCACTAACACACACCGACACATTACTAACACACACCGACATATTACTAACACACACTGATACATTACTAACACACACAGATACACCACTAACACACACCGACACATTACTAACACACACTGATACATTACTAACACACACTGATACATTATTAACACACAGACACATTACTAACACACACTGATACATTACTAACACACACAGACACATTACTAACACACACCGACACATTACTAACACACGCTGATACATTACTAACACACACAGACACATTACTAACACACACCGACACATTACTAACACACACAGATACACCACTAACACACAGACACATTACTAACACACACCGACACATTACTAACACACACCGACACATTACTAACACACACCGACACATTACTAAAACACACCGACACATTACTAACACACACTGATACATTACTAACACACACTGATACATTACTAACACACACAGACACATTACTAACACACACTGATACATTACTAACACACACTGATACATTACTAACACACACAGACACATTACTAACACACACCGACACATTACTAACACACACTGATACATTACTAACACACACCGACACATCACTAACACACACCGACACATTACTAACACACACCGACACATTACTAACACACACTGATACATTACTAACACACAGACACATTATTAACACACACCGACACATTACTAACACACACTGATACATTACTAACACACAGACACATTATTAACACACACCGACACACCACTAACACACACAGATACACCAATAACACACACCGACACATTACTAACACACACCGACACATTACTAACACACATTGATACATTACTAACACCCACAGATACACCACTAACACACACCGACACATTACTAACACACACTGATACATTACTAACACACACTGATACATTATTAACACACAGACACATTACTAACACACACTGATACATTACTAACACACACAGACACATTACTAACACACACCGACACATTACTAACACACGCTGATACATTACTAACACACACCGACACACCACTAACACACACCGACACATTACTAACACACACTGATACATTACTAACACACACTGATACATTACTAACACACACAGACACATTACTAACACACACTGATACATTACTAACACACACAGACACATTACTAACACACACCGATACACCACTAACACACACCGACACATTACTAACACACACTGATACATTACTAACACACACCGATACACCACTAACACACACCGACACGTTACTAACACACACCGATACACCACTAACACACACCGACACATCACTAACACACACCGACACATTACTGACACACACAGATACACCACTAACACACACAGATACACCACTAACACACACAGACACATTACTAACACACACAGATACATTACTGACACACACAGATACACCACTAACACACACAGATACACCACTAACACACACAGATACACCACTAACACACACAGACACATTACTAACACACACAGATACATTACTGACACACACAGATACACCACTAACACACACAGATACACCACTAACACACACAGACACATTACTGACACACACAGATACACCACTAACACACACAGATACACCACTAACACACACAGATACATTACTAACACACACAGACACATTACAAACACACACCGATACACCACTAACACACACCGACACATCACTGACACACACAGATACACCACTAACACACACCGACACATCACTAACACACACCGACACATTACTGACACACACAGATACACCACTAACACACACAGATACACCACTAACACACACAGACACATTACAAACACACACCGACAGGGGCGTAGCACCAAATTCTGGGCCCTATGCACAAGCAGTGCCCATGGGCCCCCCTCACCCCAGCAATAGTTAAAAGTAAAAGTTAAAATTGGTGTAAATACTTTTACTTGGGTAGGCTCGGTATGCTACGTCTGGAGTATTATTCTTGTTTACATTGGCTGTAATTGTGTAAATGAATTTGCAAGCAAATTGGACGGTCTATAGTCATTTTATAATATCAAAAGAGTGAACAAATCACAGAATCTTGATTTAATGCATTTTCCAACATGTCCTAACTTTTCTGGAAATGACATATGTTACTCAAAATATATGGTTTTTAAACAGTCTTTACTTTTGCTTGTAAATGCAGATTTTTCAAAAGTCCAGATTAAATTGTATCTGGTAACTTTATTTTTAATTACCCAAACAAATTGCCATTTACTAGTAACCGTTCTACCAAAAAACTTTAAAGTTATAAAAATACATTTAAAATAAAATTAATTAATTTAGAATGATAAAATGTATCCTCTATGTACTATGATGAACACTAGATGGCAGGGTTTACCTTGTCTACATCATTATATACTGTAGTTTTGGAACTAAATAAAAAAACTTACTGAATTACTAAAAGCATACTGAATTACACTGTTCGAATCTGAAAAATAAGACATAGCCATATAATGTCTACAAAATAAGTACATATACCAGAAACTTTTCTCCAAAGAAACTTTTAACTGTGACCAAAACAATGCAAGCAATTGAGGGTAAAGGACCTGGCCCAAGGCCATGGTTGGACTTTCCATAAATAGCTTTCAATAAATAGTAAAAATCCTTGTTTGTTTGTTTGTTTATTAGAATTATAACGTCATGTTTTACACTTTTGGTTACATTCATGACAGGAACGGTTACTCATTACACAAGGTTCATCAGTTCACAGCGTTATATCGAACACAGTCATTGACAATTTAGTGTCTCCAATTCACCTCACTTGCATGTCTTTGGACTGTGGGAGGAAACCGGAGCACCCGGAGGAAACCCACTCAGACACGGAGAGAACATGCAAACTCCACACAGGAAGGGATCGAACCCAGGACCTTCTTGCTGTGAGGCGACAGTGCTACCCACTTAGCCACCGTGTTGCCCCTAGTGAAGTTCCTTAACCACTAAGCTAACAGTACCCCCATTTAAAAGAAAAGTTAATAATAGCTAAACCTGTTAATGCTCTTTAGCCAATCTTCCTCTATTCCATTAATGTCACACTAGTATTCGTTACTTTTCAATATGTAAATGGTTTCAGGTGCACCAGTCACTGTTTACTTGTTCGTACCACACCCATTGCTAACTGCTGTTTAAATTATATAAAATAAATGATTTGCTTTTAATTTTGTGGCAGTTTCGGGAAGAACTTTTGTTGTTACAGCATGACTGTGCCCTTGTGTACAAAGAGAATGACCTGTGCTCAGCTCAACCCTGAAATGTGTGAATTGAATGACCTGTCATGATTTGGTGCTGAATATGTTCCTTTCTTGATTTTAGGACCTAGAGCTACAGTAACATTGATAAGAATTAAGCAGTAACTGAAATTAAATGAATACATTTTGACTAGGAAAATAAACAAATATTTTAGGTAATTCGGGTGCTTTTGTTGTGGCGACCCTGATTGGGTTTCCTTTTTCAGTAAATAAACTTCCTTATGCATTGTCCAAAATTTGGCAATAAGTGGAAGCCCTGTATGGCCAGCCTTTCTCTCTCTTACACTTGTTCTCTTTTTTTTCTGACTGGTTACAGAAACAGGAAGAAAAAACGTTATTATGTTGGTGTGCTGGAAGTAGTAAGCACGTTAATCTTGACTGACATTTTTAGATAGTTTAATTCACTGTCACTCACTCACAGGCTCACTCACACACACTTTGCAGCTGCTGATGGAGCTTTATGAAGAAGCATTGCAGTATCTCTTATCCTATGGTATAGCAGGTATGTTGATGGTTTTAATGACTATTTTTACATATATGGGAATTTTCTATATTGCACTATTGTTTTACTATGGTTTAAAGTAGTACTTAGTACATAACTAGCTGTTATGTAAACTTGTACAGCCTTACTGTAGTGTGTTATATGGATACTATGTAATGTAGTGTAGTGTAGTGTAGTAACTACTATGCTTTTATGGTGTATTGTGGTAAGAATTACCTATTGCATTTTCACAATTTCATTACAAATCATATGATCTTCCAAAAATCTGCATATGCTGATAACAGTCTGGATGGTCCTGGATGGTATTTGGTCCAGAGCACACAGCGTCCATTTCTTCCAAAAAGATCTGGAATACTGATTCATCTGACCACAGTACTAGTTGACCAGACAAAACATTCAATATTTCAGGTTCACACTGTCTGTAATGAAATAAAAGTCAAATTAAATGTACAAAACACTGCATTTTTTATTTGCATCTTTACACAGTCCCAATATTTTCTGATTTGGGGTTGTATTTACTATATTCCTTGCACACGTTTGAGCTGGCATGGACTTCAAAAGTTTGTGCCAAGTCTATGCAATAGGGCAGTGTTAGCTCAGTGGTGAAGATACTATTTACCATTGCCAAGTTGCCACTGTTGGGCCCTAAACAAGGCCCTTCCTTGCCACAGTCGCCCTTGGCTTGCTCAACAGGGGTTTTTGTATCTGTTGGTCCTGGATTTTGTAAAGTTGCTTTGAGACAATGTCTATTGTAAAAAGCGCTATATAAATAAAGTTGACTTGACTTGACTTAACCCTTCATTGCTCAAATTGTAAGTCACTTTGGATAAAGCAGATGCTCAAGAGTAGGCAAAATACACCCAGACTTGGATAATCATTGATTTATTGTTTTTACTTGTTTGCCTTAATGAGAAGTGATTTAAAGACTCATACTTCTCCTTTCAGACCACTTCTGTCTCTCTGAACAAAGCTTTATATATTGTTATCCTATGGTGTGGCCTGATTATTGTTTGGATGAAAAGTTTCAGTTTTGGCAAATAATTTTAGAATGGAATGTACTGCTCCCTTAGAAACTTTGACACCGAAAAGGTCCCTCTTTTATTTTATTTTCCTTATGGTGGGTCTGGCTCCACCAGAAAACACATAGCGCAAAGAAGGAATACCCTGGACAAGGTACCAATCCATTGCAGGGCTTCAACCACCACCCCTTCCACAGACATAGCCAATCATGTCTGTGTAGATGCCTGGCTGGCTGATAGCACTGCTGAGATTTTAACCTGGATTTCAGCAGTGGTGGGCTAGCATAATACACTGGTGCGACATCTGAGCACCTGACATATTTCACATTTGCTGAATTCTGACATTCTACAGAGTGTATGTATTAAGTGCTTAAACAAGACAGTAGTAGCCTAGTGGGTAAATCTTGGGCTATCAACTGAAAGGTTGAGAGTTAGAATCCCAGCTCTGCCATGCAGCCACTGTTAGTCCCTTAAGCAAGGCCCTTAACCCTCTCTGCTCCAGGGGTGCCATCTGATGGCTGACCCTGCACTCTGACCTCTGAGGCATTCTATTATTCTAAATAATATTATATCTTATAATATCTTTTGTTTTGGAGTGTTGGAAGAAAAGATTGTAAGTACAGAATTCTCTCAAGAAGTGTTTGAGGATGAGACAGAATGGACTCCCAATGGCACAGAGGACATCCCAGCACTTCCAGACACACCAGTAAGTCAATGTCAAATATTCACTCCAATTAAGACCATAGCTATTATAAAAGTGGGCAAGTGTTGGATTTACCCGAAATCAACATTTAGGTCATCATCTGGCATTGTATAGGCTGCGTCACTGACATGGAGGCATTTATTGGAATTTTGAAGAGACACATGCTGCCAGCAAGGAGACTTTTTTCCCGGGAAGTCCATGATTATTTCAACAAAACAATACCAAGCCTCATTTTGTGCAAGCTACAACAGTGTGGCTTCGATAACACAATGTGTGTGTTTTTGACCAACCTGCAGTCTAGAGCCTTGTCCTATTGAAAATTTATTTATTATCACAAAGATGAAAATCAGACAATGGTCTTGTATCAAGAGGGAATTGGAAAAAATGTGTGTTGTGGATTATTATTATACTCTTGTATCCTTAGCCTTGGCCATTGCTCTGCACAGCCATTCACATATGCAAGTAGTCATCTGACTTAGTATTAGTTGTCACGAATGAGGGTTAAGGCGGAAGGGGCGGACACACACGCAGAGATGCAACAAACTAATAATTTATTAGTAACAAAAGTTAATCACAAGAGCTAAACACAACAGCTAGTAACATAGCTAGTAACAAGAGCTAAACAAGAGCTAAACAAGAGCTAGTAACATAGCGAGTGACGAGAGCTAAACACAAGAGCTAGTAACATCCTGGAGCTAGGAACAACCTGGAGCTAGGAATAATAGCAAGGAACATGACTAAACTAGAGCTAGGAACATGACTAAACAAGAGCTAGGAACATCCTGGAGCTAGGAACAACCTGGAGCTAGGAACAATAGCAAGGAACATGACTAAACAAGAGCTAGGAACATGACTAAACAAGAGCTAGGAACAACCTGGAGCTAGTAAACTAGAGCTAGGAACATGACTAAACAAGAGCTAGGAACAACCTGGAGCTAGTAAACTAGAGCTAGGAACATGGCTTAACAAGAGCTAGGAACATGGCTAAACAAGAGCTAGGAACATGGCTAAACAAGAGCTAGGAACATGGCTAAACAAGAGCTAGGAACATGGCTAAACAAGAGCTAGGAACATGGCTAAACAGGAGCTAGGAACATGGCTAAACTAGAGCTAGGAACATGGCTAAACAAGAGCTAGGAACATCCTGGAGCTAGGAACAACCTGGAGCTAGGAATAATAGCAAGGAACATGACTAAACTAGAGCTAGGAACATCCTGGAGCTAGGAACAACCTGGAGCTAGGAATAATAGCAAGAAACATGACTAAACTACAGCTAGGAACATGGCTAAACAAGAGCTAGGAACATGGCTAAACAAGAGCTAGGAACATGGCTAAACAAGAGCTAGGAACATGGCTAAACTAGAGCTAGGAACATGGCTAAACAAGAGCTAGGAACATGGCTAAACTAGAGCTAGGAACATGGCTAAACTAGAGCTAGGAACATGGCTAAACAAGAGCTAGGAACATCCTGGAGCTAGGAACAACCTGGAGCTAGGAATAATAGCAAGGAACATGGCTAAACTAGAGCTAGGAACACGGCTAAACTAGAGCTAGGAACACGGCTAAACTAGAGCTAGGAACACGGCTAAACTAGAGCTAGGAACACGGCTAAACTAGAGCTAGGAACACGGCTAAACTAGAGCTAGGAACACGGCTAAACTAGAGCTAGGAACACGGCTAAACTAGAGCTAGGAACACGACTACACTAGAGCTAGGAACACGACTACACTAGAGCTAGGAACACGACTACACTAGAGCTAGGAACACGGCTAAACTAGAGCTAGGAACACGACTAAACTAGAGCTAGGAACACGACTACACTAGAGCTAGGAACACGACTACACTAGAGCTAGGAACACGACTACACTAGAGCTAGGAACACGACTACACTAGAGCTAGGAACACGGCTAAACTAGAGCTAGGAACACGGCTAAACTAGAGCTAAGAACACGGCTAAACTAGAGCTAGGAACACGGCTAAACTAGAGCTAGGAACACGGCTAAACTAGAGCTAGGAACACGGCTAAACTAGAGCTAGGAACACGACTAAACTAGAGCTAGGAACACGACTAAACTAGAGCTGGGAACACGGCTAAACTAGAGCTGGGAACACGACTAAACTAGAGCTAGGAACACGACTAAACTAGAGCTGGGAACACGACTAAACTAGAGCTGGGAACACGGCTAAACTAGAGCTAGGAACACGGCTAAACTAGAGCTGGGAACACGGCTAAACTAGAGCTAGGAACACGACTAAACTAGAGCTAGGAACACGACTAAACTAGAGCTAGGAACACGGCTAAACTAGAGCTAGGAACACGACTAAACTAGAGCTGGGAACACGACTAAACTAGAGCTAGGAACACGACTAAACTAGAGCTAGGAACACGACTAAACTAGAGCTAGGAACACGACTAAACTAGAGCTGGGAACACGGCTAAACTAGAGCTGGGAACACGACTAAACTAGAGCTAGGAACACGACTAAACTAGAGCTGGGAACACGGCTAAACTAGAGCTAGGAACACGACTAAACTAGAGCTGGGAACACGGCTAAACTAGAGCTAGGAACACGGCTTAACTAGAGCTAGATACACGACTAAACTAGAGCTAGGAACACGACTAAACTAGAGCTAGGAACACGACTAAACTAGAGCTGGGAACACGACTAAACTAGAGCTAGGAACACGACTAAACTAGAGCTGGGAACACGGCTAAACTAGAGCTAGATACACGACTAAACTAGAGCTAGGAACACGACTAAACTAGAGCTGGGAACACGGCTAAACTAGAGCTAGGAACACGACTAAACTAGAGCTGGGAACACGGCTAAACTAGAGCTAGGAACACGGCTAAACTAGAGCTGGGAACACGGCTAAACTAGAGCTAGGAACACGACTAAACTAGAGCTAGGAACACGACTAAACTAGAGCTAGGAACACGACTAAACTAGAGCTGGGAACACGACTAAACTAGAGCTGGGAACACGACTAAACTAGAGCTAGGAACACGACTAAACTAGAGCTAGGAACACGACTAAACTAGAGCTGGGAACACGGCTAAACTAGAGCTGGGAACACGACTAAACTAGAGCTGGGAACACGGCTAAACTAGAGCTAGGAACACGACTAAACTAGAGCTGGGGACACGGCTAAACTAGAGCTAGGAACACGGCTAAACTAGAGCTGGGAACACGACTAAACTAGAGCTAGGAACACGACTAAACTAGAGCTAGGAACACGACTAAACTAGAGCTAGGAACACGACTAAACTAGAGCTGGGAACACGGCTAAACTAGAGCTGGGAACACGACTAAACTAGAGCTGGGAACACGGCTAAACTAGAGCTAGGAACACGACTAAACTAGAGCTGGGGACACGGCTAAACTAGAGCTAGGAACACGGCTAAACTAGAGCTGGGAACACGGCTAAACTAGAGCTAGGAACACGACTAAACTAGAGCTGGGAACACGGCTAAACTAGAGCTAGGAACACGACTAAACTAGAGCTAGGAACACGACTAAACTAGAGCTGGGAACACGACTAAACTAGAGCTAGGAACACGACTAAACTAGAGCTGGGAACACGGCTAAACTAGAGCTAGGAACACGACTAAACTAGAGCTGGGAACACGGCTAAACTAGAGCTGGGAACACGGCTAAACTAGAGCTAGGAACACGACTAAACTAGAGCTGGGAACATGGCTAAACTAGAGCTAGGAACACGACTAAACTAGAGCTAGGAACACGACTAAACTAGAGCTGGGAACACGGCTAAACTAGAGCTAGGAACACGACTAAACTAGAGCTAGGAACACGACTAAACTAGAGCTGGGAACACGACTAAACTAGAGCTAGGAACACGACTAAACTAGAGCTGGGAACACGGCTAAACTAGAGCTAGGAACACGACTAAACTAGAGCTAGGAACACGACTAAACTAGAGCTGGGAACACGGCTAAACTAGAGCTAGGAACACGACTAAACTAGAGCTAGGAACACGACTAAACTAGAGCTAGGAACACGACTAAACTAGAGCTAGGAACACGACTAAACTAGAGCTAGGAACACGACTAAACTAGAGCTAGGAACACGGCTAAACTAGAGCTAGGAACACGACTAAACTAGAGCTAGGAACACGGCTAAACTAGAGCTAGGAACACGACTAAACTAGAGCTAGGAACACGACTAAACTAGAGCTGGGAACACGGCTAAACTAGAGCTAGGAACACGACTAAACTAGAGCTAGGAACACGACTAAACTAGAGCTAGGAACACGACTAAACTAGAGCTAGGAACACGACTAAACTAGAGCTAGGAACACGGCTAAACTAGAGCTAGGAACACGGCTAAACTAGAGCTAGGAACACGGCTAAACTAGAGCTAGGAACACGACTAAACAAGAACTAGGAACACGGCTAAACTAGAGCTAGGAACATGACTAAACTAGAGCTAGATACATGAGTTAACATGACGAGAGAGACCAGAGACCCACAGAGCCAATAGTCCAATAGTTCCCAAAGTCTGCACAAAAGTTGCCTCCTTAAATAAGGAGCAGCTGGAGATAAATAGTCCACATGAACCAATCAGGGTGTGGCAGGAGAGGCAGGAGAGTGTGTGCTGGTGAGGGGCGTGGCACACAGCAGCACAAAGAGGGTTCAAGTGTGACATTAGTATTAGTATTACTTCTGCACTACTATACCAATATTTCATTATTTTATTAAAATAAGATATCCAGAAAACATAATAGCCCAGAATTTTTGTAACACCTAGTGTGTAATAAGAATCTTAAACAATATTTAAGACACATCGCCATCTCTTTACAGCACATACTGCTATCTTTACATCACATAAATGCAAACATGGCAGACTCCTTTGCTAAATGGCTAGCATCTCAAAATCATATGGTATAAAATCACAGTTTTGTGCTGCAGTTTATCTTATTACTACTAGAGCCAAAACTTTACCCTGTGCTCTCTTGATACTGCACTGAATCTTATCTGCATTCAATATTTTATGGTTAAATTAATACTTGATGTTTAAAGTGATGCCTTGTTGTTTCAGATTTGTAAAACCCCAGAAGACATGTTAGAAAAGAGACTGCTGGTACTCAAGGAGATTTTGATTAGTGAGGAGACCTATCTTAATGAGCTGGAAACCCTTCTAATGGTAACACACACCAACAAATAATCGTCCATGTTTATGTACATGTTCAATGTCTCTAGCTGCTATTATTATGTATTAAATATGTTGAGTTTTATTTGTGGGTGGCACGATGGATCGGTGGGTTAGCACTGTCGCCTGACAGCAAGAAGGTTCTCCGGGAGCACCGGTTTCCTCCCACAGTCCAAAGACATGCAGTCAGGTTATTTGGAGACACTGAATTGCCCTATAGAAGAATGGCTGTGTGTATGTGTGTGTCTGTCTGCCCTGCGAAGGACTGGCGCCCCGTCCAGGGTGTTACTGTGTGCCTTGCGCCCATTGAAAAGCTGGGATAGGCTCCAGCACCCCCCACAACCCTAATTGGATAAGCGGTTAAGAAAGGGAGTGAGTGAGTTTTATTTGTGTGTTTTTATGGACTATGACATTTGCTGGGACAAAGTCTTGGGTTATTAATTGAGCAACATGTTCTAAAACGTCATTTCACTTTGTAGCATGGTTTCAGAATGTCTTGTTAGTGATGATGTCTTAAAGCACAAAGTAAATAGAAGAGTGGCTTCTTTTCACAGGTTGGAATCAAAACCCAGTGTCACATTGTCACAAATGAAACAAAAAAGAATGTGTTACAATCATTCAGTCACATAAAGATAACTGCAAAAATAAATAGTGTCTGGAGTTTGGTGCAGAAAAACATGTTTTTATGGACCTGGCTTTATGTGCACAGTCACAGTCGTGCTGGAACAGGAGACAGGAAAGGACCTTCCCAAAACTGTTGCCATAAAAAGCATTTTATTTTATATTTGTCATATAACTGTGATTTCATACAGCTGTAAGCAACTTAATGCATAGAAGCGTTGTCCACATTCTTTTGGCCACATAGTATAATATATAATATAAGTACAATTGACCTCACCTATATATTACAGGTTTTTTAAACATGCAGTGATATTTTCATGTATACAAAGAAAACTGCTCTACAGAATCGCTCTTCCACTTACACTTAGAGCAGCGAATTCACCTTCTGCATTTTTGTGATGTGGGAGCAATAGAAGCAACCTATGCAGAAACATGCCAAACATCTTAACTACAGTGAGTCGAATTCGAATCTCAAGGTTAAGGGTTCCCCTTGACCCTTGTACTGTGTGCAATTATATGAATGTATTTTTAATGATTTGCAAATAAGTGTCTATAGATGTATTTTATTTCATGCCGTTTGTTTCTTAATGTCTTTTGTTACCTACAGCAGCTCATAAGCAGAATTAAGGAAACTGTTCTTCCCCTTTTAGTAGGACGTGGTAAAACTTTGGTTTTACCCATTCAAAGTAAAAAGAGAAGTACGAAGCATTTCATGCTGTGCAAGCTTATGGTGACAACTGACTACATTGGTCTCAATAAAGACATTTTACTTAGCTACATTTATACAGAGTTAAATATGTAGGTTTGAGAAAATAATGTCACTGGTGAGACACTCTCAAGTGAGAGAGTGTGTGTGTAAGAGAGAGAGGGCGAGAGCGAGGACAAGATGCCTATTAAAAAGTAAGTATGCATAAAAAGAGGTGTTCATTCTTTTTGAGACATCACAGGAAGTTCTATTACCACGTTATTGACCCGCCTTGTGCATCATGGAGTCCGATCATGAATTCCTTGCTTGTTAGGTGATCTTCTTATGGCTGCCACTGTAACATTTGTTCCAGTCTTCATCAGGTTATCCTGTAAATCCTTTGGAGCAGCACAAGGGTTTTTCATTGTTCTAAAGGGATTGCTGATGGCGTTGGACACAATTTTGAGCTTTCTCCCATGTCCAAGTAGGTTTGCTGCTCTAAAATAAGTTTGGAACTCCTGGACAGTACTTCCAGTGGTGTCTTTATGATAGTTCAAAGGAGATACAAAATTGTCCATGACTAAGTTTGAGATTAAACTTGTGAACTGATGAATCTTGTGTAACGAGTAACTATCATTTCTGTCATGAATGTAACCGAACATGAAAATCCTAAACATTAAACATTAAAATCCTACGTTAAAATCCAACATTAAAATCGGAGTGTCATTTGTGCCTTATAGGGACATAACATGTCACTGATGTACAAAGGGGCCGTACCGTGGAGTGCCTTAAATACAAAGAGTAAAATTTTAAATTGGACCCTATATTTGATGGGGAGCCAATGTAGGGAGGCCATGACAGGTGTAATGTGTTCACGTTTTCTCGTACCAGTAAGCAGTCTAGCGGCGGCATTTTATATATACTTACATATACTTTTATATGTACTTTATATGCTTAAAACTTTTTTTCTTTACAAGGTTTTTTTCATTTACATTGAATGTGTCTCTGGCTGCAAAACATTTCTTTTACATTTTCTCTGTCTCTGTCCATCTAGCCAATGAAGGCTCTCCGTGCCTCAGCTGGTACATCTCAGCCTGTATTGTCCATCGAGCAGGTCCAGACAGTGTTCTACCAGCTTCCAGAGCTCCGAGAGCTTCACACCGAGTTCCACAGCAGCCTCAGAGCTAAACTGCAGTCATGTTTGGAACAGGACCTTTATGTGCAGCAGTTATCTGTGGGAGACATCTTCCTCAGATTTGTGAGTTTGTTTTATCTTAATTTAATGATTTAATAATGTCCTTAATGAGCAATAGTAATATAACATGTCATGTTGTTGTCATGTAATGCACAGGTAAGCCAGCTAGGAGTGTACAGAGGATTTATTGATAACTATGAGAGTGCTGTTCAGATAGTGAAGAAATGCACCCAGTCAGACCCACGATTCCGAACGCTAGCCCAGGTCTGTATGCTGCTTATCACTTTGAGTGTGTGGGTGTATGTGTGTGTCTGTAAATTTTTTTTTAATAATCAGGTTTGCGGTAATCAGATGTTCCTCCAAAGAAATGATGATTTTTGTTACTTCCCTGTATAGAGCATGAAGTCCACCAAAGGGTCTGACAGCTCACGAAATATGTACACCTTTGAAGGTGAGGAAACTGCACACTAAAACAAGGCCTTTATTTATGTTTGGTTTTGTTTTCATTTAAATGTGTTTTCCTTCTACAGCTCTGCTCTACAAGCCTCTGGACAGAGTGACCAAGACTACTTTAGTGCTGCATGTAAGACAGAAGCATTTGTTTCATATTCTATGTAATATTTCACCATAAAAAATTTTATTACTAGTTTTGAATGTTTGATCATGTAACAGTCAGTTTTGAGTGTCACATTTTTAAAGTTTCAAAATAAATCCAAAATTCAGTTCATTTCAAAGCTGTTCAGTGATGCTGAGGTCAGGGCTCTGTGCGAGCCACTGGAATTTATTTCAACCAAGCTGTTCTTTATGTCCTTATAGAGCTCGCTTTGTACACAGGGGCACAGTCATGCTGGAACAAGAAAAGGGCCTTCCCTAAACTGTTTCTACAAAGTTGAAAGCATATAATTTCCTTTATATAATTGATTTATTGCACCTGTTAGAAATTGTTGTGGCTAAAACACAAGTTTAATAATTAGAAGAACAAAGAATTTTGTTTATATAGTGAATGGTTTAAATAGAACAACCTGACGTGAACTGCAGAATAGTGAGTATGGGTGTGTTCGAAAACCTAGAGAGCTGCCTTGCTGTCTTTCTGCCTACATAGGCAGCTGCCTAAGTAGAGAGAATTCTAATAAGTCATTGACTTATATAGCAGGTTATTCGAACGCACTACTTAGACAGCGATTCCATCGGTTTTCACTTACTAAGCTAACACAGTTAGCCTCATGCCATTCAAACCATTTTATTTTGGGAGCGCTCGTAGGATGTCATAAAATGCTGTCTATGTAGAGAGCTCACTAGGTTTTCGAACACACCCCAAGAGTATTTAAAACGTTTTTTTTAAAGACTGTCAGTGCTAACTTGTGTTCATTGTAATGCAATACCATTATTACTCTTTTCCAAAAAGCATTACATCTCAGCTGCTTAGCACTCATAGACAAATGTTTTATTCCTCCCTAATTATTAATGATTTTCTATAAAAACTTTACAATACTAAACAAATTACCCACATCCCATTTTCAATTATGGAAATACTTAAAATTCCCATGTTTTAAATGGAAAATACATATTTTAAACTTCATATGACTAAATGAAACCTATTATTTTACTTTCTTGCATATATGGCCAGAAATCAACACTTTTTTTGGACTGTAATAATGCGTAAAATCAATATTTATGTATTGAAACCTATTGTCAAATAATGCAATACTTATAATACTTATTGTACTTATCAATACTAATGTATATAATTTAGGTATTTCAAAATGATTTGCTTGGAAACAAAATGCACATGGTATCCTGTACAGTATCTAAGATTTTTTTTTTTTTATATTTCATTTTGTTTTCTCATTTTGTTGTCACGTGTCATTTTTAGGATCTGCTGAAACACACGCCAGCTGATCACCAGGACATGGCGCTGTTACAGGAAGCACTGCGTGTCTCCAGCAGCTTCCTGTCTGGGGTCAACGAGGGGTCCCACTGCAAGACATCAGTCACGCTCAGCAGAGGAGAGGTAACCACACATGCATACATCCATTCTACAGTCAATGTTTTGTGATGTGAGACTGAAGTGGTTTGAGTTTTTAAAATACCATAAAATTATTGTTATTGTACATTTATTTTCTTTAATACTCCACATCTTGAGAAAAAAATTTGAGTAGCCAATTTCCCTCCAAAGACCTCATAAATGAATGCTATAAGAACATGACAAACTTCATACAGGTGTTTAAGACACGCCTATTGGTAAAATGTGTATAAAATGAATGTTTATCCATCCAAGGCAGTCTATAAATAGCTACAAAGAGGACTGGTATGGACTGATTATTGATTGGTATGGGCCATCCGCAATGACCAATGGACACAGAATTCCCCCCACAATTATAAGATCATCGACATTTGGTCTGGGCCTGCGGGGCTGGCCTTGAGATAGGAAAAGGTTAATTATTTAAAATAACTTGGGTTTTTTACTTTGTGGCAGAAGTCTCTTTGCACAAAGTAATGTCTATAAATACATGATTTAACAAGTTTGGTAAAGAGGAACTTCATTGGCATGCACAGAACCTCAACTACAACAATGAAAACCAGGCTTGTAAACCAGGCTTCCTCCTCACTAAAGCATTTCTGACCAAATGGCAAATTTCAACAGGACTACAAAACCTTGTGAAAAGATTTCATCACAGTCATCACAATTAAAGTAACATTTGGTTAGCGAATTAGCACCAGCAGAAAATGTATCCTAATATTGATTCTGCATATTTACCTCAGTTATTAAAGTAAGTGCTTGGGCTGTTCCACAGAGAAGACGGCTGGTGCGTGACGGGTTTGTGGTGGATGTCTGTGATGGTGGCCGGAGCCTTAGACACTTGTTCCTCTATACAGACTTGCTTCTGTGTGTCAAACTGAAGTATGGGTGCAAAGGGTAAGTGACATCTATGTGACTCTTTTTTAGTTTTTAAACTTTTGACTATGTTTGTGTTGTTTTGACTGTATTTTTGTCTTGTTTTGACTTTGTGTTTGTGTGTGTGTTAGGAGGCAGTCTTACTACAGATTTTGTTGGTATATGCCACTAGCTGGCCTCAAGATGAACTGGGCAGCAGAGCAGGAAGCATCAGATGAACTTCAGCTCAGACTGAGCAACATGAGAGCAAAGTTGTTCCAGTTAAGGCAAGCACTCCAGGTAATGGTATTGTATTTGTGTGTGTCTTCTGGATTGTGTTTGTGTGAATGTGTATGGGGTGAAAAGTGTTTGCAAGTCTGCAAGTTTGCAGATGAAGCAAGATCATATTTTTCATTTATCATTTATTAAGGCAGCTAGGGGTCTGAAACGCACGTCCTAAAGGAAATTGTAGTCTTAAAGGCTACATGAAATACCCTCTACACCAGCCTTTCTCAACCGGGGTGCCGCGGCACCCTGGGGTGCTGTCTGGCTTCGTCAGGGGTGCCGTCAAAAATATTCTGACGTTACTGATACAGTGGAACCTCGGTATACGTCCGCTTTGGACGTGAAAAATTTTGCTTGGTATACGACCTTTGTTTGAAATACGACTCGCGTGCTCAAACTTGTATGGGTCAAAATGAGTCACAACACCGTGCACTACCCTTGTTTACCTCTCGCGAGACAAAGCCACGAGCGTCATTACGCCAGTTGCTACCATTCAGTAAACAACCCGCGCTACAACTCTCTGTGAATTTTCACGTGATTTTGTGTTTTTGACTTAAAATAGTGTTCAACCAAGTTTGTACTTTTTCTTTTCAGTGGCGTATTAATATTGAATGATGTGAGGTGGTCATAGGTGGATCGGGGATTTTACAACGGCTTTGAACGCAGCTCAGCCAATCAGATTTTAGGACCGGAACTATCCGTTTTATAAATTATTTTATACAACCCCATCAACATACAGTGGGGCCAAAAAGTATTTAGTCAGCCACTAATTGTGCAAGTTCTCCTACTTAGAAAGATGAGAGAGGTCTGTAATTTTCATCATAGGTACACTTCAACTATGAGAGACAAAATGAGCAAAAAAAATACAGGAAATCACATTGTAGGATTTTTAAAGAATTTATTTGTAAATTATGGTGGAAAATAAGTATTTGGTCACCCACAAACAAGCAAGATTTCTGGCTCTCACAGACCTGTAACTTCTTCTTTAAGAAGCTCTTCTGTCCTCCACTCGTTACCTGTATTAATGGCACCTGTTTGACCTCGTTATCTGTATAAAAGACACCTGTCCACAGCCTCAAACAGTCAGACTCCAAACTCAACCATGGCCAAGACCAAAGAGCTGTCGAAGGACACCAGGAAGAAAATTGTAGACCTGCACCAGGCTGGGAAGAGTGAATCTACAATAGGCAAGCAGGTTGGTGTGAATAAATCAACTGTGGGAGCAATTGTAAGAAAATGGAAGACATACAAGACCATTGAAAATCTCCCTCGATCTGGGGCCCCACGCAAGATCTCATCCCGTGGGGTCAAAATGATCATTAGAACGGTGAGCAAAAATCCCAGAACTACACAGAGGGACCTGATGAATGACCTGCAGAGAGCTGGGACCAAAGTAACAAAGGCTACCATCAGTAACACACTACGCCGAGAGGGACTCAAATCCTGCAGTGCCAGGCGTGTCCCTCTGCTTAAGCCAGTACATGTCCAGGCCCGTCTGAAGTTTGCCAGAGAGCATATGGATGATCCAGAAGAGGATTGGGAGAATATCATGTGGTCAGATGAAACCAAAATGGAACTTTTTGGTAAAAACTCAACTCGTCGTGTTTGGAGGAAGAAGAATGCTGAGTTGCATCCCAAGAACACCATACCTACTGTGAAGCATGGGGGTGGAAACATCATGCTTTGGGGCTGTTTTTCTGCAAAGGGGACAGGACGACTGATCCGTGTTAAGGGAAGAATGAACGGGGCCATGTATCGTGAGATTTTAAGCCAAAACCTCCTTTCATCAGAGAGAGCATTGAAGATGGAGCGTGGCTGGGTCTTCCAGCATGACAATGATCCCAAACACACCGCTCGGGCAACGAAGGAGTGGCTCCGTAAAAAGCATTTCAAGGTCCTGGAGTGGCCTAGCCAGTCTCCAGACCTCAACCCCATAGAAAATTTGTAGAGGGAGTTGCAAGTCCGTGTTGCCCAGCGACTTACAGGAAACGTTTGACCTCTGTCATTGCCAACAAAGGTTATGTTACAAAGTATTGAGTTGAACTTTTGTTATTGACCAAATACTTATTTTCCACCATAATTTACAAATAAATTCTTTAAAAATCCTACAATGTGATTTCCTGGATTTTTTTTCTCATTTTGTCTCTCATAGTTGAAGTGTACCTATGATGAAAATTACAGACCTCTCTCATCTTTCTAAGTAGGAGAACTTGCACAATCAGTGGCTGACTAAATACTTTTTGGCCCCACTGTATAATATGCCAATAACAATAGGATTTTTTTCATGGGAACAGATTAATCATTTTCCATTTTAATCACATTGGGAAAAATTCGTTTGGTATACGTCCTGTTTGGTATAAGTCCAAGGATCTGGAACGGATTAAGGACGTATACCGAGGTACCACTGTATTATGAAATAAATGTAAAATACAAAAAAGTCAACTTATCATGAAAATGTAGACCATTAGCCGCCTCAAACATTAAAATTTTTCTCACACGCCCCTTTCCCCATGCTACAACGTCAACGCGGGGGTCAGCACATGACTGTGTTGCCTAATACTGCCCCCCCCCTCCATTACCGCACGATGCATTAGGAGAGGTTTCCCATTAAAAGTAAGTCACGTTTAGCCCTCCCTCCCTAAATGACACCTTGTGGTGTGTGTGCGAGTGTGTTAGCAGTCCGAGGGATGCAGAGTGTAAGTTTTTTATTAAATTTTAGACTGGGGTGACTTGAGATTTTGCATACTTTTAAAGGGTGCCGTGATTGAAAAAAGGTTGAGAAACACTGCTCTACACCACCCACTCACTATGACGATGTCACCCTCTGCAAGATATGCTTACTCCACAGAAATAGATAGAAACTGCTTAGAAACTGGAGTCAGAGCGCAGAGTCAGTCATTATGCAGCACTCTGGAGTTGAGAGGGTTAAGGGCCTCCTCAAGGGCTCAACAGTGTCTGCTTTGTGGAACTGGGATTGGTGGCATTATAGATGAATATATTGGTGGCATCTTAAAAGTACCCATTCGGTGTAGTAGGTGAATAATATTATGGGAATTTAATTGTTTCTTTGCCAACTTTTTTTTTTTATTCATATTTTCTCCCCTCTTTTTTCCCCAATTTTTATCCTCCAGTCTAGTTGTGTCCAATTACCCTGAAAGCGTCCTCTATACTGATTCAACCCTTCACCGCTGACTGAGGACGCCTCTCAACTGACATGCGCCCCCTCCGGTACGCACAGTCAGTACAGATTTTTTCACCTGCACGAGCCGAGTTCATACACTTGACAGGCACTGTGTACGGAGGGACACACCCCCATCAGCATTATTCCTCAGCCCTGTGCAGGCGCCATCAGCCAGCCAGCAGGGGCCGCAGTTGTACCAGATATGAGTCCTATGATCTGACTTTCTTACCCTCTAACCCTGAACAACAGCCAATCGTTGTTCCTACGGCCACCCAGCCTACTTGCACCATCATGCTTGGTTACAGTTAGGGAATAGATTTTGCTTGTTGTCTCTAAAGTTCTACAGTAGCAGGTCTGTGTAGTTTTGCAGTGTAGTTTTGTGATTTAAGCTGTGCTTTGGCGTACCAATCAAAGTAAGCATTTTAAACTGTAGATGACCAAATGTACAGCCATAATACATTTCACTTCTTTATATGTGGTGCTAGAGGTGTTGCACTGTGTGGAAAAAGTATCTATATTGGTGTAAATGTGGTGGTGAATATTAGTTTATGACAAGTTCTGCTATATGTGATGGGGTGTATGTGTTACAGAAAGAGAAAAAAGAGTCTGTTTCTCGTACCAGTGATCGCTGTAGAAGGAAACTTGAAGCATGTGAACTTTGGCTTCTTACACACAAACCTTCTTTTATTTTAGAGCTACATAGCAGCAGCAGTAAGGTAAGATTTAATTATCGTCCCAAGCAGTCACACATTCATTAAACTAATTATTTAAAGAGACAAATAGAAGACCAACTTAAATGCCACAAACATACTGCCGAGCTCTGTTCAGTACTGTATATTATAAAGAAATAGAGAAAATATAAAACTACGGTCACACTGCCTAAATCACACTATTCCATTGAATGACAAAGTGCAAGTCCACACACTGTAATTTTGACCAAATCACTGGCTTCAACTGAGAGTGATTAATAAAGAAGTCTTTATTAAAAGTGCAAAATCATAATTGTGCAGTCTGCAAAATGACTGTCTAATAAAAAATTATGTCAACCAGGTAACACCCAACCAGCTTTACAGTATGGCAGTTATAGCACCATATTATTATGCTTTAACTCTTATAGAAACTAGTAATCAAGTCTGGATTAACAGGAAAATGAGATGCATGAGTATACACCCAAGGAGGATAGGTCCCTGCTGAGTCTGCTTCCTCTCAAGGTTTCTTCCAGTAATTCTAAGGGAGTTTTTCCTGGCCACTGTCGCCCTCGGCTTGCTCAACAGGGGTTTTTGGTCTGTCGGTCCTGGATTCTGTAAAATTGCTTTGAGACAATGTTCACTGTAAAAAGAGCTAGATATTTAAGCACGCATACCTAAATCACATTGCCAAAGAAAGTTTTAAATTGAAAATGTATGCACAAAGCTGCTCGGGTGGCGCAGCGATAAATCACGCCAGCCCACCTCCCCTGGGTTTGAATTCTCATCTGCACTTTCGGCTAGTTGGATGTCTATATACAGTTTGTTTGTTAGGATTTTAACGTCATGTTTTACACTATTGGTTACATTCATGACAGGAACGATAGTTACTCATTACACAAGATTCATCAGTTCACAAGGTTATATCGAACACAGTCATGGACAATTTTGTATCTCCAATTCACCTCACTTGCATGTCTTTGGACTGTGGGAGGAAACCGGAGCACCTGGAGGCCAGGGTGTGGTAATGCATTTTGCACAGTGATTCCAGAGAAACTGAACCCACTGTGCCCCTCACCAGGATAAAGCAGTGGTTAAACAGGAAATGATAATGTATGTCCAGTTAGAGCTTTTTTTTTTAAATAATTGTTTTGGTCCCCATACCTCACCACTGTGACTATACAAATGTTATATAATAATTTAACTTGAATTGATGGACATTTGCAAAGACATGCACCTGGGTCTATAAAGGCCCATAATATAATCTGCATTGTCAGGACAAAAACCAAGCCATGAAGTCCAAAGAACTGTCTGTGGATCTTTGTGATCAAATTGTGGCCAGGCATTCAATAGGGCAAGGATATACAACAATATATAAGGCTTTGAGTGTTGAGTTTGGCTGAAGATGAAAACCACTTTTAAGTAAAAGGCATGTAATAGCCTGCTTGGAGTTTGTTAAATGATTCTCTGAACAGATTCTCTGTTTTAAATAAAAATGAAATTTAAACTCAGAACATCAAGCCCTATGTCTGGCAAAACCACAGGTATAGCATGTCACATGGCCAATGCAATCTATAGTGGTGGTAGCATCATGCCATGGGGTGCTTTTTAGTGACAAGGCCCAGAAAACTTGTAAGAATTGAGGGCCGAAAGAATAAAGCATCCTTGATGAAAACTTAAGGATGGCAGTTTGATGCTTGCGTTCCAACCTGATTAGGCTTGAGAGGATCTGCCATGAAGAAAGAAATGTCCTGATGTGTGATGTTAGCAAATCACATTAAATATGCTTGATTTTTAATACATTCAAATAGTTACTGACATCCTTTACTATCCAAAATGTAAAACCCCACACTTTACACCCACCAATTTTGCTAGCATCTTTGTAAGATTTGTTGAACTATATACAAAACTGTTGATCACTATTTAAATGAGTGATTTATAGCCTCTTTGTGTTTGTTCAGAGTCACACAATTCACTTACCTTCTCTATATGAGCTTGACGAGTGGAGAGAAGCAATTAATAAACTCAAATCTGAGGGTGAGTGAAACTCCCATCACATTATATCTAAAACAGCTAAGGGTTTGTTCATGTATGTTTCCTTATTTTAATTGCTATACACTGTGTGTGTTTGTATATGGCTTTTAGATCTAGAGACAGTGCCTCCAGACCTTCTCACTCTTACCAATTCTTGTGTCAAACTAAGAATGACCCAACAGCCACCACTTAACTGCCTTCAGCATGGTCAGTTCCTTTCTTTTAATCAAAACCAGGCCTGTAATCTGTTGTACTTTCATCCAGTAATCACCTGCAGCTTCTTTACTGTGGTTTTTATTTTAGTTACACTTGCATAGAACCACACACTTTTTAATATATCTTCCTGTGTCTGTATCTTCTTTTTTGTACAGATAGCGAGGAAAATAGTATGTGTGGGAGTGTGTATGTGATAGTGCATTCAGCCTGTGGTCTACAGTCGCCTGCCAGTAAGTACTGTCTCGAACACTTTCAGTCACGTACACACATAGCAAATTCACATGTACAAAACCAGATTGATTAGTGCTTTTTTCAACTTACCTTACAATACTAAAATGTCTAATAGTTTAAACTTTCAAAAACAACACTGTATGTATCTAACCGTTCATTCATGTTTTTAGCTACTTGCCATAGATGCAGCATATGAATGTGTCCTGGATTGGGCAGCAATCCAAGCAGGGCATCACACACTTGCACATTCTTGTAACAGGGCAGCTGCTGAAGTAGTTCAGCAGTGAGCAATGTTAACGTGGTAAATCCACACTATGTGTGAGGTGCGCCAGTTGGTGTGGGTGCATTGCCAGTTCCGGCTGGTTCTGAGGGTTTCCTGTCTTTTCTTTTTTCAATAACTGAGTGGTTCTATCAACTTTCTTTTTGTCTTTAATTTGCTATTTAGTTTCTGTTATTTTGGCCACCTGATTTATTTGTGTATTTGTTAGTGGCTTTTTATCCACAGTTTTGTTGTACCTTGGTTAAAACATCTTGCATTTGAATTCTTTTTCTATACTTGCAGGTGAGGGGCATTATTTTGCACCTCGCTCGCATATATGAATATTAAATATGGAGACCAAATAATGTCATGATAGTAAACTAAAACCATCATTACTGTAACTATCAGTGCGGTATTTTTATTATATTTATTTAAAGGTATCTCTTTTGTAATTGCTTGTTTCTTCTACTACTCTGTTTTATTATGACTATTAATTTAGTTAACTAGTACTTAGTTAAACTTCAAATAGTTTAACTAAGTGCAAGTTAATGTCACTTGCAGCCTGTTGCATTTTTGACACGTCAGCTTCACAAAAAAGAAAACACAAACCAATAAACCTGACCACAGACCTTTATCATCTTTATTTTTGAGTCTCTGCCCTTTTCCACATATCTTTTCTTTGTATGTGCGTGTGTGTATGTGTGCGATTGCAGGTGTTTTTGTGTGTGTAGAGGTTGATGGCTTTGATATTTTTGAGAGAAGAGCGCAGACGTGTCTTTCCTCCTATACTCTGACACCACAATGGGACCAGGTACAGACACAACACTCAAACCAACCACATTCCTTTTTAATCTTCCTCAGTGTTAAGTGGTTGGTTAAAAATGCTATTGGCTACACATTTGAGATATTTGCACTATTAAACGCAAAAATGCCCTTGAGGTTGCCAGAACAGAGGTCTGGGCTCAGGCTAAATTGGATTGGTTAGCAAATACTTTTCTTATTCACACAAATAGTCTAGCAGTGACGACTCACTTTTCCTGGGGCTTTGATTCTAAAAGTAAATTTCTTACTTATTTTCTTCTCTATAGACAATTTGGAAGATTTAAAAACAAATAGCAGATTCATCAGCACGTCATAAAGAATTTTTTTTTACTAACCACTACATCCTAGTCAGGGTTGGGGTGGATTCAGTGCCCCTGAAAAAACACTGTGTGAACGGCAGGAATGCACCCTGAACACAATGCCAGTCCATTACAGGACAACACATAACAACACATTTACTAACTTTCTCTCATCTTGGGGGAGTTTTGAGTCACCAACCCACTCTCTGCATGTTTGTTGTAGGTAACCAGAGCACCCAGACAAAACCTATATCGAAACAAACTAAAAAGTGAACCTTCTTTACAGACAGTGACCAAAAATGAAAGATGAATCTTGTTCCTCAGAAAATGTTGCCACCCATTCTACCAGCTTTAAGGGTTTCATTAAAAGCTTTCATTACATATATAACAAGCATTTTTTGTATTTCTTATTGTAACAATTATCCTAAAACACTTTAAACACTTTATATTATATTTACACAATATAATATTCTAAGGTTAAGGTTAGGGTTAGATAACAAGCTCCCAAAGCAAAGCCAACTAACTAGTGAGCTTAGCTGTTACCCCTGTCACAAATACAGTACAATGCTTGTGCTCCGAACAGTTAACCATTAAATTAAATATTTATTACATCTAAGTCAATTAAACAAAGAAATAGCTTATTAAAATCTATCTTTGTTTGGTTGTTCTCTTTAAGTTTCAGTTTAATAATTATAAGCATCTTTGATTAGCAGAAATAAGTGTAGGAGGTAGTGGTATTTTCATGTCGAGAAAGAAAGTAGTACACTTTAGTTACTGATTTTGCAATGGATGGCGGTTATTTTTGATGGTCAAAGTCAAAGGTCACACTGGTGTGTAAGTTAGTTACGATTTAGCTGAATTCTTATTTAAATGTAGATGAGAATGTTAGATCACATTTAAAATTGTGCATTTAAAACCCAAGTAAGTATATGTGTTTTGTAGGAGCTGGTGCTGCAGGTGGATGGCGCTCAACACCTCAGTCTGTTGTGTGTCTCCGAGTCCCAACCGGAGATTCTGGGTAGAGCTAAAATACAGGTGAGACTGAGCTAAGATCAGATCAGTCTTCTTTATAGTGATATGGTCTGATGATTGTGTATTATAATAGGATTACTCAATACTCAAAAAGTAAAGCATGATGGAACATGCAGATAATCAATGACAAGATGGTCTGATTCTGCCACTGAGGCAAAATATTGGAGCCATTACCATGACTATTTTGCTAGAACTGTATGCAGTGGGTCTGATTCCACAGGGAAACATTAGGCACAAAGCAGAAATACCCTGTACATAGCCAGTCCATCACAGAACATGGCTAATCATGTCTGTGTAGACACCTAGCTGACTATTAGCACTGCTGAGAAGAATCAGTAGATTCTTAGTTCTAGTTAAAGGGAACATTAGTGGCTTTGAGAAAGTTGTTTTGACAAAAAAAAAATCACTTTTTAAATCATACCAAGCTTCTGCCAGACTACTTATTATAATGTCATTCTACTTGAAATCTATGCTTGTTACATGTAAACATTTTGATTTCTGAAGATATATGTGTGTATTTGAATCAAAGTTGGATACCCTTGACATTCTGAAGAAGTGGAAGAAATTAACAGTAAATCTGGGCTCAGTAGAGTTGATGCTGTCAATTAAATACTCACCCCATCCCCTGGAGCCTCCCAGCTACACCCCACTTCAACACAAGCCAGTGTTCTGTGTGCTGATTGAAGATGTGGCAAGGTCAGAATGATTTTAGCTTTTGTAAGTGATTAAACATTTTTTATATTTTAAGTTTTTTTTTATATTGTAAAGTAAAGAGTTATTACACTGCCATTTTATGTAACAGTGATGCTATTTTTTTTTGTTCAGACTGAGGGTTCTCAGCCTTTTCATTAGCTAGGCTGCAACAAGCTTCAACAGTAGTTAAAAGCCACACTAATGCCTTAATTTATAGAAATATTGAGCTTGTAGTACGAACGTATTGACTGATCTCTATGTGTCACAGTCTGTAAATAAGCCCTGGTTTGGACTGTTTGATAATTACATTTTAATTTGCTGTGCTTGGTTGAATGCTCAGTAGAGTACATCTTACTGATTGACATTTTATATAATTTCCAATTGGCCTTTTGCTCTGGCAACATGGGCAAAGGATATCTAAACTGGCACTCAAAAGGTGACATACCAAGGAAGAAGAACCAAAGGGTATTGTGGGCATACTCCGCCCATAGCAGATGTTTGTTTGGACCTGGATATAGGGTTGGCTGAGGCCAGACATCGGAGAATTTGCTTGAAGTCCTTGTTCATCTACTTGTTGGATTTGGAAGGAATCCAGAAAATAGACCAACAGAGGCCCATAAGAGCTGAAAAGGGCCCTTGACCCATTAGATTGTTGGGTATGCCATAGACTAAGGTGTGGCCTTATCTTGAATGATCTTGGTGGTCTATTTGGTCATGGGGACTATTGGAGGTGCAACTTGTAGGTCTTTGAGAAACAGTCCCCCACAGCAAGCTTGTTTAACTGTTTTAATGATAGACAAGTGGTTAATGGTTTTTGTAAACATGCTGTAAAATTTAATGGCTGCAGTATGTTCCAAAAAGTATGGACAGGTTCAAGTTTGCCACTGTACTACATCACCTTTCCTTTTAAACAGTGTTCTATAACCATTTGAGAACTGTGAACACCATTTGCTGTAGTGGAATTTTTCCCATTTTTGCACCATTGAGAATGGACTGTATTTCATTTATCATTTTTGAGGAAATGGAGAGTGAAAGATCATGATATTTATCTTTAAAACAGGAATCTAATTAGGAAAGACTGGAATATTACAACATAGCAAAATCTGAGTTCTGCAAAAAGCAAAACTACGCTTGTGTTACAGCATTAGTCATGTGAGGAGCTGCTTTCTTGTCTGATTTGAGTTTTATTTGTAATACTTACTCTAACATACAAATACTTTCTCTTACTGTATCTGCCTTAGACAAGAGGGTGTGCTGGTGCCTCACATAGTGCGCTCCTGTGTGGACGAGGTTGAGAGGAGAGGACTGGAGGAGGAGGGCATTTATAGAATCTCAGGGTCAAGCAAACAGATTCAAGATCTCAAACATGCATTTAACACCAGTAAGTGTAGTTGTAATTGTACCAAGCAACAGCATGGTGAAAGTGTATGGGTGGTTATTCATAGTTTTCTCAATAACATTGTGTTCAGATTTCCTTAAATTTTCTTTCACCCCTATTATTTTAAAATGAATTCAGCCATCTCCTAACCAAAACACATCCAGATACAAACATTTACACAAAATTTGCCCAATCTCTTTAAAGCAAGACATGAATTTCACGTAGCCTAGCGGTAGGCAAGCCGTAGCCTAGTGGTTAAGGTACTGGACTAGTAATCAGAAGGTTGCTGGATCAAGCCTCACTACTGTCAGGTTGCTGCTGTTGGGCCGTTGAGCAGGACCCTAAACCCTCAATTGCTCAGACTGTATACTGTAACTGTACTGTAAGTCGCTTTGGATAAAAGGCGTCTGCTAAAGGCCGAAAATGTAAACATACAACCTCTCAATTTGTGGAATGGCAGTGTCCTGATGACCTTTACAGTGTAAAAAATATTTTTTTCACTGGCATGGTGAAATGTTTAGTAAACTGTAATTAGTTTAGAACAGGGGTCACCAACCTTTTCGAGACCGAGAGCTACTTCAAGGCTACTGAATAATGCGAAGGGCTACTTGGTGATACAAACTTCCTGAATAACAAAGTTGCATGGTTCACCTTTAATGATATTATTATTATTATTATTATTATTATTATTATTATTATTATTATCATCAATATTCATATATATGAATATGTTAATGTTTCCTCAGAATAATTATTAACAACGATTTACCATGGTAGGAAACATATATTTCAACATGTAACATTATTTATCTCTATTCATCTAAATCTGTCACAGCTATCACATCTTTGATATTTTTGTAAATATCTGTCTTGACAGTTTTGTATGAATGAGCACATCTGTAGCATTTTGATCAAAATCACACAATTTTTTTTACAAATGATCATCACACTTATTATGGATTTACTGATCTTTATTATATTTTAATATAAAATAAATATAAAATGATTTTTTTTTTAAACAAGGTTTATAGGAGGTAAGGGACAATAATTTTGTATATAAAAATAGTTTTACATTAATTCATAAAATTATACAAGATTTTAAAAGATTTATTTATTTCCACAATAAATTATTATAAAATAAATATAAAAATGTATTTAAAAACAAGGTTTGTAGTAGGTGAGGAAGATTGTTTGTATATAAAAATTAATTTGTAGTTTGTAGTAGGTGAGGAAGATTGTTTGTATATAAAAATGCTAAAAAACAAACAGTTATGTACGATTTTAAAAAAAATCTGCGATGTACAGGGAAGTTTTTGTAACACGTACTGAAGTGTCTCTCCACATTCCTCCCAATCATCGTGAAAATATAAATTTTTTTTCGCTTTTCTTGTGTTTGTTTTTTATTATTAATTTTTCATGGTCTTGCTCCGTATCGTAGCTGCGCATGCGCTCGCTTTTCTCAGCGTTATGCGCGCGTTTAAAAACTCCGCACCCAGACAAGATCAGAGCTCACATAAACATCAGTTTTGTTTTTTACATTTTATATTCAGTATTGTCATTTTCAAATCTATATCAATGCAAGTGTTATTGATTCAAAAAGAACAGCAACACAAAAAATTTATTTAGACGGAGCTCTATAGTCACTAGTGCTATTTTGGAACATGCCCTGCGGGCGACTCACGTGTTGGTGACCCCTGGTTTAGAATATAGACGATACCAACTTCACATCTTTCAGATGGCCAGATGCATCGATGTAGCTTCTTTCTATGTAATAATTAATAAAACAAAACAAAAACCCAGATATACGCCGACCAGGCATAACATTATGACCACTGAGAGGTGAAGTGAATAACACTGATTATCTCTTCATCACAGCACCTGTTAGTGGGTGGGATATATTAGGCAGCAAGTGAACATTTTATCCTCAAAGTTGATGTGTTAGAAGCAGGAAAAATGGGCGAGCGTGAGGATTTGAGCGAGTTTGTCAAGGGCCAAATTGTGATGGCTAGACGACTGAATCAGAGCATCTCCAAAACTGCAGCTTTTGTGGGGTGTTCATGGTCTGCAGTGGTCAGTATCTATCAAAAGTGGTCCAAGGAAGGAACAGTGGTAAACCGGGGACAGGGTCATGGGCGGCCAAGGCTCATTGATGCACGTGGGGAACGAAGGCTGGCCTGTGCGGTCCGATCTAACAGACGAGCTACTGTAGCTCAAATTGCTGAAGAAGTTAATGCTGGTTCTGATAGAAAGGTGTCAGAATACACAGTGCATCACAGTTTGTTGCGTATGGGGCTGCATAGCCACAGACCAGTCAGACCGAAAGCGCCAACAATGGGCACGTGAGCATCGGAACTGGACCGTGGAGCAATGGAAGAAGGTGGCCTGGTCTGACGAATCACGTTCTATTTCACATCACGTGGATGTGCGTCGCTTACCTGGGAAACACATGGCACCAGGATGCACTATGGGAAGAAGGCAAGCCGACGGAGGCAGTGTGATGCTTTGGGCAATGTTCTGCTTGGAAACCTTGGGTTCTGCCACCCATGTGGATGTTACTTTGACACGTACCACCTACCTAAGCATTGTTGCAGACCATGTACACCCTTTCATGGAAACAGTATTCCCTGATGGCTGTGGCCTCTTTCAGCAGGATAATGCGCCCTGCCACAAAGCAAAAATGGTTCAGGAATGATTTGAGGAGCACAACATCGATTTTGAGGTGTTGACTTGGACTCCAAATTTCCAGATCTCAATCCAATTGAGCATCTGTGGGATGTGCTGGACAAACAATTCCGATCCATTGGGGCCCCACCTCACAACTTACAGGAGTTCTGCTGCTAACATCTTGGTGCCAGATACCACAGCACAGTGGAGTCCATGCCTCAACGGGTAAGGGCTGTCTTGGCAGCAAAAGAGGGACCAACACAATATAAGGAAGGTGGTCATAATGTTATGCCTAATCTGTGTATTGATGAATCTGTAATTTATTAATTCTCTCGTTTTTACTCTGTGTAAGTAAAAAACCTCTATACGTCTGCTTTTTCTATCCATGTGATCAGCAACCACAGTAAAGTTTCAAGGTGCTGATTTTAAAGCAGAGACTTCTTCTTCTTCTAAGGAGGCTTCTAAGGATGTCACAAAGATAAACAATATTATAAATTAACGATATTATAAAATGCCTTTCATTTTTAACCCAGCATATGTTTAGAAAACCCATAATGAACTTAACAAAGAATAAGATTTTATTTAGTTAAATACTGTCGATATGACAATATTGTCTCAATCGTACATTAATTGATTCTAAGCGTCTGACAATAAGATTTAAAATATTTAATTAAGTGTATTTAATGTGATGCAACAAGATTTAAACCAATCAGACTAATAAAAAAATCTGTGATTGTGAAATAATATATTTACACAACAACAATAACAGATTAATGCAGTTGCAGCATTTTTATCACTGTCTGCAGATTACTGGGAGGCTATGAGTAAAGTAAGAAGTGTGGATGTGAATGTAGTGTCAGGAACACTGAAGCTGTACCTAAGAGAACTGCCCGAGCCTCTTATTCCTGCTGCACGTTTCCAGAGTCTCTCCAGAGTGATGGGTGGGTTTCTTTTTCAATTTTTGTTTGTAACTTAATTATTTCCTGACACAAGCACAAACTCAGCCAGTGTGTACCTCAAACAGACCTGCCTGACCCGTACCAGAGAGCGAGCATCATGTTATCTGAGCTGCAGTCTTTCCCTGATGTCAACTGCAACACTCTTTTGTTCCTATTTCATCATCTTAAAAGGTAATTTCATATGTATGAAGCTTTCTGAGAACGATCACATTTACTGTATAGCATTTAAATGTTCCTAAATGTTTTGCTGTCTATGTTAACATATCCTCGTGCAAATCTGCTACTATACACTATAAAGCCACAATGGGAGAAGTACTCAGCCACTTATATTTTTTCACCTTTCAGTTTTTATATTCATATGATATATATTATATTTATATTTAATGATTTGCTTTTAGTCTACTTGTAAGCTAGCAGTCACAAACAAGACTATAAAAAATTTACTTTAGCCAGACAAAACTAAAAATAGACATTTAAATCATAACTCACTGGGAAAAAATCCAAAAGCTCAGCGGTTAAGGTACTGGACTAGTAACCATAAGGTTGTCGGTTCAAGCCCCAACATCAACAGGTTGCTACTGTTGGGCCCTGAGCAAGGTCCTTAACTCTCAGTTGCTCGAACTGCAACTAACAGTCATAGTTGTAAGTTGCTTTGGATAAAAGCGTCTGCTAAATATCGCAAATATACATTTAGGGAAGTTGTAGCCTAGCGGTTAAGGTACTGAACTAGTAAGCAGAATGTTGCTGGTTCAAACCCCACCACTGCCAGGTTGTCACTGTTGGGCCCTTGAGCATGGCCCTTAACCCTCAATTGCGTAGTAAGTCTAAGCTAAAATGCCGAAAATGTACATGTAAACGTAAACGTAGTTGTTCCTTAAAATGTACTTGCAGTTGCAAAATGCATAATCAGAATGGGGTTTTTAAGTCGCTTCCAGTATACAAATCAGGTAATCATGGTCAAAGAGGAACTGAGATGAAAATGTGTATTTTAAAGTAATGTGTCCATAAAATGTTACATTTCTCACATACCTTTTAAATGTGATGTTTAGTGATTAGAAAGTAGACTTAACTGGAGAAGGCAGAACCTTAGACCTCTAAATTTGACTGATTGAGTCTCAGTTCTCTGTGTGACATGGTTTCAGAATTAGTAAACTCTAAACTGAACTAAACTGTAAAAGAAGGTAAGGTTTAAAAGTTAATATTAACTTTGTATGCAAATCAGTTAATTTTTATTATATAAACAACTGGCAGGACTAGATCTAATTTAACATTGCTGTCTGTAACGTGGTGTCAGCTGTACAAGAGCTGCTTTACATTAGGAACCGTGTCTCTCTCTCTCTGTACTGATTGGCAGTCATCTGCACCTATAAAGCATTTAGTCGCCTTAAGTGGAAGGTTTCCTATATAACAGCTTCTTTCTGTCTTATTTGCCAGCTTTTTTGTCAGCCTGGTTTTACACTAATGCGAGTTGTTGAATCCAGTGTCACGGCGTGTTGGGCTTTACCAAGGAACTGCCCCGGGAGAGCGAAGAGCCCCAGATGCAGTGTGAAGTCCATTTTCCAGAGATGGATTTGTCCATAAATCCACTGTTATGTGCAGGGAAACGTAAATTGGTGAGGGAGGAGTTTCGCTCATGTGTTGCCAGAGCTGGTCTTGTCACGGACGGACAAAGTGGCCTGTCATATCATGACATTTCTCATTTCTGCACTATACCTTTACTATCCACTTTCTTCATTGTGGGTTGTGGATGTTTTTGTCTTTCATTTGATACTTTGTTTCTATTATTTCGGCCACTTGTCTCCTTTTTTTAGTGGCAGCTGGTAGTGGTAGTGGCAGTTTTAGTCACAGCATTGTTATACCTTGATTAAATATATGCACATGAGTTCTATTTTCATCATTGCAGGTATGAGAGATCCGCCTTGCACTCTTTGTAGCAAGGTGCAGTCCACCCTGTTAAAGTTATCAAATAATATAAATGATAGGAAATATTTATTCAGCCCTGACCAGGATAAAGCTAAAGATTTAGTAAAATGAACAAATGAATAAATGAAACATTATGGTATCTCTGTCAGGGTCGCAGAGAAGGAGGCGCAGAATAAAATGTCTCTGAGTAATCTGGCTACTGTGTTTGGCCCGACTCTCATGCGCCCTCCAGCGGCCAATATAATTCAGGACGGCCCTCCAGTGGACATCTCTCAAGAGCTCAACGTTCAGGTCAGTTTGATGCCTCTCTGTATCCAAAAACTGCAAAGCTAAGTTGGAACAAACCTAGACTTTTACTTTCTTTTTTATATATAAGATGTAAATATATGATTTAAAATAAGAATTATTCAAACAAAAATTATTTTCTGAACTCTCTTAAATTAAAAACACTAGTTTTGTGTCCTTTAAAAATGTATATGAAATTTTTTTTTTGCATTATTTTAGTTTGGAAAACACTGCATCTTTATTGTTATTTTAATCAGTTGTAATTTGCTGCAAAAATGCTCTAAATGACAAAACTTTTATTTAGAATTTGGAAGAAATGTTGCCAGTATTTTATGGATAAATCAAAAATCTTCATTTCACTTAAACACAGCTATAAATAGTAAAACCATAGAATCTGATAATTCGACACCTTTTAGTTTAGGTGTTTGAGGCAAGTGTATACAAACAATTACAAACAATTATAAAATAAAAATGCACTTCCAGCTTTGTGACAACAGTTTGGGGAAGGCTATTTTCTACATACAATCATTTGCACAATGTAAGGTCCATAAAGGCATAGTCTGGTGAATTTGGTGTGAAGGAACTCCTAGAACTCCTAGACTCCTAGACTGCCTAGAGACACAGAGACTTGAACACAAGCTCAATGCACACCTTAATTAACTGGAATGCTGCAACATTCATAACTTATTCACTTTGCAAATGTTCTTTTAACTGAATAGGCACAGACAACAGGGGCAGTGGTAGCCTAATGGGAGACAGTGGTAATCAAGTGTGTAGAGCTGTGGCTTACCAGCTGGAAGGTAGTGGCTTTGAATTCCGGCTCTGCCAAGTCACTGTTGGACCCTTGGGCAAGGCCGTTTACCCTCTCGGCTCCAGGGTTGTCGTACAATGGCTGACCCGGCACTCTGACCACGGAAAAGCTGGGATATGTGGAAAAAACATTTTATTGTATTATGCATGTGTATATACCCTGCTGAGTCTGGTTCCTCTCAAGGTTTTTTCCTGTATTTTTAAGGGAGTTTTTCCTTGGCACTGTCGGCTTGCTCAACAGGGGTTTTTGGTCTGTTGGTCCTGGATTCTGTAAAGTTGCTTTGAGGCAATATCTATTGTAAAAACCTCTATACAAATAAAATTGGCTTGAAATTGACTATTACTCCAAAAACTTTTGAAAAGCCTTTTCAGGATAGTGACAGCTGTTATAAGAGGTATGTGTATATAATAATATATATGATTTTAGAATGCAATGTCAAACAAGCTCATGGTTAAATGTTTATATTATTTTACAGCAGGTGTGTAGAATCCACACTATATGGTAGAGCCAAATCTGAACTGTTGAGACGTTTCTATATTCAGACGGTGTATGTTGTCATATTTGCTAATACATTTTGGGTATGTCTTTCAGGTCCATGTGATTTATTTGTACCTCCAGAACAAGAATCTTCCAGAAGCTCTGACCACTAAACCACTGAATACAGAGGAGGAAACATGAATGTTTGTAAGCATTTTGGAGGACAAGTTACATGCATGTGCCTTTCTGCTAGAGACTTGTTACACCTAGCATTTAGCAAATGCTCGAATCCTGTGCTTCATCAGTAAACATTTTCATTTTCTAGTACAGTTAGTCAACAACATATGCTGAAACCTTGTTAGTAAGTGCAAGGTTAGTCCATTTAAATACTTAGTAATGAGAGTCACCTGAGTGTGTAAATGTCTTCCTTGAATTTATTGGTGGATAAAGATACGCCAGACCTGTAGCTCAAACGGTACGTGGTACAGAACAGGGTTTGATCAGTGCTCTATGGTAGGTCAGGGCTGTTCCAGATTTAGCTTTGTCGACAAGCATTATTTTGCAATCATAATCAGTAATGTGTTTAGTCTAAAGACCTCAAAGGCAGAAGCAGAGTTGGAACACATTATATAGAGTGCCAATCAATTACAGGGCATCACACACTAAACTTTTCACTTGTATTACTAGGGTCAACTTTGAATAGGCAAGTTGACTATTTACATGTTTTTATTCTACATGTTTGAGGAAAATGAACTAATGTGAGCTAGGCTAACTGAAAAGGAGAGTAAGACAACAGGGACCATGGGTTATTAAGTAGCTAAAGTCATGTGAGCAAGCAAGAATAGGCAAGCACTTGCAAAACCTTTACAATTAGCATCCTCAAAGTCAAACAGCACAGTGTAATTACTAGGGAAAGGTGATGAAACATTGGTACCATGCAACTGTTGCAACTTTTTTGAATGGGTTGCAGCCATCGAATTCTAAATGTGTTTATATTACAAATACATTAATGTTGGTCACTAAAACTTTTAAAATATTTATTGTACTATTGTCAGTCTAATAAAGGTTCAACAGAATGAACAAATCACATATATGTATTTTTATTGCATGTTGCAAAATGTTACGTATGATCAACATCTAAAAACACTTTATCCAGACCAAACAGAAAGGACCATCACCATTGTTACTAATGCAGAGATCAAATGCAGCATCTTTTCATTGTATGCGAGTGTTTTAGTGCCAGATGCATATGTGACTTGCACATCTGCAAAGGCATCAGTAATCTTGCTGGGTGTATATGCATGTATTTGGAGCAACATATGCTTTCTTCTGCATGTTTTAGCCAGACAATGTGAGGCTACATTTCTCATGTTAAAAGCAATTTGACTTTGTAGTAAGTGAGTGTGTGTTCTAGACTAGCCTATCTGAAGTCTAGACCTGTATGTTATGTGATGTACGACCAACAACAGTGGTCCAAAATTTGAGATGAAGTGTTGTGTACAACAATTGGTGTCCTCAGTTTCTAAATGATTACAAAATGTTGTTAAAATATTGGAGATGTCAAACGTGTTGTACCCATCAAATTTAGGATTAAAAATGTAACTTTTGTATACAAAAACTGTTCATTTGTTGATTAAATTGATTATTTAATACAGTATATATATATATATATATATATATATATATATATATATATATATATATTTAATACAGTATATACACCGATCAACCATAACTAAATATACAGTATGTACACATAATTAAAACCACCTCCTTGTTTCTACACTCACTGTCCATTTTATCGACTTCACTTACTATAAAGGAGCACTTTGTAGTTCTACAATTACTGACTGTAATCCATCTATTCCTCTGCATGCTTTGTTAGCCCTCGTTCATGCTGTTCTTCAATGGTCAGGACCACCACAGAGCAGGTATTATTTGGGTGGTGGATCATTCTCAGCACTGCAGTGACACTGACATGGTGGAGGTGTGTTAGTGTGTGTTGTGCTGGTATGAGTGGATAAGACACAGCAATTCTTCTGGAGTTTTTAAACACTTCACTGTCACTGCTGGACTGAGAATAGTCCACCAACCAAAAATATCCAGCCAACAGCGCCCCGTGGGCTGCGTCCTGTGACCACTGATGAAGGTCTAGAAGATGACCAACTCAAACAGCAGCAACAGATGAGCGATCGTCTCTGACTTTACATCTACAAGGTGGACCAACAAGGTAGGAATGTCTAATAGAGTGGACAGTGAGTGGACACAGTATTTAAAAACTCCAGCAGTGCTGTGTCTGATCCACTCATACCAGCACAACACACACTAACACACCACCACCATGTCAGTGTCACTGCAGTGCTGAGAATGATCCACCACCTAAATAATGCCTGTTCTGTGGTGGTCCTGTGGGGGTCCTGACCATTGAAGAACAGGGTAAAATCAGGCTAAAAAGGTATGTAGAGAAACAGATGGACTACAGTCAGTAATTGTAGAACTACAAAGTGCTCCTATATGGTAATTGGAGCTGATAAAGTGGACAGAGTGTGTAAAAAACAAGGAGGTGATTTTAATGTTATGGCTGATCGGTGTATCTATATAACTATATAATCTATATAAATATATATCTATATAACTTTGCTGACTGGATTTAGTGACACTCTCCCACCTTTTTGGCATTTTTGGAGTTGTACAAGACATCTGCATGGGATAAACTACATCTCTCCTAAACAGCCTCTGCACACACAGCTGGGTGTTGGTTTTCACCCTGCATACACCATGTGGTTAGGGTAATCTACCCACTTTGTCTCCTTCCAGTTCTGCCTTTGATCCACAATCTGTAATCTGAGGGTGAAAAACTCCCCTGCTCCTAGATGCCTAAACTCCAGACAGGGGGGAAAGTCCTCTGGTGTCAGATGTGCACAAAACATGATCCAATCATTAACATTGTAACAAAGGATGTCAGATTAAAGTCAGTATTATAAATCAGTGGACCATCAGAATGAAGTTCCTATGCAGTTCCTGCTAACTACAAGTGGAGAGTGGGTAATACGTAAGAACTCAGAATGAATAAAGGGGGGAAAAGAACAAAGCATTCATTTTAAACTTGGCTTCACCTTTACAAGCTCACGACAGGTTACAGTTGGAAAATAGATCAGATAGCAGTGGAGAGAGAGACCAGAGTTTACCTCATGAAATCAGACTCGATTATTCTCATCTAAAGGAACACTGGCAGACACACATGGGCTCCAGACACAGTGATCATTTGTGTTTTAGTCATCTCCTTCACATAAAGGTATCGGATGTGTCAAATACTTCCTCTAAATGTTAAGTGCAGAATTGAAGAAAGACTGGTGCCTAAATATGATCAAAACTGATAATAATACTAAGTAGTTTTGGAAGGCAACACATTATTGTTTAAACATACTATACAGTTACAATCAAAATTATTCAACTCTCATTGTACATTAGGTTTATTAGCTAAATTGACAAACTTTTAGCTATAAAATAAACCAATCAAACAAGAACAATTTAAATAGCTCAACACAACTAATATAACAAGGGCTTTCTCCAATGACTAATTATTACTGCAGTCTCAGAATTATTCCAACCCTTTTATGACAAGTGTCTTTAGTACTTACTACAGCACCCTTTAGCCATTATGACCCGTTGCATACACGATGCAGAGCCAGACACCAGTTACTGGCAGCATTCCTGAGGAAACTTTTTTTTAGGTTTGTGTGCTGCAACCCCTTTTTCAAATCCAACCAAGGATTTTCTATGTGGTACAAGTCAGGCAATAATGAAAACCACTCTAGAATCTTTGAGGACTAAATCCAAGCAAAGTAGAGGTGTATATTTTGGAGTTTGGACATGGAGACCTTCAACGTTTAGTATGCACCTTACTAACAAACTAAAAACACCTAATCTTGCTGCAGGTCTTTTACAGTCACTTGAGGGTTTTGACCACATGCCTCCTCAGGAATCTGGTGGCAGTCGTTAATAGTTTCCTCTTTCTGCCACAGGTAGTGCAGCCAGTGTTCTTTTAACTTTGAACTTCTCATAAAGAAACCCATTTTGCTACAATAATTGGCAACCAAACATTACTGAAGTATTTTTCCATTTACAATTGACTTAGATTTTATAGTTCCATTAATCTAAAAGTCAAAGAAATTCCAAGCAGAAATTTATAACTAATTAAGTAATCAAGCAAAAGGTATCACAGCACCTTTTGGCCGTCACAAGACAAATGATTTGGATGAGCGAGCTGCCCCTCAAGTGGCATGATGGGCCTTCCAGAGCAGGCAACCCATATGGATCCATGCTGGATACAAACAGCACCAGTTGGTGGAATGGTGGTTCCACTAGTTCATTACCAGTGTGTTCTTGTTTCCTTTCTTCCTCTTTTTCCAAGAACTTGGCTGTTGCAGGTGAAATGAAAACGAGTCCCATGCCAAACTTTTCTCTGCCAGTGTCTGGAGGCAAGATTTAAATCCATGTTCCCAGAAGTCTGGTTCTATAAAGCACTTAAATGCCCTACTGTGCCACCATTGAAATTTTAATGTTTATTGCCAAACCATCAACTGCTCTTTGAATGCCATTTTAAGTAAACAGGTTTTCTTTCTTTTCTCAGCACATTAATAATTTTATCATTAAATCAGTAGTAATAAACTAAACATACTAAATTACAACTAAAATGCTGGAGTATTCCTGTAGCTGCATGACTTATTATTTATATCACTGGCTCTGTACACTAGGATCTGGCAAACCATAGATTACTGTTACTGGAGTTGATGCGGAGCTCAGTGAGGGGTGTCGTGTTGCTATGAATGTAATGTGTCTGTAGGAAAGGTATTCATGCTTGGGATCAAGTGGATTGACCTGCTTGCTCTCGGGTTAACAGAAGCAGCGTGTGTATCTGGTTCCCTATGCCAACATGTGTGTCTATGTGCACAGAAAGCAAAATTATTTAATTAATATGAGTGTATGTTTGTAAAGATTGCAAGGCACATTGGGGTCTACCTCTAAGTGTCAAAGTTTAGCCCAAAGAAACAAGGCTTACTAAACTTTGGCTCCTGGGCCTGTAAAAAAATTTGCCAGGCAGTAAACATGGCTCTCAGAGCATAGTGTTTATCCCACTCACATCCACCCACTCTGGGTATAAGTAGGTGTCAGAAACCAGACATGTTCGACTGTCTGTATCAACACACCCAAGCTTGTTCAAACACAAAAAACACACCACTGAGGCTCTGGACTTGATGATCTGCAAGTATATGTATGAGGGCTCAGTTGCTGCGAAGTATGTGTTATACGATACACACAGTTGGCTGGTAGACAAAATACCAAACATGTCGGAATTTAAGCATGCATGTATGTGAGTATTACTTGAGCAGACACTGTCGTGTAGTGCCAGGAGCAACTAGATTTACTTTCTATTGCTGTGAAATCTTCACATCGGCAGAATGAAGATAAATGCCTCCTGGAAAATCACAGCAGCTTTATCCATCTTTTATTTTTTGCCACATTTTGTTTCATCTTATTTCTTACCCACCACCATTCACTCATGCAGTAGTGTTCATAAAAATAGCAGTGATTTTAAAAAAGTTAATAATGCACAAAATCATTATAATAACTTTTATTTCCATAAATGCAAATGCACTGAAAATACTACACTTTCAATTCTAATTCAAAACATTAACAAAATTTAGCCAGTTTGTGTTCATCCTTTACAGAAAGTTAAGAAAAATGAATATTAGGCTGTTCAAAAAAATAGCAGTGCCAGCATTTTTCTTTAAAAACTCAAAAAATGTATGTATAAACTGAAAATGTTCGAGGTTTCACTTTACTTAAAATTACTGAACTAATATTTAGTGGCATAACAATTGTTTCCGAGATCTGTGTTGCATGGAGTCAACCAACTTCTGGCACCTCTGAACAGGTATTCCAGTCCAGGATGATTAGACTACATTCCACAGTTCTTCTGCAATTTTGGGTTTTGCCTTAAAAAAAAACACGTTTCAGATATCAGCCCACCAGTTCTCTATGGGATTGAAGTCAGGGGATTGGGCTGGCCACTTTATTACCTTGATCTTGTTTGTCTGTAACCAAGATGTTTTGGGTCATTGTCATGTTGAAACACCCATTTTAAGGACATTTCTTCTTCGACACATGATCTCCTCAAGTATTCTGAAATATTTAAACTGATCCATGATCCCTCGTATGCGATTAATAGGCATAACACCATGGTATGAAAAACATCCCCATTTCATCATTTTGTACCACCATGCTTTACTGTCTTCACAGTGAACTTTGGCTTGAATTCAGTGCTCGGGGGTCGTCTGACATACTGTCTACGGCCACTAGACCCAAAAAGAACAATTTTGCTTTCACCAGTCCACAAAATGTTGAGCTATTTCTCTTTGGGCCAGTCAGTGTGTTCCTTGGCAAATTTGAACCCATTCAGGACACGTCTTTTTCTTAACAACAACTTTGCAGGGAGTTCTTGCTGGTGAATTGGCTTCACTTAATCATCTTCTGTACTCACTGGTAACTTCAGCTGTTCCTTAATATTTCTGGAGGTGATCACTGGCTGAGTATTTGCCATTTTGGCTATTCTTTGATCCTTTCGAACAGTAGTTCCATGCTTCCTTCTGCATCTTTCAGGTTTTGGTTGTCACTTCAAGGCATTTGAGATCATTTTAGCTGAGCAGGCTATAATTTGCTGCACTTCTCTGTATGTTTTTTCCCTCTACAATCAACTTTTTAATCAAAGTACCCTCCTACCTTAAATAAGGGCCAAAATTGACACCTGTTCTTCTGCAGAATGAATGACTTCACCAATTGAACTCCTCACTGCTATTATTTTGAACAACCCTCTTTCAATCAATGATTCGATTACCTAGAATGAGCGACATGCATGTCCTAATTGTTGGGTTTGTTTTGTTTTCCTTACTCTACTACACTTTCAAGTAAATTATTTGCTATGTAGAAATATCACATCTACTAAAAACAGTGATTTATCAGGTTAATGGTTTTGGACTGCTATTTTTTTGAACACCACTGTATGTGCTATTTCTGCAACTTAGGGTCCAGCTATGTTAAGAGTCCATATGTGATTTTTAGTAAGAGGTTTTTTTTATTTTTTTTATTTTTTTTTATTTATTATTTTATGTTTAGGACAGTGATAGCTCAGTGGTTAAGGTACTGGACTAGTAATCAAAAGGTAGCCGGTTCAAGCCCCACCACTGCCAAGTTGCCACTGTTGGGCCTGAGCAAGGTCGTTAACCCTCAATTGCTTAAAATTGGATAAAGGCGTCTGCTAAATGCCAACAATGTATATGTTCAAGTGAAAAGTCTCTGTGACAGGCAATATTTTACCTGTTTGCACCATTATTTATTTAAGAGAAACACTAAATGAAGAAAATAAATCTCAAAAACTGATGATTGTTGAAGTCCTAGTTTAAGTAAAATGATTTTAAAAAATCACCTTTCCAAAGATCAGATGTAAATAAATCTATATCACACATGCAATACAACAGGATTGTTTTTATTTTGATGGGAGCGCTATTTCTTTACATTTACGTAAGTTTCAATGTACGTGTGTGTAAGTGTATCCAGCTTCACCATAATGTTTTGGCAAACAGAACTGAGTGTGACTGATGGAGACGGATAGAGTTTTCACCCAGGACTGGAGCAGTTAAGATCAGCTTTGTGATTTCCAAAAATGACTAAAAAACATCAACTAAGGTAATTTAAAAAAGCACATTGTGTAAAGTTCATTTAAAACCTACACATTTTGTTCACACCTATTTTCGAAAAAGTTTAAATTACGTTTATATAGTGAAATAATGTTGATGTTTTTACTCTGCCTGCTTCTCATTTTTATTGCCTGATTGTAACATCTACTCTAAACAGTAACAGCTTATCAGAACTGTACAATTTACTGCCTTTTATAAAGAGATACAACTAATTGAGCAGAATTAAGTTCACTCTATTAGTCCGGCCCTCCACAACAGTAACAGTTTCTTATGTGGCCCCTTGGAAAATATAATTGCTCACCTGTGCTTTATACAAAGTCAAAGTTTGACAAGTCAAAGTTAAAGAAGTTATATATCAGGATTAAGTTGCAAATTATACCTGTTATTTTCTAACACAATTATACAATATACAGATTTAATAAACCAATAAAATCTTGTTTTTACTATTAAACATTTAAATATTTAAAAACAAATATAACAGTCATCAAGTTATATATGAGCAGAGTATGTTAGGTATGAAAGTGTATTGGAGACTGCTACAATAAATATAGTTTTATTGAAAATTCCAACAAGACACATGCCAGTACAAAGCATACCAACTAAGTGATATAACTAGAATGATTTCACAGTTAATAAGCCTTGAATAAACCAGTAAAAAAAGCACCTTTTTAAACAGTTACTGTTCAAACTGCAGTTCATGGGTGAATAAAGCCTTTCTTATGTGTCTTAAAAATGTTTCTGCTTACAGATCATAAATCAGATCTTAACAGCTAGACACATAGTTTTACATGTTTAACACATAAGATATTTAGCTCCTAAACTTATTTATACACTGGCATTACTCTCCAGGCACCAACTGGCCTGCTGGCATAAGCAGCTGATAACTAAATAAAAAATAAGACAATGTACAAAATATTTAACACAAAACTATATAGATATATAACATAGCATCACAACAAACGTAGCATATCAAAGCACTTTATTATGACATACATACATATAAATTTACACTGAGCTGCTTTAATATTGCTCACAGGAAATTAGTATTAATTATTTTGATTCATTATAATTTCCCTATTAAATACATTTTCATTAGGGATTAAAATGAATTTATTGAAATGAATTTTCCATTTTTAATGCGACCCTTCAGTTTTGCTGACACTATATCTTTAGTAAACACTTTATACTGGTCAGAATTAATGTGGATCATATTCCAGGAGCACTGAGCCAAGACAGGAATACACCTAAAACAAGCCATTAATCAACAGCAGGGCAAGATATACATCTGGCAAGACCACAGAAATTGAGATTTGTACTGAATCTTTGTACTGAATGATAAATTAACTTCAATCATTAATATGGTTGCTGTAGACTGTGCAACATCACCCCAGAATCAACCAAACTAATTGAAAGACAGAAAACACAGCTTGTGCTGATTGGAATTTAAGTAGAAGTCTGCTAATGCTATAGTTGCTAACCATATTTTCATCTTCAGTAAACACTCCTGCTAAAAATACACCAAAAACAAGGCACAGATTTGTTACAGGACACAACAAACTGACCCATTCACTAACATGTTTTTGGGAGGTGGAAGAAAACCAGAATGCCTATAAGCAGATTAATGGTCTTTACATGTACTGTTAATATTAAACTGGTTTGTTAATCATGTGTCTTTCCCTTTGGCCTTTGATATAGCAAGTTCTTGTGTCAAACTGTCTTTACATCTCTGCACTGAATGATAAATAAATCTCTTCAGTGGGGTATTTGTGAGAGACTGTGTAACATTACCCCAAAATCAACTGTTTGTCTGTTGTCATGTTTTACACTTTGGTTACATTCATAACAGGAACGGTATTTACTCATTTGGACTGTGGAAGGAAACCGGAGCTCCCAGAGGAGACCCACACAGACACGGGGAGAACATGCAAACTCCACACAGAAAGGACCTGGACCGCCCCACCCGGGGATCGAACCCAGGACCTACTTGCAATGAGGTGACAGTGCTACCCACTAAGCCACCGTGCCGCAAAATCAACTAAACTTAACAACGGACCAAGGATTCCTAAAGCCTAATTCAGATACTTTAGCTGGTATATGTGTTTGGAGAGCTGTTCTACAGGACTGTATGAGGTAAGCTCAGATTTTTTATATTAAATCAAACATACACTAGCCTACATACACTTCACACATTTTATACATGGTGGAAAAAGGTTTTACTATGCTACATATTTGTGCAAACATTATACAAAAAGTTATTCTATCTGCTTATAATATTACTTATACAAATGAAAGTCATAATTCTGGGGATATGTAACAAAATAATTTGGACATTTCAATTCTGCCTGTACCAGACCAGTATATAAAGCAATATACACTGATCAGCCATAACATTAAAACCACCTCCTTGTTTCTACACTCACTGTCCATTTTATCAGCTCCACTTACCATATAGGAGCACTTTGTAGTTCTACAATTACTGACTTTAGTCCATCTGTTTCTCTACATACTTTTTAGCCTGCTTTCACCTTGTTCTTCAATGGTCAGGACCCCCACAGGACCACCACAGAGCAGGTATTATTTTGGTGATGGATGATTCTCCGCACTGCAGTGACAATGACATGGTGGTGGTGTGTTAGTGTGTGTTGTGCTGGTATGAGTGGATCAGACACAGCTGCGCTGCTGGAGTTTTTAAATACCTTGTCCACTCACTGTCCACTCTATTAGACACTCCTACCTAGTTGGTCCACTTTGTAGATGTAAAGTCAGAGACGATTGCTCATCTATTGCTGCTGTTTGAGTTGGTCATCTTCTAGACCTTCATCAGTGGTCACAGGACACTGCCCATGGGGCGCTGTTGGCTGGATATTTTTGGTTGGTGGACTATTCTCAGTGAGGTGTCCATCAGCGCTGCTGTGGCTTATCCACTCATACCAGCACAACACACGCTAACACACCACCACCATGTCAGTGTCACTGCAGTGCTGTGAATGATTCACCACCCAAATAATACCTACTCTGTGGTGGTCCTGTGGGGGTCCTGACCATTGAAGAACAGCATAAAAGGGGGCTAACATGCAGAGAAACAGATGGACTACAGTCAGTAATTATGTAACTACAGAGTGCTCCTATATGGTAAGTGGAGCTGATAAAAAGGACAGTGAGTGCAGAAACAAGGAGATGGTTTTAATGTTATGGCTGATCGGTGTATAAATATAGCAGTATCCAAACGCTCAAACTCAATGCTTTCCAATACTTTGTGGGTGATTTGGTTTACTTTGGGAAATCTGATATATTTGCCTCAATGGTTATTTAATGTTTGCTCTCCATTTCTATTAATCTTTCCTTTTTCAGTTCATGTGTAACAGAAGATGACCACGTAGGCAAAATAGTTGGTTGCTGCTGCATATAAAGTGGACTTGTTTTTGCAGGAAGATCTGATGTAGAAGGTTGAGGAGGTTGTGTTTCCTGCAGTAAACTCTGGGTGTCTTCATTATGGGATCTGTCACTGTCATGACCAAGATGTCTTTGTTTATTTTGTACATTCATGCTGTCTTTATGTGGGTTAGAAGCATTGTTGTGTGAGTGTGTGTGATCAGACTTTGACAAAGGCTGCCACTCATGCTGTTTAAGATGTGGTGGGATGTACTCTTCATGTGTCTGTAGATGAGAGTGTGTCCGTGTCGTAGAGTTCGTGTTCGGAACACACTTTCCTTTGCTGTCCTGGCTCCGGAATCCTCTCAGTTTGGCATTCCAGTGTTCTCGCCACTGAAGGGCCATTGTGGACCGATCTGCGATCATTCGCCTTTCTCCTGGGGCCCAGCCTCTTTTGTTTTCCTCTCCACCAATCAAGAGGAAGGTTCTGCCAACTTGAAGTCCGGGGCATCCACAGCTCACATCACGATCGGGAACCCAGAGGGACTGGAGACCTCTTTTAACTTGAGACAATCCAACACGGAACACAGATTGCACCCACACAGAAAACTGCCACCATGGACCGGAGCGCTCCTTAGCCCTAACCTGTACTTTTAATACTGACACAGAAAGAAAAGAAATGATTCTTTATAAAAGAAAAATATAACTCTTTTACACATAATATCATTTACAATATTTTGACTCAGTATTTGTGCTTTGTCACGCTCTTGCACATTTGCTACATTTGCAATCATACAATAGCTGGTGAGCTGCCAACTGCCAAACTGACAGATTGTACCAAATAATTACATTTTTACCATGAACTGACTTACCATAGTCTTTAAGGCAGAAGGTCTCAAGATTCATTCTGACTTTGACTTGAGAAGGCTGGCAGTAGGAGAGGCACTCCTCATCTACAAGTAAAGCATAAAACAATCGATACTTACGAAGAGATATTGCAAATCTGATTGCGGCAATCGATTTCTGAGAAAATTCTGGTCTTCTTTGATATGCTACATGACCACCTTCCCATTGGAAAAACTTGCCCTTGATCAAATATGGCGGCTTTCAAGATGGCGGCCATGTTCCGGACATAGCCTAAAAAATAGGCCCCCTCACCCATTACTTGCTGGGGTATTCAGATATGTCATTTTCCCTTTCATTTCTGAAATAGAGTGTCCTGCGACTTTTCACTCACCCTGTATATATTAGAATAGCAAACTTTGTTCGTTGCTTTGTACAGATGGTGAACACCAATACAGGTTTTTCTGTCTATTTGTGTTTTGTGATGTGATTGGTCTAAGAGCATGTCAATCAAATAGATGCTGCCAAAAAACAAAGAAGGTAAATGTATATATAATCCATTATCCTTTTAAAACTTCCAATAATCCAGAAACGAACTTTATTTTATGAGATTTGAAATTTGAAGGCCATGATGGCACAACAGCAACATGGATCCTGAGGTCCTCGGTTTAACACTTGAGTAGTTTCTGTTCTCGCACCTTCTAAATGTAAATGGTGTAATTCTTACTTTACGCCCAGTGTTTCCCCAACCCTGACTAGGGTAGACGCAATTCAAAAATGAGATGAATGACAATAAATTAGAATCATTTAATCCCTGCAGTTCCAAACACACCTTACAACCCTTAGAACACATGGCCTTGTCCAAATTTACATTCCTCAATTATATAATTACATAGAGTTTTAATTAGTTTAATTGTTTGAATAACTTGCAGTTTTTATGTATATTATGCTGAAATACTAAAATTATAAGAAATGGGGAGGCACGGGTTCAATCCCCAGGTGGGGCGGTCCGGGTACTTTTTGTGTGGAGTTTGCATGTTCTCGCCGTGCCTGCGTGGGTTTCCTCCAGAATCTCCGGTTTCCTCCCACAGTCCAAAGACATGCAAGTGAGGTGAAATGGAAATACTAAATTGTCCATGACTGTGTTCGATATAACCTTGTGAACTGATGAATCTTGTGTAATGAGACCGTTCATGTCATGAATGTAACCAAAGTGTAAAACATGTAAAATCCTAATAAACAAACAATTATAAGAAAGGATTTTAAGGTGTTAAAACAATAGTACACTGCTATTCCACAAGGTGGCGGTGGTTAATACCGAACGAAACCTCTTAAAGCTTCAGTAATTACACAGATAATTAACACAACATTTACACCAGTAAGAACCATCCACAAGTAAGTGATATAACAGCACTTCCAGTAAACACCAAATAAACTCACCTATGCTATATTGGGGCTGGTACATCGGGGTTGGCGGAGCGACCTCCGGGATGCCTGATAAGAGAGAAGCTCATTATAGCAAGTACTGACAAGTTTATTTGTGTGACTTTGATTTAGTCTTTCAGCTTCTTCGCACCTCAGCTGTGTGGGTAAGCTCTCTAATCCCAGTGGTGGCTCATTAGTGCATACTGATCGTGTGTGTGTGTCTGTGTGTGTTTTTGCACAGATGCCAGGATGAAGATATGTCTCTGTGTGTGTGTGGTTTAGTCCCAGTGTCTGTCGGTGTATGTGAGATGGTCATGTCAGAAATCAGTATGAGCGTGTGTCTTTGGGTGTCTCTAGAGCTGCTACACAAAGTACAGTGCCTTGCAAAAGTATTCAGCCCCCTTGAACTTTTCAACCTTTTGCCACATTTCAGGCTTCAAACATAACGATATGAAATTGTAATTTTTTGTGAAGAATCAACAACAAGTGGGACACAATCGTGAAGTGGAACGAAATTTATTGGATATTTTAAACTTTTTTTAGAAATAAAAAACTAAAAAGTGGGGCGTGCAATATTATTCAGCCCCTTTACTTTCAGTGCAGCAAACTCACTCCAGAAGTTCAGTGAGGATCTCTGAATGATCCAATGTTGACCTAAATGACTGATGGTGATAAATAGAATCCACCTGTGTGTAATCAAGTCTCCGTATAAATGCACCTGCTCTGTGACAGTCTCAGAGTTCTGTTTAAAGCGCAGAGAGCATCATGAAGACCAAGGAACACACCAGGCAGGTCCGAGATACTGTTGTGGAGAAGTTTAAAGCCGGATTTGGATACAAAAAGATTTCCCAAGCTTTAAACATCTCAAGGAGCACTGTGCAAGCGATCATATTGAAATGGAAGGAGTATCAGACCACTGCAAATCTACCAAGACCCGGCCGTCCCTCTAAACTTTCAGCTCAAACAAGGAGAAGACTGATCAGAGATGCAGCCAAGAGGCCCATGATCACTCTGAATGAACTGCAGAGATCTACAGCTGAGGTGGGAGACTCTGTCCATAGGACACAATTAGTCGTACACTGCACAAATCTGGCCTTTATGGAAGAGTGGCAAGAAGAAAGCCATTTCTCAAAGATATCTATAAAAAGTCACCTGGGAGACACACCAAACATGTGGAAGAAGGTGCTCTGGTCAGATGAAACCAAAATAGAACTTTTTGGCCACAATGCAAAACGTTATGTTTGGCGTAAAAGCAACACAGCTCATCACCCTGAACACACCATCCCCACTGTCAAACATGGTGGTGGCAGCATCATGGTTTGGGCCTGCTTTTCTTCAGCAGGGACAGGGAAGATGGTTAAAATTGATGGGAAGATGGATGGAGCCAAATACAGGACCATTCTGGAAGAAAACCTGTTGCAGTCTGCAAAAGACCTGAGACTGGGACGGAGATTTATCTTCCAACAAGACAATGAACCAAAACATAAAGCAAAATCTACAATGGAATGGTTCACAAATAAACGTATCCAGGTGTTAGAATGGCCAAGTCAAAGTCCAGACCTGAATCCCATCGAGAATCTGTGGAAAGAGCTGAAAACTGCTGTTCACAAACGCTCTCCATCCAACCTCACTGAGCTCGAGCTGTTTTGCAAGGAAGAATGGGCAAAAATTTCTGTCTCTCGATGTGCAAAACTGATAGAGACATACCCCAAGCGACTTGCAGCTGTAATCGCAGCAAAAGGTGGCGCTACAAAGTATTAACGCAAGGGGGCTGAATAATATTGCACGCCCCACTTTTCAGTTTTTTATTTCTAAAAAAAGTTTAAAATATCCAATAAATTTCGTTCCACTTCACGATTGTGTCCCACTTGTTGTTGATTCTTCACAAAAAATTACAATTTCATATCGTTATGTTTGAAGCCTGAAATGTGGCAAAAGGTTGAAAAGTTCAAGGGGGCTGAATACTTTTGCAAGGCACTGTATGTGTGGTCTGTGGAGATATTTACTTCTCTCTCACACCCACAGTTACTTTTTAGTCGTGGAAGTTCTGTAGGTCAGGGTCAGTGATATATTACCCCGGAGTCTTGTCCTTTTGGCCATAGCTCTGACACAACTGGGACAGTGACACATTATACCATACTATAACCTCTTCTAGGTGCATGTAGATCATGTCACCATGTGCTCCACACTTTGCTACATGGGGCTAGTACAGATGTGTGGCTACTATAGCCCCTTTTACACACAAACTTTTAATTGATCTTAATTAATTAATTAATTAATCTTTTAATTGATCTTTAATTGTTCTTGACTCAGTACAGTTCTCAGAAAACCACTAGACAAATTCATAAGTACACGGAGGCAGTTTTTCTTGGTTGTGCTTTACTTTGTAAAGGTACTGATGCAGTGGCGTAACTACAGGGGGGGGGGGGGGGGGGGCAGGTGCACGTATTATGCATGTATTATGGCAAGCCAAACAGGAAATATATAGCAAACACTGATATAAACACATACAGGTCCTTCTCAAAAAATTAGCATATTGTGATAAAGTTCATTATTTTCCATAATGTAATGATAAAAATTAAACTTTCATATATTTTAGATTCATTGCACACCAACTGAAATATTTCAGGTCTTTTATTGTTTTAATACTGATGATTTTGGCATACAGCTCATGAAAACCCAAAATTCCTATCTCAAAAAATTTGCATATCATGAAAAGGTTCTCTAAACGAGCTATTAACCTAATCATCTGAATCAACGAATTAACTGTAAACACCTGCAAAAGATTCCTGAGGCTTTTAAAAACTCCCAGCCTGGTTCATTACTCAAAACTGCAATCATGGGTAAGACTGCCGACCTGACTGCTGTCCAGAAGGCCATCATTGACACCCTCAAGCAAGAGGGTAAGACACAGAAAGAAATTTCTGAACGAATAGGCTGTTCCCAGAGTGCTGTATCAAGGCACCTCAGTGGGAAGTCTGTGGGAAGGAAAAAGTGTGGCAGAAAACGCTGCACAACGAGAAGAGGTGACCGGACCCTGAGGAAGATTGTGGAGAAGGGCCGATTCCAGACCTTGGGGGACCTGCGGAAGCAGTGGACTGAGTCTGGAGTAGAAACATCCAGAGCCACCGTGCACAGGCGTGTGCAGGAAATGGGCTACAGGTGCCGCATTCCCCAGGTCAAGCCACTTTTGAACCAGAAACAGCGGCAGAAGCGCCTGACCTGGGCTACAGAGAAGCAGCACTGGACTGTTGTCCAAAGTACTGTTTTCGGATTAAAGCAAATTTTGCATGTCATTCGGAAATCAATCAGAGTCTGGAGGAAGACTGGGGAGAAGGAAATGCCAAAGTGCCTGAAGTCCAGTGTCAAGTACCCACAGTCAGTGATGGTCTGGGGTGCCATGTCAGCTGCTGGTGTTGGTCCACTGTGTTTTATCAAGGGCAGGGTCAATGCAGCTAGCTATCAGGAGATTTTGGTGCACTTCATGCTTCCATCTGCTGAAAAGCTTTATGGAGATGAAGATTTCATTTTTCAGCACGACCTGGCACCTGCTCACAGTGCCAAAACCACTGGTGAATGGTTTACTGACCATGGTATTACTGTGCTCAATTGGCCTGACAACTCTCCTGACCTGAACCCCATAGAGAATCTGTGGGATATTGTGAAGAGAAAGTTGAGAGACACAAGACCCAACACTCTGGATGAGCTTAAGGCCGCTATCGAAGCATCCTGGGCCTCCATAACACCTCAGCAGTGCCACAGGCTGATTGCCTCCATGCCACGCCGCATTGAAGCAGTCATTTCTGCAAAAGGATTCCCGACCAAGTATTGAGTGCATAACTGAACATCATTATTTGAAGGTTGACTTTTTTTGTATTAAAAACACTTTTCTTTTATTGGTCGGATGAAATATGCAAATTTTTTGAGATAGGAATTTTGGGTTTTCATGAGCTGTATGCCAAAATCATCAGTATTAAAACAATAAAAGACCTGAAATATTTCAGTTGGTGTGCAATGAATCTAAAATATATGAAAGTTTAATTTTTATCATTACATTATGGAAAATAATGAACTTTATCACAATATGCTAATTTTTTGAGAAGGACCTGTATATACCTGTACATATATGGAATAAAACTTAATGTATTTCATATATATAGGGTGTCCCAAAATTCACGCAAGATTTGAATTTGGACCATTCTTCATTAGAAAATGCGGCTGGTCAGGCAATAACAGTTAATGGTGCTCGCTATCGCGACATGATAATCCAGCTTTTTGTGCCTAAATTGCAAGATATGGATGTGGACGACATGTGGTTTCAACAAGACGGTGCCACATGCCATACAGAATCGGTGCCTCATGCCCGAGAAACAATTCAATTACTGCATGAGTCATTTCCTTGTCGTGTAATTTCCCGTTTTGGTGATCAGAATTGGCCGCCCAGATCATGCGATTTAACGCCGTTGCACTTTTTTCTTTGGTTTTTTTTTAAGTCTAAGGTTTATGCCATCAAGCCCACAACCACCCACGCCTTGAAGGAGGAAATTGAGCACTGTATCAACGAAATTCAGCCACATTTATGCAAAACGGTCATGGAAAATTTCGACAAAATAGTGCGTATGTGCCAGCAAAGCCATGGAGGCCATTTACCCGATATGCTATTCCATACATAACCCTATACTGTATACTTTATGAATCAATTAAAAATTTAAAATTTTTAATTAAAAACCTGTGTTCTCTATCAAAATTACTTCTTGCGTGAATTTTGGGACACCCTTCCTAGTTACGCCACTGTACTGATGTGAAAAGTTATCTGAATCATTATTGGCTTAGGAACCCCTTTAGGGCTCAGTAACCAGACGGCCAGGGGCAATGACACAGAAATGTATATATTATCATTATTATTACTATTATGTAATTTCTTAATTACACTTTGCAAACCACTGCTGCATACACCGTTCTTGTAGCAAACAGACATGTAAAGCCACCAACCACATCTTGTAATTGACCAGCAGTGGATTCTTACAATAGGCTTACATACTGAGGATCAGGCTATTCTCTCTGTATTAATTTGTTAGACCATCAAGAAATCTTGGTGCTCTGATCTTCTACTTCAGTGTTATTTGTTACTAGGAGTCTGAGAGAAAAAAGCCCTTCAAAACCTGAGTGCACAAGGGAAAGAACACATTCACACGCAGACAGAGTAAGCTTCCAATTTATTGTATGAAGGAGGGAGTTTATACAGATGGAGATAACAGGCGTACAAAAGAGTAGAGATTAAAGAGAATTGTTTACAAGATGAACCAAGTTAATAATGTTGGGGTTGTTTAACATTCAGAGGGGGGACAGAACCTGTCTGGTTAACTACTATTAAAATGAAAAGTTACCAAAAGTTTATGGACACCTTGATATTTCACCTAACACCATTCTAAAGGCAAAATGCACTATTGCGGTGACAAGGAAATAAATCCATGTTCTTTTTTTTCTATTTTATTTATGCATTTTCTCTCAATTTAGCGGAGTCAATTTGTCTTCTGCTGCTGGGGGATCTCTGGGTATATTGCTGCTCACGCCTCCTTCGACCCACACCCAGCCCTTAGCGGAACCCTCTTTTACCTGCTGCACACTCTGCACAGGCGCCTCTCTATCTGCCAGTCAGGGTCCTTACACAGTGTTTAATGACCCCACCCACATAGTCCAGCCCTAGCAGAAACAGTAGCCAATCAGTGTCTGCTGCAGGCACAGCCAATTATGCCCGCTAGATGGTGCCCAGCCAAACAGTGGCAACGCCGAGTTTGGAACCAAGGAGTTCAGAATCTTGGTGCTGGTGTGTTAGCGGAATATCCCGCTGCGCCACCTGGGCGCCATAAATCTTGGTTAAAATATAAAATAGGCTTATTAAATTTATTTTCCTAAGTTTTCCTTCTGGGTACAACAAGGACCTCGTAAAAATAGCAGTGCACTTTGATTTATGTGTCCACACCATAAATGCTCTAAACTTATAGACCACTCCATGCTTCTATGCAAGATGAAGACCCCCCAGAGTTCTGCTGGTGTCATGCTAATAATACAGCTCAGATCAGATTTCCCAGAGCTGAACTTTGGGGGCATTTCCTGTTCTGCGTGAACTGGTAAATGATTCTCGGGTGCTGATTTTGTTTTTAGTCGCGGCCCTGTCTTTATTGGCAGGGAGAGTGAGAGGACCTTTGGCTATTAATAACCCAGTCGGACCATGCCCAGTAAAACAACAAACAAGCTTGTCTTTCACTGAGCCTTTACTTGTGAAGAATTATGAGCCCGACAAGCCAGGAGCGAGTTTGGTTGCTGGCCTGACTGATACAACAGGTGCCTCCTGTATGTGTCACCTGAGTGCAGATTTAAGTGTCGCCAGCTACACAGCTCAGAGTAAAACTGAACAATGTAAAGAGATTATCACTTTCCATGCCACAGGAAGCCAGCTTTAACAGAATTTAAGCTTTTGTAAATCCAGTAAAGGCTGATTACCAGGTCATACTGATAAATCCAGTGGGACATTAAAGCCTTGTGTGGAACCACAGTTATTCACATGATGATTGGAATCTTTATACTGTATATTGTACAATGACATTCTCACTGCAAAACAGGATATGTTCCTGGATTAAACAATTTATCATAACTGGGCCAAGAGCAGTCAATGTCAGCCTTTTAACTTAATTAAAATAAGAAAAGAAACTAACATGGCTGCAGCCTATTAAATCTATGGTTTGTGGGCTCTCAAATAGTAAAATGGAAAAATCAGCAGATTGTCAACTGGAGTAATGCTGTGAGTGGGAAAGTGACAGGTTCGACAGGAAATCTCATCCTGTCATCAGAGCAGGTGTTTTTTAAACTCCACATATGCTTGACCATGGGGATATTATTCTTCTGGTTATAGGCCTTGTCTTTCTTGCACCAGACAAAATATAGCCAAACAGTTTCAGTTTAACTCTTCAATCCATAGAACTTCAATCCCAGAACTCTGCAAGCCTATCCAAAGATCTTATGATGTATCCCAGTTGCTTCTTGGTCAGAAGTGGCATGCATTGGGGTTTTCTAAGTGAACTTCTTATGGTTGCCACTGCCACATATGTCCCAGCGTTCATCAAGTCATCCTGTAAAACAGGGGTTTCTCTTCATTGTCCTGATGAGATTGCTAAGGCCTATGGATGAAATTCTGGGCTTTTCCCATGGCCAAGCAGTTTGCTACTGCTACCTCAAGTTTGGAACTTACTCCCAGCAGTTACTTTGGGAATGTTATAGGTCTTGGAAATCATCTTTTCACCATGATTGCAGCTCATCTTGAACACATCTCTGGATATAGCACATCACAGCTGAGCAGATTAAAGGTGGTTACTACATTTCCAGTTGTTTAATTATGTTGTAACCCAACTTTAAGTCATTTAGACTAGGAGTAGGTTTCCAATTAGCAATATCATGTTAAATGGTTAAATAATTGTGACATGGTGGTATTAACCAATTATCCTGCTACTCTAAAATACATCATTGTTATAAGTCTAATTGCAACTGGGCGGCACGGTGGCTCAGTGGATAACACTGTCACCTCACAGCAAGAAGGTCCAAAGTGGGAGGTTAACGGGTCCTTTTTGGGTGGAGTTTGCATGTTCTCCCCATGTCTGCGTGGGTTTCCTCCCACAGTCCAAAGACATGCAAGTGAGGTTAACTGGAGATACAAAATTGTCCATGAACTTGTGAACTGATGAATTTTGTGTAATGAGTAACTATCAGTTCTGTCATGAATGTAAGCAAAGTGTGTAAAACATGAGATTAAATCCTAATAAATAAATAAATAATTGCAACAGTGTATGTACTGTATATATTAAACACTTATTAATAGTTAAAGCTAACTGGGCACATACATTATTATTAATAATTACTTAAAAGGAGTCGGGAGGTCATACTACAAACTTGAATTATAATAATTTAAGTTAATGAAGAAGTGTGCATAATTTATTAAAAGAGTATAAGTTTAATCACTGAGTCTCGAATCACCATTAAAAAATCATTGAAAATGACAGATCACAAGCTGACTGTGTATGTTCCTTTAGAATTGCATGTAATTTTTAACTTTAAAAATTCATGACAAAATAAAAATTACTATTATAGATATTTTTCCCTTGCAACAGATTACATATTAACACACTTGTTAAAAAAAGGCTTAAATAATTAATAGAATGAGAAAATCTGTAATGAGATGTGTTAGAGTAGGTGTACATGGACAATCAGTTATGAAACGTGAACCTTAGTTTGGACATAAGTCTAAGGCATCCCTAATACAAGCTTGTGCAGCAGCAGAATCTTTTCAGTTGTCAAAGTACTTACGGATGCAGGGTCGGAGTGGGGAGCGACCGTGTTTGTATCCTGGAGCACAGCGGTTACACTTTTGTCCTGTCACTCCCTCCTTGCACAGACACTGGCCTGTGGACTGATTACACCAGCGCCCCACTGCACCCACCGAATGGCACTCACACGCTAGAGGTGAAAACAGGAAAAGAAGGTAGGATGAAACCTAGACAGGGGTCATCACTACAAACAATGTAAAACAAGCATTAATTGCAGAATCACATGTAATGTGACCTGAAATATTACCTCCACTTAGAAATGGCATATTTCTTTTTATTTTTACAGACAGAAGAGTGGAGAGGAGAGAAGAGGTAAGGAGAGAAGATGATAAAAGAGGGGCAGGGGAGAGGAGATGAGAGTGGAGGAAAGGAGTAGAGAACTTAGAGGAACTGGGGAGAATACTAGAAACATCACGAGAAGAACGGCAATACGATGAGATAGGAGAAGAAAAGATTAAAAGAGGAGGTTAAATATAAACTGGGAGAGTCGGTAAAAGAAACGATGAAAGTAAACACACTTAAAGGAAACAGGTACCAAAGTGGCTATAAAAGCAGTAACGACAGACATAACAAAGCAGCACTGCTTCTACTCAGCCTGTGTTCATTCAAACAAACGTTCAACTGCCTTGCAAAAATTTAAACACTTTCCTTTAATCAGGCCAGCCACTACTTGTGTACAGCTTCTATTTTACTATTTATATAAAATATTTAGATTTTGCTATCACATTGTGAAAAAACAAAAAAAACAATGACAATGCTCTGTGTATATATACACCAACGAGGCATAACATTATGACCACTAACAGATGAAGTGAATAACACTGATTATCTCTTCATCACGGCACCTGTTAGTGGGTGGGATATATTAGGCAGCAAGTGAACATTTTATCTGCAAAGTTGATGTGTTAGAAGCAGGAAAAATGGGCAAGCGTGAGGATTTTAGCAAGTTTGACAAGGGCCAAATTGTGATGGCTAGACGACCAGAGCATCTTCAAAACTGCAGCTCTTGTGGGGTGTTCCCGCTGTCTGATATCAAAAGTGGTTCAGAATAGGAACAGTGGTAAACCGGCAACAGGGTCATGGGTGGTCAAAAAGCTGAAGAAGGCTGAAGAAGTTAATGCTGGTTCTGATAGAAAGGTGTCAGAATACACAGTGCATCGCAGTTTGTTGTGTATGGGGCTGCATAGCCGCAGACCAGTCAGGGTGCCCATGCTGACCCCTGTCCACTGCCAAAGGCGCCAAAAATGGGCACGTGAGCATCAGAACTGGACCACAGAGCAATGGAACAAGGTGGCCTGGTCTGATGAATCACATTTTCTTTGACATCACGTGGACGGCCGGGTGCGTGTGTTTTGTCGCTTACCTGGGGAACACATGGCACCAGGATGCACTATGGGAAGAAGGCAAGCTGGCAGAGGCAGTGTGATGCTTTGGACAATGTTCTGCTGGGAAACCTTGGGTCCTGCCATCCATGTGGATGTTACTTTGACACCTACCACCTACCTAAGCATTGTTGCAGACCATGTACACCCTTTCATGGAAACAGTATTCCCTGATGGCTGTGGCCTCTTTCAGCAGGATAATGCGCCCTGCCTCAAAGCAAAAATGCTGCAGGAATGGTTTGAGGAGCACAACAACGAGTTTGAGGTGTTGACTTGGCCTCCGAATTCCCCAGATCTTAATCCAATCGAGCATCTGTGGGTTGTGCTGGACAAACAAGTCCGATCCACGGAGAGCCCCACCTCGCATATTACAGGAGTTAAAGGATCTGCTGCTAACATCTTGGTGCCAGATACCATAGCACACCTTCAGGGGTCTAGGAGAGTCCATGGCTCGATGGGTCAGGGCTGTTTTGGCAGCAAAAGGGGGACCGACACAATATTAGGAAGGTGGTCATAATGTTATGCCTAATTGGTGTATATGCATTTCATAAAGACATCCTCAATTAATTCAAAGCAAATATACACAACTTACACAAACACGTGTCTACACACAATGGCTGTACACACTGTAAACTTGAGATATTTTGGAACTGAAAGCGTCATAAGTAAAAGAACAAAAGAGCAAAGGCCAAATGTCAGAGCACATTCCAGCAGTCACAGTGTAGCCATAACATATACATACTCTCCATCCTTCTACATTTTCTCCTGTGGTCCCACCACACAAACTGAACTAGTTTACAGCGATTCATAACTTTTAATTTCTTTACAATCACACAGTGAATCATAGACATACACGCACACACACAGACTGACGTTGACAGGTCTTGCGGTGGTTGAGGGGCTTGCTGTGATCCCGGGTGTAGCCGTTCTGACAGAACTGACACTGGCGTCCGGTTGTGTGGTGCCTGCATTTCAGACAAACTCCTCCACTGACCCGGCCTGACTGCTGGAACACTGTCATACTGAATTTGCACTTAGTGGAGTGACCATTACACTCACATGCTGAGAGGAGACATAAACAGAAAGAGTCATGGGTAAAAATATGATAGAGAAGAGGATAGATGGCAAAGAGTCAAACTGATTACCGATTATACCATGGCCATAAAGAACAACTGATTTCGAATGACACCTTTAATCCCATCCCTTTTTATTGAAAGAGACGCTTAACAGACACAACAAAAATACAGTGAGTGTAGCATGGTCGCTTACTGTAAAGATGTAAAAACGTAACTGTCCCTATTTGTCCTCTGTTGATTTTAAATAGACATTTATCACTTAGATCATTAAACAAAGCATATTACATCAGAGGTAGTGCTCTTATCATGCAGTAAAATTACATTAGACCACTACCGCTAGCATGCAGAGATTGAATCCTTAGTCATGATACTGGCCAGTCGGGCATATACATACAGACATAATTGGTTATGTCTGGGGGGGGGGTATGGGACAATGTCCCTTAATGGATTGCCGTCATGTCTGGGGTGTGTTCCTGCATTACACCCAGTGTGCTCGGATCCACCAGAACACTGACCTAGATGAAGTGATGCTAAAACATGACGATTACACAAAGATGCAATTGAGAGTCCTAGCAGTTTAATGCACTAAACCCACGACTGCTGAGATCTTGAGCTCTTGAGTTTGAATCCCAGCTGTACAATCGACCAAACCAGGCATCCTACATGCACGATTGGGCATGCCTGACAGAGGGAGTTAATAGTTATGTTGGTAACAAGCAGTTATTGCCTGTTTGTGCTATTTATTTTAGTCCACCTGTGTATGTTAATGTGTCTGTGTGTGTGTGTGCTGTTTTCTTTATCCTTAAACTTGGAGAAGTGCTATAACATCTTATTGAGAAATGAACTGTATGCCATGTTGGATGTTTTTTTTATATTTTGTTTTCTGCTGATGTTACATATTGTATATGGAAACAAATAAAGTATAAAAATGTGTGTGTGTGTGTGTGTGTGTGTGTGTGTGTGTGTGTGTGTGTGTGTTTTGAAAGACCTGGGCGACTTTCAGCAAATTTAGAAAATTATGAATTATGAGAAGTACTTGGGACACGCAGCCTGTCAGTGATTTAAAACACAAAAGCTAGTTCTGATCTAAATGGATGGGGTGACAAAGTCAAAGTCCTAACTTGAACCCATATATCTAAAACAGAAGCTATGTGTTTGATTTAAAAAAAATCCTGCAAGTGTGCTAAAAGTCCTACACAGCAATATGCCACAGCACCTCCAAAACACCAGAGGACAACCTTGAATAAATTCTTATTTATCTGCTTTGATCACATGCTTTGATCACATGGTACCTCTAATCATTTGGAATTAACTGTAAAAGAATCCCATTATTATAAGCAGTTTTTGACGTCTTAGCTATTAGTGTTTATTAGTTTAGTGTTTTGTATACTGTTCAAAATTGCTTTATTGTTTTTCACCCTGGTTTAGGGATTAGCATGGTGGCTCATGGGTAGCACTGTCGCCTCACATCAAGAAGGTCCTGGGATCGATTCCCAGTTGGAGTGGTCCGAGTTTGCTTGTTCTTCCCGTCTCTGCTTCCTCTGGGAGCTCAGGTTTCCTCCCACAGTCCAAAAACATGCAAGTGAGGTGAACTGGAGATACAAAATTGTCTATGACTGTGTTTGCCAATAAAAACTTGAACTGATTAATCTTGTGTAACCAGTAACTACCTGTCCTGTCATGAGTGTAACCAAAGTGTGTAAAACATGAGGTTAAAATCCAAAAAATAAACTAAATAAATGACTCTGGTTTAGGTATCCACTTTGTCTCTTTGGATTTGGCCAGTTAATAGCTCTAACTGACCTTTGACTGTTTTCTGTATTTCTGTTTATCACATCTTGCCCATTTGAATTTTTGTGTTTTTGTTTTTTAGTACAACATTCATTGCAAATTAAATTACAAACTCCTGACCATTCTGATCTGTTTCAGCTGGTTAGTGGCCATGGTATAAGCAAGAAAGACCAACAAAGTATCTTAATAAAACATACAACAAAACATACTTGGACACACACATCAAGCCAGGCTAACATGGTAACATTGTATAATAGGGAATCTTTTTTTGCATTTTCCCCTTTTTCTCCCAATCATTTTATTTTAGTCACATTTTACCATTGCCCTTTTTGTTTGTGGCTTTTAGCCACAATATTGTTCTACCCTGGTTAAGCAACCTTCGTATTGCTTTTATTTTTAATTGTTGTGTTTGGGGCTACACCTGGTGCCTCAGTGACAAGGTGCGACCCACACTGTTGCAGAGAGGGTAGGACTTAAGTACAAACCCCTCCACCTGGAGCAAATTAGTGCTCAACAGGGTGCAGATAACAAATGATAAGAAACCAGGATGTCAAGCATCTGCGCCTCCATGCCCGTTCTGTCAGCCATAAATTGTATGGCAGAGGACATGATTCTGTAACCAGTGACCATCTGTCAATCTTCATAGCAGATATGCTTGTTACACTGTTGTAAAGAACAGCTGTCGACTTCATACATGTCAGAGGGGGTGGCCAGCATGGCAGAGTTGCAAATGGCAAAAAAAATTAAATCTTAAATATGAATCGTAAATGAGTACATTGGAAGGAAAGGGGGAAAAGATCATTGACCTGAAAACTGCATTTATATCATACAAAGACATACATATACACACACACACAACAGTCATAACTCACGGACGCACGGGTGTGGCTGGGTGGGCGTCGCACGTTGCCAAGGGCGATCATAATAGAAGGGCTCACAGACATCGCAGTCGGGTCCAGCAGTGTGGTGCTCACACTGACACATCGCCTGACCCTGCTCATCACGTCGACAGCGGGAGGCATGGCCATTACATTTACACCTGCCACCCACCTGAATATCAGAGAGAGCAAGAGGAAGGGTGGGTGCAGCCAACAATGAGGACAGTGAAAGACGATGTCTAGCCTTGTTCCTCGTTCTGGAACGAGCTCTTTTATTTCTTGCGTTATTCCTTCGCTTTCTCAACTCCTTCCCCTTTGAGCCACGCCCCTGACTTTCAAAATTCCACTCACAGACACCCTCCTGGCATGACATCCAACGAGGTGAATCTTTCTTACGACCTCTTTCTTTGTCTCTGCCATCTTGAGTGTCTGTCTGTTTGCGGGTCACGTTGTGTCCACTTCCTTGTGAGGAACTCTTGTTGCGGATCCTTCTCGACTCCCCTTTCCTGCGACCATTTGTTTCAGTAAACCAAACGCTCTCACCTTGAGTCACTTCATTTTTAGACCCTGCTGTCCATTTCAGAGTCCTGTCCATTTCATCTGGTTTCTTTTCTGGCTTAACCGTTTTACTCTGTGACTGATGGAACACTATCCTGATGTCAGTGGCAGTCACCCAGTCTTGAAGACCTGGACTGTATTCAAAATCTGCGGAGGAAGGGCGTCCATCTAGGGTTGAGAAGGCCAATATGACTCCACCACGGTGTTTCTGAAAGGGCCTGGGATCAGAGCACAGAGACTCGGTCTCCTGATGTCTGCTGAGAGCAGTGGACTGTGGAGGAAGTCCGAATCTCCCCATGCAGTCGCTGGAGTAATACTGCAGTGGGCGCCAACTTCGCCCAAAGTCCATTGACTTTAGAATGGAAATGGAGAAAGGTTCAATTAGCTCCACATGCTGGCAGAATTGCAGGCTGATGTACGTGACCTCAAAACGCCTTCCAAGGGGAACACTTAGGGTCCATTCCGCAGAAACCGAACGTGCCGAAGCAGTCCAGCAGGTCAGATTATGGAGATTATGGAGGTCAGTTAGGGTGCTGATGTTCCTCTCCGCTCCCTGAAGCAGGTCCTCTGCCTGTACTGGCACACCGTAGGCAGCGTTAACGAAATCTGACAGGCAGTGGCGAGGACGCCCATCCAGGTGGTAGCAAGGGTTATTGGGAGAGGTCCAGCGAAGCGGGGATAAAGAAAAAGAGGGTGAGAGAAAAGAATAGGGGAAGAAACCAAGAAGAAGGAAAAGGTAGAAGGACAGAGCTAGGGAGGGAGGGGAGTAATACTGGAGCATGATGTCATCTGGCCTATAATAAAGAAAAAAAGAAGAAAAAATGGTCAGGTCATCAAAGGGATCACATATAATGTTTTGACACATAAAGAAGTCTAGAAAAGTTAAAGCATTATGATGTAAATTTTCCTCTGTCTGCACCATCTGTGTCCCAATTGAAAACATCCCTAGTCATGACATAGAATACACGCCAGCCGATCAAAGCCTATCATTCAGCAGAGGGCAATGAAAATGAGTTAGATATAACAGGTCTAACTCATAACATAACCTTTTAAAACACATCTCAAGCTGAATATAGAGGGATCTTCAAAAGTTTCCGCACTTTTATACAACCCCAAATCAGAAAAAGTTGGGACAGTATGAAAAATGCAAATAAAATAAAAATGCCGTGTTCCTTACATTTACTTTGACTTTTATTTGATTGCAGACAGGATGAACCTGAGATATTTCATGTTTTATCTGCTCAACTTCATTTCATTTATTAATATACCTCCATTCCTGCATTTCAGGCCTGCAACACATTCCAAAAAAAGTTGGTATGGAGGCAATTTAGGGCTAGTCATGTCACCAGGTGATTGTAATCATGGTTTGGTACAAAAGCAGCATCCAGGAAAGGCTGAGTCTTTGATGAGCAAAGATGATCAGAGGATCTCCAGTTTGTCAACAAATGTGTGAGAAAATGATTGAAATGTTTAAAAACAATGTACCTCAAAGAAAGTTCGAAAGGGATTTGCATATTTCCCCCTCTACAGTGCATAATATCATTAAACCATTTAAGGAATTTCAGATCGTAAAGGCCAAGGGCGCAAACTTAAGCTCAACGCCCATGATCGTCGATCCCTCAGATGGCACTGTATCAAGAACCATCACTCAACAATAGCTGATATAACCACATGGGTGAGGGATTACTTTGGCAAACCTTTGTCCAGCACTACAATACAGTTACATGCACAAATGCCACTTAAAACTTTACTGTGAAAACAAGAAGCCTTATGTTAACCATGTCCAGAAGCAGCGTCAACTTCTCTGGGCTCTGAGGCATCTAGGATGGACCATCACACAGCAAAAATGTGTATTGTGGTCAGATGGATCAGCATTCCAGGTCTTTTTTGGAAAAAATGGACCAAAGACGAAAAGGACCTTCCAGACTGTTATCAGCAACAAGTCCAAAAGCCAGGTTCTGTCATGGTATGGGGCTGTGTCAGTGCTCTTGGCAAAGGTAATTTACACTTCTGTGATGGCAGCATTAATGCAGAAAAGTGTGCATTGAGATCTTAGAGCAACATATGCTGCCTTCAAGACGTCATCTGTTCCAGGGACGTCCATGCATTTTTCAACAAGACAACGCAAAACCACATGCTGCACACATTACAAAGGCATGACTGCGGAAGAAGAGAATACGGGTACTGGACTGGCCTGCTTGCAGTCCTGTCCTGTCCTCAATAGAGAATGTGTGGAGAATTTTGAAACGGAAAATGCGACAACGACGACCTCGTACTGTTGCACATCTTAAGACGTGTTTGCAGGAAGAATGAGACAAAATAAAAGCTGAAACACTAAATCACTTGGTATCCTCGGTGCCAAAACGTCTTTTAAGTGTGGTGAAAAGAAATGGCAACATTACAAAGTGGTAAATGCTTTACTGTCCCAACTTTTTTTGGAATGTGTTGCAGGCCTGAAATGCAGGAATGGAGGTTTATTAATAAATAAAATGAAGTTGAGCAGATAAAACATGAAATATCTCAGGTTCATCCTGTCTGCAATCAAATAAAAGTCAAAGTAAATGTAAGAAACTCTGTGTTTTCTTTTTATTTGCCTTTTCCATGCTGCCCCAACTTTTTCTGATTTGGGGTTGTATTTTCATTGGAAAAGGTGAGGGCGGAAGGAGTAGTAATTGGTCGTGTCTGAGAGACTAAGAGCTTATTGTTTGGATTTAGCCCCATCTGATTTCCACCTTTTTGGACGCTCAAAGAAGCTTTAAGGGGAGAAAGATGTTCATGTAATGATGATGTGAAAGCAGCAGCGAATCAGTGGCTACGCACTCAACCAAAAACATTTTTGCTGTTGGCATTAAAATGGTACGACGCTGGGAAAAATGCATCGCAAAGGAAGGCGACTGTAAAAAAGTGATTTAAATTTTTTTTTTAATTCTTAATAAATAGAGTTTTAAAAGTGAGGAAACTTTTTGAAGAACCCTCGTAGTAGAGCAGAGATGGGTACAAACAAGTGAGAGGCATGGAGGCAGTAAATGCAAGGAATGACAGTATGCACAGGAAACAGCTGGTCTACAATCGACCCCAGCACCATCAATCAAATTTATAGTCACTTAGTCACTCCATTCCTAATCCAGACCTGGACAGTGTGTGCACGGAAACATGAGGGTACAGTAAGCAGTGACTATGGTTAAAGCAGAAGGTTGCACACTATTGCACGTACTCTGAACGTACTTGTTTCTCCAAAAAACGTACGTTGTCTGAAGATATGCTGTGTCAAAAATAGACATAAATGTTTAATATTATTTTACTGTCTGACATGACCTTAATTCTCTTTAATGACTGACTATAGCTTATAATCTATCTATGTGCCAATATAAATAAGGCTAGTTTGAATAAACCGATTGTAAAACAGTGGTGTCTTGTCAAAACCCAAGCTGCCACCTGTCTGCCATAAAATAAAAACTGCTGAATTGTTGATGACTCTGTCCAAGTTAAAAAAGTTTTACATTACCACAGGCATACAGGCTGCACAAGCACTGTTCCACAATAAGCATGTTAAGAGTTTAGCTAATGTTTGTTGCTGATTACATGAACCAAAAAAGAACAGCAGGGGGTTAATTTGTGATATAATAGCTTCTAAGTTTATGGAGATGTGAAGCAAGCTTGACTGTGGACAATGTCACCCATGTTAAGTAGTGTCTAATTAATGGAATTAATTAAGGCCTGAGTTTTTTTTGTTTGTTGTAATTTGCAATACTCATATCCCCACAAATTAAGTATTTATAACTAGCTAGATTTAGCTTTTAACAAAATCTTTATTAGTTGAATGACAGAGCAAATAAATGAAGAAATGAAATGATGTAGCACAATATTTTCTTAATGCTGTCATGTCACAATTATTCGAACCCTACACGGAATTGCTGACCTACAGTTCAGTTACGACTTGATTAAACCACTGGGAACTCAATAACAACCCTAATTTACTTCAGCTGCAGGAATTGGCAATCATGGATTTAAAGAAATAACAAGGCAATTAATGGTCAAATGGTGCTAATTGGACTTTTCAGCAAGACAATGATCCAATCTCCAGATTTAAATTCCATAGCAAATTTTTGGTGGGACTTCAAGAAAGCAGTTGCACAATGAAAGCCATCAAACCTCAATAAACTAGAAGCTTTTGCATAAGAAGAATGGAGAGGCGTCTGACGCTTGTAACACTTTGTAACACAAATTGGTTATAAGAGGTTATCAAGGCAGAAAGATGTTCTACAAAGTACTGAGGCTTGAGGTTAGAATAATAGTGAACCAGAGGATGTCTGTCAACTAAACTCTAAATGATGGCAGCTTATCAAAATTGCTTGTATGTATATCGTCGCTGTCTGATGAAAAATGCGCTTTTCACTTTTTTACATGTGTTGATTGTGGGTATAAATCTCTGTCTGTCCATAGCAATAAATATCAAAATGACCAAAGAAAAGATGAAAAATCACACAATCTCTTTAACGAGTATCTCCATTGGCTGCTAGACCTGTCCATCAAAAGCGTGTATCTTCTCTTTCTTCCCCTCCGGTACTGTTTGAGAAATGTGTAATGTTTGATCTACACAGTTTGTTCAGGTTATTCAATTGCATGGTTGTGAACATGATTTATATTTGTACAAGTAAGTCCATTTTACATATGAAACCAACGGACTGACGACCTGATAAAGATACACTTTTATTTCTGTGCTGAATTGTATCTAAATGTCGCCATCTGTGGTTTGTTTGCACTTTTACTGTCAGGGGAAAAATCTTTTTATTTTTCAAAAAAAGTTGAGTTTTTGGAGATACATGTTTTTCATCGAACAGCGACGACATATTATATGTATATTTTTATGTAATTCTATTCACATCAACATAATACCTTTTAAGGTGATGGGGAATTATTTTTCTGATTGCAAATGTGGTCAATCATAATCACAAACAAGAAATTAGAAGGCCATGACAACTAAGTGTATATAAGTGTAAAAAACTTTAGATTTTAACAGTAGCTAGATCAGGGAGAATATATAGAGAAAATATAGAGAACATTTAGATTGAAATATATAAAAGGTGAGATGTAAACAACCAAAACAGTTTGTTTTCCCCATAAATAAGGAAATAACTATCACTTATAAGTCTCTTATGAAGATACACAGTCATGAAAGTAATATAAATTTTAAGAATCTGGTACCAGAACGGCAGCTTGTTTTTATAAATGAACTGACCATCTGCTGTTGGACTCATTACACTTCTGTTCAATTGTTTTGAAAATAATGTCTAAGTCCAGTAGCGCAGCTGTCTATCACCCTAGCCCACCACGGCTGAATCTATCGGCTATCGGCCAGCTGGGCATCTACACAGAAATGATTGTCTATTTTACTGGCAATGCAAACTGGTGCTATGCATCTAGCGTTAATGGCACATCAAGCAGGGATGGCTCTGTCTGCCCTTGTAAGATACAAAAAACCTAATGGTCCTGGTACTTTAAATGTTTGGCTCAGTTTCTCAGAGGATTTAGCTTCCTGCTTATTACATCTTAAATGGAAATATTGGCTGACCCCAAACTTGTAATTTTTAAAGCCTGACAGGTCATATTGGAACATCTGCAAGAAATGAATGTAAATCTATAGCTAAGAAGAACTAAGAATCTATAGCTTTGTAACGTGGAGCTATGTATAAAAGTTCCTCTTTAGGAGTTTTATTTTTAAACGTTTTAAAATGATAAAGGACATTCCCTTTTCACTCACTCTACATCTCTAGCCCATATGGTTCTTGGTCTGTTCCTAACTGCTGGTAATAGATGATGTTCTAACAAGCGTGTGACACTGATAGCACAGTCAGCAGGCCTGTGTAAACCTGCCCGGTAGGAGAGTCAGAAAGAGAGAGAGAGTCTGAAATCTGAGCCTTTGGACCTGCAGGGGCAAACAGGCAAGTCTGAGAACAAAAAAAGTCTTTTATACAGCACTCGTACTGTCTTTAGATCATATTGTAATTCTCCCATCCTGATAAACGCCCAGCACTGTCTTAAAATGTATGTCAATATTCTCACTTGATTAATACTTTACTTTGGGTTTAGATATTTGTAGCTAATAATTTTATTTGCTTTATTTTCAGTTTTTAATAAATTAGCTTACACTCCCTTTTCGGCATGGTGGCCAAAAAAAAAGGTCCTGAGTTCGATTCCCAGGTGGGGAGGTCTGGGTCCTTTCTGTGTGGAGTTTGCATGTTCTCCCTGTGTCTGCGTGGGTTTTCATACAAAATTGTCCATGACTGTGTTCGATGTAACCTTGTGAACTGATGAATCTTGTGTAATGAGTAACTACCGTTCCTGTCATGAATGTAACCAAAGAGTAATGTTAAAATCCTAATAAACAAACAAACAAACACTACCTTTTTATTTTACAGCCAAGATGCATAACTTTTTCTGGTTGTTTTTGCCCACCTTTACCAGGCTGTCACTGTTGGGCCCATGAGCAAAGCCATTAACCCTCAATTGCTTGGATTGTACATGGTCACAACTGTAAGTTGTTTAAAAAAGCTTCTGCTAAATGCTGTAAATGTGAATTGCAACAGTGTTGATTTGCAAATTCTTTTTGAGCTATATTTAATTCAAAACAGTATGATATTAAAAAGATAATACATTGATTGATTTTTGTGTATATATACATTAATTAAACATTTTATTGCTGCAACATATTCCAACAAATTTTGGACAGGGCACATCATATTTTGTAAATGTGAAAGTAGGAGGGATCTTCAAAAAGTTACCGCACTTTTATATTTTGGTTGGAAACAGTGAGGGAGGGTGGATTAGTATTTGGTCGAGTCTGAGAGCATTAAGAGAGAGAGCTTATAGTCCGGATTTAGCACCATCTGAATTCCACCTTTTTGGACCACTCACAGAAGCTTTAAGGGGAAGAAGATTTTAATGTGATGATGTGAAAGCAGTGGTGCATCAGTTGCTACATGCTCAACCAAAAATATTTTTTCATTCATATTGTGCATCAAACTGCCACACAAATTTTCAATAGAAGACAAGTCTAGATTGTAGACAGGCCAGTCTAGCATCTGTACTCTCTTATTGCAAGCCACGCTCTTGTAACATGTGCATAATGTGACTTGCTATTGTCAAGGATAAGTGTTCACTTGCATTTGTGTTTACTAACAAGGTACTGGCACCCAAATGGTGGAACGAACTTTCTCTGTCTGTCCGAACATCTGAGTCTCTTGATATCTTTAAAAAACGATTAAAAACCCACCTCTTTACTAAACACTTACGCTGACTTGTACTTACTTACTAACACTCTTTTCCATTTCTTAACAAAAAAACTAACAGGTTTTAGCAGATTTGTGTTCTTGGACTGTTGTTTACTTAATCTAGAGTAATTAAATGTTTACTATGGAAGCACTACTGTAAGTCACTCTGGATAAGAGAGTCTGCTAAATGTCGAAAATGTAAATGTAAAACAAGGGTTTTCCCAAGTTTTCCTGAGCCCATGTGGTTATATTCATTACATGACTTGATTCCTCTAAATTCTCTAATACTTTTATTAATGTTCAGAACGGGTAGGTAAAATCCCCAAATTCCCACAAAAAACTCACACAAAAATTCCCACAAAAATCAATACGTTTAATAGGGTTAAACATTAAATAGCTCTTCTCTGTTTTTAGTTAAATATGGGGTGGCACGGTGGCTCAGTGGGTAGCACCATCGTCTCACAGCTAGAAGGTCCTGGGTTCGATCAGTAGGTGGAGCGGTCTGGGTCCTTTCTGTGTGGGGTTTGCATGTTCTCCCTGTGTCCGTGTGGGTTTTCTCCGGGAGCTCCGGTTTCCCCCCCACAATCCAAACACATACAAGTGAGGTGAAGTGAAGATACAAAATTGTCCATGACTGTGTTTGACATTAAAAACTTGGACTGATGAACCTTGTGTAATGACTAACTACCTGTCCTGTCATGAATGTAACCAAAGTGTGTAAAACATGACATTAAAATTCTAATTAATAAATAAATAATTAAATATGTTTAAAAAAAACTATAAAAGACAGTTCACTGCATTCTTATTTGCAAAACCTTTTTGGAATTAAGTTTGTATGTATTTTAAACGAAACTAAACAAAAAACAAACATTAATCAGTGCTGTATAGATTACTGTTAATACTACTGGTCTTACATACAAGTCAGATCTTTGTAGATCAGTTCAGGGCTTTTAAAGACAAGTTATAGACAACTAAGAATATTATTTTACACTGACATATATTTCCAAAAAATGACGTTACATTACTAGTCCTCTGTTATTTTCTCTATTATAATGTAAACAAAATATGCATGCCAGCTAAATACAAATTCCTCCAACCTATCAATAGTGCATATCTGTGCCTAAGGGAATCAGGCCAAGTGTGCTGTCACAGACTCATTGAGCTTTAATTAAGCAGCTGATGAATCACTTCTCGGGTATCACTGAGGCGTCTCTGTAGCACAGACTGCTGGGTAATTCAGTATTAGCAAAGAAAGTGAGGAGCGAGTGAACATGTCAGCTATTCACGGCTTGACCAGCACGGTTTACATAAGTGGGTGAGGGGGCATGATTACATTCTTGTGCTTGTACTCAGTTCATTACATTGTGGGCTAATTAAACACAGCTCATTAGGCTCTGTGCATTTGACGGATTGCTGCTCCTCCAGCAGTTTGAGCTTGGACTTTGTCTGGCCTCCCTAAAGGCCACGTTCACGCTGGTTCGGTATGACTTCCCCTGATGGTCATTTCAGCAGTGCGGATGTGGTTTCAATAATTTACCCTTCTCTTTCCATAAATTCACACTCCACACATGACAAGTTAGATGTGAGACACTTCTACAGAATCTGGCTTTGAACATGAGAAGCGTTCCTCTGTGACTTGAGAGCACTTATAACTTATCACAAAGTCAAGCAGAAATTTGCAAAATGCAAAATGCAAAAAATAAAAAACAAAACATTTTTGCTTACGGCACACGGTTTACCTCTGGCATAAAACTTTATAAAGCTTATCTCTTTTTATTACTTCTATTTAGTTAGTCTATTAAATCATCTGTCTGAGATATCGCTGTACATAAAAATGCATTTCTTAGCACTGAGAGTTTCTTTAACATTGTCACATCTAACATTTTATTTAGCTATAATTAACAAAGTAATATATAAGTGCTATGTTCAAGTGAGAACATTTGTCATTTTTTGGAGTGTATTGCCACAAAATACTACCAGTATTTTACTGTTAACCTGGAACCAGCCCTGAGTAAAAGTTTTTAACTATGAAGGATTGCAGCTACAAATAATAATAATAATATGATTTATTTAAAGAGCAAATAGCTGTTATCAAAAAAATAATCAACGACCAATTAACTGGATATCTGTAAATTATTGTTAAATTGCCAATAAATTGTACAGTAGTTACTATCACTGATATTTCCAGCCATTAAATAGACCTTTAAAAAAACACAGAATACAGCATAGTTATGGTAGCTACAGTAAATACTTATGGAACACTAATGAAATACAATCAAATCTAATAGTCTATAGTTTTCCCACCTTTTGGTTTGTGACAGTTAGATCTATGTAACAAGGGTAAAATGTACGTATAGTATATTTACTGATCCAGAATCACTTTTTTTAATTTTATTAAAGAAGACATTTTCACAGCCCATTTTAAAGACCGTTTTACAGTCACAGACATTAGGAATTACATATGCATGTATAAAGTCATATAATAACTAGCTCAATTCAAGCCTGAGCTGATGTGTGTTATGCTACAAAATATATTTTAATCAGTCTGTTTATGCAAGCTTGTGCTGTAATGGTAATTATGGTTAAATATGTAATGAGGCATTAAACCCCAACATACAAGTGGCTTGATTTGGCTTTCACTCAAGCAAGTCTATACTTATTTAGGCTATTTTACTTACTAAGTTAAATAGCCTAAATTATTATTAACATTGATAAGTGAGAGTATTTGTTTTATCTGTTTATGAGGAATGAAAACCAAATATACAGATTTACCTATATAATTCATTGTCCCTTTGGTTAATATAAAAGCCAGGTATAAAGATCAATTTATTAAAATAAATTATAGAATATCTGTGTGTCTGTCTGTCTGTCTGTCTGTCTGTCTGTCTGTCTGTCTGTCTATCTATCTATCTATCTATCTATCTATCTATCTATCTATCTATCTATCTATCTATCTATCTATCTATCTGTTGGTCTGTCTAAAAAGAAAAGAAAAACTGTCATTTATGTGAAAAAGGACTAAAATGTCCTTATAGAGACGTTTTTAACCCAGTCTCTGTTTAGTTTTACATTTACATTTTCAGCATTTAGCAGACGTGTTTGACGTGATCCAAAGCGACTTACAGTACAGTTACAGTATACAGCCTGAGCAATTGAGGGTTAAGGGCCTTGCTCAAGGGCCCAACAGCGGCAACCTGGTGGGGCTTGAACCAGCGATCTTCTGATTATTAGTCCAGTACCCTAACCACTAGGCTACGGCTTACATTTGCTGTTGTACGTATGTTGTTATTTACAATGTCACCAGTTAGTATTAAGCTCCATTTAGGACTATATATGTTGTGTGTTCTTATGTTTCAAAATATATTTCAGTCAGCATTGCTGTGCCAGTCTGTGTTCTAATTTTTAATAATGTTACTTAATAAACCTACTTTAATAAAGCCTACTACAGGCTTAAATGACATTGAAACAAATATGACTTTCTTTGTTATTTAGTTGGTTTATGTGGCAGACAAGTAAGCCAATTGAATCAGGCTAGAAAAAAACTTAAGACTCATATGAATAACTCCAGCATTTTTAACAACAGTTAAATGATTATAAATAATTATGTAATTATGTTACTATGTAATGTAGATAATGTAGTTACATCGCTATAAATCACTAACATATAGGCCTACATATTCAGCATTATGTAAAAAAAAAAAGTATAATTGAAAATCAGTTAAACGTTCAATATTATGGCAGCCTGAGTTATGATTTGTGTTTTATAAGCATACAGCCATATTACATGGGGTTTTTGCTTTTATTTGATTTGATTTACAGTGGCATAATAAGGTATATAAACCAACATAACAGAAGTTCTTATTCATTTAATGTTTCAGCATTATCTGACTGGTTTTCTTTTTTAAAACATATAGTAGGGGAGTAAAGCAAGATTAGAAGGAGTATGGAGGTCACTGGCTAAGAAGCATAACTCACTTTAAAGATAATTTTGTAGAATAGTTATAGATAGTTATGGGCTACTAAAACCTGCATTTACTACTTCATGTTATTACTAAGCAAGGAACAAGCTGCTGCTTTTAGACATATATTTATGCTATATGAAATTTTACATTACAAATATGCATTTAGCCAGTATATTTCTAGCATGTGAATTAAGTCCAAATATTTCAAAAAGTAAGTCTAAATATTTATAAAATGTAGTTACTTTACAGTATTAATAGGTGGTAAGTTAATTTCTGCTTGTTTTCTGTGATTAGATTAAAGCCTTAAAGTCCAGCTTGTAATATTATTAATGATATATTTAATTATAAAATGATACAGTATAGGGGCAAAATAATTACTAGAGATCACTAGTGAAAATGGCTGTACTGTATTATGGTTGTTTTTATTCCTTTTCCTAAAATCAGTATAACACCGCAAGTAAATAGTTTATGTAAAAAGTAATAATTTTACAATTTACATGAATATTAGAACTCACTATTTGGTATGGTCACATTTATAATAAGTGTTTTTATGCTGAAAGTTATCTGAGCATGTGCTTCAATGGAAAAAAGAGTTACAGAAATCTGACCCTTTGTACAATGGAACTGACATGATCAGTTTTACGAATGTGCTTCATAGTGCCAAGAACTGAGAAATCCTGACATTTATGAATCTTGTTCTGCTGATTATATGACATGTAGATTTATTTTCATAGCCTGACATTCATGTGGCTATTTTTTGCTTCTTTGGTTAATGTTTCAGTGTATTATAAGCCAACATACAAGAACAGTTTATAGTTTATTTAAACATATTAAGCTGTTAAACAAGACATAATTATATAAAGTGTATATAATTATTGATTATCTTAAACAGTTATTGGCAGTAATATGGCTATAAACCAGTGTTCAGCTTTTGTAGGACTACATCTGCTATTTCACTAAGTTACAGACTGTTTTACAATTTGAAGTCATCTCACAAAAGAAACTGGACTTGAAGTTTATGTGACATGAACCCAACAGACAGGTGGCTTACTATGGCTTTTGACTGGTTGATTTTTGTGGCAGCTTTATGAACTTTAAAATGAATTATTTTTCATTTCATACTCCACTAAAATCTGGCATATTCTCTTTCTAAATAAATAATAAACAATAAAAGAAAGAAAGATCACAAAAGACGTTTTAAAAAAGACTAACAGGCATGAATTTACAGATCATTTTATAGTAATCAACCACTAATGGGCTTAATTTAGGTCTACATACATAAACTATCACATGCTGTTATTTAACAATAGTACCAGTTAGTAACAAGCTCTAATCAATCTTTCTATGCTACAAAATATTTTCTGTTTATAATAGCCTGTGTTATCAGTTTGGTTAACATTATGTATGCCTTATTGTTTGTCTGTTTTGTTCATGTGACAGGTCTACAGGCCAATGTGAAATGTTATAATTCATTTACTGATCTTGTATCATGTGCATTATTTTTATTTAAAAGAAAGTTTTCTAGTACCTTCTGTTTTTTTATTTAAGATATAAAGGCAAGAAAGAGTAAAGAAGCTACATAAAAACCTGGGCCAAAGGCTTGTAAGCTTACCATCAGCAGTTTAAAAGGCATTTTATAGAATAGTTAAAAGAGGCTGTATAGTTATAAACCACTAACAAGCTCTATTCAGGTCTACATCTAGGTTTAATGTTCATTTACGAGATTGAGGTTCTGCACAGGTCTCTCTTCTGTTTATTCTTGCCTGAAATTGATTTTGCACAGCTTTTGGCAAAGTGTACGTTTCTCTCAGGAGACTCTGATACCTGTCAGGTTCTTCAGTCAGTGCAGCTCTTTCCATGCTAAATGGAAGTCATGCAGATTTAACATTTTACTCTGCTGTCCCGCTTTAACATAGCTCGTCATGGACGGCGTTCACACGTGAGCAGAGCTCTCAGCTCCCAGCACAGTGCAGGACCAGTGGGAACAACACACAGCTGACAGTTCAAAATCAGATGATGAACGAGGGAAACTTCATTTCATTAATAAACTGCTACATGTTTAATGTTTTCTTTTCAAAAGAAAAACAGCATCAGAATATTCCAGCTAAATCTGAGAAGATATAGGCTACACCTGCATACATGGGTAATGCTATTATTTTAATAAACATGTGAATAATAGATAAATAAAGAAACAGTTCTATTTAATTTAATAAGCTATGAAATAAACTATAAAAATGTAAACAGCGTGTACTTAGGACTAACCAGACCACCACATAATGGTTTTCATAATGAAACATCTGCAAAAAAGAAAACCAAGGTGGTAGAGATAGTGGAAGTTTTTTGGTAGGTACAGAAAGTAGGTACAGTAAGGTATTTATAATTGTATTTATAATACAGCTTATGGAAATCATTTGTTTGCAGACCAGCCAACAATTATAAAACTATTTTCCAGGACCTGGTGCACCCTGTGGTGAAAACACCACTTCCTGATGATTTCCCCATATTCCAGAATGACAATACACTCATACACCCGGCTGAAATTATTAGTCATGAGATTTAAATCTTATTCAACCTTTTGTGAAAGTGCATACTTAAAAAAATAGATCTCAAATGCTTTTATCTCTTTTTACTCAATCCAATGTAAGCACTAGGGTATAAGCATTGGGCTGTGTATGTACTTTAGCAAGCTTGACAGTTAAACTTTGCATATGAAACAGTAAAAAAATTGTAAAAATAGAAAAAAAGCTATAATTATGACTTATAAACACACACATACACACACAGCTGCCACCATCCTTTGTAATTTTAGTCGTCCAAAGCACGTCCAAAACACACCCCAGTAAAGAGGGTCCCAAACACGGCAACTACTCTGCGCATCAGGTGCATTAATCTTTTTTTAGAGAACCAGGGATAGTACTGACCTGACATGCCTTAGAAAATGGATTATCGCCTCTTGTATCTTTAGCAAAAGGCCCCTGTCTATCACATAGACACGTCGCCTGTATAAAACTAACGTAGCAAACGATTCCCAACATGGACATGATTGTTTGCCTAAAGCGCAATGAGAGTGAAAAATTTAGACTGTAATTAGGCCTATTCAATGCTTTCCATATGTGTCAAACCTCGTGGAGGATCCAGGCTTGTTCCATGAAGTAATGATCTTATTAGGCCTGTCCGGACATGAGACTCATAAATCTGCGAACTGCAAATAGATGCTCATGCTGTCTTGCAAGTCCTAATTCAGAGGCACCCATAACCTTCATCTGGTGTAAGCACATATATAAGCAGATCATGCCAATGATATACAGGTGCTAGACAAAATAACAGAAACATTGCATGAACGCAGAGCTTATGTGAGTTTCACTTGCTAGTTAAATGCATGTATCACTTGTACAAGGCTCTGACAATACGCACCTTAACAACTGAATAAAGAATTTAAAGCAACATGAACCTGATAACAAAAAAAAAAGCCAAACAATGGCCTTCCAACTTTTTTTTCCCAAAGGTCATGGCTGTGCAATAGGATCAGCAAAGATTTGCAATGACAGAAACGTTACAATATAGTAGATAAACACCCTAAAGCTACAGCAACAAATAAGATTGTTTGATGGTTTGACATTAATCCAAAGTTGTGGGCTTTATGAAGAGAAAATACTTGACAGCTATTTGGAAACTTTTATCTATGAAATGTCCTAGTGAAAGGAGCACAAAACCTTAAATAAATCAACTTTTAACAACACCGTTTAGCCCATGTATGCTGCCAAGAATTAGATACAGTGGGAGATACATTATGGTACAGGCAGTCATCTGGTAGTAATTATTGACTCATCCAACAAATATGTGGCATTTTGACAGTGCCAGGTGCACCCTATGGTGCAAAGACCCATATATAGTGATAAAGTTCTTAAGAGTGGCCAGTTACCAAATTTTTTTTTAGACATTCTAAAGTACTATGTGCAAAAATCAGTAGATCTCCATGCCCTTATTCTGGAATACCTGGAGGATTTTGTTCTTAAAGAATGGTTTAACATCCAAATACAAACCATGCCTGAGAGCATTCCAAGAAGTATTAAAGCTGTTTTGCAGTTATAGGGTGGTCCTCCTTATAAATATGTATTTAACAAGTTAGGGTTATTTTGCCCTTTCTTTGGGTACAGGAATAAAGCTTAATCGTATACTGCACATATGTTTAAAAAACAGACAGAGCTGGGCTGATTCAGGTTTGAAGGAGAAACCATATGGAGGGAAGTGAGGGTGCGAGGATCACACTCTCTCCCACGCTGGATTAGACACCCTGGCACTGAAATTTCCTTGGGAGGTTTTTTCTCTTATGTCAGTGCTGAAAAACTGAAAAACAGATGCACATGAAACCACCCTGTGAGCTTCCCTCACAAATGCCAAGCACAATATTTCCTCAGTGAAAATCAGACCAGGCTGTCACACCTGCACATCAGTTCCACCTAATTTTATTCCAAAGACACATGTCATAGACACAAGCTTACAGTTTAACGCGCCTCGGAGGAACTTCAGTGTCCACAGTGTAAGAAGCATCATTAAGATTGGACCATAAATGTTCTACTGACTAATAGACCATAATCAGTGAAATCCGTCTCAAGCATGTCTACAGACACTTAAAGTAATATTGAACATGTACTGCTCTGGGATGTAAATTAACTGGAACACAGCTCCATCACTGTAATGATAATTTAATGAAAAAACGTAGATTTATGGCTTTATAATCAGAAACAGTGGGATTGATCAGGTGTCTCCACACGTGTGCTGGTGTGTGAAAGTAAAGCCAAACGGAAATTGCGCTTTTAATAAAGAGTCCGGACTCTCACAGCTGGGCCACCTACACAGGTCGGCAGGTCACTTTCTGTTTTTAACTCACTGCTTTTGTTTTTCTTCGTTATTATCAAATGGAATAATCAGCCCAATTAATCACATTAGCTTATATAAACAAATTCCAGTTCCTACTTAAGCCAACCATCATTAATCTTATGCGGTAATATAGTTATTCCAGGTCTGTTATTTTCTGGCACGAATTTTAATTACTTTTATTATTAGGTTATTATATTATTACTTTAATATAATCATAACTAGTGGTGTTATTAACTTTCGGACAAAAAAATATGTATGTTATTTGCAAGTCATCGGTCAGTTAAGCAAATAAAGGGCGATTAAATACACAGTTTTGAAATAACTATCAAATTATAATATTATAATTATAGGATATGTCATTTAGGATATATTCAATGCAAATCATATACTAAAATAAAGCTTTGACAAATTAAATCAATTTTAAAGCTGCAAAAATAAAATAAACTAAAAGCCTAAATATTGCAGATGGAATTTATTTACTTTAAAACATACATATTTAAATGTTTATGCAGTTCCTGACCAAAACGCGCTCCTTACATCGAAATTACGCAACATATAATGCATAATTTCACCAAATTTTACTGCCATTAATTATATTTAAAATAAAACAACAAAAATTTATATTTAAATTAAGTCAATGCAAATGTTTAGCTTATTTTACATCAATAAAATATAATACAGTAACGCAACTGCGCCTTTATTATTTTTCTTAAAATGTAAAAATTGTATTTCTTATATAGCCTGTTTAATTTGATTTATTTACTGCTATATTTTATACATGTGGTAATTACGTACATTAATCAAGCACATTCTAATAGACTTTCTTACATTTTGTTATTCTGTTTTTGTATTATAGCCTATAATTTTACTGTCACCTTGTGCAGTATATTTTATATTTTGTTTTATTTCTAAGATTAATAAACGCGCAAATGTAATTTAAACTGTAATGATATTTACTTTTGTGATACAATACCCTTATAACACTTATACTAGCCTATTTAAAATATTATAACATTAATAATGATAAATCTGTTTAGGTTTATTTAAAGGTAGCGTTCTATCTAGAATAAAACGCACACCGAAAAGAAGGAGCGTTCACAGTTTTGTATTGTTTATATTTGTATTATTACTCATTTGATATCGTTGTTTAGATGAAATATGCTGTGTAGTAATTTCTTACTACACTTGTGTGTAATAAGTTCAAATGTTCTTGTGAAATCAAGTTTATGTCCAGGTTATTTTGTGGGTGTGTGTGTGTGTGTGTTAATAGGCTATATAAAATATATATTTTGAAATAAACGCATCATCCAGAAGATATTTAGTCATGACGAACATAGCATAGTTTAGTTCTTTAATTATTCTGTAAAGTGTAGTATTTAGTTAGCAGGAAAACCTCTCAGTCTTTGCTGCTTTACCAATCAGCCGCTCGGTCAGTGCGCAGCTCTATTTAAAGCCTTTAGTCAGTTATAAGTCCATAAGCGGTAATAAACAAACCACAGTGATTCATTCAATTATCATAATTAAGTAATAAAGCAAAAAGTCCTACCATGTGCCGCCAAGCTGCCGGTCCGCCTGCGTCTCATAGGATCTGTGATCGATATTGCAATGCACCGCACCGCACTGTCCTTCACTGCACTGAGAGAGAAGCTCACCCAGCGTCGACCACATGACGAACACACACACACACACACACACACACACACACACACACACACACACACACACACACACACACACACACACACACACACACACACACACACACACACACACACACACACTTACACCCAAGTGAACAAGTGGATATTGAAATGATTTCGTTCTATTAAAACACTTTTCCTCTCAAAGCCATGTAATACTAAAGTCCACCTTCTGAATGGGAAACTGTCACAGAATTGCACTGAGAAAAAAAGTCAGAGAAACTCAATGTGTCTGTATTAAGCAGTAGAAAAACCCAGCTACACTGCATTTTCACTGTCAAATAATGCACAATCTGTTTTATGCTCTACAGAGTTGAATGCTTTTAGTACGTGTTACAAACACAGTGAATCTATTTCTCAGGATTTTTTATGGTTCACATTTGTATTCAATGCTCTGGCATTAGACAGCTCTGTCTGTAAAAATAATTTTTGTCTGTGGTCAACCATCTGTGGTCACCTACATCTGATTCTTCTTTTCATGCTGCACTATACATTTTTAATAGGAGACAGATCTGGTTGCAGGCAGGCCAGAGTGTGTGTGCTTGACTGGCCTGCCTGCAATTCAGATCTGTCTCATATTTAAAATGTATAAGGTGGCATGAAAGGATAATCAGATGTTGCTGGAAAAGACTTTGATGGCAGCATGTGTATTTCTGATATCCCAATATACGCCTCCATGTTAATGGTATCTTCACATATATGCAAGTCACCCTTGCCATGGGCACTGATGCAGCCTATACAATAACAGATGTTGCCTTGTGCACATTTTACTGATAACAGTTGAATGGTCCTTTTTATATTTGGCACAGAGAATGCAATGTCTGTTTTTTTTCCCCAAAAACAAGCTGGATCATGGACTTATTTGACCACAGAACATGTTTCCACTGTCTTCGGGATGAGTTCAGAATCAGAGAACTCAGAGGCATTGCTGTATAGAATTGATGTACAGCTTTCTCTTAGTGTAATACAGTTTCAGGTGGCGTTTCTGGATGTACTGTCGGACTCAGTTTAGTGACAGTTATGTTTTTCTGAAGTACTCCAAAGCCCATGTGGCTATATTTATCACAGTAGCATGACGTTTCTAGTGCAATGTGTGTGAGAGCTCAAAAGTCACACACATTGAATAGTGGCTTCTGTAGCTCTCTCCAGATCCACTGAATCTTTTCACAATATTATGAACAGTAGATGGTGAAAGAGTCAATAATTTGCATTGGGAATTATTTTCAAATGTGCTGGCAATTTTCTTATGAAGTTTGGCACAAAGTGGTGAGCCATGACCCATCACTGCGAATTAACAAATCTCAAATTTTCTTTGTATTGCATTTACAAGATGTCCCGAGTTTTCTGGAAATGAGATTTGTACAAAACTTCACCTCTGTGCTTGGATGGCCACACGAGTGGTCATTAATTTTGGTGTCAGTTTTATGCACAGCTGACTAAAAGACCACTTGAGCAAACATATCTCAATCCCAGAAGTAAGTAAGCTGACTTGAAGTGAAGCTTATACAGATAGAATAACTAGACAGAGAGAGAAAATGGAAAGGAGAACGACACAAATGAATTGAGAAAGGAGAGACTAATCCACTTTCCCAGAGCAGTCTCATAAAGCTGATTGATGACTTCCCTTGAGGACTGTTTCCCAGGTGTGTGTGCGCCTTCACTTTTGCCCCACAGCAGTACAGTTTAGACTTCGAAATGCTTGGACAGGAGACAAGTTAAATAACTTGGAGAGCTGAACTGGCATCATGATAGTGCATCATACAGAGCTGGAACTCCACTTAAGCTGGCTGAAAGGCAGAGTGCAGAAAGCAAGCGAGAATGGCAGCAGACGGTAGTCAAAACATTAGGACTGACAAAGTGAAACAAACCACCAGCTACCTTCATTACCATCTACAAGTACAAGATGGACCAGAAATCAGTTCTGGACAGCTTGATTATTAGTGTTTAAGGTGATTTTATTGAGCAGGGATAAAGGGAAGTTTACAAAATTAACTTTATAGCTGTACTATACAGTAGTATAAAAATAGTATTGCTTCAGGCTCCTTAAAACTGTTTGGGGTCTGATTACACGTGCATCATCCTAAATGACTTAATGTCATAATTTCTCTATGAAACTAAAGATGAAATGCATATTTTAAGCACAAGGGTACCTTTTACAGTGGTACCTTGAAACTCAACGTCAATTGGTTCTGGGACTGGCGTTGAGTTTCAAGGTATTTTTTCCCATAAGGGTGTATGGGAAACCTGTTAATGTGTTCCATGGTCTGTGGACTTGCATATATATTAGGCTTATGTTAAGTAATGGGGTTGTTTTTGACATTTTTACACTGAACATAACACAAATATAATATAAAAACACTGAAATAGAAAGCTGATTCTTACAATTTCTCAGCACACTGAGCTATAACACAAGTTTAAAAGTGAAACAGTGATGAAAATCCAGCTAAACACAGATACATGTGGAGCTTTCAAACTTTTCATTTGTTATTCCACACAAATGCAGATTCGTCTCATATGCACACTTCGATGTATTACTGCACCGCTCAAGCCGAGCACTGAACAAAGTGACTGTTTATTGTTAATTTTAAATTAAATAAATACATTTTTAAAAAACAAACTGAACACATTGAGTTTAAGGGAAACGTTGAGTTTGAGGGTACAAGGTACCACTGTACTTTGTGTGCATTTAATAGGCAACAATTACTATAGCCCAAATAAGTACATTTAAGTTCCACTCCACCCCATCCATCCATGCAAAATTGCTGTTCTAGTTAATAACATTTTATAAAATATAATGACAGGGGGTCCAGAGAGCATTATAGCATTATTTAGCTCATTTATGTAATATAAATCAGTTAACACTCTCCTCCAAGTGTGTTCAGCTGAAGTGTGATGATTGTGATAAAATATGGTTGTTATTAAAACTTAACCGCTCAGGATATAGTATAGTATTTATAAATAAAATCTAATATAAAACAGTGGTACCTTGTAACTCACGGTCCCCTAAACTCAAAATCTTTGAAACTCAACACCCTTCATCAAGAAATTTGTACCCTTAAACTCAACATTTTCCTTAAACTCAATGTGTTCAGTTTGTTTTTTAAAAATTTATTTTTTTAATTTCAAATTAACAATGAACAGTCGCTTTGTTCAGCGCTCGGCTTGAGTGGTGCGGTAATACATCATCAAAGTGCAAATATGAGACGAATCTGCATTTGTGTGGAATAATCGTCAGATTCACTTTCAAAGCATCCATATGTATCTGTGTTTAGCTGGATTTTCCTCACTTTTAAACTTGTGTAACAGCTTGGGGTTCTGAGAAATTGTAAGAATCAGCTTTTTATTTCAGTGTTTTTAATATTATATTTGTGTTATTTTCAGTGTATAAGTGTCAAAAACAACCCCATTACTTTACATAGGCCTAAAATATATGCAAGTCCATGGGACCATGGAACACATTATCAGGTTTCCCCATACATCCTTATGGGAAAAAATACCCTGAAACTCCACGGCTTTTAAACTCAATGCCAGTCCCAGAACCAACTGACGCTGAGTTTAGTGTCCAAGGTACCACTGTACTATAATAAAAAGTTGTGGAAAGGTAAAATTATGACTTTTAAACATTCTTTACTGTAAAAAAAATTTTTGAGATAAAACTTTACTGTTTACTGTCAGCTAGCATTTGCTCTCTCAGTCAAACCAGAGAAAGAGATATAACTAAAACCTAAAACAAAGAAATAAAATAAGCCAAAAATGAACAACACAATGCTAACAAATAAATGCTTCAAATCTTAAGTTTGTATTTAAATGAGCAGTGTAGTATCAGCCTATGGCAAATAAAAAGGTGAATCTGCAGGCCACCACTGCTGATTGAAGTGACATTGCAAAACATGTTAGTATTAATTACATGGATATGTTCTCACAAAATTTAAAACCAGTCAGTGAAAGTATACAACACATGAGGGGAAATTCCATAGTACTGATATCAAAACAAAGCTGTGCCTAGACAAAGGAAACATTGAAGTGCAATTATCTTGGTATTCAGTCCTAATTCCAGTTTAATTTGGTGTTTAATTAAAAAAAACTGTACAAACATGTATTGTACCTTAAATAGCAATGATCAGTATAGACAGAATAAGAGAATATAAAAAGCACCATAAAAACTGCTGAAGTAAAGCTGGGGTTAGGATTTTTTATCAGGAACTGGTAGCTTGCCCTCTAGTGTTATTTTTCTGCTGAAGCCAGACAAAACAATGTGCCAGTGTTTTGAATAGCTTTTCACAGTGAGTTCTTTTCCAAAGACAAACTTGTGCAGAAAGGCAGCATTCATAGTGACAGAAGCTCTCATCAGTGCAGCATGTGCTGGAACCTACTCTAGATGGTATGGATCTTCATCAGCACAAACAAAAGCTAAGTGGGTGGCAGATGTGCAAAAATTAGGATGTTTATTGCAAACATATGCCAACTGAAATGTGGTCTGTTGGTTACTGGAGTCAGAGTACCTCTGTCTGCAATACTGATTTAAAAGTAAAAAAATGATGCTGTAGTGTTATTGGTACTAAGATTTAGTTTAGAGTTATAGTAAGCAGGTAGAGTATCACAACAGGGGTTTTAGTCATTTGCCGGTGGGTCCAGAAAAGCATAACCAGCCCTGATTCAAGGTGGGTAGCACTGTTGCCTCACAGCAAGAAGGTCCTGGGTTCGATCCCCAGGTGGAGCAGTCTGGATTCTTTATGTGTGGAGTTTGCATGTTCTCCCTGTGTCACAGGGGTTTCCTCTGGGTGCTCCGGTTTTCCCCCACAGTCCAAAGACATGATGTTAAAATCCTAATAAATAAATATATAATGTTTGCATGGTTGTCCTTGAGTTACTCTGCAGTAGAACATATTAAATGTATATTAACCCAAAACTTATATATAATTTGTTATAAACTCATCTAATGCATTATTATAGTCACATGACTCATTACAGGTAGTTACTCATTACATAAGATTCATCAGTTCACAAGTTTAATGTCAAACACAGTCATGGACAATTTTCTATCTCCAATTTACCTCATTTGCATGTTTTTGGACTGTGGGAGGAAACGGGAGCTGCCGGAGTAAACCCACACAGAAACGGGGAGAACATGCAAACTCCACACAGAAAGGACCCAGACCCTTCCACCTGTGAATCAAACCCAGGACCTTCTTGCTGTGAGGTGACAGTGCTACACTGAGCTATTGGTACTAAGATTTAAGTAAGCAGAGTTTTAGTAAGCAGGTAGAGTATCACAACAGGGGATTTTAGTCATTTGCTGGTGGGTCCAGGAGACCTTAACTGTAGGCATTGGTGGCATAACAGTTGGAAATGGGTATGGCAAGCTGCATATTGAGGGCTTGAGTAGGTACCTTAAACCTTTTTGCCGAAGGTGCTATAGAATGGCTGACCCTTTGCCCTTACTCTAATTTGCCAACAGGCTGGGATATGCAAGAAATAGAATTTGACTAATGATAAAGTCATTAAAGTTGATTTAGGACATGTAGTAAATTTATGCTCATGTCAGAAAATCAAAGAGACTCTCATTTTTAAAACACTGTCTTTAGCATGGTCGGGGCGGCACGGTGGCTCGGTGGGTAGCGCTGTTGCTTCACAGCAAGAAGGTTCTGGGTTCGATCCCCAGGTGGAGCGGTCCGGGTTCTTTCTGAGTTTGCATGTTCACCTCGTGTCTGCATGGGTTTCCTAATGAAGCTCCGGTTTTCTCCCACTGTGCAAAGACATGCAAGTGAGGTAAATTGGAGACACGAAATTGTCCATGACTGTGTTTGACCTGGGAACTGATGAATCTTGTAACTACCTGTCCTGTCATGAATGTAACCAAAGTGTTTAAAACATGACATAAAAATCCTAATAAATAAATAAATAATTTTAGCATTGCAGGTTGTCTTTGAATTACTCTGCAGTAGAACGTTGTGTATTAACCCACCACTTATTTCAAATTTGTTATGAACTCATCTAATGCATTATTGCATTATCACATGACTTTTAGCAATTCTTACCAATATCAGACTAGCACGTACATTTAAATTTTCGGCATTAGCAGAGGTTTTTATCCAAAGCAACTTACAGTACTGTGACAGTATATTGTCTAAGCAATTGCGGGTTAAGGGCCTTACTCAAGGGTCCATCAGTGACAACCTGGCAGTGGTGGGGCTTAAACTAGCAACCTTTTGATTACTAGTTCAGTACCTTAACCGCTAGGCTACAACTGCTCTTGCATACCCTGCATAACCTAAATGTTAACTGTTCCCCTAAACTAAGCAAAAAGGTATGTTATACAGTACATATGCAGTATACACTGTATACCCCTCTGTTTCTTGGACAGCTTCCAGTAATATTAATTACTCAGAACAAACACACTGTATAGTTTAAGGTCAAATATACCATCACAGATCTACATCTGAATGTAGTATAAAAAAAATCAGTCAATAGAAATTGCTACAAAAGTAAACTACTGAAAATAGTTCACATTACATGTAATATTTTCTTAGCTATTAAAAGTGACAGTAATTACTCTGTACAGTGTATTAACCAATCAAGCTTATTTTTACTTCCAGTTCCCTTATAAGTTGGTTTTCAGCCAAAACAAAGTGTTTATGTTTCCTTTACTCTAGCATACCTCAATGAGAGGTCTGAAATTAACATCGACATGCCTTCACCCCTGATTTCACTCCCTTAGAGCAAATCAGTCAATTTTTGATGAGGGTGAGATATTACATGCAGTCTGCCATCACATCATTCATTCAAAAATAAATAAATAAATAACTGGAATTTCCCTCTTGTTGAATGAAAAAAATTGAATGCTACAAGTAAAAATACTTCACATTGATTTTTGGCATGAATTTATAGGTGGGATCTTATAGCTGGTAATCTCAAAAACAATAATTGCAGCAGCAGTTTAAATATACTGACATTTTTGGTTTTACATGTGTAACAACCTATTACCATACTGATCTCTTGTGAGCTTGTACTGATCTCTTATTTCATGTATTATCTTTCTCTTTTAATTCAAATTAAAATTTAATATCAATTTATTTCATTGTAATTTAATTAATTCAAATATCTTTAGGTTGCCCAAAGAGGATGTGTCTCATTTGAGTCTGGTTTCTCTCAAGGGTTTTGCTTCATAATATTTAAAGAAGGTTTTTTTTGCCACTGTTGCCCCAGGCTTGCTAATTAAGGGTTTTGAACCTGGATTTCTGGAAAGCACTATACAAATAAATGTAACATTGACTTTACCTCTCATGATTTGCCTGAGCATCTGTTTAGTGGTGCATAAGTGCAGGAGGAATTACTGCAGTATTCCTGCTGAGAAAATAAGAAAGAAAATCAAACATATCAACAGCTGTAGAAGATTGATGTTAGAATTCATTACCAGCCAAATTACTGTCAGTAGGACGACACCTGAAAGCATCAAGCCGAAAGGAAAGCATTTAATGTAAAACAGATGTGGTTGCACAGTATGTCATGCCCGTCTGTCTAGGTGGTAAATGTAAAGCCATGCAATGTAATGGATTCTAGATTAAGTCTATATTTTTAACTGTATTTACTTTTTTAAAAGCCAAAACAATAGGTGGATTTTTTAACCACTTCTTTTTCCACTTTCTTTTATGTAAAATACTTTGAATGCGTATATTCACATTTGTAAAGCTTCTATGGTAAGACAATAAGCATTTTGCAACTTTGTTTATATACACTGATCAGCCATAACATTAAAACTACCTTCTTGTTTCTACAGTCACTGTCCATTTTATCAGCTCCACTTACCATATAAAAGAACTTTCCAGTTCTACAATTACTGACTGTAGTCCATCTGTTTTTCTACATACTTTTTTAGCCTGCTTTCACTCTGTTCTTCAATGGTCAGGACCCCCACAGGACCACCACAGAGCAGATATTATTTAGGTGGTGGATCATTCTCAGCACTGCAGTGACACTGACATTGTGGTGGTGTGTTAGTGTGTGTTGTGCTGGTATGAGTGGATCAGACACAGCAGCGCTGCTGGAGTTTTTAAATACTGTGTCCACTCACTGTCCACTCTATTAGACACTCTTACATAGTTGGTCCACCTTGTAGATGTAAAGTCAGAGATGATCGCTCATCTATTGCTGCTTTTTGAGTTGGTAATCTTCTAGACCTTCATCAGTGGTCACAGGACGCTGCCCACAGGACGCTGTTGGCTGGATATTTTTGGTTGGTGGACTATTCTCAGTCCAGCAGTGACAGTGAGGTGTTTAAAAACTCCATCAGCACTGCTGTGTCTTATCCACTCATACCAGTGCTGAGAATGATCCACCACCTAAATAATACCTACTCTGTAGTGGTCCTGTGAGAGTCCTGACCATTGAAGAACAGCACGAAAGGGGGCTAACAAAGCATGCAGAGAAACAGATGGACTACAGTCAGCAATTGTAGAACTACAAAATGCATCTATATGGTAAGTGGAGCTGATAAAATGGACAGTGTGTGTAGAAACAAGGAGGTGATTTTAATGTTATGGCTGATCAGTATATATACACAGTAGATATACTTATATATACAGGGTGAGTCAAAATTATGTTACCACTAATGGATCTATTCCCCGTTAAATGTGTGCCCAAGCTTTAAATGTTACTGTTGCTAGCTGGATTTTGTGTGTTGAACATGATGGCGAACAGGTTGAGACTGTATATATATATATATATATATATATATATATATATATATATATATATATATATAACCTGAGTTATTTTGTTTTAAAATAACACTGTGCTGATACATGTCTGCATTGCAGAAGACCCTGAATACACAAATTCTGACAATCCATTGTAGAAAATGTACAGGTGATCATTTTGAAATGTACGGCACTAGAGCACCACCGCCACCTTGTGCTCGAAAAAAGTACAACCGCCCATATTATACAATGCCAACAGTGGAAAGGAAAAAAATTGTTAAGAGGAACCAGACTCAACAAGAGAAAATATGTAAAATTATGTACAAATAAATTATTTCTACTAAAAGTGTACTAGTATACACCGATCAGCCATAACATAAAACCCCCTCCTTATTTCTACACTCACTGTCCTTTTTATCAACTCCTCTTACCATATAGAAGCACTTTGTAGTTCTACAATTACTGACTGTAGTTCATCTGTTTCTCTGCATGCTTTGTTAACCCCCTTTCATGCTGTTCTTCAATGGTCAGGACTCTCCCAGGCCCACCACAGAGCAGGTATTACTTGGGTGGTGGATCATTCTCAGCACTGGTGGTTGTGTGTTAGTGTGTGTTGTGCTGGTATAAGAGGATAAGACACAGTAGCGCTGATGGAGTTTTTAAACATCACTGTCACTGCTGGACTGAGAATAGTGCACCAACCAAAAATATATCCAGGAAACAGCGTCCTGTGGGCAGCATCTTGTGACCACTGATGAAGGTCTAGAAGATGACCAACTCAAACAGCAGCAATAGATGAGCGATCGTCTCTGACTTTACATCTACAAGGTGGACCAACCAGGTAGAACTGTCTAATAGAGTGGTCAGTGAGTGGACATGGTATTTATCTGTGGTGGTCCTGTGCTCTCAATGTTAGCTGTGTCACAGCAGCTTGTAATTCATAGAAGATTGTTGGTATTTGTATTTTATCTGACTGCGCAGTCAAATTTTTTTCTTAGAATGAGGTGACGGTTTGGAGTTTTTTTTTTTCTTTCAACCTTGGCAAGAGACCACTGTTTACAAGAAATAACGTGCCACCACTCGAAAGACTTGGGACATAAAGCAGTTCACATTGGCTCAACGCTTTACCAAAACACTTACGTTGGTTTGCTATATTTAACGAAGCAGCCAGATTAGTTTTACACCCTGTAGCTTCATGTGATTTCACCCGGTTCTTAGTCCTAATTCCTTGATGAATTACAATACATAAAGTTCATTCTACTTTAAAACTGTAACCGAGTATGATGGGAGCGGGGTGTGCAGGGGGTTAAGAGAGCACTGAAATCTTAGTTGTTTTACCTTTCATGGGCCTGCGGCTAAGACTTAGCTCATTCTGTCTATACAGATTAGTTTAAAAGATTCCTGCTTATACTGTGCTTGTTGAAAGAGCAACAATAATCCTAAAACAACATTATTTGCTCACAGAGAGACACAGAGCATTGCTGCAGGGTTCAAAAATGCTTTTTATTATTAGATGTATATATTTTTTTTAAATTTCAGAATGTTTCTAGTGTAACACCTAATAATGTTACCTAGTGGGAATGACTGCAGACTACATTCTTATTATACCATAGGGAAAAATTACCCAATCATTAGTCGGTCATTAATGATAAAAGGAAAAGGATCATTAAGAAAATTACAAGCCCAAAAGGCAAGCAGCTAAACCAACATGTACACACATTCTTCCTCTTTAATCATTGGGATGCATTTAAAGACACCCAAAGCATCACATAAATCACACATTACACTAAATTATAGTTAGCACAAACAAAAATAAAACACCCACTTACCCACTGATTGGTGCAATTTATTCATCTTCAATAATTTATTCTTTTTAATCAGGGTAGCGTTAGGTCAGGCAACACAGTGAAGCTAGGCATAAAGAAGGAATCTGGACAGGTACCTATCACATACAGTATATGAAAAAAAGTATTCACACCCCCACCACAGCACAGCAATGTATTGAGGTGCTGACTTGCCCTCCAAATTCCCCAGATCTCAATAAAATCGAGCATCTGTGGGATGTGCTGGACAAACAAGTCCGATCCATGGAGGCCCCACCTCACAACTTACAGGAGTTCAAGGATCTGCTGCTAACATCTTGGTGCCAGATACCACAGCACACCTTCATGGGTCTAGTGGAGTCCATGCCTAGACGGGTCAGGGCTGTTTTGGTAGCAAAAGGGGGACCAAAACAATACCTGCACCACCTGAGCCCCCCCAAGAAGGAAGTCTTAAGAGTACAACTTAAATATATAAAATATATTAAATATAAAACACTTTATTTAAGCAATAGAACACGAGAGGGAGTGTGTTATCGCGAATAACATCACGGCTGTGATTCGGTCGTAGATCATCACAGCCGTGATGTAATTCGCGATAACACACAACCTCAAGTGTTCTATTGCTTTTATACAACAGTTTTTACAAAATAAAGAAAGAAAATAAATCATAGAAGTCCTGAATTTCATAATAAATATGCTTTAATATTGACAATACCCTCCGCCAAAAAGTAGTTCCACAACGAATATAAAATTTAACACTACAAAGCAGACATCCCAAGTTGCAATAACTCATTTCAGGGAGGTAAGAACAAGAAGAAGAAGGCAAGAACCTCCGAAAGGAAAAAAAGAAATAAAAAACCTCTCGCACACACCAAAGGATATGGGTGATAACAGAACTTCTAGGAGCTGCTAACTGGGCTATTAAGCTAACTGTTCGCATTACAAACACATTAATGTTCCCTACATAGTGCACTAGATTGTGTATCAGATCACGGATATATGTTCCCTACATAGTGCACTAGATAGTGAATTTGACAACTGATTTATGTTCCCTACACTGCGCTAGATTGTATATCAGATAACGGATTTAAAATGCGATCGGGAAAAAAGGCTGTGTCGCCTGCGTGCGCGTTTGTGTGCATGAAGCTTGTCGTTAATGGAAACGCATCAGCGGAATAATACAGTTGTGGTGTGAAAAGACCGTGCTGTTATCACGAATATCAGCACGGTTAGAACGCTTCTCAACCAATCAGATTGTAAGGTCTGAACTAACTGTTGTATAATAAACAATGATAAATGCACATAATGCTCACTTAACTCTATATCACATGATTGTCACATAATCATTAGTATAACAGTATAACTGTAAATAATCATAAAAAATAACCCTCATTACTTATGATTGGACAGGATGTATGTTGGGGTTGGCCCTACCACATAATACTGAGGCAAGTTTTGGCATAAAGGCACAATGTGTGGAGTGCTTTATTAACTAATTGCTTCGCTGCATAAGAGGCATGTAAAGAACTATGCTTGTTTTGAAATTACTGGCCCTTTTGTAATAACACACTTGCCCAAACTGGAAAAAGCATTTGTTTGGGTGTAACAGTGTTCCTGTAAGTCCTTGCAAATTCACACTGTTTTACTGTTTTAAGAAATCAGATAGCTAAACCACTGCATCATTCTGCAAGTAAATGTTTCATTACTGTAGTGTTGATTAGTACCAGCAGACATAAACTAACCAGCATCCATGTAAACTCGTAGTGTTCTTTCTCAGCGCTTCTAACAGGAAGACTGAAAAGTCCAGCGGTCTTGTTGTTCTGTTGTCAAAGTTCTCCTACATCATGTGCTTGTTCATCTTTCTCATTCTTGCTCTCTGGGTTCTTCACTGAGCTTTTAAACCCCAAGTCACCCTTCCATACCTCCTTCAGACATTCTGTAAAGAAGACACACACCGGTAATGTCTGGATGTGTTTACATATAAAATGGCATGCAGGGATGCGAAGACAATTAATGCACAGGTGGTGTTATGTTAATACAAAGCAGAGTTGATGCTTTATTCCGCTTGTGTACTTGCAACTTGTCAATGCTTCCACCATTGCTTTTTTTAAAGCACACGTTTTACCTTTTTATGTGTATGCTTCATATTTGGAACTTAATTTATAGCAGATATAAACATTATCTACATATCACAAGGGCGGCACAGTGGCTCAGTGGGTAGCACTATTGCCTTACAGCACGAAGGTCCTGGGTTCGATTTTCAGGTGGAGCGGTCCGGGTCCTTTCTGTGTGGAGTTTGCATGTTCTCCCTGTATCTTTTTGGGTTTTTTCCGGGAGCTCCGTTTCCCCCCACAGTCCAAAGACATGCAAGTGATGCGAATTGGAGATACAAGATTGTGTATGACATTAAAGACTTAAATTGATTAATCTTGTGTAACCAGTAATAGTGCCGGTTCCTCCTCTACAACATCGGGAAGATTCGGCCATTTCTCTCCAGGGAAGCTACCCAGATTCTGGTCCAATCACTTGTAATCTCACGGTTGGACTACTGCAACTCCCTCCTGGCAGGAGCTCCCATGTCCACTATTAAACCCTTGCAGCTCATTCAAAATGCAGCTGCCCGTCTGGTTTTTAACCAGCCCAAACACTGCCACATCACCCCACTGCTGCGTTCTCTTCACTGGCTTCCTGTAGCTGCACGCATTCAGTTTAAAACACTGATGCTCGCCTACAAAGCCAAAAATGGACCAGCCCCAAGCTACCTTCGCGGTCTAATCAAACCCCGCTCTGTACCACGCAACCTCCGAGCCACTAGTCTTGCTCGACTTGATCCTCCACCCAGAACTAGAGGAAGACAAGCATCAAGGCTCTTCTCTGTTCTAGCACCCAAGTGGTGGAATGAACTTCCTGTCTGTCCAAACATCTGAGTCTCTTGCTGTCTTTAAAAAACGATTAAAAACGACCTCTTTACTAAGCACTTAAGTACTTATTTACTAACATTTTTCTTCCATTTCCAAAAAAAAACAAAAAAAAAACAAAACACTTTGGTTCTAACAGGTTTCAGCAGATTTGTGTTCTTCGACTGTTGTTTACTAAAACTTGAGAAATGAAATGTTTACTATGGAAGCACTTCTGTAAGTCGCTCTGGATAAGAGCGTCTGCTAAATGCAGAAAATGTAATGCAAATGTAATTACCTGTCTGGTCATGAATGTAACCAAAGTGTGTAAAACATTTGTGACTTGTCACACTTCTTGTTTTAACCACTGAAACGTTTTGGACTTCCTTAGCTGCACCAGGTCACCACAGTGGATCATTTATCGACATATGTGATATGGCTTTCCTAAAGCAATTCTTGGTTGGGTCTGGCACTAAGGGTGCACTGATATTTATGTATTTCCCCCTGTATATGTATTATCTCTCAATCTAGTCATTTTCAATTCCTGAGCTTGCACAATCCCCCGATTTGACCATGGAGAGCTGGATCACCATACGCCCCCTCTGACACGTGTCCAATCTGCAGCCACTCCCTGTGACCCTATTTTCAACCTCACACCATTCCTGTAGATTGCATATCAAAGTGGCTGCTGCGCCACCTGGGTGCCCCTATTATTCAGCACTTACTGTGTGAATACTGCTGCTTTCATGTGCCATGTTAAGTTACACAAAAGCTGTACTTGTACAACTATTTTGCTAACAATGTTAGTTAATGCTACTGGTCATGGTGGAGGAAACAACAGTTTCAGTAGTCAATAAAAGTGTTTTTTTTTTTTTTTTTCTAAAAATGGATAAAAGCGTCTGCTAAATGCTGAAAATGTAAATGTGAATGAAGGAAGCATGATGTAATTGTTCTTTTATACACTGTGTGTAAGTGTGTGAGTGTGTGTGTGTGTGTGTATATATGACTTTCTCAGACCTGAGTCAGAGTTTTTTAGGACATGAGCTTCACAAAGGAACCTCTCCAGTCGTTCCTCCTGGTGATGAAAGTACCAGTCCTCTACCACCTCCTCATATTCCTCCAACATGGTCTCACACTGAAACATAATAGTGTGTGTTACCACCCGCACAGCTCTCACCCCCTTAACCTCATCATACACGTTTTCACAATGCCTGTCATGCTTTTGCACTGTACCTGCTGTGCAGATGCTGTGCATTACAAAACACACATAATGTCCTGTACCACATCTACACGTTTAATAAAAGTACACACAAAACACGTCTAACTGCACAACCCACCTTAATATCTGAATTATTATTACCTGTCTTTTCAGGTCTGCCACCTCTATCGACGGCTCATCCCAGAGCTCATAAGGAACACCCAGCTCTACTTTTACTCCCTTATCAACCAGGTTCTTCAAGGTGCTCATGGTCTGACTCGTGCCCTAGCAAACAAATACATTAGACTAGAAGTATCTGTTTCATTCATTTAAAAAGACAAAAAATAAACAGTTGTAGGCATCTTTAGAATGCCAAGACTGCCATGAAATACATGTCCATTTCAGGTCTAGCAAATAAGTCTATTAAACAAAACCCAAATAAAACCTTAGCATATCGAAGGCTCCCTGGTCTCTCAGCATGGACGTGGTACTGTAGTATTCCCTCACAGATGTTGTCCACAGCTTCCGTCAATCTTGTTTCCCTTGTAAAAATGCAGTAAAAAGATGATCAACCAAAACAAAAAAAAAACAAAAATCTATATTAAGCGTTATATCTCTGTCTTTGTGCCAAGCAAAAACACTACGGCTGTTTTATCCTTAGTTCTTAAAACCAATTTATTCTGATTTTCCTTTCAGACTTACGAGGTGTTGTACTTGATTTTGCGTCTGCGTTTTCCAGTGTCCAGCACCTCCCCAACCTCCAGAACCTCTCTGGAGCGACCGGTCTTTTCCAGTGTTGTCTGCAGTTCTACTGTCAAAAACTTACACACTGTACAAAAGAAAAGAAATAGGGTAAAAAAAATAGTACAACTGAGTCTATATCCACTGCATCTTTAGCATGAGTCTTTATCACATACAAGAAGTTGAACTATACAAATAAAAAATAAAAATCTAATGAAAGTTGCTTTTAAATGAATTACAGGGACATTTATGGTAGTAAATAATAATTTAAAATATACAATTACTGAGCATGTCTGATAGCACTACCTACTGCTGAGACCCATATTAACTACGTTCTTAATAACATTCTTAAAGGCTTTTAGCATCCATCATCCACATGACTGTAGGAAATGTATTAATCAAAGAGTTCTACAATATTTTGCTTCACATTAAGTTTTATTGCCTTTTCAATAGACATGCTTTTATTAAAATAAATGTTATTAAATTCAGTGTTACCAGGTGAGAGTGGTTAATTGCTGTAAACTGTATGCACATTACACAAAGTCAAAATTTACATAAACTTGTAAATATGTATATCATGATGGTCTTTTGATTTCAGTGATTTCCACATCATACTATTTTGTCCAAAGAGAATTGGTTGGGGGTGGGGGGCTTAAAAGGTGCTAAGTAAGCAATTTTCAGTTAATTAATTTTGGTCAAACTCTCACCTTATTATGAGAAAACAAACGTCTGGATGGTTAGATGTAATGCAATAAAAAAACAGGTCTGACGGGAATTAAAAAGCTGCTGAAAAAATAAAGCTCACTTGACTGTGGACAGTTCCACTCATGTTCCAGGTGTTTCTAATCTTGAATGTTTTTGTTTGGATGTGTTGCAATCACTCAGTCTCAGAATAAGTCGTTAAACAGCCATAACACACCTGCCGCTTTCAAGTTTATGTAAACTTTTGACTTTAGCTTTAGAAGTTTTTTTCATAAAGGTGAAAAACATGACAGCAAAAAACTAAATATAAAATATGAAATAAATAAACAATTTAATATAAACACGCTTTTCAAGTACAATACATATCCATAGCAGCTTTACTGTTTCTTCATCCACACTGTTTAACACTACTGTAAACTAAGTCGACAGCCTGCTGTTGAATACCTTCACATTTATTAGGAAGACGCTCTTCATGCTCCGCTACAGCGAGGGTTAACATTAAAACCAAACATAAAGCTAAAACCTCCATTATTACTGGTTTATTCTACATTCAAGTCAAACTTGCATCAAACTTCGGCCACATCAACAGCCTCGGGGAGACTGGAACGATGAAACTGAGCATGCGCACTTTTGCAAGCGAAATCAACGCACACCCCTTTAGGGAAGGGTTACCAGGTTGTTGTAATTAGTGCTTCATCCTGACTTTTTTTTAACCAGGTTGCCAGGTTATGTAAAAAGACACTTATCCTTAATACAAAAAAAACTGTCTATTTTTGCTTCGGCACAAAAAGAATTTGTTTAAATAAGTCTCTTCTAACCGTAGACTGATTTTAACACAATTAGCCAATTAAATATTAAAACCTTATTGCAAAGTATTAACGATGAATATTGGATGGCATACGTAAAGGCTCTTTTCCTTATCCTTACTTTGCTTTGTAAATTAAAAGTGTATTTTAAAAATGTGTGTTCAAAATGTTGCCTTTTTAAATCATGTCAATGGGTTCTCATTGGATGCTCTTATTGTCTGTTTCTGTGTATTCCGGGTTTCCACTGTTTCTACTAATTAATTAATTAAATTACTTTTTTTTCTTGTGTTTCATCTGTAATCAGTTGATATATTGCAATGTTTTTGTGTTTTAAATACAGAATTGTATTACCCTAGAACTGTGGTGCTCTCATTACCTACTGCATGTACCACCATTCCGTCATTATTATTATTATTATTATTATTATTTGGTTTCGTATGCTGCTTTAAAATTGCATTTCGAAAATAAGGGCTTTTATTGTGATGCTATGGCTACCGGATGTTGCTATAAAGGCTGTTTGATTTAAACTTCTGAAGAGAGCAGTCTGTATATCTTTGTTTTAATTGAATTTATAAATTGTATTTACACGGTATTAAATGTGTGACAGAGGCGACTGTAATGATGAAAACGTCAGTAAACGAAGCGTGGTGTATATTTACAGTCCGGAGTATGTGCAGACCTGCGACTCTTTATCAAAAGTACCGAACCGGGTGAGAAGGAGCAGCAGCACTAACAGCATCAATACTACACTAATGTCTGAATACGCATACTACTGTACTACATAGTACACCAGAATAGTACGAGTTACCCCTGCTGCTGTACTATTAAGTGGGGTAGTATGCTACTTTAGACGCTACCAATGCAGTCTTCTTTTTGGTTATTGGATATTGTCTCGCTAAACAATTAGCTGTTATACTTTTTGATAAAAGTCGATAAAACATGAAAAGAAAGGCAACAATAGAAATAATAATTTAATGTTGTGTTATAAGTATTACTTTTTAACTTTTCCTGGCACCTATGTAAATAATTCCCTGGTTTACCACGCAGTGTATATATTATATATCATACCGTTTGGTTACTGCCTAACTACTTTTACTACTACTATTAAAAGTAATATAATCCCAATTTCCCGAAAAGTTGGGACATTTTGTGAAATGAAGAATCTGTCATTTATAACTGTAAATTATTAATTAACTAATAAAGGTGCAAAGAAAAAAATATAAACACAAGTTCAATTTGATGCCCACAATGCACAGATTGGAATAAAGGCAGTTTTATCATATCACTTTTTCCATTAATTACACTGTTTAATTGTTTGGGAAATTAGGATTTTAATTGTAGCAGTTTTGCAAGTGGAATTTTTGCCTGTGGTTGGCACTGTCTGATTCTTCTGTTCATTATGTGCCATACATTTTTATTTAAAAAAACAGATCTGGACTGCAGGCAGACCAGACAAGCAAGAATCAAGAATCTGTACTTGATCTGTGTCTGCAAAGCCACACTTTTGTAGTGCATGCAGAATGAGGCCTGGAGTTGTTTTGCTAAAATAACCATGGCACACCCATGAAAAGACGTTTCCTCTGTGGAAGTATCTGTGTCTCTTAAATCCAAACTGATGCCAGTTTTTTTTTCCCCACAAGTTGACCTATTCAAGTAATGACATAGGCAGTGATGCATCCCTATACCACAACAGGTGTTGGCTCATGCTGATAACAGACTGGATGTTCCTTTTCATCTTTGGCAGGAAGGACTTCGTTGACTCATCTGACCACAGCAAATGTGTTAACTGGTTTTGCATTATTTTAACATAGTACATTGGAGCCCATTTGCCTATATTTATCACAGTATCTTGACTCTTTCTCTGGCAAGGACACCTGAGGGCTTGAAGATCACACACATTTAACAATGGTTTCTTGTCTTGCCCTACATGACTGAGATTTAGATTATCTAAATCTGTTTACTATATTAGATATGGTAGATGATATATGGTAGACACCAAAAGTATTTGCACTCTTACATGAATGGCTACTTGATTAGGTGGACTGATCCTCATATTTATATAATTAACCAGTTAACCAATCATATTGTACCATTATTAGTGTCACTACTGTATCGACTGTCCATTTTAAAAGCATTTTATGTTTGTCCTTTTTGTTAATTATGACAAATTAAGTGCCTACAAATTGCTCACAGAGAACAGAGTACAATCAGTAATTGTGTATGTTCACAGTGAACCCATAGTGTATGTGCAGGGCTGACATACATTTGCAGCTTTACATACATTTGACATACATTTGGCTTTAAGAAACATGTTACTCTTGTCATGAGGGATTATTAAAACAATTATTTGTGTGTTTTTTTCTTTCTGCAGGCAAGTATGGTTCATTCCCTGATTGAAGCTTATGACTTGTTAAAATACATGAGGTATGAATGTGGGTTCTTTATTTACCACATATATTAATACATGTAATAAAAGGTGCCTAATTTGTTAAATATAAATAAAATAATATACAAAAAATAAGAAAAACTAGATAAATAAGGTAAATGATGTAATACTTTTTAATCCTTTCATAAACATATTAATAACACATCTTTACATTTCTATTAAACAGTTTAGATGTACTTATTTTTGCTAGACTTTAATGTTTTTATAAAAAGGCAGCAGTTGGACTGGCTACTCTAAACCATCCCTGGGAGTGACTGAGTGTAAATAATTGAGCGTAAATGTGATAACCTGTAATGAGTTGATGTTCAGTTTTTGGTGTGTTCTGATTTTATGGCCTTCAATGTATCCTAGATAGACCTACATAATTCTCCCCAGGATAAAACGGCCACTGAGGATATTAATAAAAAAAGTTTAGGGAATTTTCAAAGCAAGGCCACAAAATTACAAATCATTTTACCACTGCTATTATATATCTGTTATTCTGATTTTGACTTTTATTTTTGATATATTTTTACATTGTACTGTCTATTTGTCTATTTTTTGTACTGAGTGCCTTGCTATCTATTCGCTGCTGTAACACTGTGAATTTCCCCACTGTGGGACTAATAAAGGATTATCTTATCTTATAATGTGAGTGTATGTATATACAGTATATATACATTGTGGAATGAGACTGGATGTTATGCTAACTTTGGAACAATTTAATCATTTGTAGGGTGGTGAAGCCTCGTATGGCTTCACTAGAACAGATGGCAGTTTTCCATACACATTCCTATCTGGAGCATCTTCATAAGATCAGCCAGAATGGAGAAAATGATGACCCACAGTCAGTAGATTTTGGACTGGGTAAGAATTTCTTTTTCTGTGGACTCATGAATTTAAAATGAAGGATTATTGTGGGCTGTGATATGTTAATTCTCTGGAATCCTTATTAAACTGAAATGTTTTTACTGACCATTGTGCTTGCAACACAATCGAAAAATGTTGGGACAGTGTGTTGTTCACCACTGTGTTAGTTAGACTTTTTCAAAAGTATTTATAAAAACCCAACATTACTGCACCTGATACACACATAACAGTACAACACACTCTACCAGTTCTCACCCATATAGTGTTGTTGCAATGCTGAAAATGGTCCAGTCAGTAACTGTATACCCATAAGGTGCATCTTTATGGTAGATCATAAAATGGCCAATGAATGTTAATACAAGATATGTGAACCTATATGGCCAATATTTGTATATTGTGTGTTCAGTGTATTAAATGTACTAATATGTGTGTTGAAAATATACCGAGTTAATCACACGTTGACTACTGTAGATTAGAGACCTAATTCTAGAGAGGAGACTGTATAGATCTAGTGTTATATTCCGTTATAGACACCAGAGGGCAGTAAAAACCAACTCAAAACATTGTTTAAAAACCAGTTTGGCTTCAGTTAGTGAGCATGGTCAGAATTTGAATTCATGTTGGATGAAGGCCATGTGTGTGCTAGATTTTTAACAGGCTGACACTTCTATTGCTAATGGAAAAAAATCATTATTCTTAGCAGAAGAAACAGCAGTTTTCAGATCTTTTTAGAGCAGATTTGTGGTTAATGTTTGCCTGCTGTTCCATTAGGGTACGATTGTCCAGTGGTGGAGGGTATATTCGACTATGCAGCGGCGGTTGGTGGAGCCACACTGACAGCTGCCCAGTGTCTGCTGGACAGAAAATGTGAAGTGGCCATCAACTGGGCAGGAGGATGGCATCATGCCAAGAAGTAAGAGAACACAGCAAAGTCTGGTTTGTTCATCTTCAAGCAATTACCAGATTCTCAGATCAAGTGCATCAGTAGAGCTGCTGATTATTTTCTTCTTTTTACACGTACTATATAAGTACAGTACAATGTAGTCCACTGATTCATTTCGTTGTACTTGTACTATAGTTATAAAATGATTCTGATAGGGATGATTGACTTGTAAAATGGATTTGCATTTTGAAAGTGCTCTGTAAAGCCTAGATCATGCAGTACACACCAACTGCATCACTGTTGACTTGTGTTGTGGAAAAAAATCACACTTGAAAATGTGTGTCAAATATGTGTCAATAGACAATAACATGGTTGTCCTTACTGACGGGAACAGAGATACCCACTGAACGCTCCAACCTCCAGACAATTAAATAACAATATATGAGCTAACCCACTACCAAATTTAATATTGGCTAGTAAGATGCCTACATAGACATGATTGGTGTCTGTGAAGTTGGGTGTTCAAACAGCCCAGCGAAATGGGAGGTGCATTTGTCAGTGTGCTCTTAGTTATTGTTCCAAGCACAGATAAAATAAGAAGGGCAAAAATAGGGGAAAAAATTTGGTGTAAAACTGTGTCTGGTATGCAGTAGCGGCTCCTAAATACAGGACCAGCCGTAAAAAATATTAGCTGACTGTTGAAAATCTATCTAAGATCTAGCACATTATGTGCAGTACAGCCCTAATTACTTAAAATGTTTTTTATTAATATTAGCAATGTAATTATTTTGAATCTGTAATGGTCAGCACTGTAATTAATTCTATGGACAAGTCAGATATTTAGCAGCCAAGAAAATGGCAAGTTCTATTCTTGTAGTGCAAAGACTGGATCAAATTGTTTTTGTGTGTGTGTGTGTGTGTGTGTGTGTGTGTGTGTGTGTGTGTGTGTGTGTGTGTGTGTGTAAAGGGATGAGGCGTCAGGCTTCTGCTATGTAAACGATGCTGTTCTGGGAATCCTGAAACTGCGAGAGAAATATGAAAGAGTGCTCTATGTGGACGTGGACCTTCACCATGGCGACGGTAATAATTCATCACTGTTGTATTTACATTTACAGCATTTAGCAGATGCTTCTATTCAAAGCGACTTACAATTGTGAACGTATGCCATGCAAGCAATTGAGGGTGAAGGTCCTTGCTCATGGGCCCAATATTGGCAACTTGGCAGTGGTGGGAACTGAACCAACAAACTTCTGATTACTAGTCCAGCAACTTAACCACTGAGCTTCCACCACCCCCTGATTTTACCCTCTAAATCAGCTTTAGTAATTATAATGGGACGTTTTATTAAACCAGGTAAATAACGAGGGTTCTTCAAAAAGTTTTCGCACTTTTTAAAACTCTATTTATTAAGAATTTCAAAAACAAATGACATCACTTTTCTCTAGTCACCTTCCAATTCATTTTTCTGGCACTGCACCAACTTTTTAATGCCATCAGCAAATAATTGTTTTGGTTGAGCACGTAGCCACTGATGTACTGCTGCTTTCATCATCACATGAAAATCTTCTTCCCCTTAAAGCTTCTTTGAGCGGTCTAAAAAGGTGGAAATCAGATAAATTTGCTAAATTCGGACTATGAGCGCTCTCTCAGACACGACCAATTACTCCTCCTTCCACCCATACTGTTTCCAATGAAAATATAAAAGTGCGGAAACTTTTTGAAGATCCCTTGTAAATCAGTACATGATATTTACAGACAAAATCCTGGTCTGCCTGTACTGCTAATTCTCCAGAATTACACCAGTGACTCTTACAACCATCAAGTGGGCAATGGAGGCGTCAGATGGGGAGCTTAGTAAAGCTCTCTGTACGTGACACAGCTCCTTGATTGGGCAAGTATGGGGGGCATGTAGTGATCCGGCTCTTCTTGATCAAACTGGGCATTGTGTAAGCGGAAGTACAGTCTTGGAAGAATTTAACTAACTTGGTTAAAGCTTAAAAACGTCTGATTGCTTCAAAATAAGGATTAATTTTGATGTTTGATCCACTGTGTTCTGTTATGTGCAGTTAATACTGATAATTGAATAATCTGGGCCTACTTTTACTACAAACGGCCTTGATCATGCCTGTGTTTCATGCATAAAATCCATAAACTTAAAACTGTGGACTATTAAAACACATTGGCCTTGTGCTGTTTTCTGGGCTCACCTGGGAGAAAAGCCACTAGTTACCACTACTTAGACCTGTTGCTTTAGCTAAGCATCTGTTGTACCTCAACTAGCTAAGAGCAACAGATGCTAATTTATATATTTCAATGAGTTCCCAGATGAGTCTAATCAGAGAATAGTCAATGAGCTCTGTTTTCCCCAAAAGATTGTCATATTTCTGATATTAGATTTGACAAAAACATTTAAGTTTGGTTGTAAAATGCAGCTTTTATAATATTTGTTGTTTATGTCATCTTTGATTTGATCTGCAGGTGTTGAAGATGCCTTCAGCTTTACTTCCAAAGTGATGACCGTGTCCCTGCACAAGTTCTCTCCTGGCTTCTTTCCAGGTTTGTTCAGCATGCCTCTTTTGCCTCAGTGCAGATCAGCCTGGCTTTTAATTCACTTAATTGACAGCCATGTTTCAACCGATGCCAAGTTCTAAGCAGCTCCACGTCAGTGCCCATAGAGTCTGATTACCGAGCCGATAGTACAGACAATGGCTTTGCTGACTTAAAGAGAATAGCGCACAACAGGGGCTCGCACCAGAGTTTCAGCCTGCAAAGCTTCTGTGGTGCTTTTTGTTACGTGCACTAAACAAATGTTATTAAACTGGCACTCACACAATGTACTCAGCTAAACAATGACTTTTACTATATTACATACTATTTTACATTAATTTAGCCCGGTACAGCTCCTGTCAAATAAGAATGTATTTTAATACTTATATTTAAATATTTAACCCCCCTCATCTTTAAAGGTGATGTGTTTAAAATGTAATGAAAATATACAGCAATAACTCTCAGAATTTTTATCAGAATATTTATTGATACATACAAGCCATTTGATAACATGAGTTGACTTAAAAAACATCTGGTTCTGTTTGCAAATGTCCTTGTTCACTATTATTTTAATCCCCTTGATACTTGGTAGAACTTCTTTTTGCTTTGATAGTCTCTAATAAGCAATTTTGGTAAGTGCTAACAAGCTTCTGAATCATATAATAAATAATATATTTATTTTGAGGTAATATATATATAAAAAGAGTAAAACAATATACCACAAAAGGTGTCAGTAAACAAAGAAAGAATATTTATTGTTGCATACAAGCCATTTTGATAACATAAGTTAACATATACTGATCAGACATAACATTAAAACCACCTCCTTACCATATAGAAGCACTTTATAGTTCTACAATTACTGACTGTAGTCCATCTGTTTTTCTGCATGCTTTTGTTTAGCCTGCTTTCACCCTGTTCTTCAATTTTCAGAACTCTCACAGGACCACCACAGAGTAGGTATTATTTGGGTGGTGGATCATTCTCAGCACTGCAGTGACACTGACATGGTGGTGGTGTGTTAGTGTGTGTTGTGCTGGTATGAGTGGATCAGACACAGCAATGCTGCTGGAGTTTTTAAATACCATGTACACTCACTGTCCACTCTATTAGACACTCCTACCTAGTTGGTCCACCTTGTAGATGTAAAGTCAGAGATTATCACTCCTCTATTGCTGCTGTTTGAGTTGGTCATCTTCTAGACCTTCATCAGCGGTCACAGGATGCTGCCCACGGGGTGCTGTTTGCTGGATTTATTTTTGGTTGGTGGACTAGTCTCAGTCCAGCAGTGACAGTGAGGTGTTTAAAAAATCCAGCAGCACTGCTGTCTTATCCACTCATACCAGCACAACACACACTAACACACCATCACCATGTCAGTGTCACTGCAGTGCTGAGAATGATCCACCACCCAAATAATACCTGCTCTGTGGTGGTCCTGACCATTGAAGAACAGGGTGAAAGCAGGCTAAAACAGTATGTAGAGAAACAGATGAACTGTAGAAACAAGGAGGTGGTTTTAATGTTATGGCTGATCGGTGTACTTGTTGATAGAAACATCTGGTTCTGTTTGCAAATGTCATTGTGCGATATTATTTCCTCCCCAGTCTTGGTACTCTGTACTTGGTGGAACATTTTTTTGCTTTGATAACCTCTAATAAGTGATTTTGGTAAGTGCTAACAGGCTTCTAACACCTCTTCATTCTTCTCATGCAAAAGCTTCCAGCTCAAAAGCTCGTGGCTTTAAATCCCACCAACAGATTTTCTGTGGAAGATTCTGGACACTGAGAAGGTCACTCCAGGATATTCCAGGAAAGATTTCTTAAACAAGCTTTGGTTGATTTGGAAGTGAGCTTGGGATTATTGTCTCACTGGAAAGTCCAGTTATCACCAAAGTTCAATTTTACCACAGAAGGGAAAACATTCCTCCACAAAATGCTTGGTATTTCTGTGAATCCATGATACCACATGGTCAAGTTTGCCAGCTTTTGCAGAAAAAAAAACATTCAATTTGTGTGAATCATCACTGAGCCACCTCCATGACTGACTGTTTGGTTAGTATCCTTCTGTCACCACACCAACCAAATATTCATATAGCAAAACAGTTCCTCAATAGGAATGTGTCCCAGAACTCTGCTGGCCTATCCAAATTCCTTCTGGCGTATTCCAGTCCACACTTCCTATGCTTTCTGGTCAAGAGTGGCATGTGTCATGGGGTCCGGCCATGAAGTCCTTGCTTGTTAAGTGATCTTAAGGTTGCCACTGACACATTTGTCCCATCCTTTATTGGGTCATCCAAGTCTTTTGCAGTAACACGTGGGTTTTCTTCATCATGATGAGATTTTGAGCCACACAACCAGCTAAGTTCCTTGGGAAAAAATAAAAACAAGCTGCAGACATCTGAACCAGCGGAAGTGAAAGATAGCTGCCTCTCGTATCTTGCAGGTGTTACCAAAGCACAGACACTGTACAAGCGCAAACCAAATGATACAGTCAGCAAAAGCCCAACGAGAACAGCATTTAAAGGGCTTTCCCAGGAGCAGTGCATTAGCGCTGACTGAACACAGAGACTGATCAAAGAGGCCACCACAGTCAGTCACCTGCACCTCTATGCCCACTGCCAGACATTATTGGCATGGCAGATGGACATGATTCTGTGATCTGAACCCACTGCCGATCTCTACTGCACTGCTACCGCCAAGCTGTCACTGTTGGGCCCTTTAACACGGCCCTTAAAACTCATTTGTTGAATTAAAATCCTGTCTCAACTAGAAGATGCGTTGGATTAAAGTGTCCATTGAATACATAAATGTTAATGTAGTAATTATTAGACCAGTGGTGGTTTAGAGGTTAAGATATTGGACTAATAATCACAGGGTTAAGGGTTCAAAACCCATAACTGCCACAGTTTTTTAGTGAGCAAGGCTCTTAACCCCTAGATGCTCAAATAGTACGTTTAGATGAATCTGCCAGATGCCTAAATGTAAAGTAAACACATTGCAGAAGGTGTGTTTGTGTGTGTAACTTTGTTTCTGAAGTATTAAAAGTGCATTCTCTCAACAGGTACTGGTGATGTGGGTGACACAGGTCTAGGAAAAGGTCGCTGGTACGCTGTTAACGTACCACTAGACGATGGAATCAGAGATGACCGTTATTTCCAAGTCTTTACCAGGTCTGTTTCTGCATTCCAGAGCACCTCAAAAGCTTTTCCGGCATGTGATCACGCTCGAGCCCACTGTTAGCATGGCACCCTGGGTACACCGGTATGTTATGTGGCTTTTGTTTATTTATTGACAGTGTCATGCAGGAAGTAAAGGCACTGTTTAATCCGGAGGCAGTGGTGATGCAGTTAGGAGCAGACACCATGGCTGGAGACCCCATGTGCTCCTTCAATATGACTCCGGTCGGGGTGGGCAAGTGTCTAAACCATGTGCTGGAGTGGGAACTGCCCACGCTGCTACTTGGAGGAGGTAAGTGTGTATTTTATGTCTGTGTCTTTGTATAGGAAGTTACTGTCAATGATCCTTGTTTACATCTGTAATGGAAATGTAACCTGTTCCTCTTGACTGTATTTGGAAATATATCTTGCTCCTGACTGTATTATCTGTCACCTCATTCATGATCATTACACTCTGGGCAAATGGCCACCTAATTGATTATGATAAATCTTGGATTGTGCTTTGAATGGGTGGGGGAGGGTTGCCTGGTCAGCGCCTCTGTCCCACTTGTGCAAAAGGACTGCCACTCTCATCAAAGTTTGGTATAAAATCTAAGGGTGCTGTTCAGCTTGTCAGAAGCTCACCTGTGGAGTGGACACACTGCCCAGGATTCCTCCTGAGCTCTTGCCAAGACTGCATGGGCTTCCCAGTCTAGAGTTGGCAGGATAATGATCTTAAAGAGCTGATCAATGAGGTTGTTCTTGGTCATTTATATGCTGAATGGTCATTTACAGCATTTGCTTGCTTTTGCTTGTTTGTTTATAAAATACAGTGGTACCTTGAAACTCAACATCATTTGGTTTAGGGAGTAGCGTCAGGTTTAAAAGACATTGAGTTTGAAGGTATTTTTTCCCATAATGATGTATGGTCCCATGGAACTGCATATATTTTAGGCTAATGTAAAATAATGAGGTTGTTTCTGACACTTAAACACTGAAAATAACACAAATATAATATAAAAAACACTGAAATACAATAAACATGCACTTAACCTTTACTTCTTTATTGTTCCCTTATGCTTCTTAATCGTGGAATCCCGTATTCCATGGCGAGTTCAGTAAGAGAGCATTCGCATGACAAGTGACAAAAGCACTTTTGGGCTGACTGCCATTATTTCCTATGAAGTGTGGTGGTGCACAGAGCTTAACATGACTTATTGTACTAAAACAACGGGCGAGGAATTTTATTAGTGGAGAGAACTTATGAGCAGTAATAATTAAGAGAGGTTTAGTGTCTCTATGTCGTTCTTTTAATACATGAAGTTACATTTAACTTTGTTTTTTAATGATAAGCATTTTAGACTCTCGGAAAAGCTGATTCTCACAATTTCTCAGCACCCCGAGCTATAACACAAGTTTAAAAGTGAGAAGTCTCATATGTGCACTTTGATGACGTCCTACCGCACCGCTCAGGCCAATCGCTGAACAAAGCAGCTGTTTATTGTTAATTTGAATTTAAATTAAGAATTTTTTAAAAACTGAACATTTTGACTTTAAGGTAAACGTTGAATGAAACAAACTTCTCCACGAAGGATGCTGAGTTTTTAAGATTTTGAGTTTATGGGCGTCGAGTTACAAGGTACCACTGTACACACATATTGAACTCTAATCCTCGGCCTCATTATTCATTCCCGAAACCTTCTGTCCTGTTCTCTAAGAAGTTCAAATAATATACAGATATTTGTTTTGAGACACAGCAAAACAAAGTCTTTTGAGACCCAATTAACTGGAGTCGCCAGCATAAGTGGCTTTTTGGACATGTAAATAAAAACTGTTAGGCTTATGATATGCTTCATATATAACCAAAGCCCACACCAAGCTCATGTCAAAGCTGAGTGTGTTTGTCTGTGCCTGCTGAGCCTGCCTGTTCAGGTTGCCAGGCATGTTGGTCATGTTGCCAGGCAGGAGGCCTAGCCAAGACGTTTATTAGTGTGTCAATAAATGAGGGGGGCTAGAAAGTAAACGGTAGCCCATTTTGGAATAAGCTCTAAACCAGACCTGCCCAGTTGATCCCTGAATGAAGGGTAGTTATTACACTAGTACAATAAGGTATTTTGCTGAAGTTCTGTCTCTATCACTCAGGTGGGTATAACCTTGCCAACACTGCCCGCTGCTGGACCTATCTAACAGCGACTGTCCTGGACCAGACTCTGTCCTCTGAGATCCCAGACCACGAGGTAAGACTCGTGTCCCCTCTTTGCTTTCAACACTCTCTAAAATTCTTCTTTCTTTCCTCCATCACCCCACCAGCACCAGTCCATTTCTGTCTCTCTGTCTCTGCTGAGTCACTGGCCCTAATCAAAGACGTCCTAGCGCCTCTCAATAAACGCGTTTGTTTTCATGTGATTCGGAGAGAAACGGGGGGGCACTCATGAAGGGGGTCTTAACAATACCACTCTGTCCCTGCCTCCTGACTGAGAGGGACTTGTGTTCTCCTTTCCTCCACCTTTTTCTCCCTCTCTTCTCTTTCTTGTGTGTGTGTGTGTGTGTGTGTGTGTGTGTGTGTGTGTGTGTGTGTGTGTGTGTGTGTGTGTGTGGTGAAAGGATGATTTTTTTTTTGGACAGGAGGAATAGTAAATTCCACATGATTGCTTTTTCAGATGAGAAAAAGAAAGACCGAGCAAATGAGACGCTGAAGTGGGGGCGTGGAGGAGCTTTTTGAATGTACAGTAATAGCTTGATATGGTTCTCCCTCTCACACTCACAAAGGCTCTTTTAGCACTATAGACGCTGCTTTCATGGTCAGCCAAAGAAAAGCTGCTCTTGTTTCTTCAAACCTGAACTCTAACAAGAGGTTAACCTTTAACATCATTAAGGCCCAAGCACCTCAAATAAGCCTGAGCAGAAGTGGACAGACTGTTATCGAGCGAGTTTGAGCAGCTGGGGTTTGTTTTGCTTTCATCACGTCATATGGCTATTTTCTGTTCACGAGCTTAATTATATACAACACGCGACTCAGTTTAATACAGCAGCTTTCATTATCATCACTATCCAGCTTGATAGTTACATTCTCCACAGAGAATATTATTTAGTGATGTGAATGTTTAAAACCATTTATTTTTCAAACAGCCTCCCTACTGGACACATCACGATTGCCATGAATTAGATGTGCTATAAAAATATAAGAATATAAACAGTAGTACCTTGTAACTCGACGTCCCCTAAATCTTTGAAACTCTACCTCCTTTGTCGAGAAATTTCTACCCTTAAACTCAATGTTTCCCTTAAACTTGACGTGTGAGCAACTGCGGCTTTGTTCAGCACTTGGCTTGAGCAGTGGGAAAACATCATCAAAGTGCGAATATGAGACGAATCTGCATTTGTAAGGAATAACCATCAAATTCACTCTTAAAGCTCCACATGTATATACAGTACCAGTCAAAAGTTTGGACACACCTTCATTTAATGTTTTTTCTTGATTATTTTTATTTTCTACGTTGTAGATTAATACTGAAGACATTCAAACTATGAAGGAACACATATGGAATTATGTAGTAAACAAAAAAGTGTTAAACAAACCAGAATATGTCTTATATTTTACCAACCCTACCTCTGCACAACACAACTGATGGTCCTAAACACATTAAGAAAGCAAGAAATTCCAGAAATTAACTCTTGACAAGGCACACATGTTAATTGAAAACCATTCCAGGTGGCTACCTCATTAAGCTGATTGAGAAAATGCCAAGAGTGTGCAAAGCTGTCATCAGAGCAAAAGATTCCATATGTGTTCCTTCATAGTTTGGATGTCTTCAGTATTAATCTACAATGTGGAAAATAAAAAAAAAATCAAGAAAAAAAGCTGGTTTTCCCCCCTGTTTTACTTTTAAACTTGTGTTATAGCTCGGGGTGCTGAGAACTTGTGAGAATCAGCTTTTCTGAGAGAGTCTAAAACGCTGTCTACGTGGGTTTCCTTCGGGTGCTCCGGTTTCCTCCCACAGTCCAAAAACATGCAAGTGAGGTGAATTGGAGATACTAAATTGTCTAAGATGGTGTTCGATATACATCAACTGCCCAAATGAGGAATGGCATCCAATGGACACCTTGGTTGCAACTGGAGGACCTAGAATTTGCTGATGACCTGGCACTTTTTTCCCACACTCACCAACAAATGCAGGAGAAAACCACAACCATAGCAACTCACTCAGTACGTCTTGGCCTCAATATACACAAAGGGAAGAGCAAGATCCTCAAAATTAACAATAACAACATAACCCCTATCAGGCTAGAGGGAGAAGCACTAGAGGAAGTGGAGAGTTTCACGTTTCTTGGAAGTGTAGTGGACAAAATGGGTGGGACTGATGCCGATGTAAAGGTACGGATTGGAAAGGCAAGGGCAGCTTTCCACCAGCTGAGGAATGTATGGGGATCGTCTGAACTGCCACGCAACATCAAAATCAGGATTTTTAACTCTATGGTGAAGCCTATACTGCTGTATGGCGCGGAGACCTGGAGGACAACAGTCAACACCATGAGTAAAATCCAGACATTTATAAATACCTGCCTCAGGCGGATCCTAAGAATATACTGGCCAATTACTATTAACAACCTGGAGCTGTGGCATCAAACAGGGCAGCAGCCCGTAGAAGAAGAAATCCTCCAAAGAAGATGGAGGTGGGTCGGCCATACCCTTCGCAAACCTGCATCAAATATAACAAGACAGGCCCTCTTCTGGAATCCACAAGGGAAAAGGAAGAGGGGCAGGCCAAGAAACAGCTGGCGCCGTGACCTAGATGCGGATGTGAAGAGGTCGGGGTACACATGGGGACAACTGGAAAAGATGGCCCAGAATCGCGATGACTGGAGAGCACTTGTTCGTGGCCTATGCCCAAAGTTGGGTGGTAAGGCGTAAGAGAAGAGAGAGTGTTACCGCATTGCGCATTGCACCCAGAGATTTCAGTGAAGCTAAATTCACTGCAACCCTGACCAGGATAAAATGGTTGTAAATAGGGATGTAACGATACACTTTACCCGTGATGCGATGCGACTCACGATACTGGGTTCACGATACGATTTTTTCCTGATTTTTTTTTAAACAAAGTGAAATTGAAGACAAATTATGACAGTTTCCTTTTATTATTTCTCTTTAAATCAAATAAAATACTGTATTTGTGCTTATTTTTTATTTATCTAAATAATGAATGTCCTTTTATTTCTGAGGTAGGTACAAACTATGCAAAACAATGCTGCACATTTCCCTTTTTGTGAAAAAAAAAAAAAAAAAAAAAAGTGAAATTTTTAAACAAATCCCACATTAAATAAATAAATGAATAATACAAATAAAGAAAGTATCCTCACATAAATAAATTTGGCTGGAAAATTCCGAACCTGGCAACCCTGTAGTGATGTCAACCAGGCGAGGTGAATAGCGCCAGTGCCCTCTGCTGTTTAAAGTGAATATTGATTTGAATCGTTACACATGTGAATTGATTTTTAACTGTCTTGTGGTGCATCGTTACATCCCTAGTTGTAAAACATGCAACTAAAATTGGAAAAACATTCTGTTAACTGTAAACCAAAAAATTACATTTAAAATGTTCACGTAGCCCTAATTTGCTCTAATAGGTTAATTGAATGTCTGCTAACTAAAAATAAGGGTTATTGAAAAAGCCATTTTCAACAGTTAAATAAAGTGGGTTGTGTTAAATGTCATGCACACCTTTGTGATCTTTTCTCTACTTTGAGTGGCTTTCCAGCAGACAGAACTGCAGTGATCAGATCAGATTTTGAGTCTCGCCATATTTTATGGATTGGTTGAATTTCCCTGACTTTGCAAACCCAAATTTCTGGATGAAAGATCAAAGCTGTTGTTTCCTCTTAAAGTATTTCTTAACCAGGATCTTTCATACAAACGTTTTTCCTGAGTTTGGTTAAACTATGTGGAACATCAGTTCTGCCTGTCTAAGCTTCTCCTCCCATCAAATAAGATTCCCACTGTGAGCTCAACTTTTTTACCCCCCCCCCCTATAGTCTCTTTTCTGTTTTCATCTCGCTCTTTCAAACTACAGCGTAAGCCCCCCACCACACACACTCCCTCTCTCTGCCACTATTGTGTGTCTATTCAGACAAACACTATTTCATCCAAACCAAACACTATTAAAATGTAGTTCAGAGAAACGGAAAAGATTGACATTCACGTCTCAAGGGGGAAAAAGATAGAACGATAAAACCGTTACTAAAAAAGCTTGAAAGGAGAGGTGGACCAAGCCCCATTTCACCTGTCTTTTACTCTCTTTTTCCCGCTATCTCGGTTTCTCACTGTCTCCTCTGTGCTGGGATTTGTAGAGAACCCTTTCTGTATTGCCCTGCCAACAGTGGAAACAATAAGAGGCTAAGATCCTCAAGTATGGCAAACAACAGCTTCATTCAAGCAGTCAAGCTCCACACACTCAGACGGGCAGATGACCAAGTGACAGGCCAACACAGGGTTATAGAGGCTAGACCTCTGAAAAGGACACAACCGTCTATTCTTCCCCACTTATTAAAGCAGTAATTCAAGAGTTTGATGAAACTAAATAATAGTCTTGTGCATAATTTTTGTTCTTTTGGTTCGGTTCATGTCTTAATTACTACCCCACCTTCATCTGTTAATGTTTGCTATAATGTGCACTTACTTCATTTACTATATGCAAGTATTGCAGACCACACTTATTCTGATGTTTTTCCTCCTGTGTGGCCCATATTTGTCTTATACTTCACCATAAAAGCATGAGCATCAAAAATCACATGCAATAAGATTTTTTAATTTATTCTGACCTGTTTCACTTTCCTATGGGGTATTTAATTTGAACTTTGGCTGTGGGACCGCAATCTGAACCACCAGATCAGAATTTATGATACTTTTTACTTTTTTTTGTTAGTCCAACTTAACATTTGTCATAATTACACACACACTTATCAGAGTAATATAAACAATATAGATGCATTTTAACATATGCATTTTAACAAAGCAGAAAAGCATGTTAAGTTAAATAAAGCAAACAAAAAGTGAATTTTGGAAACTTTTTAGGTACCCCAACCAAGTATTAAATTAAAGCAATCAATAATTCTCATGGGTGGAAAAGGGTTCCGTTAAGGGCTGCAAGTGGGTCGGAGGAGGCGTGGGCAGCAGTACACCCCCCTCAACTGCAAAAAATCGGGGATCCCCAGCAGCGGAAGACAAATTGACTACACTAAATTGGGAGAAAAATGGGAGAAAAACACACAAAAGAATATATATATTTTAAAAAATCATAATACATATATTTAATGAGAAAAAACAATTTAACATATAAAAATACTTAGAAATTACTTTTAATGCTTTGGCTGACCAGCATGATTGTATTTTGTAAATATAAACAAATTTAGAATTTGAAGCCTGCAGCACAGATACGCATTCCACAACAAGCAAGTAACTTAGTAATTATGAGGTTGTCATGATTGGGTGTAAAAGAGGATCTACCAAAGGAAAATGGTAAATGTTAGTCTAAAGAAGTATTCCATAATGGCCCCTCTAAGACTTTCCGTTGTGCTGCGGAAATTCCTAAAATTCTAAAAATAAGTCTCAGCTGACCAACGCTTCAAGCAGTTTGGGACTGTGCGGTTTTGTCCGTATCCACGCTTATCAGTTTTACATGAGAGACACACTTATCATTTTTGTAGAGTGCTGTTCTTGGTTTTGCTCTGACCCCTGTGTGAAAACAGCTCTGGCTGTCCTGTGGGCTGTCCACATCTGTACATCCTCTCCCCTCTTTTTTTAGGCCCTGTTTTTACTGGTTTCCGCCAAGCTTTTCCCAGCACGGCCCAGTAAAATAACAAACAGTGAGCCTTGTGTTTTCCCTTTTCACTCGCCTAACTGCCTCTGGTTTTGTCTTTACCACCCCCCGCCCTTCACATGCCCTTATTTGTTCTCTCACATATATATATACTCATGCTTGCTCTTTATCTGTAATCACTTTGTGGTGTGTATGGGAGGAGTTCAGTGTGTGCATGGGTGTCTGGCACTGGGAAGTGGACAGTCGGCATCATTTCCCCCTATTGTGTCATGCCCCACACACACACAAACACAGAGCAGTCTGTTATAATACAATACAGAAGAGTCTACCACAGACAGACAACTAGGGCTATATGGCAATGGCTAAAATAATAATCATTAATAGTCTTAATAATTAAATGATTCAGTAAGTGTAGATACAAAATATTGTATTTTTTTGCTTTATCATTTTAAATCAGTAGAGAGCAGCTGTATCTTAAACCCTGTACTTGACAAGCCTATAGAATGTTTACATCTTCCAACAAGAACAAGCTTCTTACTCAAATACAGATAAACAGACAAACTGACTGAATTAATAGATTGGTGCGGCATTGTGGCTAAGTGGGTAGCACTGTCACCTCACAGCAAGAAGGTCCTGGGTGCGATCCCCAGGTGGGGCGGTCCGGGTCCTTTCTGTATGGAGTTTGCATGTTCTCCCTGTTTGCGTGGGTTTACTCCGGGTGCTCCAGTTTCCTTCCACAGTCCAAAGACATGCAAGTGAGGTGAAATAGAGATACCAAATTGTCAATGACTGTGTTTTATATTACCTTGTGTGAACTGATTAATCTTGTAATGAGTAACTACCGCTCCTGTCATGAATGTAATTAAAGTGTAAAACATGACGGTAAAATCCTAATAAACAAACGAACAAACAAATTATTAGATAGGCTAATTTAACACTAGATGAATAGACAGGTGGACATATTGATAGATTAACAGCTGGATGGACAGGCAGAGAGGCAGGCAGGTGGATGAATTAATAGGTTTATATACAGATAGATTTCTGGTTGGTTGATGAATTAACAAATGAATGTAAAAACTTTGCTCATGTTACAAGCGTGTGGCTTTGTAATAAGAGAGTACAAGTGCTAGACTGGCCTGTCTGCAGTCCAGAGATGTCTCCTATTGAAAATGTGTTGTGCGTTATGCCTTTTTTTTTTTACTGATATCTAGACCCACCGAGACCCTGACCAGGATAGAGTGGTGGTACAACATAAAAATCAAATGAAAATATTATTACTTTTATGCTTATAAATACATACTTTTATACTTTGATACTAATTAGTATAACGTCAAAAGACATTAAGTACACATTTAAAGTGGATGTATTATTGGAAGCACACTATATAGACAAAAGTATTGGGACACCCTATTGTAATTTTTAAATTCACGTGTTTCAGCCACAAAAGTTGCTAACAGGTGTAATAAATTATATGCTTCCAACTTTGCATCAACAGTTTAGGGAGGGCTCTTTTCAGTTCCAACATGACTGTGCCCCTGTACACAAAGCAAGTTCTATAAAGACATGAAGTTTGGTTTAAAGAAACTTCAGTGACCTGCACAGAACCCTGACCTCAACGCCACTGAACAGCTGTGTAATGAACTGGAACACCAACTGATCGACATCAGTGTCCAGGCATACAACTGCTCTTTTGATTAAATGGTCATAAATACCTGCAGACATACTTTAAAGCCCTGTGTGAAGCTTTCTCACATAGATCAAACAGAGGTCATTGTACAGTATTTTAATACCATTAGTTTTTGGTTTGGAGTGTCCAGCAAGCTAATAGTCAGGTGTCCAAATACTTTTGACCACAAAGTGTATGCCCATAAGGTGAAATACTGTACATACAATCACAAATGTGCATGCATGCTGGAGGACAACTGTGGCTACACTAGTCAAAAATTGCTAAGCAGTGGGCGCTCAGGTGGCACAGTAGAGCAGACATCTCAAACTCGTCGGTTTAAATCTCGGCTCTGCTACAGGCAGGCTGAAAGCCTACATGAACAATGATTGGCTTGTTGTTCAGGAAGAATGCCAGGGGAGATTCCACATACTTGATGCTGGCTGACTGATGGTGCCTGCACAGAGACTGGGGATAATGGAGATGCTTGACTCTGAGCCCCATATGAACGCACCTCAAGCAAGTGGAAAGATGCAGTCAGCTACTATATTGCAGTCATTCCACTATTAAACCCTTGCAGCTCATTCAAAATGCAGCTGCCCGTCTGGTTTTTAACCAACCTAAACTCTGCCACATCACCCCACTGCTGCGTTCTCTTCACTGGCTTCCTGTAGCTGCACGCATTGTTTAAAACACTGATGCTCACCTACAAAGCCAAAAATGGACCAGCCCCAAGCTACCTTCGTGGTCTAATCAAACCCCGCTCTGTACCACGCAACCTTTGAGCCACTAGTCTCCCTCGAGTTGATCCTCCACCCAGGACTCGAGGAAGACAAGCATCAAGGCTCTTCTCTGTTCTAGCACCCAAGTGGTGGAACGAACTTTCTCTGTCTGTCCAAACATCTGAGTCTCTTGCTGTCATGCTCTTATTTATTTCTTTAAAAAAAAAAAGGTTTTAGCAGATGTGTGTTCTTGGACTGTTGTCTACTTAAACTAGAGTAATGAAATGTTTACTGTGGAAGCACTTCTGTAAGTTGCTCTGGATAAGAGCGTCTGCTAAATGCCAAAAATGTAAATGTACTATACACGTGTCGAAGGGGGCGTGTGTTAGTCACGGCTCTCTTCGGTCAGGAGTGGAGGTCAACATCAATAGAGAGGAAGCGTGGTGCAGTCGGATAATTGGATACGACTAGATTGGGAGGAAAATTGGGGAACTCGAAGATTAGAAGCCCTTACGTCCAATGTAAACGTTATTAGGACGGGGAAAGCTCTCCTGAAGTGAGCTGAGGGTATAAAGGCAGGTGTGCTTTTTAGTGCTTGCACTGGTTCCTAAGCAGAGAGAGTTAGTGTATGAGGTCGTCATATGAATGCTACACTTTTATCTAAAACATTCATACTATTTAGCAGATCTGAGTCTGGCACAATGTAAAAATGCATCAAAGTAGTTTTTCATTCACTTAACAGAACAGTACGTTTGGTTTACTGCTGACCAGAAGTCCACAGCATCGTCCAATCATTGTTTTATAATCTATTTTCACATTTCTGAGACGCGTGTTTGCACGCAGACTTGTGCTTGCGTGCGTTCTCGGCTATCAGCGACTTGGCCCCACCAAACACCGGTGACGTTCTGCTGGCCCTCCACCTCCCAGTCTGTCTCCACAGATTATTATGGTACACATGCCATAATACACTTGCACAATAACACACAGAGGTTGAGGTGTAAAGGAACTGAGTAAGACCCGAACAGTGTGATGTTTGCATTGTCTCCGGATTCACAGATCAGCCCCTGAACATGAGTTGATTTCCTGTTTTTAATTTTATGTTCAAAGCAGGGGTGTGCAGAGCAGTGTGGACACCCAGCGTTCATACATCTGACTCCAAATACATGGAAATTGATACAAATTTGTTTTCCCTTTGTTGCCGGTATAGTGTCCATTGTCCTTGGCAGGGATTTTACTGTGGGTGTGTTTGAAAACCTAGTGAGCTGCCTACTGCCTACCTAGGCAGCTGCCTAAATAAACATGATTCTAATAAGACATTAAACTTATAAGGCAGATTTTTCTTATGGTGATTACGTCACCCCAGTTTTCACATACTAAGCTAACACAGTTGGCCTCAGGCCATTCAAACCAATGGACTGAGGCAGCACAACCCGGTAGCATGCCAGCTAACATCTCCCTCCTTGTACTTAAAATGGTTAAACTGTCACTAACAAGCCCGAATTTTAAAATCAATAACATTAATACACCTTTATACAAATTAAAAACTATTTAAAATTTATGTTTGAAAAGAGCATTCGTCCTCCTGTCTAAATAGTTAATATTTGTACTTTTGTGTCAAAAAAAGTTGTGCCGCACTGAATGCTGGGATTGCCTTCACAGCTAAGGAAGCATCGGATGCTCCCTCGTTAGTAAGTCAGTTTATCGCTTTAAATTAAGGCACCTTAGTAGGCAGCATTTGTAGCAGTTGTAGCCTAGAGGTTAAGGTACAGGACTAGTAATTGGAAGGTCACTGGTTGAAGCCCCACCACTCCTAGGTTACCACTGTTGGGCCCTTGTACAAGCCCACTAACCCTCACTTGCTTAGACTGTATACTATCGTAGTACTGTAAGTCGCTTTGGATAAAAGTATCTGCTAAATGCTAAAAATGTAAATCTTTAAGGGTCTAAGAATTCGGATAGCCTTCTTTTCGGTAGTGTAGGATGACGCAAAATGCGTCTAAGTAGAGAGCTCACTACGTTTTCAGACAGAACCATTATCTTAGAACATGTCTGTATTGGAGTTACCTTCATTCAGCCATAAGTGTATTACTGTGGTCAGGTTGTTGGTGTTACATTTCAGCCCACAGGTTTTAAATAGGGTTGAGGTCAGGGCTCTGTCAGGTCACTCGAGTTGTTCCACACCAAACTTGGCAAATAGTTTCCTTAATGGAGTGTGCTTTGTGCATGGTACACCAAACTGGTGTCTGAAAAAGCCTACAGTTCTCTAAAATAGGACTGGGTGCAGTGTCTAGGGTCATCCTCTAACCGTAGCACCATGAAACACAGTGATAGGAAGGTATTTCATGGTCAGGAGTGTGGTGTTTTTATTTATTTATTTTCTTGCAATAAACGAACATCAGTTACCTTTCAAATGCATAGATAATTATTAATGACTTATTAATGTTTTTGATTAATGCTTTGTGTTTCGTGTTTGCAAATAATGCAACACTTCTATCTCTTACTTTTTATTATTATATTTTTTCTATTGTTTTTAGTCTCTTCACATTTCAGACTTTAATATCAAATGATTACACTGGCATGCCAACAATTAAAAGCAGTAATAAGACTAATCCCAGCTAATCCCACTCTTGCTGAGCTTTTAAATGCTGTATGACTTGCCTATGCAGCAGCCAACCAGAGTGTTAATGAGTCCAATCACACACAAGCTCCTCTCATGCTTTACCTGCTCACACACACAAACTGAGGAGGTGCTCAGTGACCACTCACCTCAACATCACTTCTCTGAGGTCTTTACACTGTTTGATCGAAAATGGCTCCAAATAGGTTTAATTCTATTACACATTTTAGCTAAATGCACTAGCAGGTAATTTTTGAATAGGCCTTGGTATGCGTAAATATGCCTCAGGAGTCAGTACAGAAAGTGTTGTGTAACATCCAAATGTTGTTATAGATCTGACCCACAAATTGCAGTGAAGTTTGTGGTGAAGCCCTAATTCTGGATTCTAATCATTAGCTTGATATTGTAAACTGAAGAATTATTATGCATTTGCTGCATTTTCAACATTTGCTTATAATTACTGCTTAAAGTCTGAAATGGAAATTAAATCTGTCTGTTTTAAAGGCTGGTTATCATCTTCAATTTATGTTGTACATAAACGTCCTAATGTGAGGTGATGGTATTTAATGGGTACATTTAGATGGCTTAAAACAGATTTTTAGATGGGTAAACCAAAACCTTTAAATAGTTGTGTAAATGTAGTATTTGTAAACAGTTATTCACTTAGATTAGGGGGAGGGGGTGCTTTTTCCCAATTCTCTTTCAAACTGGTAGTCTTTAATTCCCTATTGCAATTCCCTTGACTTTGTTACCCCCTTTTCTCTGACCAAGGAAAACCTCAGACCATCAGGCACACCCTCCAAAATGCATTCAGTCACTGGAAATCGATTGGTCCTGGTCAGGGTCATGGTGAATTGGCAATGCACTAATAACATGAACAGGGCGCCAATCCATCTCAGGGCTTCTGTCATTCCCCTACCTCCATTCTGACATAGCCGATCCTGTCTGTGTAGACATTAAATAGATTTTTAAAAATCGTGACTTCGTAAATTCGTGAATTATCGTGACATAATTGAGTAGAATATTTATCTAATGTTCATCTATTCAGTCATTATTGTTCAGTTATAGTGTCATGTATAAACGGGTCTTTTAAAGAACAGTAAAGACACTTTTATTTTCATGTTATAACCTCTCACTCTTAGTCAATATTTCTTGCTATTTATACTGAACTCAGATCAGGATGCAGGATTCTGATTGGCTGAAAAAGCACTGCCATCCTCTCGGGGAAATGGTTGGCATCCATAAATTCCTGAAGCAGGATAAATACAGGAAACCAGACTAGGGGACGTTGAAAATAGAGCATGATGCATGATGTGACTCAAAGGTTCAAGGTCCAAGGCAGATTTCTCCTGTCAGTGAGTGCTATTAGCCAATGATTTCCCATTCTCCTGACCTGTGTATAAAAGAAATAATACTGACACTTTTTATTCTAATTGTCATTCACTACAGATCAGAGAACCAGTCTTTCTAAAACGTGCTGATTATGAAAGTTAAAGGACAGTAACTGGGCAATGACCTGTTCGGGGTGTGTTACTGCCTTGCACCCAGTGATTCTTGGGAAACTCGCCCACTGTGACCCAGATCAGGATAAAGTGGTGGTTCTTTTCAGAGCATGGCTACTTTTTAGATGGAAGAAATTGTACCAGTGTAGTTGTGTGGGTCTGCACATGAATATGAGACGAGACATATATAAGACATTCTCTTTATCTGTTTCCGTCCAAGACCTTCATTCATTATAACATTTTTATATTTTGTATTCCATTAATGCATTTTGTCCTTTTCTCCCAATTTAATCATATCCAATTACCCTGGTTATATCTTCCTCCGCCGCTGCAAACACTTACCCTGACAGAAAAGGACTGTACCTAACACACGCTCCCTCCGACACTCTACAACCGCTTCTTTTCACCTGCACAAAGCGGGTTCACACAGGGATCAGTGTTGTACAGAGAGTTACGACATCAAGCAAGCAGAGGCTGCAGTTGCAGCAGCTCCTTTTGGCTATTCCGCCCAGCAAACATTAGTCAATCATGTCTGCATGTAGGTGCCCGGCTGGCTGATAGCAGAGCTCTAAGATTCAAACTCGCAATCTTAAAATCTCAGCATTGGGGTGTTAGTGTGGTTTATCACTGCATCCTCGAGCACTCCCACATTTTAATAGTAGAACGTGTGTGGATCAGCGGTTAGGGTACTGTACCGGTAATTAGAAGGTTGCCAGTTCAAACACCACTGCTGCCAAGTTGCCACTGTTGGACCCCTGAGCATGGCCCTTAACCATTGACTGCTCAAATTATATGAATTCATAATTGAAAGTCACTTTGGATAACAGCGTCTGCTAGGGTGGCACAGTGGGTAGCACTGTCACCTCACAGCAAGAAGGTCCTGGGTTCGATTCTCAGGTGGAGCGGTCCGGGTCCTTTATGTGTGGAGTTTGCATGTTCTCACCGTGTCTGTGTGGGTTTCCTCCAGGAGCTCTGGTTTTCTCCCACAGTCCAAAGACAAGCAAGTGAGGTGAATTGGAGGTACAAAATTGTCCATGACTGTGTTTGATATAACCTTGTGAACTGATGAATCTTGTGTAATGAGTAACTACCGTTTCTGTCATGAATGTAACCAAAGTGTAAAACATGACGTTGAAATCCTAATAAACACAATGACTGCCTTAGAAACTCTATAAGAGAGAGTGGCGGCTCCTGCCAAATCTCTCAGGGGGGTCAATTGTTGCGATGATGGCCAAGGTGACCCGTTCAATGGGTAAATTAAATCTTAAATAATTAACATCTTAAGTAATTTGTCAGTTTGTCCTCACAAATAACTTTGAACATGGAGACAGACCAGCTTTACCATTAATCATAAAATGAAGTAAAGCCTTCACACTAACAATTTAGTCTTCATCAGATAGCATTTTATTTTAGGTGCAGCAGATCCAGAATAAAGATTGGCATTGAGGCTGATGTGCAATGAATAAAGAAGTACAATTAAACACTTGGGGAGATACAATAAGTGCAATCACAATTCACAATTAAAAAATTTAATTACTTACTTGTAATTTACTTGTAACTTATATGATTTTCCTCCCTTTGTAGATACTTGCTTGATGTTTAAATTTGGTCTGGGTGGCCCTAATTCTTAAGTTGCTAATTTATCCTGATTACACGATGGAGTTGCTCAGAACTGAGGTGGTGGTAGTCATGGTGACGAGATCGCGACATCAGGTTACGCGACATCAGGTTACGTGTTACAACCCATTCAGATTGTATTGCAGCGCCGGCAGTTCGAAAAAAAAGTGCCTTAATATGAGAGTCTATGAGAACAATCTGGGGCGATTTTCAATCAGACTGAAGTCGCCCCAAAAGGGGCGGTACTGTAGGGAACACAACTCGAAGCTGATTGGACTAGGATATTCACAAGCAAGACGGACTGTCCAGAACAGTCACAGCGGTGATAGAAAAATGTATTCCCTATATTAATATCCCTATATTAATATATACAGTGCCTTGCAAAAGTATTCGGCCCCCTTGAACTTTTCAACCTTTTGCCACATTTCAGGCTTCAAACATAACGATATGAAATTGTAATTTTTTGTGAAGAATCAACAACAAGTGGGACACAATCGTGAAGTGGAACGAAATTTATTGGATATTTTAAACTTTTTTTAGAAATAAAAAACTGAAAAGTGGGGCGTGCAATATTATTCGGCCCCCTTGCGTTAATACTTTGTAGCGCCACCTTTTGCTGCGATTACAGCTGCAAGTCGCTTGGGGTATGTCTCTATCAGTTTTGCACATCGAGAGAGAAATTTTTGCCCATTCTTCCTTGCAAAACAGCTCGAGCTCAGTGAGGTTGGATGGAGAGCGTTTGTGAACAGCAGTTTTCAGCTCTTTCCACAGATTCTCGATGGGATTCAGGTCTGGACTTTGACTTGGCCATTCTAACACCTGGATACGTTTATTTGTGAACCATTCCATTGTAGATTTTGCTTTATGTTTTGGTTCATTGTCTTGTTGGAAGATAAATCTCCGTCCCAGTCTCAGGTCTTTTGCAGACTGCAACAGGTTTTCTTCCAGAATGGTCCTGTATTTGGCTCCATCCATCTTCCCATCAATTTTAACCATCTTCCCTGTCCCTGCTGAAGAAAAGCAGGCCCAAACCATGATGCTGCCACCACCATGTTTGACAGTGGGGATGGTGTGTTCAGGGTGATGAGCTGTGTTGCTTTTACGCCAAACATAACGTTTTGCATTGTGGCCAAAAAGTTCGATTTTGGTTTCATCTGACCAGAGCACCTTCTTCCACATGTTTGGTGTGTCTCCCAGGTGACTTTTTATGGATATCTTTGAGAAATGGCTTTCTTCTTGCCACTCTTCCATAAAGGCCAGATTTGTGCAGTGTACGACTGATTGTGTCCTATGGACAGAGTCTCCCACCTCAGCTGTAGATCTCTGCAGTTCATTCAGAGTGATCATGGGCCTCTTGGCTGCATCTCTGATCAGTCTTCTCCTTGTTTGAGCTGAAAGTTTAGAGGGACGGCCGGGTCTTGGTAGATTTGCAGTGGTCTGATACTCCTTCCATTTCAATATGATCACTTGCACAGTGCTCCTTGAGATGTTTAAAGCTTGGGAAATCTTTTTGTATCCAAATCCGGCTTTAAACTTCTCCACAACAGTATCTCGGACCTGCCTGGTGTGTTCCTTGGTCTTCATGATGCTCTCTGCGCTTTAAACAGAACTCTGAGACAATCACAGAGCAGGTGCATTTATACGGAGACTTGATTACACACAGGTGGATTCTATTTATCACCATCAGTCATTTAGGTCAACATTGGATCATTCAGAGATCCTCACTGAACTTCTGGAGTGAGTTTGCTGCACTGAAAGTAAAGGGGCTGAATAATATTGCACGCCCCACTTTTTAGTTTTTTATTTCTAAAAAAAGTTTAAAATATCCAATAAATTTCGTTCTACTTCACGATTGTGTCCCACTTGTTGTTGATTCTTCACAAAAAATTACAATTTCATATCGTTATGTTTGAAGCCTGAAATGTGGCAAAAGGTTGAAAAGTTCAAGGGGGCCGAATACTTTTGCAAGGCACTGTATATATTAATATATATTAGTATATATATATATTAATAGTGCAGAAAATGTCATTGTTTACCCCTAAAGCTGTACTTGATATAAAAAGAATTATAAGCAAAGCTTGGCCCATCACATAACTGTTTCACTTGCATTAAAAAAACACCTAAAACCAGCTGTGGTTTACCTTACAAGTCAGGTATGACATGCCAAGTTACAAAATTGCCAAGTGAACCACAATAACAGCCCATTTTTGGCTGAAATCGTTTAGCCTCCACCGGACTATCTCCACTTTGCAGAGCATGGCCAGAACCTATTTCAGGAAAGGCTATCCAAATATTGACCAGTGTAATTAGTCATTAGCTCAGGATGGATAGAGATTAAGGTTTAACAGACTGTTCAGGTTTGGAGACAAGTTTGGAAAGAGAGAGAGTGCAGTATGATTATAAGAGATACTGATATGCATCAGATTTAACACACACACACACACACACACCACTGTGTGTATTTGAGGTTTTTTAGCATGCCGTTCAAAGTGGTTTTGATGTGGTCCAAAGCAAACAGTCCAGCAGTGAAGCGGACAGAGCTGTCTCAGCTTGAGCTACATGGGAAAGCTTGAGTTCATGGGAAAACCAGAGGACTGTGTTTATATTTATGAGCATATGCATCTGCTTCAGTGTTAAGTTCTTTGTAAACAGACGTGTTGATTTGGTTAATGTTTTGTAAGAGTGTATGTGTTTATGTAAGCATGGATATGATTGGTTCATACATATCGGCTAAAACAGTAGAAACACCCCCCAAAATAGTGCATGGAAATGCCTATTTTATAATCATTGTTTATGTGCTGCTCAGTGATGCATATTATGTTAGACTGATGCTGGATGATGGTAGACAACTCATCGTTAGTTCACAGGAAATGGAGTTCATGGATTTTTGAAAGAAAAGAGCCACATTTCACTCATTAATTGAATGACAGAATAAATGGAAGCTACAACACATAGCACTGCCTATCTTAATGGTTGAATGTAAACTAGAACATCCAGTGACTGTGCTCTGTCCCAAATAAATTTTAGTCCGTGTTTTGAATCATGCCTGTGTGGGTACATAGCCTGATCGATAGCACAGCGTGGGATTTGAACTGCTCAAAATCTGGACAGTGTAGGCCACTCAGGTGGCGCAGTGGTAAAATACGCTAGCACACCAGAGCTGGGATTTCGAATACATCGTATCAAATCTCAGCTCTGCCATCTGGCTGGGGTGGGCGGCTGTATGAACAATGTTTGGCTGTTGTTCATACAGGGTTAGGGAGCCAAATAGGGACTTCATAACTGATGCAATTATGACTTCTGCTGGCTGGTTGATGACGTCTGCACAGAGTAGAGAAATAATGCTGATCAGGCTGATTCGCGTATGAACTCGGCTGGTGCAGGTGGAAAAATGCAGTCGGCTACTGCTCACATATCGGAGGGGACGTGTGTCAGTTCGCTCTCCTCAATCAGGGACGGGGGTCATCACCAGTAGAGAGAAAGCATAACGCAATTGGGTAAAAAAAAAGTGGACGTGCTAAAAGTCGGGAGATAAAAGGGAGAAAATGCATTAATAAAAAAATCTTAACAGTGGTGTGCTACAGCATCAGACCTCTGCGCCACTCAAGCTCTTAGGGCACATTCACATGAGAAGCATTTTCCGATTCACTCATTGCAAGCCTAAGCGCAAACTGCCACCTTGCTCAGCACTTGGCTTGAGCAGTGGGGTAAAACATCATTAAAGTGTAAATATAAGATGACAATGCACACAATCCACTCTGAAAGTGTCCACAGACATCTATGCTTAGCTTTTTTCCCCCCTCACTGTTTCATTTTTAAACTTGTGTTACAGCTCAGGGTGCTGAGAAATTTTGAGAATCAGCTTTTCCGAGAGTCTAAAACGCTTATCATTTAGCAAAAAAAAAGCTGAACGTGTTTAAATGCATTAAAAGAATGAAACGGGAACACTAAACCTCTCTTAATTATTACTTCTCATAAGTTATCTCTATTAATAAAATTCCTCGCTTGTTGTTTTAGTACAATAAATCATGATAAATGTTGTACGTACTGCCTTAAGTAGTATTTACTACGTCATATCAAACAGTTCATCTCATTGAAGGCGCTTTGAATGGGTCAGCAGCAAACTGGGTCAAAGTTCAATCAGGTGAACCTTGAGCGCCATGGCAAGCACAAAAATCGCGAGCCCAGGTTAAGCAGCACCATCTCACTCCATAGAAAACAACAGCACAGCCGGTGCAAAAGCGTTTTGCCACTTCTCATGTGAATGCTCCCTTAGATCAGTGTGCTCGTAGAATAATCCACCTCAACATACAGAAGTTAATAGACTTGCTAGTAATGTTATGGTACTTTTTGTTAAGGTTTTGACTTATCGGTGTGTACCCTTAATATGCGTGTGTGCTCTTTAATCCCTTGAAGCTGGAACACTTTGGGATCAAAGGTAGGCTGGATAAACAAGCTGAAGATAATTGAAAGCAGAGTTAACACACGACCCGCTCTGCTGCTAGTCCAATTCAACTGCCAAATATATCTCCAAGACAAAGCAGTCAATGTCTTTTAAATGAGCAGAGCTGCATGGCTGGCTGCATTGTTGGCCAGCCACTGTTGTTTCCATTTGAAACACACAATGGATTGCTAATTATAATTCGGTTGTTGCACCATGAGGGAAAGTTTTACTGCTCTTTGTGTGGATTTTTAAACATACACACACTCTTCCCAAGCATGCAAACCCAAATTCATTAAAAAAAAAAAGGAAAGTAGCTAAGATGCAAAAGAAAACAGAAATCAATCATTTGTAAACAGCTTTTCTCCAGTTTCATTTATGCTTTTTCTCCTTTTTTTCTCCCAGTTTTAGCATAGCCAATTAGTCTTCCACTGCTGGGGATCTCGATTGCATTCGATTACCCTATGCCCCTCCAATGCATGCGCAGTCCCTTGATCCCTACATTTTTGCTCATATTTTGGTGGATCGTGCACGAAGAGACACACACCGATCTCCATGCTCCTCCACTTCTGTACAGGCACCTCGGGCTGCTAACCAGGGTCCTTACACCTCATTTGAAGATCCCACCCACTTATTAGTCCGGTCTTTCCCACTCAGCAGACCGATGGTCAATTTTGTCTGCTGCAGGCTTGTGCTTGCTTGTGCCCGGTAGAGGGCACCCAGCGTACCAGTAGCAGAGCTGAGATTTGAACCGGGGAGTTCAGAATCCCAGCGCTGGTGCGCTAGCGGAATATCCCGCTGCATCACCTGTACACTAATTCCTAATTTGACACCTGCAACTCTTAAAGGCAAAATTAATACCGAAGACCATCTACAGTCCATAACATTAGTAAAATATTCAGATAATTCAGAGGAATTGTGCACAAATGGCAAAGCTAAAAACCAGTACTGAATTCTATGACATTATTTTATATGTATATAACCACATGCGCTTAGAAATACAGTGGTACCTTAATACTCGACATCAATTGGTTCTGGGACTGGTGTCGAGTTTAAAAGCTATTGAGTTTCAAGATATTTTTTCCCATAAGGATGTATGGAAAACCTGTTAATGCGTTCCATGGTCCTGTGGAACTGCATATATTTTAGGCTAATGTAAAATAATGGGGTTGTTTTTAACACTTATACACTGAAAATATACACTGATCAGCCATAACGTTAAAACCACCTCCTTGTTTCTACACTCACTGTCCATTTTATCAGCTTCACTTATCATAGAAGCACTTTGTAGTTTTACAATTACTAACTGTAGTGTAAAACATGACGTTAAAATCCTAATAAACAAACTAACTGTAGTCCATCTATTTCTCTGCATGCTTTGTAAACCCCCTTTAATGCTGTTCTTCAATGGTCAGGACTCTCCCAGGACCACTACAGTACAGCGCAGGTATTATTTGGGTGGTGGATCATTCTCAGCACTTCAGTGACACTGTCACTGCTGGACTGAGAATAGTCCACCAACCAAAAATATCCAGCCAACAGCGCCCCGTGGGCAGTGTCCTGTGACCACTGATGAAGATCTCAAAGATGACCAACTGAAACAGCAGCGATAGATGAGCGATCGTCTCTGACTTTACATCTACAAGGTGGACCAACTAGGTAGGAGTGTCTAATAGAGTGGACAGTGAGTGGACACGGTATTTAAAAACTCCAGCAGCGCTTCTGTGATCCACTCATACCAGCACAACACACACTAACACACCACCACCATGTCAGTGTCACTGCAGTGCTGAGAATGATCCACCACCTAAATAATACCTACTCTGTGGTGGTCTTGGGGGGGGTCCTGACCATTGAAGAACAGCATGAAAGGGGGCTAACAAAGCATGCAGAGAAACAGATGGACTACAGTCAGTAATTGTAGAACTACAAAGTGCTTCTATGTGATAAGTGGAGCTGATAAAATGCACAGTGAGTGTAGAAACAAGGAGGTGGTATATAATAAATACAATAAAACCTGCACTTTACCTTTACTTTGTTTTCTTATGCTTCTTAACCATGGAGGTGCTTGATCTTGTTATACCATATTCCATTCATTAAAGGCGTCGAGTTTCAAAGATTTTGAGTTGGCCCAGCTGGTCCTATTGTAAAAGGATCGTTATGACCACAGGAGTGTTGTCATCACTGAGTAAGAGTCAAGTCAACTTTATTTATATAGCGCTTTTTACAATAGACATTGTCTCAAAGCAACTTTACAGAATCCAGGACCAACAGATACAAAAAAACCTGTTGAGCAAGCCGAGGGCGACTGTGGCAAGGAAAAACTCCTTGAAAATTACAGGAAGAAACCTTGAGAGGAACCAGACTCAGCAGGGCCCATCCTTCTTGGGTGGTCTGGAGGATACTTTAAATAAATACACGATTTACACAAAGCATACAAACACAGAATTAAATGATCTAAAAGTTATAACTGGTAATAAATAGATAAATAAATAAATAATAATAGAGTTGTTATTCGCTCTAGTGTACAATAAAGTTTGTAGTGATTCTTGGTGCAATTACTCCAGACCCGTCACATCCGGCAGGAGCAGCATCGTTGTCACGGCAGTCTCGACTTTTAATCCTTAACCTCAGCGGGTAAACAGGTTTTCATCAGAACGCCTTTGGAGTAAAACAACAAAGAATGTAGTTAATAATGTACAATGCTAGTTGAGTAAAACAGTTTTACAGAGAGTTTTAGACTAGTTTTAGAGTAAGATTTGGTTGATCATTTAATCAGTAATCTCAATAAGTAAAAAGAGGCTTGACTGAGTTGGAGTTCACCAGATACTGTGCAAGTATGCTGCTAGATTTAAATTGCAATGCCATGTAAAAAAAAACCCACCCAAACACACAATTAAAATCTAAAGGCACAAAAACATGCTTAACAAATTAGCATGCTACTTGAATCTGTTTTATAAGCAACATGTTTTTTGCTTTTATTTGTTATGCAGTTCTTCACAGAATATGGTCCGGATTATTGTCTGGAGATAAGCCCAAGCTGCCGACCCGACCGCAACGAGAGCCAGCAGCTAGAGCGAGTCATCAGCACCATCAAAGGTAATCGCTCTGATAAGGACCAGAACATGCACCACACACTACTGATGTATACCCATACTACACCCTTACTGCACACCTCAGAGAGATGATTCATTTCACACATGGAATTAGTTTCATCTCTTTGAAAGAATTGCTTAGAATGTCCAAGTGTTTGTTTATTTTGACAGTAACCGTTGCTAGATTGATGACGTAATGCCGCTTTTCCATATGTCATTCATTTAACCAGCTGTTCCTTGTGAAGGGGGCAAAAAGCAGCCAGCTTTTATAATTTCCTAAGTGTTCTGTAAACTAACCATGGCCATCATGACTGGCATCAAACAATCAAGAAAATCTTTGTTTGCTGTTACTTACTTTTTAAATCTGCATTTTGGGACAGTTGTAGCCTAGTGAGTGGAACTTTGGGCTATCAAAGTTAAATGGAATGTTGTAGGTATGAATCTCGGCTCTGCCATGCAGCCACAGTTGGGCCTTTATACAAGGTCTTTAGCCCTGTAGGCTCCTTGTGCCATACAATGGCCAACTTTGACCCCAGCTTTGACCCCAGCTTCCAAACAACCTGGGATATGCTGAATAGGACTCTGTTGTACTGTACACGTGTATGTATATATGACAAATAAAGGCATTCCACCTGCGCTACAGAACTAAATCGATTTGTGTACACATTCTTTCTTTCAGGCTTTTTGCCTGTCTGGTGTGTTTTTTTGTTTTTTTTGTAATTATGGCTATTATATAATTTTACGTATTCTTTATGGAAATTAGTGTGCTTCCCAGAATATCTGTTTTAATATACAGTACACCGATCAACCATAACATTAAAACCACCTCCTTGTTTCTACACTCACTGTCCATTTTATCAGCTCCACTCCCATTTTGCACTTTGTAGTTCTACAATTACTGACTGTAGTCCATCTGTTTTTCTGCATACTTTTTTCGCCTGCTTTCACCCTGTTCCTTAATGGTCAGGACCCTCACAGGACCACCACAGAGCAGGTATTATTTGGGTGGTGGGTCATTCTCAGCACTGCAGTGACACTGACATGGTGGTGGTGTGTTAGTGTGTGTTATGCTGGAATGAGTGGATCAGACACAGCAGCACTGCTGGAGTTTTTAAACACCTCGCTGTCACTGCTGGACTGAGAATAGTCCACCAACCAAAAATATCCAGCCAATAGCGCCCTGTGGGCAGCGTCCTGTGACCACTGATGAAGGTCTAGAAGATGACCAACTCAAACAGCAGCAATAGATGAGCGATCATCTCTGACTTTACATCTACAAGGTGGACCAACTAGGTAGGAGTGTCTAGTAGAGTGGACAGTGAGTGGACAAGGTATTTAAAAACTCCAGCAGCGCTGCTGTGTCTGATCCACTCGTACCAACACACACTAACACACCACCACCATGCAGGGCTGAGAATGATTCAACCCCCAAATAATATCTGCTCTGTGGGGGTCCTGACCATTGAAGAACAGCATAAAAGGGGGCTAACAAAGTATGCAGAGAAACAGATGGACTACAGTCAGTAATTGTAGAACTACAAAGTGCTCCTATATGGTAAGTGGATCTGATAAAATGGACAGTGAGTGTAGAAACAAGGAGGTGGTTTTAATGTTATGGCTGATCGGTGTATAACATTGAGCAGAGTTTCAGACACTGCTGTGTGTGTAACTTGAGAGAATGGAATGTGTGCTTCAGCTTGTAACAAGCATCATTGTGGTATTCTGTCTTGACCATTTCACTCCCTTTGGGAATAGCCTGACCTGAATGAAACCACCCTGAACTCAGGTTGAGTTCAGGTTTTGGGGGTTAAGTTTAAATCCCTGGAAATGGAAACAAGAATAATAATAAAAGAAAATATAAAATAAAGAATGATCATACTGTAACTTCGCCTGTGAAGTATATAATCTTTTTAAAGTACCACTGTCTAGGCCGTTCAGGTGGCGCAGCGGTAAAAACACACGCTAGCACACCGGAGGTGGGATCTCGAATACATCGTATCGAATCTCAGCACTGCCATCTGGCTGGGCTGAGCGGCCACATGAACAACGATTGGCCTGTTGTTCATATAGGGGTGGGGTAGTAGTAAGCCGGATAGGGTCTCCTCGTAACTGATGCAACTATGACCTCTGCTGGCTGATTGATGGCGCCTGCACAGGGGCGGGGAAGGAGTGCGTTGATCAGAGTGTGTCTTTCCGTACGCAGGGGTGATCCGCATTAGCACTCATTTAGTGCAGGTGAAAAGATGCATACGGCTGCTGCCCATGTGTCAGAGGGGACGTGGGTTAGCTTCGTTCTCCTCAAATCAGAGTGGGGATCGGCATTAGTAGAGAGGAAGCGGGCAATTGGACTCGCTAAAAGTCGGGAGAAAAAGGGGAGAAAATGCATAAATGTCCACATCGCCATGGTGTTTATATGGTTATGTGGAGAGGCGAATTATGATGTCACATAAAGTCGAGTCCTTATTGGTTGAGCTGACAAGTGTACTTAGTATTTGTATCCAGATGCTGGTGTTGATTAGTACATTTACAATGTTCACAAGTCCAATTTATTAAAAAAAATAAAAACATTAGATTCAATTTGGACCTTTTCAATTGCATTATAATTGGATTTTTTATCAGTGCTTCCACACTAAACATGTACGCTGGCTGAAAATGTTTACATTTTGGTAAGCATTCGGTCATCACATTAAGCATTAATTTTATTTTAAAGTGAAGGGTAGAAGCATTCGGGTGGCACAGTGGTAAAACATGCTACCCCACTAATGCGGAGAGCCCTAACTATTGAGTTCGAATCTTGGCAATTATCCAATTACCTCTATTGCTGCAGATCTCCATTTCTCACCAAGGAGGGTCACACGCATCTCTCGCCCCCCTCTGACATGTGTGCAGTATCATCCAGGTGCCTACACAAACACACAGTTGGGGCAATGGCTGAACAGGGTTTCCTCATAACTGCTGCAATGCTGGCTAATCAATGCTGCACAGTGAGACGTGGGGGATAATGTAGATCAGTGAGAGACAGATCCCAACATGAACCCGCCTCGTCAGGTGAAAAGATGTGGTTGGAAATGTACATGTCGTAGGGGGCGTGCGACGGTAGTGACCCTTCTATGTCAGGAGTGGAGGTCTGCAGCAACAGAGGCGAGTTACGATCTGGTAATTAGATAATTGGAAAATAAATAAGAATGGCTACATAATCAAAGGAATTTTGAGAAAGGCTTCAGTACATTGTGACAGGGACTTTTGTTTTAACTTTTAAGTGGCATTTGTGCATGTAACTCTGTATTGTAGTGCTTGACAAAGGTTTGCCAAAGTAATCCCTCACCCATGTGGTAATATCAGCTATTGTTGATGGGCGGTTCTGGATGCAGTGCCATCTGAGGGATGAAGATCACAGGCGTTCAGCTTAAGCTTGCGCCCTTGGCCTTTACACACTGAAATTCCTCCCGATTCCTTGAATGGTTTAATTATATTATGCACTGTAGAGGGAGAAACATGCAAATCCCTTCCAATCTTTCTTTGAGGTTCATTGTTTTTAAAAATTTCAATCATTTTCTCACGTATTTGTTGACAAACTGGAGATCCTCTGGTCATCTTTGCTCATCAAAGACTTAGCCTTTCCTGGATGCTGCTTTTGTACCAAATCATGATTACAATCACCTGTTGTCACCTGGATGTTTATTAATAAATATAATTAAGTTGAGCAGATAAAACATGAAATATCTCAGGTTCATCCTGTCTGCAATCAAATAAGTCAAAGTAAATGTAAGAAACACTGCATTTTTATTTTATTTGCATTTTCCGATCCTGTCCCAACTTTTTCTGATTTAGGGTTGTATTTTGGTAGCTTTCTGGTAGCTTTGCAGATTGCTGTGTCCTCTAGGCTCAGAGTTGCTGCTTTAACTTTTAGTTTTGGTAAGTTAAAGCAAGTAATGCAAACAGCAGGACAGCTTTGATCAGTGCCAGCCTTTGCTTATATTTAGTACCCGTGTGGTATGTGTACCACGTAGTGGGTGTGTTCCCTCCCTGTCATTCCACCAGAGAATAATTAAAAAGGACTTCGGGTGCACATTTCCCGGTCTTATTCTGAGCCTCGGGAATGATACGTTGTATGTATTCCGTATGAAGATCTGGGGTCAGTCTGAGCTTACTATTAATATCAGTCACCACTGCTGGTAGTGAGAGACGTACTGATCTTGGGTCAGTTTGGAGCACAAGCCTGTTGTGTTGGCGTGCTGTCTCTTTAATCAGATTCATTCATGCCTTTTATTTAGACAGTTTGTGGCTGCTTTGAATTAACCAGTATGTCTATAAAGATGTACAAAACTGACCATCTGGAAGGTGCATGTAAAGCATGTGGCCGGTCAGACGTGTTAAATACAAATGCAATTTGTGTGTTGCCTGATTTAATTTGGTGGCATTTTTACAATTTTGAATCCGTCCTTGATAGAACTTTTACTTAGATTACACTATATGGCCAAAAATATGTTAACACTCCTGCTAATTATTGAGTTTAGGTGTTTGTCTTACCCATTGCTAACAGGTAAATGTTTGTTTGTTTGTTTATTAGGATTTTAACATCATGTTTTACACTTTGGTTACATTCATGACAGGAACGGTAGTTACTCATTACACAAGGTTCATTACTTCACACAAGGTTATAGAACACAGTCTTGGACAATTTAGTGTCTCCAGTTCACCTCACTTGCATGTCTTTGGACTGTGGGAGGAAACTGGAGCACCCAGAGTAAACCCACGCAGACACGGGGAGAACATGCAATAGGTAAATAAATTAACTAATAAGAATACATTTTTTGCTTTTAACATTGTGGCAAGTTTGGGTAAGGTCTGGTACAACGCTGTGCCCCCCTAGTCACAACATAGGATCTATAAAACAAGTGGTTTGACCAGTTTGCTGTGGAGAAGATCCAGTCTGCACAGAGACCTGGCATCAACCCCACAGAACAGCTTTGGCAGGAATTGGAACGCTGAATATGAGCCAGGCCTCCTCGTCCAACGTCAGTGTCTGACTTCATTAACACTCCATTGACCTAATGGGCTCAAATTTCCAAAGACACACTCCAAAAGCTTGTGGAAAGCCTTATTATAACCTGGCCTTAAAATGGGATGTCCAACAAGCTGACAGTCAGGTGTCCACATACTTTTGGATAACAACCTTGCAATGTAGTGATCGAGTGGAAAAGATTTGTTGGATAAATGATGGTAACAATTGTGAAGCCCAATCGATGCAATCAGCTCACGGCATGTGGTCCTGGCGCTCAATTTCACACTCTGCCAGTTTCTTGTGTGCCAGGCAACCAGGATGTGGTGTAACAGCTGGTGTGCCTGCAAAGAGTCGGTTGGCACTGTTGCATGCCAGTCTTTAAGCATCTCCACCCATGGAAACCTCATACAAATCGAGGAGCTTTTCTAAAGGATAATGGATTGCTGCTTGACCAGGCAGTGCTGGGCATGGCAGAGGAATTTACAGTGTGACGGGGAGAACAGTTGAATGAAAAGGGTTTGTGCACTTTATAAAAGAATAGGGGAAATTAAATTGAATTAAGGCCATTTGAGTTGGCACTGGATGGGTTGTAGTCTGGCTGTGGTGTACTGTTGTCTTAGGGCATTTTTTCAACTAGATATTTCGGTACAGCAAGGTATGGTACAGTGACAAATCAAATCTACATCCTTAACAATCATTAACCTGGTTGAGTGACTTGCGTAATGGTACCCAATAAATTAAAAGAAGTTCTCTTAAGGCTGTGTGATGGTGACACCTGACCCATTGTAAGACCCCTTATCTAGAGACAAAACTATCCTGCCACCCCTGTATTGGGGATTGCCATACCTGATCTGGCACAGTCTTGCACCATAAGTGCACTAACAAGTAGGGATGTAACGATGCACCACAAGACAGTTCAAAATTAATTCACATGTGTAACGATTCAAATCGGTTTACATGTATAATGAATTGATATTCACTTTAAACAGCAGAGGGCACTGGTGCTTTTCACCTCGCCTGGTTGATGTCACTACAGGGTTGCCAGGTTTGGAATTTTCCAGCTAAATGTATTTATGTGAGGATACTTTTTTTATTTGTATTATTTATTTATTTATTTAATGTGGGATTTGTTTTAAAATTTCATTTGTTTTTGTTTTTTTTTTACACAAAAAGTGAAATGTGCAGCATTGTTTTGCATAGTTAGTACCTACCTCAGAAATAAAAGGGCTTTCATTATTTAGATAAATAAAAGATAAGCACAAATACAGTATTTTTTTTTAAAGAGAAATAATAAAAGAATACTGTCATCATGTGTCTTCAATTTCATTTTGTTTAAAAAATCGGGAAAAAATCTAATCATGGGTAAAATACATCGTTACATCCCTACTAACAAGTGCAACTCACAATGGCTTGGCTGTTCGACCACCCCTCTCCTTCCTCAGACATAGCCAATTTCCAATCTTGTCTGTGTGTATATACAGTGTATCACAAAAGTGAGTACACCCCTCACATTTCTGCAGATATTTAAGTATATCTTTTCATGGGACAACACTGACAAAATGACACTTTGACACAATGAAAAGTAGTCTGTGTGCAGCTTATATAACAGTGTAAATTTATTCTTCCCTCAAAATAACTCAATATACAGCCATTAATGTCTAAACCACCGGCAACAAAAGTGAGTACACCCCTAAGAGACTACACCCCTAAATGTCCAAATTGAGCACTGCTTGTCATTTTCCCTCCAAAATGTCATGTGATTTGTTAGTGTTACTAGGTCTCAGGTGTGCATAGGGAGCAGGTGTGTTCAATTTAGTAGTACAGCTCTCACACTCTCTCATACTGGTCACTGAAAGTTCCAACATGGCACCTCATGGCAAAGAACTCTCTGAGGATATTAAAAGACGAATTGTTGCGCTACATGAAGATGGCCAAGGCTACAAGAAGATTGCCAACACCCTGAAACTGAGCTGCAGCACAGTGGCCAAGATCATCCAGCGTTTTAAAAAAGCAGGGTCCACTCAGAACAGACCTCGTGTTGGTCGTCCAAAGAAGCTGAGTGCACGTGCTCAGCGTCACATCCAAATGCTGTCTTTGAAAGATAGGCGCAGGAGTGCTGTCAGCATTGCTGCAGAGATTGAAAAGGTGGGGGGTCAGCCTGTCAGTGCTCAGACCATACGCCGCACACTACATCAAATTGGTCTGCATGGCTGTCACCCCAGAAGGAAGCCTCTTCTGAAGTCTCTACACAAGAAAGCCCGCAAACAGTTTGCTGAAGACATGTCAACAAAGGACATGGATTACTGGAACCATGTCCTATGGTCTGATGAGACCAAGATTAATTTGTTTGGTTCAGATGGTCTCAAGCATGTGTGGCGGCAATCAGGTGAGGAGTACAAAGATAAGTGTGTCATGCCTACAGTCAAGCATGGTGGTGGGAATGCCATGGTCTGGGGCTGCATGAGTGCAGCAGGTGTTGGGGAGTTACATTTCATTGAGGGACACATGAACTCCAATATGTACTGTGAAATACTGAAGCAGAGCATGATCCCCTCCCTCCGGAAACTGGGTCGCAGGGCAGTGTTCCAGCATGATAATGACCCCAAACACACCTCTAAGACGACCACTGCTTTATTGAAGAGGCTGAGGGTAAAGGTGATGGACTGGCCAAGCATGTCTCCAGACCTAAACCCAATAGAACATCTTTGGGGCATCCTCAAGCGGAAGGTGGAGGAGCGCAAAGTCTCGAATATCCGCCAGCTCCGTGATGTCGTCATGGAGGAGTGGAAAAGCATTCCAGTGGCAACCTGTGAAGCTCTGGTAAACTCCATGCCCAGGAGAGTTAAGGCAGTTCTGGGAAATAATGGTGGCCACACAAAATATTGACACTTCAGGAACTTTCACTAAGGGGTGTACTCACTTTTGTTGCCGGTGGTTTAGACATTAATGGCTGTATATTGAGTTATTTTGAGGGAAGAATAAATATACACTGTTATATAAGCTGCACACAGACTACTTTTCATTGTGTCAAAGTGTCATTTTGTCAGTGTTGTCCCATGAAAAGATATACTTAAATATCTGCAGAAATGTGAGGGGTGTACTCACTTTTGTGATACACTGTATATATATATATATATATATATATATATATATATATATATATATATATATATATATATATATATATATATATATATATATATATATATATATATATATATATATATATATATATATATATATATATATATATATATATATATATATATATATATATATATATATATATATATATATAAAATGCTTGTTTTAAGCCAAGCTTTAATGTATGTCTTTATATATCTTGCTTTGAGCACAGGGGCCTAGTAATACTAGAACATGACTTTCCCTTAACTGTTGCTGCTATTATTGGAGGCGTTTCTTTTAATATAATTTTAATATAATAATTTTCTTTATATGATTGATTCAATACACCTGTTGGATACCCAATTATGGATTTTGCACTGTCCTTGTTGTTACTGGAATGTGTATTTCTGGCTGACACTGGACCTTCCACAGCTCTCATCTGTATCAAACAGCTAGTGAAAAAGTTTTGAGACACCCGAATACATCTTATTGTAAATGTAAAACAAGCTGTGTGAGGAAAGACATACTGCCAATAGGTCTTGTGTCATTTTTAATCATTAGAAAATTTACTGCACATACTATCAATGTGAAAACATCTACACATCTTTACAACTTGCGGCACGCATCTTTACTACTTGCGGCACGGTGGCATCGGTGGGTAGCACTGTTGCCTCACAGCAAGAAGGTTCTGGGTTCGATTCCCAGCTGGGGCGGTCCAGGTCCTTTCTGTGTGGAGTTTGTATGTTCTCCCCGTTCTGTGTGGGTTTCCTGCGGGTGCTCCGGTTTCCTCCTACAGTCCAGGGACATGCAGTCAGTTATACTGGAGATACAAAATTGTCCATGACTGTTTGACATTAAAAATTTTGAATTGATGAATCTTGTGTAACCAGTAACTACCTGTCCTGTCATGACTGTAACCAAAGTGTAAAACATGTTAAAATCCTAATCAATAAATAAATAACAAAGACATACTGCCAATAGGTCCTGTGTAATTTTTAATAATTACACAATGTACCAGACTCTGACATCCTGTTTGTCAATGTAAACTAAAAACCAGTGTGTTCACAGGTTTAAAAAATATTTTCACTAGGTTTTACTGCATGTACTATTAATGTGAAAACACCTACACGTTTTTACAACTAGTCTGGAATAATTCGTTTTTAATATGTAAATCTGAATCTGAAGATACTAGTATTTAAATTTGGATTGGTAAAGCTATCATAAGTTTAGGCTATGAAGGGCTCAAATCTTTGGTACTGAAGTCTGCCGTTTATATTACCTGGCTCACATCTGAATTAGCTGTGGCGTGATTCGTGTTATTAGTTTATTACCTGATTTACGCTTGTATGCAGTGTTCACGTGGGTGCTGTGAAATACTCTCTCCCAAAGCGCGAAGGAGAAAATAAACCTGTGAGATGGGTGCGCACAGCAGGGAAGATGGAGAGAACCACTAGCCCACATGCTCTGTTAACTGGTTGCTCATTCTCACACGGATCAGTCTGAATCTGCTTATTAACATGACTATATTAGTGTTAAAATAGGATGATGCTGATTCTGGTGCTGCTTCGACATATTGTTTAGTATGATGCTGTGTGTTGTTTGGGCTAGCACGCTTGTAGAAATGAGGAGTCGTTTGGCCAACATGTAGCTAACAATTCCACAACATCTCTCTCTGAAACTGCGATTGATTAACGTGTGTAATAAATAGCCTGGCCCGCGGCTTCTATGCATTAGCAAAGTATCCGAGCACATCTGGAGAACGTTTACAAGATCTTAAAGCATATGAGAAAGAGGGAGGTAAAGGAGAGAACCAAAAGCGTCTAAACAACACACATGGCTGTTGTCGGGAATTTCGGGGCTGTTGGTGTATTGCTGGGGGAAATCAAATCCCTATTGACTGTGGACTTGTTTCAGCTTTTATAGCAAGGCTGGGTAATACAGAGGTGCATGGATGAGGGCTGAGCACAGCAAAACAATCCAGTATGATATAGTAGCAATGCAGCCAGTAAAAATAATCATTTTTACTCTGGATTTATTTGTCACAGGGCCGTCTGTTCTCTTTAAACAGAAATGCAGAAAAGTCTTATGAATCATTCCCTGAAAATAAGAGCCTTTTCAATATGTGACTATTGATGATGCAGTTTTTCAGCATGTTTCAACTCAAGTCAACTCAAAGGGAAGCTTTATTGGCATGACAAATAACGACATTCGTTTTGCCAAAGCTCAGTTACAGAGAAGAGATTCAGGTCTATATCCAGGTCAGCTGTTGTTAACTATGGCTAGTGTAAAAACAACCATTCAAGTTGAAGTATTTTATTTGTTGTTGTAATTGTTTAGGGCTAAATGCCGAAAGTAATTGAAAGTAATAAGATTATCTGACCATATATGCATTTGTTAATTGTCTTGCTAAAAAGTAGCTGTTTATTTATTAAAGTTCAGTAACAAAAATGCATGGTTATTGATGCATTTGTCAAATATTTAAAACCCTACTTTATACACATTACCATGGTGCCACCAATTTACATTACTTTGCCAGTCCAACAACCCCCCCATCCCCCCCCCCCCCTTTCCTTCCCGAACCAATATTTTAACCCAGTGCAGGTGTCCGTCTGGCCCATGCTGCCGTCCTGCCAAGTGTTTTCTTTTTTGAAAACCAAAATATGTTCACTCTATCCCTCTTAGGTGTCAGACATGATATTCTATGTCCGGTCGGGATGGTCGAAGCCATTCAATGGATTTGCTTCCTGTCCAGTGTGTTCCTGCCTTGCACCTGGTGTTTCCCAGTTGAAGTGGACCTGCCACAACCCTGACTAGGATAAAACAGTTTATGAAAATGAAACAAAATTAACTGAATCATTGCAGTATTGTTCAGTCATTTACATTTTCAGCATTTAGCAGACACTTTTTATCCAAAGCGACTTACAGTACTGTGACAGTATTCTAAGCACTTAAAATGTTAAGGGCCTTGCTTAAGGGCTCAACAGTGACAACCTGGCAGTGGTGAGACTTGAACCAGTGACCTTTTGATTACTAGTCCAGTACCTTAATTGCTAGGCTACAACTGTCCTTCAATTCTGAAAATTCTGAAAAATAGATCTATTAACACAAAAAGCTAACACTAAAAATCAGCTCGTGGGCGTCTGCAGACAGACATAATCGTCTGTGTCTAAGTTTGTTTTAGTCGAAGCCCCGTGATTGGCATTGCACCCAGAAATTCCAGCAAAACTGGATCCAGGATAAAGCTTTGGTAGAACATAAAAATTAGAAAAATCTTTTTAAATAAAATATGACATAAAAATTGAACTAATAGTAAAAGAATTTGTATGTACTCATGGACCGATGGTGCAAAACAGATATAGCTCATGAAACCTCGCACTATTTGAAAAGCACTCAGGAGCAAAGCTCTCTGTCAGTCAGTTCGTTGGACGGTCATTAGCTAATGATTACTCGGGCAAGTCCGAGCTTAAAGCCTCAGTGAAATGACTAATGAAACCCAAACAGATGGAAGGATGTACGTTGCTGCACATTAAACGCTCATAACCGTGTTTCATCCGAGATGAAGGAACTTGTGGTCTGGTGTGTGTGCAATAATGTCACACAGCTTTAAACATCTGCTCCAAAAATGTACACAAGGAGGGCATGTGGTTAACAAGAAACAGAGCGTGCCAATCATTCATGCTGCTCCACAGTTAGAAATGCAGCACCACACATGGAAGTGTTTCAGCTCTTTAACACAGGATCTAAATCCTCCAGAGCCTCTCCGTATTGGCATCGTTGGCTGCTTTTCATTGCTTTGACTGGCATAATGTTATCAAAACACCAGCTGGCCAGGGCAACCAGGATGTCCTCTTTTAACGTGCGTCGAATGTCATGCAAATCGTAGCTTGAAGATGGAGTGATAGGATTTACATGCTGTTGCATTTGCATGCCTGCTCTGCTTGATTGGGGAAATCTGACAGCCTGGGTGTTTGCATTCTGACAAGGTGAGAACTTGTCTTTGAAACAGTATCAGTGTAAGATGGCTAGAGTGATTATTAGCCTGTATGAAGTACATTGGTTTTGTCAGCAGTGATGCACCAGTCTGGTACTGAGTATTGGTATCAACGTTGCAACACTGGGTTACATCAGATCAGATTTTACACAAAGACTAGCATTTTTAAAACGTCACTTCTACTTGTGTCAAATATGGGCTGATTTTGTATTTGGGGTCGGCTTAGTGGATCTTCCTGGTTCACATACCTGATTTGGCACAGTTTTTACTCCGGATGCCCTGCCTGACACAACCCTTCTATTTATCTAGGCTTGGGGCTGGCACTGACAAGTGCACCTCCCAATGGCTTGTTGCTGTCACCTCCTACTTGATGCTGAGATACAGAAACTGTTGTACTGTTCAAATAAAAAAAAAATAATGGGACATCTTTTTTTTCTATTTTATTTATGCATTTTTTCCCAATTTAGCGTAGTCAGTTTGTCTTCCGCTGCTGGGGGATCCCTGATTGCAGTCGAGGTGGGTATAATAATGCTGCTCACGCCTCCTCCGACCCACGCGCAGTCCTTAGCAGAATACTTGTTCACCTATGAACTCTGCACAGGTGCCTCTCTATCTGCTAATCAGGGTCTTGACACAGCGTTTGAAGTCCCCACCCACATTGTCCCGTCATCCCACTCTAGCAGTTATGCCTGCTAGATGGCGCCCAGCCGACCGGTGGCAAAGCGAAGTTTCTAACCGAGTAGTTCAGAATATCCCGCTGCGCCATCTGGGCGCTAGCTCGGAGGTTCTTCTTCAATTTATTGATGTTTTGGCCCACAAAAAAAACTAATTTAATTTATTTTATTTGCCTTGCATCCAGTATTTCAGGGGTGCTTGGGTGGCACAGCAGTCTATTACATTTACATCATTTAATGGGCACAAGCACTTGCTCAGGGATCCAACTGTAACAACTTGGCAATAATAAGGCTTGAACCAGGGATCTTCTGATCAGCTAGGGTGGCACAGTGGCTCGGTGGGTAGCACTGTCATCTCACAGCAAGAAGGTCCTGTGTTTGATTCCCAGGTGAAGCGGTCCAGGTGGAGTTTGCATGTTCTCTCCGTGTCCGCGTGGGTTTTCTCCGGTAGCTCCGGTTTTCTCCCACAGTCCAAAGACGTGCAAGGGAGGTGAATTGGAGATAAAAAATTGTCCATGACCGTGTTTGACATTAAAACCTGTGAACTGATGAACCTGTCCTGTCATGAATGTAACCAAAGTGTGTAAAACATGCCGTTAAAATCCTAATAAATAAATAAATTCTGATCAGCTACCACTGGGCTACCAGCCCAGTCTGTTCTGCTAGCCCTAGACAGACAAGGTTGGCTATGTCTGAGGGGAAAATGGAAAAGTGCAAAGTCCTGTGATGGATTGGCACCCTGTCCAGGGTATTCCTGCCCTTCCTACCAGATCCACTGAAGAGTCTTTTATATAATGTGTAATGAATGTAATTCTATTTTATTTGATTTTTTATTACCATGTTTACTAGCTGGAAATGTTAAAAATGTTCTGTTATTGTTCCTAGAAATACTTAGACTTGAACTGATGTGTGACTGCTTTAAAGTGAAACGTGTGTTTAGGTTCAAACGCAGATAATTCGTTCAAATAACGTGTTTCCTCTATCTTTCATGCTTTTCCGTTTCTGTTGTTGATTGTTTACAGGGAATCTGAAGAATGTGGTTTAGCTGTGGGCTCAAAGCTCATGTTTCCAAATCAGACTTTGTGCTCTTAATGAAGACAGTATGTGGGAGCCATCAGCAGAGCCCAGCTTCGGAAAACATTGACCGAATGTTTCCAAGGAACTTTGCCTAATGAGGAAACGAGTGCGCCAGCGTTGTTCCATGTGAGAGTTCCTCATCTAACTGGGTCATAAGGTGAAGTCTGCAGGGTTTTAAAATGATCTTAAAGTTGTAATGCTCTTTTCAATTAGAGAAGGCTTAAAGATGATTTATTTAGGATTTAATATGTAATGTAATATGGGTATTTGCTTCTTTTAACTATGGTTCAGTTTTTATATAGTCACCACTTGTTATCAGAATGAAATGCAGTTAAACTTGAAGGATGTTGGCTCTCTTGTCAAGGACATGACCTTGGCTTTATTTCCATGTATTTTAAGTGGTTCATGTTCCCTGGTCTGGTGAAATTAAGTCATTGTCATACAGCGCTGCCAACACACACAAACTCTGCAAACACACAACACACACCTCCGCCCAAACACACAAATTGGAAAAAGAAAGAGAAGAAGGAAAACAGATCTGTGAGAAGTCAACTCTAAATGCATGATCCCCAAATCCCTAACAACTGAATTTCTTGTGTGGATTCAACCTTTGGTGTAAATATTTCATCTTTTATAATAAAATCCTAAAGAAAATCATGCATTCTTTGTTCTTTATTTCCTAGTAGTCTGTTAGTTGTGTCTGGAAGGGGCCATGTGTTGAACAGCACGGCTTTTCCTCAGCTATAATCTTTATAGTTTGCTCAGTGGCTGTGGTGTGTTTCTGTAGAGCTGCCAGTGAGATTCATCACCTCGTTTATTAGTACTGAGAGACGTATAGAAAGCATTTTAGTGCAGTCTGTGGTTCAGTGTAACCAATAGAAGACTCCATTACGAAGGTGAGTTAAACATCTAAATTTTTACATTTATACAATGCTGTATAGTAATAAATGTAATAAATTAAGTGTTATTCTTTACATATTTGTCACACGTATATACAACGATCAGGCATTTTATCAGCTCCACTTACCATATAGAAGCACTTTGTAGTTCCACAATTACTAACTGTAGTCCATCTGTTTCTCTGCATGCTTTGTTAGCCTGCTTTCACCCTGTTCTTTAATGGTCAGGACCACCACAGAGCAGGTATTATTTGGGTGGTGGATCATTCTCAGCACTGCAGTGACACTGACATGGTGGTGGTGTGTTAGTGTGTGTTGTGCTGGTATGAGTGGATCAGACACAGCAGCGCTGCTGGAGTTTTAAAACACCTCACTGTCACTGCTGGACTGAGAATAGTCCACCAACCAAAAATATCCAGCCAACAGCGCCCGTGGGCAGTGTCCTCTGACCACTGATTAAGGTCTAGAAGATGACCAACTCAACCAGCAGCAATAGATGAGCGATCGTCTCTGACTTTACATCTACAAGGTGGACCAACTAGATAGGAGTGAACAGTGTGGACATGGTATTTAAAAACTCCAGCAGCACTGCTGTGTCTGATCCACTCATACCAGCACAACACACACTAACACACCACCACCATGTCAGTGTCACTGCAGCGCTGAGAATGATCCACCACCTAAGTAATATCTGCCCTGTGGTGGTCCTATGGGGGTCCGGACCATTGAAGAACAGGGTGAAAGCAGGCTAAAAAAGTATGCAGAGAAACAGATGGACTACAGTCAGTAATTGTAGAACTTTAAAGTGCTTCTATATGGTGAAGCTGATAAAATGGACAGTGAGTGTAGAAACAAGGAGGTGGTCATAATGTTATGCCTGATTGGTTTATTTTAGATCATCAACTACTTATTGGATGAGATCATCAAACAAAATATTAGAAATTCTAAATCAAATTCATTTACTGAAGAAAAAATGCTGTTCAGCCCTACCTGGCTTAATGTAGAAAAAGAATGACTACTTAGATACTTAATCAACCAGTTAACCAAACTCAATTGGGTTCTATTTCATTAGCCAAACCCAGGTATGATTACTGCCAGACCTAAACATCCTTAAATAGAACCTGTCTGGCAATGTGATGCACGCTAGAAGGTCTCAAAAAGCAGCACACAATACCACATATTATAGAGATTTAAATACAGATGTGAAACAAAGTAATCAAAATTACCAGTCTGGAAAGGGTAACAAAGCCATTGCTAAGCTCTGGGACTCCAGCAAACCACAGTAAGACACATCATGGGTGATATAGATTTTGAATAAAACATCTTTAGTAAATGGAATAATTATTTAAAAGCTGCATTTTGTGTTTACTCATGTTGTCTATCTTATATTAAAGTGAGTTGGACGATCTGAAACATTTAAATGTGACAAATTGGCAAAAAAATAAGGTGGGGCAAATACTTTACATTACAGCACTGTACATGGCACAGTTTTAAAAGATGTCATTCAAACACACACTATTTTAACTAGTAGTATGAAAGAAGACTGGAGCTGATCAGCTGTAATGCATTTTAGTGAATAGAAATAATAGAATGTCTTTGGTTTCAGCTTCATCAGTGTGGTGGAGAGCACAGGGGCAGGTTTCATGGGGGCACATGTACAGGGAAGCAGAAAGTTTATTTAGAATATGCAAAAATTGGTCTATGAACCAGATCTAGCAATGCACATAAATCACCCAGAGGAACACTTTACCACTGAGCAAATCCCATTAAATGAACGGGGCTAATACTATCCAAACATTACAGTACTTAAAATGCTTCCATGGTTCAGACACAATGAGAGTGAGAAGGAAATTCACTGACTGCCAGTCCATTGTGTGGCTTGTTTACACTTTATTCACAGGGATCATTTAGAATAGCCAGTTAATATACTGCCATGTTTTTGGGAACAGGGTTCACACAGGAAATCCAATCAAACAGTTACCAGAAGCAAGGATCAAACCTGGTTGACTGCAGCTGTATGGGCAAATGAAAATTAATGGTATACTGTAATAAAAAAAAGTAATACAGTAGTACACTATGCAACATAGCATGTTTTATAATAATAATAATACAAATTTTTTTGAAAAGTGCCTTTCATGACACCCAAGAGCACTGTACAATAAAAAAGAAATAAAAAAATACAAATAAGAATACACATTACAAACATGAAAACGCTGTACATGTGGTATAGTTCTGGGTCACCCAAAAGCCAGTTTTTTGTTGTTTTTCTTTTAAATGCATTTTCTCCCCTTTTTTCTCCCTTTTAGCGCGTCCAATTGTCCGATTGCGTCATGCTTCCTCTCCACCAATGCCGATCCCTGCTCTGATTGAGGAGAACGAAGCTAACCCACGCCCCTTCCGACACGTGGGCAGCATGCCGTATGCATCTTATCACTTACACTTTGACGAGTGCAGTGCTGGTGCCATCAATCAGCCAGCAGAGGTCAGAATTGCACCAGTCATGAGAGAGAGACACCATCCGGCTTAATCCCGCCAATATCTGAACAACAGGCCAATCGTTGTTCATGTGGCTGCTCAGCCCAGACGGCAGGCAGAGCTGAGATTCGATACGATGTATTCGAAATCCCAGCTCTGGTTCCAGCGTGTGTTTTTACCACTGCACCACCTGAGCGGCGGAAAAGATGGTTTTTAGATGGGTTTTGAACACGACTGGAGATGAACAGGCACGTAACTCAAGAGGGAGACTATTCCACATTTTGGGGCCAGCGACACTGAATGCCCTGTCACCAAATGTGCGTAATTTAGAGGGCGGAACTTTGAGCAGATGCAGAGTGGAGGAGCGAAGAGACCGAGCTGGAGAATATGATGTAAGCAGACTTCCGAGATATGAAGGCACGAGACCGTGTAAAGACCTAAAAACCAGCACCAGCAGTTTATATTGTATTCGATATTGAACTGGAAGCCAGTGTAGATGTTCCAATGTGCGTTAGAATCCTTGCAGCTGAATTTTGTACATACTGCAGCCTGTTCAAAACCCCCAAAAAACTGTTTATGCATTACTACCACAGATAAAATGATCATGTCAATTTTATATAATGGTCCAGACGGTAGTAAGTCCTGGATTTGATTCTGTTCTGTAAGAACTTCCACATGTTTCGCTTGTGCCCATGGTTTTCTCCCACCTTACAGGAGTGAGTTGGTCACACACAAGTAGGTCCACCTCAAAAGAAACCAAATTAATGTTTTAGAGTGACCAAGTAAACATCCTGACATGAATCCCGTTGAGATGCTGTAAAAAAGTGAAAAACTAAATTTGATGGATAGGGCCCTGTGTAATCGAACTTTCTCATATTAGCCAAAATACCCACACTAATCCCTTTATCATGCTCTATAACTTATACAGTCATAGCATGTTGAGCAATGGGTGATGGATTTCTGCGGCGGCAGTGTTGCCCCGGTGCTAGCTCACTGTCACAGAAGCTTTCTTTCCGCTAAGGAAACTTAGCCAAGGAACTGTGGTCTGGAAGACAGACACTAGGACGATATTTCCTGCTGTGTTTTCATTGCAGTGCATGTATTACCAGTATTGTGGGGCAAACCCACAATGATCAAAGCAATATGTAACATGTATAATGCAGCATTGTATTGCATCAAAACAGAGCTGGTACCTAACCAATGTTTGCCGTGCATTTTTAATTGTATGAGATTAGTGGGCAAAATAAACCATAACATCAAGTAAAAGGAACATTATGTCCTGCCCCACTCCTGGCTTTAGTTTTTTTTTATTATACTAAATGACATATAATCAAATGTTTCATTTGATTTCATTTTATTAACCGCTTAATCCTGGCCGGGGTGGGTCTGGAAACACTGACCGCATGGAGGAATACCTCGGACATGGACCCATTCCATTGCAATGGTTCGACCATCCACCCAGACATAGCCAGTCATGACTGTGTAGACGCCTTGCTGGCTGATAGCACCGCTGAAATTTGAACCCAAGTCTGGGCTATTGTAATAGACCGCTGCACCACCCAAGCACAACAACAATTGTTATGTGTAAGAAAGGTATTAGTTCTTACAGGGTATCACAAACTGAAAATACATAATCCAATACACCACTGTCTTGTTAGGTAGGAAGAATCTGAAGTTTGGCATGTTACCCCAGATACTCCTTAATACATTCTAGTAGATTATATGGGTCCCTCTTAATAGGTATAAAAGTGTTACTTTATTCATTTATTGTCATTACCCGATTTATCCTGGTCAGAGTTGCAATTGGTCTGTTTCCACTGGAAACACTGTGTGCACGACTGGAACACCCTGGACACGACACTGATCCATCGCAAAGCACCAGAGGTCTAGAGGCTAGTAAGCAGAAACTAAACTCATTCAAAGCTTAATTGGTTTGTGTGTATGTATGTATATACTATATATGTATATGTATATGTATATGTATATACACTGATCAGCCATAACATTAAAACCACCTTGTTTCTACACTCACTGTCCATTTTATCAGCTCCACTTACCATATAGGAGCACTTTGTAGTGCTGCAATTACTGACTGTAGTCCATCTGTTTCTCTACATACCTTTTTAACCTGCTTTCACCCTGTTCTTCAATGGTCAGGACCCCCACAGAGTAGGTATTATTTGGGTGGTGGATCATTCACAGCACTGCAGTGACACTGACATGGTGGTGGTGTGTTAGTGTGTGTTGTGCTGGTATGAGTGGATCAGACACAGCAGCGCTGATGGAGTTTTTGAATATCGTGTCCACTCACTGTCCACTCTATTAGACACTCCTACCTAGTTGGTCCACCTTGTAGATGTAAAGTCAGAGACGATTGCTCATCTATTGCTGCTGTTTGAGTTGGTCATCTTCTAGACCTTTATCAGTGGTCACAGGACGCTGCCCACGGGGCGCTGTTGGCTGGATATTTTTGGTTGGTGGATTATTCTCAGTCCAGCTGTAACAGTGAGGTGTTTAAAAACTCCAGCAGCACTACTGTGTCTTATCCACTCATACCAGCACAACACACACTAACACACCACCACCATGTCAGTGTCACTGCAATGCTGAGAATGATCCACCACCCAAATAATACCTGCTCTGTAGTGGTCCTGAGAGAGTCCTGACCATTGAAGAACAGCATTAAGAGGGGGGTAACAAAGCATGCAGAGAAACAGATGGACTACAGTCAGTAATTGTAGAACTACAAAGTGCATCTATATGGTAAGTGGAGCTGATAAAATGAACAGTGAGTGTAGAAACAATGAGGTGGTTTTAATGTTATGGCTGATCAGTATATATATACTGTGTATATATATACAGTGGGGTCAAAAAGTATTTAGTCAGCCACTGATTGTGCAAGTTCTCCTACTTAGAAAGATGAGAGAGGTCTGTAATTTTCATCATAGGTACACTTCAACTATGAGAGACAAAATGAGGGGGAAAAGAATTTTTAGGATTTTTAAAGAATTTATTTGTAAATTATGGTGGAAAATAAGTATTTGGTCAATAACAAACAAGCAAGATTTCTGGCTCTCACAGACCTGTAACTTATTCTTTAAGAAGCTCTTCTGTCCTCCACTCGTTACCTGTATTAATGGCACCTGTTTGACCTCGTTATCTGTATAAAAGACACCTGTCCACAGCCTCAAACTCAACCATGGCCAAGACCAAAGAGCTGTCGAAGGACACCAGGAAGAAAATTGTAGACCTGCACCAGGCTGGGAAGAGTGAATCTACAATAGGCAGGCAGGTTGGTGTAAATAAATCAACTGTGGGAGCAATTGTAAGAAAATGGAAGACATACAAGACCATTGGTAATCTCCCTTGGGGTCAAGATCTCATCCCGTGGGGTCAAAATGATCATGAGAATGATGAGCAAAAATCCCAGAACTACACAGAGGGACCTGATGAATGACCTGCAGAGAGCTGGGACCAAAGTAACAAAGGCTACCATCAGTATACACACTACGCCGAGAGGGACTCAAATCCTGCAGTGCCAGGCGTGTCCCCCTGCTTAAGCCAGTACATGTCCAGGCCCGTCTGAAGTTTGCCAGAGAGCATATGGATGATCCATAAGAGGATTGGGAGAAAATCATGTGGTCAGATGAAACCAAAATCGTGTTTGGAGGAAGAAGAAAAACCCAAGAACACCATACCTACTGTGAAGCATGGGGGTGGAAACATCATGCTTTGGGGCTGTTTTTCTGCAAAGGGGACAGGACGACTGATCCGTTTTAAGGGAAGAATGAACGGGGCCATGTATCGTAAGATTTTAAGCCAAAACCTCCTTCCATCAGTGAGAGCATTGAAGATGGAACGTGGCTGGGTCTTCCAGCATGACAATGATCCCAAACACACCGCTCGGGCAATGAAGGAGTGGCTCCGTAAAAAGCATTTCAAGGTCCTGGAGTGGCCTAGCCAGTCTCCAGACCTCAACCCCATAGAAAATTTGTGGAGGGAGTTGAAAGTCCGTGTTGCCCAGCGACAGCCCCAAAACATCACTGCTCTAGAGGAGATCTGCATGGAGGAATGAACCAAAATACCAGCTACAGTGTGTGCAAACCTGGTGAAGACGTTTGACCTCTGTCATTGCCAACAAAGGTTATGTTACAAAGTATTGAGTTGAACTTTTGTTATTGACCAAATACTTATTTTCCACCATAATTTAAAAATAAATTCTTTAAAAATCCTACATTGTGATTTCCTGGATTTTTTTTTCTCATTTTGTCTCTCATAGTTGAAGTGTACCTATGATGAAAATTACAGACCTCTCTCATCTTTCTAAGTAGGAGAACCTGCACAATCAGTGGCTGACTAAATACTTTTTGGCCCCACTGTATATATACAGTGTATCACAAAAGTGAGTACACCCCTCACATTTCTGCAGATATTTAAGTATATCTTTTTATGGGACAACACTGACAAAATGACACTTTGACACAATGAAAAGTAGTCTGTGTGCAGCTTATATAACAGTGTAAATTTATTCTTCCCTCAAAATAACTCAATATACAGCCATTAATGTCTAAACCACCGGCAACAAAAGTGAGTACACCCCTAAGAGACTACACCCCTAAATGTCCAAATTGAGCACTGCTTGTCATTTTCCCTCCAAAATGTCATGTGATTTGTAAGTGTTACTAGGTCTCAGGTGTGCATAGGGAGCAGGTGTGTTCAATTTAGTAGTGAGAGCTTCACACTCTCTCATACTGGTCACTGAAAGTTCCAACATGGCACCTCATGGCAAAGAACTCTCTGAGGATCTTAAAAGACGAATTGTTGCGCTACATGAAGATGGCCAAGGCTACAAGAAGATTGCCAACACCCTGAAACTGAGCTGCAGCACAGTGGCCAAGATCATCCAGCGTTTTAAAAGAGCAGGGTCCACTCAGAACAGACCTCGCGTTGGTCGTCCAAAGAAGCTGAGTGCACGTGCTCAGCGTCACATCCAACTGCTGTCTTTGAAAGATAGGCGCAGGAGTGCTGTCAGCATTGCTGCAGAGATTGAAAAGGTGGGGGGTCAGCCTGTCATTGCTCAGACCATACGCCGCACACTACATCAAATTGGTCTGCATGGCTGTCACCCCAGAAGGAAGCCTCTTCTGAAGTCTCTACACAAGAAAGCCCGCAAACAGTTTGCTGAAGACATGTCAACAAAGGACATGGATTACTGGAACCATGTCCTATGGTCTGATGAGACCAAGATTAATTTGTTTGGTTCAGATGGTCTCAAGCATGTGAGGCGGCAATCAGGTGAGGAGTACAAAGATAAGTGTGTCATGCCTACAGTCAAGCATGGTGGTGGGAATGCCATGGTCTGGGGCTGCATGGGTGCAGCAGGTGTTGGGGAGTTACATTTCATTGAGGGACACATGAACTCCAATATGTACTGTGAAATACTGAAGCAGAGCATGATCCCCTCCCTCTGGAAACTGGGTCGCAGGGCAGTGTTCCAGCATGATAATGACCCCAAACACACCTCTAAGACGACCACTGCTTTATTGAAGAGGCTGAGGGTAAAGGTGATGGACTGGCCAAGCATGTCTCCAGACCTAAACCCAATAGAACATCTTTGGGGCATCCTCAAGCGGAAGGTGGAGGAGCGCAAAGTCTCGAATATCCACCAGCTCCGTGATGTCGTCATGGAGGAGTGGAAAAGCATTCCAGTGGCAACCTGTGAAGCTCTGGTAAACTCCATGCCCAGGAGAGTTAAGGCAGTTCTGGGAAATAATGGTGGCCACACAAAATATTGACACTTCAGGAACTTTCACTAAGGGGTGTACTCACTTTTGTTGCCGGTGGTTTAGACATTAATGGCTGTATATTGAGTTATTTTGAGGAAAGAATAAATTTACACTGTTATATAAGCTGCACACAGACTACTTTTCATTGTGTCAAAGTGTCATTTTGTCAGTGTTGTCCCATGAAAAGATATACTTAAATATCTGCAGAAATGTGAGGGGTGTACTCACTTTTGTGATACACTGCATGTATATATATATATATATATATACAGTGTATCACAAAAGTGAGTACACCCCTCACATTTCTGCAAATATTTCATTATATCTTTTCATGGGACAACACTATAGACATGAAACTTGGATATAACTTAGAGTAGTCAGTGTACAGCTTGTATAGCAGTGTAGATTTACTGTCTTCTGAAAATAACTCAACACACATCCATTAATGTCTAAATAGCTGGCAACATAAGTGAGTACACCCCACAGTGAACATGCCCAAATTGTGTCCAAATGTGTCGTTGTCCCTCCCTGGTGTCATGTGTCAAGGTCCCAGGTGTAAATGGGGAGCAGGGCTGTTAAATTTGGTGTTTTGGGTACAATTCTCTCATACTGGCCACTGGATATTCAACATGGCACCTCATGGCAAAGAACTCTCTGAGGATGTGAGAAATAGAATTGTTGCTCTCCACAAAGATGGCCTGGGCTATAAGAAGATTGCTAACACCCGGAAACTGAGCTACAGCATGGTGGCCAAGGTCATACAGCGGTTTTCCAGGACAGGTTCCACTCGGAACAGGCTTCGCCAGGGTCGACCAAAGAAGTTGAGTCCACGTGTCCGGCGTCATATCCAGAGGTTGGCTTTAAAAAATAGACACATGAGTGCTGCCAGCATTGCTGCAGAGGTTGAAGACGTGGGAGGTCAGCCTGTCAGTGCTCAGACCATACACCGCACACTGCATCAACTCGGTCTGCATGGTCGTCATCCCAGAAGGAAGCTGACGCACAAGAAAGCCAGCAAACAGTTTGCTGAAGACAAGCAGTCCAAGAACATGGATTACTGGAATGCCCTGTGGTCTGACGAGACCAAGATAAACTTGTTTGGCTCAGATGGTGTCCAGCATGTGTGGCGGCGCCCTAGTGAGAAATACCAAGACAACTGTATCTTGCCTACAGTCAAGTATGGTGGTGGTAGCATCATGGTCTTGGGCTGCATGAGTGTTGCTGGCACTGGGGAGCTGCAGTTCATTGAGGGAAACATGAATTCCAACATGTACTGTAACATTCTGAAACAGAGCATGATCCCCTCCCTTCGAAAACTGGGCCTCATGGCAGTTTTCCAACAGGATAACGACCCCAAACACAACCTCCAAGATGACAACTGCCTTGCTGAGGAAGCTGAAGGTAAAGGTGATGGACTAAACCCAATTGAGCACCTGTGGCGCATCCTCAAGTGGAAGGTGGAGGAGTTCAAGGTGTCTAACATCCACCAGCTCCGTGATGTCGTCATGGAGGAGTGGAAGAGGATTCCAGTAGCAACCTGTGCAGCTCTGGTGAATTCCATGCCCAGGAGGGTTAAGGCAGTGCTGGATAATAATGGTGGTCACACAAAATATTGACACTTTGGGCACAATTTGGACATGTTCACTGTGGGGTGTACTCACTTATGTTGCCAGCTATTTAGACATTAATGGCTGTGTGTTGAGTTATTTTCAGAAGACAGTAAATCTACACTGCTATACAAGTTGTACACTGACTACTCTAAGTTATATCCAAGTTTCATGTCTATAGTGTTGTCCCATGAAAAGATATAATAAAATATTTGCAGAAATGTAAGGGGTGTACTCACTTTTGTGATACACTGTATATATATATATATATATTAATTATGTGTGTGTGTGTGTGTGTTGTTTCTCTGTCCAGTGCCCCCCTCACCCTCTCCTGTATCCTCATATGGGTTGTAAAGTCCCATCAGTTACGTCCGTTTACTCTACAGGTTTGTATTGTTCTTTTTGTAACATGACACACACACACTTATTTGTGAGCACCTGCTCAACATGTCCCTCTGTTGACTACTCAACGAGTTTATGCAAAGTGCTCATCTGGTCCTGTTTGAGGGCAACCGCCTCTCCTCTAGACAAACCCCTACACACCCCCTCCCCCCAACACACACACATACACACAAGTTCAATAAGGCCCCAACAGAACAGTGTTCTATTCTATAGACTAAATCACCATTCAGAGATCCTGCTCCACCATTGTCTTTAACTTTTATCCTGGACCTTTTTTTTTGCAGATGGTAAACTGTTTCTCTTATTTGCATTACATTTCCCCAGAGAAGAAGCCTAAAGGAAATATCACACAGCCGCCACTCAGTTTCTAATCTACATTAGAACTGTGTTTATTGATAAAGCCCGAGTGCCAGATGCAGGGTGTATCCCAAATGCCACGTTTAATAGAAAAGCAATTACTAGGATTCATCCAAATAACATTGCCATAAAAAGTGGTGAAGGATATTAAACGTGTTTTGGAATAGTAAACATGGATACAGTACAAAAATAGTCATTAGCAGCTGTGATTTAAACATACCTAAATCTATACTTAATAATAGTAAGTGAACGTTCCAAAACATTTTTATAGGTCATTATTGTGTGTATTTTTATGTGTATTAAATTAGTTTTATAATAAAAATAATATTAAGTGGTTGGGTCCATCATTTATAATAATGAAAAAGTGGAGAGATTTTTAATATATGGGTAAAAACGTTTTATTTTTTTTATGCCAAATAATTGTTACAATATTAAATTTATTAACATTAAGCCAAACATGCTTTTCATCAAAACCACTGGGGCCCCTCACGCTCACACATTTAGTCAGTTATTCACACCCAGATGGCAATTCAGAGCAGTAAATTGATCTTCTGCCTGTTTTGGGGATGTGAGATGAAGATGGAGCACCCGATGTAAACCCATTGGACATTGGGAGAATATTACCTTTTATAAAAGCTGACTTTGCATTCTGGTGTTTGGGATTTTTTAAATAAATATTTCAGCATTTTCTCAGTCTAATTTCTATTCCTCATCTGTTGCAAAAATGACCCTTAAAAAATCCTGATCTTTGGTCAATGTCTATGTGGAGTTTTCTATGTTCTCCATGTGTTCACATGGGTTTCCACTGGTTAGTTCAGTTCTCCCTACCTACCAAAAACATGCAAACTATGGACTGACTGCTCTTAAGGACTGAGTGAGTGAATAAGTGATTGTGTTTCGGTGTGCTGGCCTGTGATGGATTGGTGGCATGTACATGATGTATTACTTTCTTGTGGCCACTGTTTCATTGTAGCACTGAAACTGCCTTGACCTTGACTAGGATGATATTCCCAACTCCAAAACGATGAACCTGTATTGACTAAATCAAGAAGCCGGTATATTGGTTTGTTTTTTTATCAGTACAGTAATCAATAAAGTAGTGTGCATGGTACTCACAGATGCTGGACCTATGTAATAAATACATTTAATTGTTTCATTTCACTTTCATTAACTACTTTATCCTGGTCAGGGTAATAGCGGGTCTGATTATACCAGGTAACAAAGGGCAGAAGGAAGGAATACCATAGACAGCATGCCAATTCAATACAGGGTGTGATTAATAGATAAACAGAGCCCAACATAGACCATTGTAACTTCAGTTCCAGCTCAGTTATACCCATAAACGTTAACAGGACAACAAATATAAGTAAATTTAACTATTATTATTCTATTAAAAACTAGGTCCTATCTATTGTTTCTATTTAATTTAGACATAGCTGTTTTGTAATACATTTGTGTAACTATTTCCCTGTGGCTTGTTTGTGATGGTTCCAGAATAAAATAAATAGGAGGTAAAGCTGTGTGCTTTCTTGTGGATATGAAGTGTTTTACACTCAAAGCTGGTTTTAATAAAACGCTGCAATCAAGGTGAATTGTTTCAAGAGCGGTTGTAATTTTCTAAGCTTTTTTTACTGTGCTAACAGAAATTATGGTTATTGACTGGACTATTAAGGGAGCTGCTGTATGTGTACTCTGTGTGAATAGGCAGCATCTGTTCACTTAGCTGGCTTTCACGCTGGTCATGGAGAAAACATGGCCAGTCTAAAGAATTGGACTCTAAATCACCATCCTAATCAAAGGAATACTCCAACATTTTAACTCCATCACATTTTTATTATAAAACTGATTGCTGCATATAAACGTTTTTAATGTTTTTATACCAAAGAACTGAATAACCATTAATGCAAAACTTGTTTAAACAGAATTGTAAGGGCAGTTGTTAACTTCTGTCATAAAATATTTGAATTTTGATTTATGCATATTGAAGTCTAATACATTTCCACTGTAGCAATTCAGCTATTGTAAGTATTAAACACTAGAGCAATTAATTTATCATTATTTGTTTGATTATTTACCCTGACCATGTTTGGGGTGTAGGCGCAAGGCAGAAATATACTCTGGACATGGTGCCAATTTATGATAGGGTTATCACCCCTACCTAGAGGCAATCCTAGTGCAGCCAATCCACATTTTGCCTGTTTTTAGGAGGTAGTGGACAACCATACTTAGTAAAAAAACAATGGAAAACCAAATTCCTCACAGCATGGTCCTCAGGACCCTAGTGCTGTACATTAAAAATGTTATACTACTTCCGTAATGCATGCCACAAAATATGCCATTTAAAATAGCAGTTTAAAAATGAACATCATTTAAAAATAAACGTTTTGCAACAAGGAATATTAGTTTGCTGGTATATGATTGAGGGATTCCTTTTGGCTGTTCCTGTTAGGCGTCCACATATCTGATTTGGCCCTTCCTGATGCAACCCTGCTATTTATCCAGGCGTAGGACTGGCACTTAAAGAGCACTGATATGTGTCAGTCAAATAGCTACGTTTACATAACACCATGTGTTTTCTTTATAGTGATTAGTTTGCTGGTATATAAAGTCCTAATATGTCTTTTATATTTGCAGAGCCAGTTTTTTATGTAGAAAAAATCTCCCCAAAAGATTGAATGCTGTTGTAAGATCAGAAGATGCTTCAACAAAGTATTAGATTAAGGGTTGATTGATGAAACCACATTATTGTTAGGTTTTTATCTCCCCAACAGATTTCAATTTGGTTTTTCAACTGAATTGTACAGATTATAGGTAGAAGAAGTTCTGAAATGATTTATGTTGGTCTTATTTATTACATCACAAAACCCTGGTGTATCCACTTTATATTTATATACAAATCATGATTACAATCACCTGTTGAAAGTTTTTGCTGTATGTGTATACTTTGAGGTATTTCCTAGTAAAAAAAACATACAAATCCTTAAACTGCCACGGAATAAATGCCCTTTAGAAGTATATGTAAATCTTTGACTTTGACTGTAAGTCACACCGTGTTATTAGCAAAGACTGAATACAAATACTTCATATTTATAGTCTAAGTATTACTTTTGTTTTATTGCTGTTCAAAGCTGACAGACAGTTAACTTCTTTTTCAGAGATATTACTGTTACAGGTTGTAGGTTAATGAACTGGGTATTTTGTGGAAAACCTCAAATGTTTAGGAATGTGTCAGACTGATATTGCTGAAGGCTACAATATGCAAATAATAGCGTGTACCTTCATATTGTTTATTTCATGCCTTGAGCATTTCTAACATGTTTTACCAGAGAAAAAATTTGACTAAAGTTCGAACGAATTTTAAAACACACCATGTTATTAATGAATAAAAACACTTAAAAGTAGGTTATATACATGGAATGTAAACTTTTGTTTGCTAACTCGCGTTTATTCACACTTTGGATGCTTGTGTGTGTGGAACCGTCACATTGTGTTCTTACATATGGACATTAGCAGACTATATACAATAAAAATACAATTTTAAAAAAGATAAACAACATGTCGAACATGTCATTTACTATTTATTTATCCGTTCATGTGTTGTGGGTTCATTTATAGTGTTGCTGTAACTTTATGGTGGTTAATACCACTTCAATTAGGCAAATCGCAAATTTTCACTCGCTCGTTTACTTCTTCACTTACATGTTTATTAGCAATTAAGAGTAGCGAGTTCATGGTTTGGGATGTAGGAGAAAGAAGTGGAACTACCTGGAGTGAACTCCAGTCAGACACAAAGCTTTCACTTCCAAACCCCATACTGAGAGTAACTGAAAGTCTGGGATCAAACCTGTGTGGCTGGAGCTGTAGGGCACAAACACCACCTGCTGCATTAGTGTCGTCTCTATGAAATAAATACTACAGTTTGATACAACTGTAATTAACCTGAAGTTGTAGTCCAGATCCAGGAATCCACTTCGCATTAATGAAGCGACCCCCTCTAAATCCTTCCATTCAGAGAGAGAGCTGTGTGTGAGTGTGTATGAGAGAGAGAGAGAGAGAGAGAGAAAGCTAGCTGTGTGTGAGTGTGAGTGAGAGAGATAGATCAGTCTGACCCTGAATGTTTTGGATGTTCAGATCGTGCAGTGGGAAGAAGAGGCACAACTTCATCTTTCTCTGGAGCTTGTATTCTCATTCATGTATTCATTCATCGCTGCTGCAGAGTTATGGTTTTTGGAAACTGCTGGCAAACTGAATCAGCTTGATATTGGATTCCCAGGAGCACACTAGACCTGACACTGCTAAGCTCCTACATAACAGGTAAGTTCTTAGAAGTAAAAAAGAGAATGATTGATGTTTGCTCATTGAACTTGAAGCATTTCTTAATATATTTACTTATTTATTTAAATAGTTACTACAATATCAATTTCCATTATTTTTTATGTTTCATGTTGTTTGGAGTTCTACTGCTGTGTCTTATAAGAATAAAGTTTTTTAGTTTTTAAGCATTTTTGGCATCACTGGTCCAAGTTCTAAATCCTTAATCCCATAAGATTTACTAATTATTATTGCTTTAACCCTGTCTGTCCGTTTGTAGGTATTCATGTTTCAAATAAATTAAATGACCATTCACATGCATGACATTTAGCAGATGTTGTAGACTTTTAGACCAAATGCAATGCAAGCAAATAAGCTTTTAGAGTCTTACTTAAAGGCCAAACAGAGGCAGTGATGGGGCTTAAACCAGCAATCTTCTGTTCACTAGTCCAGTGCCTTAACCTCAGAGCTACCTCTGCCGTAATGACCGTAATACATTACCACCCAAAATATTGTAATTTGGACTGTATATGGTCTATGAGAAATTAAAGGCGCATAAACATTTAGAATATATTTTATATATTTAAAAATATATATTGGTGCTACCACCCTGACTATGGCAGAAAATGCAACCACATATACAAGTTTTGAATCTTTATACCACACCAGTTTCATAGCCCATATGGAATGGCAAACTGACATGATGTTCACTGCACCACCAAGGTCACTTGTACCATTCTTTATATAGCCATATTGGTCCTTTTTTTTTTTTTTTTCATTTTTAGATTGTTCATGATGTTTTAGGAAACCAAAATATATATATTTTTAATAATAGTATGTCTTTTGAGCTGTTATATATATATTATATAAAGGTTAAAGGATGCATACAGAGTGTTTTTACTTTACCACATGTTTCTAAACACTATCACAATGACTCATCAAGCAGTTTACTTTATATGAACGTATTTTATCACCAGCCTACTACTAATGTTTTTCACTTTGCATTAATCTTTATAGTTCAAACAATGTACACCACTGGTCAAAATTAATCAGTTAAGTAAATTGGTATTCATCAGCAACAAATTGCTATTGTAACACAACTATGTAACATACACCCCTTGACTGGCTAATCCCTGCCATCTCATTGGTATTGATAGCTGAGAGATCTGGCTGTGGGTCAGTATTTCAAACAATGTCTTATCTGTGACATTTTTGGCATTATACACTGGGAAAATGTCTAAGCTTGTAGGGATTCAGGACATGCCATCTTATGGAGAGTATTGAACTTAACAATCTACACTGTGTGTTCAAGTAAATGAATCCTTAACAGTTAAGTAACACACAAAGCTGACATAGTGATAAGGAACCCTGCTTGAAAACAAAAACGCATCAAGCCATCTTTTATTCTAAGATGGTTTAGCTGATAGAACAGCTAAACCTCTTTTAAGACAATTTGATCTGAGCTTTTCCAGCTAATGCTTTTGAAGATGGTAATACAGAAAACTGGTCTAGCCAATACTGGCCTCGGCAGCTACCAGTTTCAAAAACACATGCTGATCTGCTTAGACTTAGCTGTATTTTCTAAAAAGTAGGGAAGGTTTTCATTTAAAGAACAAGAGGCCATATGCCAGCCCAAATTTCTCCCTCAGCAACAAGACTTCAGTGCTTTTTAAGTTGTAGGACTAACTATGTATGTAACTGCTTCCAGGCCATGCATAGCACACACAATGGCCTATCACAAAGATCCTGAGCTGAATGCCCTACAGCTGTCAGCATCGGGGATGCCTGATCAGATGAGCTTGTGTGTTGCAGCTGCATGCCAGCTTTTAGTAATTATACCCTTCCCATACGCACAAGCTTGAAGAGGAACTGAGGAGAATAGGGTAGTGCATTTGATTAAACGATTAAGTGCCTCAAACGACAGCCTTGTGACTCTCAGTCAGTGTAAGTGTGTGTTTGGGTCATAGGGCACCACCACATGCCTGTACTGTTACATTCATAGACTTGTAAATGTTTCCACTTGTAACAATTTTAGTTCCAGTGATACTTGTTAAATCCATATAGCTGGGTGATCTGGGAATACTGTAGATATAATTAGGTCTACTACTACTACATCTCAAACATAGCTTGATACTTTTTAATATTTCCCTTGTTTAGGCATTTTTAAAACAATATACACTTAAAGCCTTGGTTTGGATAAGCATGGCTGTTTCTGTTTATACCAATCTAGCACAAGCGGAGTTGAAACTAAAAAAAAAAAGAGCCAACTAATTAAAACAAGGGACTCTGATGATACTTTGTGTATGGTTTGGCATACAAACCTATTGCCGCAACAATATGTTGTGGTTGAGATTGGACAACTATTGATCTGCTCTTAAAGTAGCTTTAAACATCAGGATATGCTCATTTTTGCCATATTGCCAACCCCTGATGGAGTTCCCTGTTTTTTGTCCTAAAAGGCCAGGGTCTAGCACAGCACAATTTGGTGACTGCCCCTGCTTAAAGATACCCAAATAAACTCAGCAAATGATATTTTAATAGGTGTTAAAGCAAAACACCAAACTGTACAAGATTCCAGTCATCTGGGACAGACGTTCTGGAATCCTGCTGCATTATTATATAAGCAGGGGCTACTCATGTTTCAGTTAACTAAATAGTCTAAGTATTTAAAAGACTAAGACCAACATCAATGTAACTCTTTTGTAGAGTAAATAAATGCTGTTTATATCAGAGTTTTAAAAAATGGACCAATTTAAATAACCTTGTGTGATGCATGTTACTTGTCTGTACTTGTCTAACTCTGGTTCAGTTTTAAAATACTTTAGTGGCCAAAGCTAGGATTCATTAGTCCATGATTTATTAGTATAATAAGTAAATTAAATATAGAAAGTAAAGTTGCAATCCTATCCTGTTTGATACAGACACAATACAGACCCAGTCAATTTTGCTGACTTCTTTCTCATTGGCAGTTTTAAAGAATTAAAGAGAATTTTGAAGATAAATAATGATATAAAGAATTTTAATAGAAACATAATGACATTTTTAAAGCTTGGACTTGACCGTTCCTATTTAAAGAGAGTGAGATTGGACACACTTGTGGCAATTGTGGCAAAGACCTAGCGGTAAATAGAGTTTGGCAACAACATCAAAGAAAGTAGAGGTTAAAAAGGATTTACCTAATTGTAGTAGGTTACGTGTTATTCTATAACAGCAGTTGAAGTAGTTAAATAAGCAGGTAGTTCCTAAGAGGTGCTATGTTTTCCAAAAAAAAACCTTCTTAATGTGCTGCCTATTGAGAGCATACAGGTGCAGGTAAGTAATTAGTCCTTGGTAATTTAGTTCAAGCATGATGATTTGGAGTAACATGACTCAGCTGAGAACTTGAGCATTAAGTAGGTTAACAAAAGCATTGTGGGATTCAGGTCAACATTTAAGACACTTTGTAACCTACAGTAAATGTCACAAATAATAGGAATCATTGGCTGAAAACTGTAGTTCCTTGATTAGGGATTGTTAATGTTCTGATTTCAACCATTTTCTCTTTTTACAGGTGCCCCCTGGTTATGAGCTCACTACTGCTCAACTCAACCATGAAGGATCGTGACTCTCTGACCCTCCTGCACTACTCTAGCACGGGCAAAACAGCAACACAGTTCCCAACTCCCAACATCCATTCTTCATCTCCAGGGCTCAACAAGCCTCAATCCTTCTGCTTGCAGTCCAGCCAGCACCTCATTGCATCAATGCAGCTCCAGAAACTTAACAGCCACTACCAGAGCCTGGCTGGATCTTCAGTGGTCCCTTCTGGTCCAAACCGAGGGTTCGGAGCAAGTCCAATGGGCCCAGCGCAGATCTCTGCTCCAGGTTTGGCTCAAGGACCTGGGATTATTGATTCTGATCCAGTGGATGAGGATGTTTTGATGTCATTAGTGGTCGAGCTTGGTTTGGACAGGGCTAATGAGCTCCCGGAGCTCTGGCTGGGTCAGAATGAATTTGACTTCATATCAGATGTTCCTGCTGGTTGCTGACACTTAACATCCACAATTTTGTGTTGTGATTGGCTAACTTTTGCACTTTGGATGGTGTAGACGCAAGAGTTTTTTTTTGAACGGTCCCTTTTGAATATTTAAGTTAAAGTGGTCTAGATGAGGACGTACACGCAGTGGACTACTTGAACACATCTTCGAGGGAGGACTTGAGGGTAATTTGATGTGAATTGCCTTACATCAATTACTTATTTGAATCCCCTCCAAGCTCTCATTTCTAAGTGATGTAAGAATTTCTCAAGTGACCAGACATGGAGTCGTCATGGTTCAGACATGGACTAGACCTCCAGCACAAGCTGTACCAAAAGTGTGGAACCCATGGTATTTGTTACTTCATGGACCCCCAAAATCTCAATCCAGCTGCAGCGTGACCTGGTCGACTGGATATTCATATGTATTTTTTTTTTTTCTTTTTTTTTACATTAATGGTTGTCCTAACCACCTAAATACTAAATGTGCATTAGCAAACAAGTTATTGCTTCTGTAAGATGAGATATGGATGTGGTTTCATCACTGTCCAGTCACCATCTGTCAGATCTGACCAGCCGGATGTTGTTTTTGTTCTGTAATGGAAGGTGATCCTGAACCAGCATGGTCAATTCTCTTCCAACATGCATGTCATCACAAGAGTTTTCCACTGGAGTAACCTGATCTAGTAGACAGCTTTCCATGGTTAAATATATTAATGATGGACGTGTCCGTTTCTTCCACCTCTTGGAAGGCTGTGAAAAGCAGAAGAAACTGCAGGTCAATTCAAGCAAAGAAAGTAATTTGAATATGAATCCTATTACTAAAGCACTATATTTGTAAATATTTAATCAAGTGTCTATCTTGTATAATTAAAAAATAGAAAAATGCTATTCTGTTGTGTTTTTGTTTAGTGTAGACTAATGCAAACCTGTGTTAAAGTATGGAATGATTTCTGTTAACATTTTTCAATTACGAAGTGGTGATTTTGTTTAGCACTTTCCTGGCATCTTTTGTTTTCTTAAAAGATATGATTATTGTTTTGTATAAAAATGAACATATGTGACTATTTTTCTGAATTATAAGTAAATAAAGCCAACAAAATAATTTACAATATTTGCTTTGGCAGTCTTTTTTTTTACACATTGATTGTTGTAGCCTAATCTGGTGGACAGCTTTCAGCTGGTAGCTCTGGTGGTCAAACAGTATACAATCCAGTATGTTGGCAAGAAACATGCTTCCCAAAAATCAGTATTTTATGGTTTCTATATTTTCTTAACAGTGATTTTCTATCATTCTTAACAGTGATTGCTATGAGGAACCCATTAATCAAAACTTAAGGCATACTGTATGCATTTGTACTCCATTATCATGTCTGATATTTTTTTACATGGCTGTAAGACATTCATTTCAGTATGAATGCATACAGCAAAAAAACATTGTGCATTATTGTGACTGAACGCAAGTATAAATCTTGCCAATTATTCTTATTTGAGATGTATTTAATCTATATGCCTAACTGTAGTTTAACATTAAAGTTTGTATTATTTTCCCTTGAAAGCAATGCCCACCTTGAAGGTTTTTGCAAATGATACTAGTACATCTATTTGGAAAAAAAAGCACTACTGTGTGAGTGTCACATGCCCAGAAGAAAGCTAGTAGTGTATTATGCTAATGGATATTGGACTACACTTATTTTCACAAAAGTCTGTTAAGTCTGTTAAATAAATGAGGGATGCTGCTTACCCTTCTCTTCTTTTAATATAACCTGGGCCCAGTAGAAAGCACATGACACACATCATGAAATGTACTTTTACAGCTCCACAAAGTTGAATCAGTTCATCTGGACACAAGTTTGTTGTAGAGATCAGTCTGAAGAAGTCATTCGGATTGAGTGACGAAACGTATCTCTACAACAAACTTGTGTCCAGATGAACTGATTCAACTTTGTGGATTTGTGTACCTGGATTATTGAGCATGCATCAACAGGTACTTTTACAGCCTAACAAGTGAACTGCAACCAATCATTCAGTCTGTTGACTAGTCAGGGGTGTGTTGGTAAAATAAAGAACATATGAACTGCTGTTATTCATGCTTAACTGGTTTACATTTTGTCACAAAAAAAGTCATACTAAGTCAGAATCTAAAATTCTGTCCACCCCGTCTCCAGAAAACTTTATTAAGTTTATTATTTTTTGGAGATACTAAAATTGCCGTGTGTGTGTGTCCTGTGATGGACTGGCGACCTGTTCAGGGTGTTTCCTAACTTTAGCCCAGTGAATTGTACCCTCCGCGACCCTGAATATGATAAAGCAGTGGTAAAACTGATATAATCCCTAAATCTTTATTTAGTCTTTACTGCCATCTGGTGGAGATAACTGAATAACATGCTCTTACATTTAGACCTTGCAAAGCGCACCAATTTAATTAATCGATTTCTCTTGAGTATGGAGCGTTCCTCAGGAAACACACAGGATTACACACGTTACATCACACACTCACCCATGTATAGAATCACTCACATCCAGAGACAATTTAATCAGTCCAATTTTTACCTCAATGTGGGAAAACCTAAAACCAACTCTATAATGCCATCTGATGGAGGCTAGTAAGTACAACTCATTGTTTCAAACAACTCCACAGATTTATCCTGGTTGTTGTCGCGGTGGGTCCGATTTATTGGGCGAAGGCAGGAAAACAGCCCATCATTGGGCAGACAGTACAATACGGTATAAATCCATAATCATTCGTGCCATACCCAATGTGCTACTGTTTGTTTTTACTTGTATAAGTACAAGTGTAAAGAAGAGGAGTTTGCTGAAAGTGAGTCTGTGGTGGCTTCTCTACCAGACACTGAGAGCAAAACCCAACTGTAACTGTAAAGATAAGATAGGATAGCCCTTTTATTATCCCACAGGGGACATTTGTAACGTTACAGCAGACAGCAAAAATATAAAGAATTAAAAGTGTTTACAGAAGTATTAAAAATAGGAATGTAAGGATATATAAAAGCTATATAAAAAATGACATTCTAATTTTATAAAATGTATTGCACAAAGTACAACAGGCATTGCACAGATATTTAAAAGGTATTACACATGTACGTATGTATTGCACAAGGTACAACAGGTATTGCACAGATTTTAAGGTAACACATGTGGTTCAGGTTTATATTAAAAGAGTGCAGATATAGAACCATATAAATTACTGTGATGGTGATGATTGTCTGTGTTTGGGGCGATGCTGGTTATAGAGTCTGACAGCAGAAGGAAGAAATATCAGTAAACAATATCAGTAGCAACAACAGGATGATTTTTGTTTTGCTCCATTGTTATACTTTCTGTAACCCTGTTTTAATTTTTGTGTTTTATGACACCACTTTCATAAAAATACATTTTAAGCTCCCGGCTGTTTCCTGCCCAGTTCATACGGCCTGCTAGGATAACCCAATTTAGCATTTAGGTATAGTATAGATCATTTGGCAATAGAAAGAGACCACTTAACCTAGGATTACACTGTTATCGTAGAATCCTATCATCATTGGATTTAAAAATGTAACAGGTATGTTACGTATATTGCTATTGGGACAGTGGTATCCTAGTGGGTAGAGCTTTGGACGATCAATCAAAAGGTTGATAACCCTCTGTGCTCCTGGGTCGCTATAAAATGGCTGACCCTGTGCTCTGACTCCAGCTTCCAGATGAGCTGGAATATGCGGGGGAAAAAAGAAATTAATTGTACTGTATACCTGTATATAAATATATGATGCCAAATACAGGCATTCATCATCATCTATACAGTGGGGGTGGCACGGTGGCTAAGTGGGTAGCACTATCACCTCACAGCAAGAAGGTCTTGGGTTCAATCCCCAGGTGGGCCGGTCCGGTTTCCTCCAGGAGCTCTGGTTTCCTCCCACAGTCCAAAGACATGCGAGTGAGGTGAATTGGAGACACTAAATTGTCCATGACTGTGTTTGATATAACCTTGTGAACTGATGAACCTTGTGTGTAATGAGTAACTACCATTTCTGTCCTCATCCTAATCAAACAAACATCTATACAGTGGTGCCTTGAAAATCGATGTTAACTGGTTCTGGGAGTGGCGTTGAGTTTAAAAGATGATTTTCAAGGTATTTTTTGAAAATAAGAATTTATGGGAAACCTGGTAATGTGTTCCATGGTCCTGTGGAACTGCATACAGTGGGGAAAATAAGTATTTGATCCCCTGCTGATTTTGTAAGTTCACCCCCTTACAAAGACTTGAACAGTCTATAATTTTTATGGAAGGTTTATTTTAACAGAGAGAGACAGAATATCAACAAAAAATCCAGAAAAAAAACATTAAATAAAAGTTATAAATTAATTTGTATTTAATTAAGGGAAATAAGTATTTGATCCCCTACCAACCAGCAAGAATTCTGACCCCCACAGACCGGTTATGTGCACAAAAGGCACACAAATTCGTCCTGTCCCTGTATAAAAGACTCCTGTCACAGAATCAGTTTCTTCCGTTCAAATCTCTCGACCACCATGGGCAAGACCAAAGAGCTATCAAAGGACGTCAGGGACAAGATTGTAGACCTGCACAAGGCTGGAATGGGCTACAAGACCATCAGCAAGAAGCTTGGTGAGAAAGAGACCACTGTTGGTGCGATAATTCGAAAATGGAAGAAATACAAGATCACAGTCAACCCTCACTCTGGAGCTCCATGCAAGATCTCACCTGGTGGGGTAAGAATGATTCTGAGAAAGGTGAGGTCAGTCCAGAATTACACGGGAGGAGCTTGTCAATGATCTCAAGAGAGCTGGGAGCACAGTCACCAAGAAAACCATTAGTAACACACTTCGCCGTAATGGATTGAGATCCTGCAGTGCCCGCAAAGTCCCTTTGCTCAAGAAGGCTCATGTACAGGCCCGTCTGAAGTTTGCCAATGAACACCTGAATGATTCAGAGAAAGCTTGGGAGAATGTGATATGGTCAGATGAGACCAAAATTGAGCTCTTTGGTCTGTGGGGGTCAGAATTCTTGCTAGTTGGTAGGGGATCAAATACTTATTTCCCTTAATTAAATATAAATTAATTTATAACTTTTATTTAATGTTTTTTTTCTGGATTTTTTGTTGATATTCTGTCTCTCTCTGTTAAAATAAACCTTCCATAAAAATTATAGACTGTTCAAGTCTTTGTAAGGGGGTAAACTTACAAAATCAGCAGGGGATCAAATACTTATTTCCCCCACTGTATATTTTGGGCTAATGTAAAATAAGGGGGTTGTTTTTGACACTTATACACTGAAAATACACTGAAAAACAGTTAAAATTAATATAAAAATACAATAAAACCTACACTTTATTATTTGATTCTCACAATTTCTCAGAACCCCCCCGCTATAACATAAGTTTATAAGTGATACAGTGAGGAAAGTACAGCTAAACATTGAGTGGAGTGAACACGTCGACTTTAAGGAAACGTCGAGGGTACAAATTTCTCCCCGAAGTGCGTCGAGTTTTAAATATTTCGAGTTTAGGGGATGTCGAGTTACAAGGTATCACTGTACAAGGTTTTACATGAAACCAAGGAGCAAAAAATAAAATTAAAAAAGGAAATTAAGAATTCACTGATGGACACAAATACACAAATACAGATGGTGCATAGTGTTTAAATTAGATAAATAACAAGGTTGTGTCAGGAAGGGCATCCTGTGTGTTAAATACATGGACAAGTGATCCGGTGTGGTGACACCTAACGTGAGCAGCCGAAAAAAACAATTCATTCATGTTTTCAAAAAATAACCTTAAAAAACCGGTAGGCTGTTGTAGTCTAGTGGTTAAGGTACTGGACTAGTAATCGAAAAGTCGCTGGTTCGAGCCCCACCACTGCCAGGTTGCTACTGTTAGGCCCTTGAGCAAGGCCATAGGCAATATAGTGTCGCTGTATTGTCGCCTTGGAAAAAAGTGTCTGCTAAATGGCGTAAATGTAAAATGCATTATTACATTTGACCATATTCTTATTCTCAGTATATTTTGGCAGTCAAATATAATGCTATTTATTTAAAAATAAAAATTCCACTGTACATACATATAACTTGCATTCATGTGGTTTCATGTTTAGTTGAGTTGGTAAGACAACAAATATTTGATGCCAATTATTTTGATAGATTGTAATCAACTGTCGTTGTTGCTTTCCCTCAGGCTTTGTGTCCAGGGTTTACCTTACGAGCATTACAGCACCACATTACAAAATGAATGTGAATAAAATAACAAACAACCATATGTATGAAAAGGCCATTAAATACCTTTTTATATGCTGTTGGCTGCATACGTATACATAGTTCCTGCATTAAAGCAAAACAGCATAATAAAGTCTGTGTTAGTGTACTGCTTTGTCTGGGAGATTTGATACTATTTTACATCCCTGACAGATTATCCTGAAAGTGTTTTCTTTAGTATTTTTCTTGCAGCTCTCAAGCCAGTGATAGCTAAGTGGTTAAGGTACTGGACTAGTAAACAGAAGGTTGCTGGTTCAAGCCTCGCCACTACCAAGTTGCCACTGTTGGGTCCCTGAGCAAGGCCCTTAACCCTCAATTGCTCATTGTGTAAGTTGCTTTGGATAAAAGTGTCTGCTAAAAATGTAAAGCCAAAAACTATAAACAACCAAACTACTTTTTACTCAAATAATTTCTGTTTGCACAGTGCATGTAATCTCTCAAGTATGTACAGCGCTATATAAATGTAACATATTATTATTATTATTATTATTATTATTATTATTATTATTAAGTCATAACTTTTAATAATCTCTACATAAATCTTACTTTGAGTATCATTCTTAGTTTAGACTGTTTAAAAATGCTATTGTACTGAACAATTTAGACCAACATCTTTAGTTTGTCTTTTTTGTTGGCTTTATGGAAGTTTATAGTAAGTTTATGAAATTTATTGCTGAATTCATACGCAATGTCTTGCTCTTTGGCAAAACGTGAAGTTTTTTTGACTTTTGACTTTAACATTAATATAGCTTCTTTAAAACCAAGAGTTATTAAGAAGCGAGTGGTTAAGTTGTCATTGTGATCCCAGACACTAGATGGCAAAAGTTTGTGTGGTGTTTACATTTCGCTCTGACTGTCCTTCTTTACCAGCCGTACTGCCGCATATCTTTCTTTCCCCGGATGTAGGAGGCCCTTTTCTGCAGAGTCCAACATGGTGAGCAGATTCTTTTCACGATTCTCTTAAGATTTTATCCACAATCATCTGCTTTTTGTACACGGTTTTCTTCAGCCGGACCCTTCACATATTATATTTACAACATTTATGTGTCGATAAATCCATATATTGTCCCCCAGTGTCTTTGTTTTATTATTTGAAATGTTTGCGAGAAAAATGTCCGGTTATAGTCTCTTGTACCACTTGGACACAACACTAACCGAGTATTAGTTGAACCGATAGTTTTAAAACTATAGTGTGTACACTTCTGTTTAAATACTTACATGGAATAAAAACCATAATTATGTGTAATAGCGTGTATAATAAAAATGTAGCCGGCTGGACCGTGAGGGCCTCAGTAGTTTCTCTCCTGATGTGCATGTAGCTACAGCATTAGCATGTTAGCCTCTGAGGAAGCTCCGCATGTTAAATCGTGTTTATTTTATTCCAAAGTTGTTCGCTCTTTAATAAAACACAATATTAATCATTGTTAGGGGCATTTATATTAAAATGAACTTTGTGTGCTTCAGGCCAGAGGACCGAAGAAGCACTTGAAGCGCGTCGCCGCTCCCAAGCATTGGATGCTTGACAAACTGACTGGAGTGTTTGTAAGTAACTCGTACTTGTTATTAATATCGACATTCTGCATGTAGTCCAGATAAACCTGCATGTTACTGACACCCTTTTTGTCATGTCCAGGCTCCTCGGCCCTCCACCGGTCCCCACAAGCTGAGGGAGTGTCTGCCCCTCATCATTTTCCTGAGGAACCGGCTGAAGTATGCTCTGACTGGAGATGAGGTCAAGAAGATCTGCATGCAGAGGTTCATCAAGGTTGATGGCAAGGTCCGCACCGACATCACCTACCCTGCTGGATTCATGGGTAAGTTGGTGAACAGGCTGATTGCTGTTAGAGCATTTCTGCCCAACATTACCACACAGTAAGTCTTTAAAAATTGCTGTGTGTACCACACTGAATGTTGGAACCTTGATCAGTGTACAGAGATGATTAAACATGAATATGTGGGCAACCTGGGCTACAAAAAGCAGGCTGGCTACTGCTAAAGTATTTTCACTGGATGTAGAACACTGAAGTAATGGATACCTGGCTTCCCTGTTCCTTAATGTAACATGCTGAATTCAGGAAACCTCAGACATACAATTATGGGTGCAGCAGATTAAATAGATAAACAAAGTAGTAACCTTTTCGCCTTTCAGAAGTCTGAAAATCACCACATTTTACCATATTCTGATTCTCAATATATATTGGCAGTAAAAAAAATTATGGCCAAGATATTTACAAAAAAGACAACTTCTTAAATCATTTAGGTGGTCAAATATAATGCACAATGCCATGTTTATGTTTTTATAGTTCATATGTTCGTCAGGTTGACTAGTTAATTTATGAAACCATGTTCAGCCATTTGAATCCATTCTCATCAACGTTTTTTTCTGACCGGCAGTTGTTTCATGTATGTGGAACAGTTGGACAACTCAAACAAAACACATTACCCAACAGTAATAATCATAATTTAGTAAGGGGTGGCCCTGCCACTGCACATAAATACATTAGAACAAACACTGTTCTATAAAGCAGTACTGTTTCAACTAGATGTTTATTTGTTGGCAATTTTAGAAAAATATTGCTCGTTTGCACCCCTGTCGTTATGTGTAACTGACATGCTTTCTCTTCAATTCTTTGGTCTAAAAGACTTAATGAAAATTTTGTTGGTACTAATAGCTGCTAGGATAAATTATTAATTGCTTTAATTAGCTGCATAATGTGGAGAAAAAGTACCTGTTGAACATTGTGGATTTGGGATTAGGTTTTCGCTTGCATGACATCAGTGTATTCATGCTTGGATGAGTTATACAAGGTAGGGTAATACAACAACTATTTAATGAAATTTGTTGCCAACTGATCAGTTGTAATTAGCTGTTGATTCGTTGTTGCTTGCCCCCAGGCTTTATGTCCATGCTAGCTACCTGACGAGCATTACATTACAAAATGAATGTGATTAAAATAACAGGCAACCTCATGAGTGAAAAGGCCATAAATTACCTTTTAGTTGTGATTTTATTGCTGCGGTCTGTATATATTTGTATTCAACATATACATAATTTCTGCTTGAAAGTGCAAGGATTTGTGCAAAACAATCTTCACAAAGTCTGTGAGTGTACCACTTTGGATAATATTTTACGTCCATGACATTGTCCAGAAGATGTTTTCTTTAGTATTCTTTTTGTAGCTCTCAAGCCCAAAACCATAAACAATCTACTTTTTCCTCAAATAATTGCTATGTGCATAGTTCATGTGATCCCTGATGTAACTTTCAATACTCTCTACTCTACTCTCTTAGTTAAAAATGCCATTGTACTGAACAATGTAGACCAACATCTTTGGTTTGTCATTTTTGTTGGCTTTATGGAAGTTTATAGCAAACTTATGAAATTAATTGTTGCTGAATTGAACACAATTGACTTTTTGGATTTCACTGTTCACATGACTCCTTTCATATATACACATACATGTGACTGCCTTTATATATGCATGTGTACACAGTACTTTTTTTCTTGCTTGGAAGTTGGGGTCAGAGTGCAGGGTCAGACATGTATTGTGCCCCTGGAGGTAAGCATATCAAGGGCCTGACGGTGGCTGGATGGCAAAGCAAGGATTCACACCCACAGACTTCTGACTAATGGTGCAATGCTTTACCCTCTTAGGCTGCCACTGTCTGATAGAATATAGTAATCAAATATTGCTTTTTCTTGTCAGTTTGTCCCAGTCATGTGCAACTGTAGCTTGGGTGTACTTTTGTAAATGCTGTTTGATTGGAAGCAGATAAGTCCTGTGGTTGGACTTGTGTGTGTGTGTATACTGTCTTTGACTATCAGTGCTATGTAGTGAAGCATGCTTTATTTTGATGTTGGGCTGCCATGTCCTTTTTGCTTAATGTGAATTAGTCCCTTTTAAATCTGGGTCCTCTGGGTTTCTTGTTTATACAATTCAGTGAGTTTGTCCCTGCCAGTGTTGCCTTCTACTTTCTCATTAGGAGTTTTTGGATCTGGAATTTGTGTAGTTGCTTTTAGACTGATAAATGTAAAACGTGCTATGCAAATGCATTTGATGACTTTCTGCCGGCACATGTCATGTTGATGTGCTTTATTCTTCCAGCATGGGAAGAATTACCAAGAGTATGTAAATCTCGCATGACTTGTTAAAACCTGGAAATACTGCACTATGTGATGTCTAGCCATCAAAGATGTACAAGAAAGTTGAACCACAGCACTAGTTTAACATTAAGGCAAGCTGCTGATTGACTGTTGTGTACTGTTGTGCAGATGTTATCAGCATTGAGAAGACTGGCGAGAACTTCCGTCTGATCTACGATGTTAAAGGACGTTTCACCATCCACCGCATCACCAATGAGGAGGCTAAGGTAAGCAGCCTAAAACTAGCGAAGTCTTGCCTTGCACTGACCCATTTGATTGAGTGCATGAATACAAATTCTTACCTCTTCTTTCCTTCTCTAAAGTTTGTTTTACAACGAAATGTTTTCCTATCTGCAGTACAAGTTGTGCAAGGTGAAGAAACTCCTCGTCGGCACTAAGGGAATCCCACACCTGGTAACCCACGATGCTCGCACCATCCGTTACCCTGACCCCCTCATTAAGGCCAACGACACAGTTCGCATTGACCTGGCAACTGGCAAAATCACAGACTTTATCAAGTTTGACACCGGTCAGTATCAGTATTTTTTTTGGTAGTTGACTAAGAAAATTTAATTTAGAATAGTGTAATAGTGAAATTTGCATTTGACATAGTATCCTTTTGTGGTTAGTTGGAGTCAGTCTGTGTTTAACTAGTCACAAACATTTGAATTTAGCTTTACAGCTTAAATGGCTCGATTTATTCTCCAAGCAGGTCAGAAGTTTACAAGCCTAGCCTTGCTCAGCATGCAGAGTATACTTATTTGCCAATAGTTCATTACAGCTGAATATACTAATCAAATGAAATGCAGTTGATCTCTATGCTTTTCCCAGCAATATAATGTAATATAACTTGGTCAGCATTTTTCTGCCTCATATTCTGGCTTTTCATTTAAATCAATCTGCCTTGGCATTAACAATGAGTGTTTGTATTATTTATTTTTCTGTTTGCAAAATGTTCAGTGTCAACACTTAAAATGAAACACTATACATGCTTATGTGCTTAGATTGTTCAGCTCTAGTCACTGTTTATGCTTTGAGTCAGATCTGCATTTCTGTTCATTATCCAACTGTCTGCTGTTAATCAGTTTAAAATACTTTTTTTTTTCTTTTTTTTTTTTTTCTTGAAGCGTTACCTAAATTATGTAATCAGATTAACCTGTCCTTATTTATCCTGCAAACATGTGACTAAATGACAATTTGTAAGCTGTAAAACTTCGTTTTGACTCTTACATTTGTTGCCAATTTAGGTCTTAGCGATTTCATTTGCACGATTTTACAAAAATGAAATTATGCGGATACTTCAAAATTTTTGAAATAATTGTTATTATATGTTTTACGAAACTAAGGTAAAAATACACTGACTTGGTTTGTTTTTCCTGCTCAGTATTAGGGCTGGACGATTTTGCAAAAAAAAAAAAAAATCTCGATTATTTTAAAATTATAACCGATTGCCGATTACGATTTCGATTTTTTTGTTTGTTTTTGTATAATGCAATTGAAATAAGACTCAAATTTCCTTTTTTTGCATTGTAATTTAAAAGACTGCAGAAGTGCAAAAATAGTAACAGCACCACCTATAATTATCCTTGTAAGGGACTCAAACTTTATAACAATAACACAATAATTAAAACAAAATAGAAATCTAAATTATCTATATGCTTTATATAAATAGCTCACAAACAACTCTTGTTTTAAATATTGTGCAGCAGAACCACCTTACAAAAAGTTCTTTACAGGTTTCTTAAAAGGAACATGAGCCTGTTTACTGTTTCCACCACTGAGTGAGTCTGTATCAGTATCTACACTGGGGGGGGCATCAAGTAATCTCTCAGCTCAGCTTTGATTTTGTCCTCTTGTGATTGGGGGGGTGGATGAAGGGCGGGGCCAGTTCTGCTTCTAACAATATGGACTACAAATCCCAAGCTCTCACGGAATGTCACGTGACTGTCATGTCCCGGTCAGCCAATCCTGATCGGGCTCACTGTTCAGTGAATCTCAATTAAACTCTTCTGTTCGTGTCTCGTTTTGCCGATCGTGTTTACGCTCCTTATTACTGAATCTAACCGTTACCGTGTATAATCCTTGTTGTCTTCCGTTTACTGTTTTAGTTTTCGCTGGTTTTGGACTCTACCTGATTTTGTACACTGTTTTTGCCCTTTTTATATTAAACTTTCCCTGATTTATATTCCGCGAGCGTCTGGTCACTTTCTGCCTCGTGACATGTTGGTATTTTAATGAAAATGTAAAGTATGTAAACAATCGCGATTGTCACATTCTAACATCATGTGAAAACGTTCATGCGAATTAACCGAATTAATCGTGAAAATCGCCCAGCCCTACTCAGTATTATAAATCTAGCAATTTGCCACATGTATGACAAAAGAATTCTGCCTACTTACCAGGGTTCTAAAAAAAATACTGCCTGTGTTTTGTATTGTGAAGTAAAATGATCTTATTTAACAGTTGTTGTTGAGTCTCAGCTTCATGTAATAATGTCTTTGTCCTGCTGTTTGTAGGTAACATGTGCATGGTGACTGGTGGTGCTAACTTGGGACGTATTGGTGTAATCACCAACAGAGAGAGGCACCCTGGTTCCTTTGATGTGGTGCACGTTAAGGACAGCACTGGCAACAGCTTTGCCACCAGGCTCTCCAACATCTTTGTCATTGGCAAGGTGAGAAAGTGACACAAACCTCTCACTGTTTATTCGTTTGTTACATTTGGCTGCTTTTTCTGCTTTAAAGGAAAAAGCAGACCTGATCAAATGTATGTAATTGGGAAAAAATCTTATTGAACTAAGTCAGTAAATGTCTAAGTAAGCCAGAACACTTGTAGACAGGCATTGTCTGTAATACAAATGTAAATTCAGTGTGTTAGCATGGGATCTGCTAGTATTCTACACTTTAATTTACTATTTTTCAAAGTATGCTAACTTTAAAAGTAAGAAGTTTGTTTAGTTCTACTCAGTAGCTTCAGTGACGTATGTCATTGCAGTATTTTATATGAATGTTCTTTTGTTTTGTTTATCCAGGGCAACAAGCCATGGGTGTCCATTCCTCGTGGAAAGGGTATCCGTCTGACCATTGCTGAGGAGAGAGACAAGAGATTGGCTGCTAAGCAGAGCAGCAGCTAAGTCCACTTAGGACTAGCTCCCACATGTTTGAAATAAAATATTTACAAAAATATTGGAGAAGGTCTTTTTTTTTTGTGTGTGTTGTGAAAGTAGTTAATCTAGATGTAATATGCAGCACCATTGTTTACTATTTATTTTGCTAAGTAGTTTAGGCTTTGGAACCAGCATTTTAACTTCCAGTAAGCTCCTTTATCTCCTGATTTTGTCATTTTTGATTGTGAATTCACCACACACCCCCTCTATGTGGGGGAGTAAAGGCTATGGGATTGCTTTTGTCATTATCTGTATTTTGGTTTAAGAGTAAATCTAATCAGTCTAAGCTTGGTGCTGCTAAGTGTTGGTTGTTGAAAAATGGCAGTAAATTTAAACATGTGGATCAACTGCAAAATGTTGCTGCAGAACAAGCCAAAACTAAAATAATGGTGTAAAACAGGGTTTTTCAAACCCTAGGTTGTGAGCTGAAAAATGGGTTGCCGAGAATAATAATAATTAAATAAACTTGCGCGCGAATGCCCCCTTGTGGAGACTGAGTTTTATCGTCTGGGTTTTTATGGCAAGGCACAATGCCAAGATTTGGATGAAGTGATGCATAACTGGTTACTACTGAGTGCTACTGGACTCAAAAGCAGTGGAAACATGTTCTGTAGAGTGAATAATAATACTATTTTATCCGGCAGTCTGGGTTTGGTGAATACCAGTTACCTGCCTGACTGCATTGTGTCAACTGTAAAGTTTTGGCTGTCTTGTCCAACATCAGTGTATGACCTCACAAATTTTCTGAATAAATGGGCAAACGGATGCTTTAGAAAGCGTTCCCTGAAGAGTGGACGCTGTTAAAAAAAAAAGTGCGTTTTAATTGCAAATTAATGCCTATGGCTTTAGAATGGGATGTCATTAAAGCTCCTTTAGATGTGACGTGCAAGTGTCCCAATACTTTTGTTCATAGTGTACATCAGTGTTTAAAGAAGAAATACCAGGAGTCACAATTTATTTCAATTTTTCCTCAAAATCTAGTTTCCAATTACCTGATCATATTTCGCTTCCTCTATTGCTGCTGACACTCCTGACCGAGGAGAGCCGTGACTACCGCACGCCACTTCAGACAGTGTAGTTCCCTACCATTTTGTTTTAGCCAGCAGAGGTCATAATTGCAGCAGTTCACCATCCAGGAACTGTCCACACACTCTGGCCACATTTATGCCAGGTATTGCACCGGTAGTACCCCAGGACCCACTGCACAAGCGTACGGTCTGACAGTAGCGCTGAGGATTTCATCCCAGTACCTAAAAGCAGTGAGAATGCTGTTGGCTATCACATGGAGGTTTTTGCAACCTTCTAATGCAGTGGTTCTCAAACTGTGGTACGCCTACCACTGGTGGTACGTGAAGCAGCACGAGGTGGTACGCCAGATAATCTCGGAAAAGTAATTACATGCACCGAAAAAAAAAATTAATAATAATAAATAAAAAAATAACAAAATGTGTAAATTACTAATAAAATTCTTATAATTCTGTTTAAATAAAATCAGTTTAATTAAAACAAATCGTATTCAAACTAATGTGTTATTTAAAATATTCGGGGCTACGCAGACACCGTACTTCATTACGTCTATACTTCACGTTCGCGGTTTCCATCTGGAAATTTCCGAAACGTATCAGTAAAGTTATCAGTAAAGTTATCAGTAGATCTCTCGCTTTTATCAGATCAGATCTGCGTTTGAAGCTCACTGATCTCGTTCCTGGCTGCTCCGCTAAACAGACGCATCCCACTCACTCACATGCCGATTCTATTGAACGGATCTTTGAAATGAACGAAAGGAGCCGAATCTTTTATTTCTGCACAATTCTTATCGGCTGTAATCCACCCATTCAGCTTCCATCAGTAAAGGGGAATTCATCGTAAATCGTAATAAAGGCTGTGTATTGTCGGTATTCAAATCCGAAACACTTTCAGTATTGCGGAGAGCGAGACACACACACACACACACACACACACACACACACACACACACACACACACACACACACACACACAGAGAGAGAGAGAGAGAGAGAGAGAGAGAGAGAGAGCTGGTAGTATAATTACAAATAATTGAGAAATAAACTATAAACTTGTTTAATTCTGTTAAATCTAATTATTTCAATGTGCTTATGTTTTAAAGCAGAAACAAACACAGTCACATCTCTGTACAAGAGAGGATTTTTCTGAAACTTAATGAAATGCAACCACAGTCTGCCTCTTCCCTGTAGTGTTTTTGCCTTTTGAAATTAATCTTTCTTATTTAAGTGATGTTTGAATTAGCCCTACATTTAATGCAAATTTGATGTTAATATCGAGGGTGTCTTACCTAGTTTACCTAGTAGCGTGAAGAGTCACTTTTTGAACGGCTCTAATTAGGTGTATATATATACTGTATATATATATATATATATATATATATATATATATATATACTGTATATATACACACACACCTAATGAATGTAAGCCTTATGTGGTTCTCTGATGAGAAACATAGGTGGTACCTGGAAGTTTCGGTTTGATAATGGGTGGTACTCGGTCTAAAAAGTTTGAGAACCACTGCTCTAGGGGTATGCCTCATCAGACCATCACTGACCCTCCGCCAAACTGGTCATGCTGGCTAATGTTCCAGGAAGCATAACATTTATCATGGCATCTCCAGATTGACTCCAAACTAGAGAAGAAACAGTCAGGAAGGATAAGTAGTAAGTAATTGTATGTGGCCATTATATGTAGTACCATTCCCTTTTGGGGGTTGTCCTGAGGTTGCCTCTCCAGTGGACCTGTTGTCACATTAATTTGCACCAAAGCAGGGGAAATTAAATGACAATAACATATGCTTCATAAATGGACAGACTGATCCCTGGAATTTAACAGTGTTATGATTAAATGTTCCCTTAATTTTAAAGCAGTGTATATACAGTGTACAACCTTGGTTAGATCTGTAAGGAATCGTGACTATAACTGGCCTAGAGGAGCTTCATCAGTACAGGAATGTACACCTGCATATGTGTTCCTCTTTGCTCTGTCTTATTTCCAAAATACCATATGGGTCCTGCTGGGTTTCAGCCTGTCTGTCCTGAAGTCTTTGGCCTGATGATCCACAGCACTGCAGTATGGCTCAGCTCATCCCGTTCCAGCACTGTTAGGGCTCGTGTCCAGAATGAAACACCCACACACGCCTGGTGTCCTTGATCTTAATGTACACTGTGTTTGCTTTTGGGTCGTTCAGGGGGTCTTTTTGGTGATCGTTATGACATTTGCTGCACACTGCTTATTACTAAAGCTGCATTAATGGATTTATCAAGATTCTGTTTTTTGTTGTTGCATATGCTATATAAAATGACTTGTAAGAGGCAAAAAATGAAATGTTACAATTGCAAATGCTTCCAGGTAGGTGTACTGCATGCTCAGTTTTGGATCCTGATGTCAAAAATAAAGATCTAAATTTGTGTGTTATAGATAAGGCCCTAAAACGTGAAATACACTGATCAGCCATAACATTTCTTGTACCTTGTTTCTACACTCACTGTCCATTTTATCAGCTCCACTTCCCATACAGGAGCACTTTGTAGTTCTACAATTACCCCCACAGAACCACCACAGAGCAGGTATTATTTAGGTGGTGGATCATTCTCAGCACTGCAGTGACACTGACATGGTGGTGGTGTGTGAGTGTGTGTTGTGCTGGTATGAGTGGATCAGACACAGCAGCGCTGCTGGAGTTTTTAAATACTGTGTCCACTCACTGTCCACTCTATTAGACACTCCTACCTAGTTGGTCCACCTTGTAGATGTAAAGTCAGAGACGATCGCTCATCTATTGCTGCTGTTTGAGTTGGTCAAAACTCCAGCAGCTCTGCTGTGTCTGATCCACTCATACCAGCACAACACACACTGACACACCACCATGTCATTGTCACTGCAGTGCTGAGAATGATCCACCACAAAATAATACCTGCTCTGTAGTGGTCCTGGGAGAGTTCTGACCATTGAAGAACAGCATGAAAGGGGGCTAACAAAGCATGTACAGAAATATGGACTACAGTCAGTAATTGTAGAACTACAAAGTGCTTCTATATGGTAAGTGGAACTGATAAAATGAACAGTGAGTGTAGAAACAAGGAGGTGGTTTTAATGTTATGGCTGGTCAGTGTATAAAAATACATCAGATTTTAATCAGATCTGGTAACAGTCTGATACAATCTAATCTCCCAGTCCAGCTGATACAATACTCAAGTAAAAGAGCTTGCATCCCAAGTGTGTAAACATTAGCATAAATATAATATGAAAACATTAACTGACCTTCTCTGTTTTTAGCAGCGGTCTGTGTTTTGTATTTTTTTGTGTCTTTATTCAAGAAGCTTCTCTGTGGTTGCCCTTTCTGAAAATTAAATGTGATCTGATTAACGATAAACAATCTGATTACACAAGAGATCTTTAGTTTCAGGGTTACATTTGGCCAGTAGATGCACTGGAAAGAAAGGAAAATTATACAAACAGATAAGAACAAAAATATTTTAATGACACTGACGAGCTCAAGTAAGGTCAATCTCACAGTCCTCCAGGAATACTTGCACTCATGTGTTTGGCCTGAGTGTAGTAAAGTGGGGGGACCTGGAACAATGAAGACAGTCATGTATTTTTGTAGCAGTCAGGCCTGGGCCCCCACATGTTTCCAATCAATAAGTCTTTGACGTCCATAAATCTATGCAACATGTTTAACGAGACAAAAGGCCGTAGATGATGTACACCATCTTTACATGCTCTTCTTCCTCAGAATTTCACTAGTTTGCCAAGCAGCCTCCAATTCTGGGAAACAAAAACACAACATGAGGTGAGCCAAGTTATGGTTTAGGCTGTAGTGAAAACATCACATGCACCAGATGTGAGCATTGGGAGTGGCCAACATCTGGACTGAGTGTAAGGTTTTTATTTTCTTTTAAACCTTGGTGTTTTTTTTCTTTTCAGTGTTGGAATGCAGCTGTTAAAACTCAAGGTTGCCAAGCATACTTTCTCATTGGACATAAGCTCTATTTCAAACTGTTACTCATGAACTTCTTTTCTTCAGAATGTGAATGAGAATGCAGATGTGAGCACCAAATAATTCTAAATGACCTTTTGTAACCTTTGTGTGGCCCTAGCTGCACAGAAGCAAACCTGCCGTATATTCACTTAATCATTTATTTTTAACAAATGAATGAAAATAATAAGGTTTGATGGGTCCTGAGTTTGAGGTCTGTATAAGAAGTTTTACTTGTAATCTCTCTCTCTCTCTCTCTCTCTCTCTCTCTCTCTCTCTCTCTCTCTATATATATATATATATATATATATATATATATATATATATATATATAGTATATACTGTATATACAGTGTATCACAAAAGTGAGTACACCCCTCACATTTCTGCAAATATTTCATTATATCTTTTCATGGGACAACACTATAGACATGAAACTTGGATATAATTTAGAGTAGTCAGTGTACAGCTTGTATAGCAGTGTAGATTTACTGTCTTCTGAAAATAACTCAACACACAGCCATTAATGTCTAAATAGCTGGCAACATAAGTGAGTACACCCCACAGTGAACATGTCCAAATTGTGCCCAAATGTGTCGTTGTCCCTCCCTGGTGTCATGTGTCAAGGTCCCAGGTGTAAATGGGGAGCAGGGCTGTTAAATTTGGTGTTTTGGGTACAATTCTCTCATACTGGCCACTGGATATTCAACATGGCACCTCATGGCAAAGAACTCTCTGAGGATGTGAGAAATAGAATTGTTGCTCTCCACAAAGATGGCCTGGGCTATAAGAAGATTGCTAACACCCTGAAACTGAGCTACAGCATGGTGGCCAAGGTCATACAGTGGTTTTCCAGGACAGGTTCCACTCGGAACAGGCTTCGCCAGGGTCGACCAAAGAAGTTGAGTCCACGTGTTCGGCGTCATATCCAGAGGTTGGCTTTAAAAAATAGACACATGAGTGCTGCCAGCATTGCTGCAGAGGTTGAAGACGTGGGAGGTCAGCCTGTCAGTGCTCAGACCATACGCCGCACACTGCATCAACTCGGTCTGCATGGTCGTCATCCCAGAAGGAAGCTGACGCACAAGAAAGCCCGCAAACAGTTTGCTGAAGACAAGCAGTCCAAGAACATGGATTACTGGAATGCCCTGTGGTCTGATGAGACCAAGATAAACTTGTTTGGCTCAGATGGTGTCCAGCATGTGTGGCGGCGCCCTGGTGAGAAGTACCAAGACAACTGTATCTTGCCTACAGTCAAGCATGGTGGTGGTAGCATCATGGTCTTGGGCTGCATGAGTGTTGCTGGCACTGGGGAGCTCAGTTCATTGAGGGAAACATGAATTCCAACATGTACTGTGACATTCTGAAACAGAGCATGATCCCCTCCCTTCGAAAACTGGGCCTCATGGCAGTTTTCCGACAGGATAACGGCCCCAAACACAACCTCCAAGATGACAACTGCCTTGCTGAGGAACCTGAAGGTAAAGGTGATGGACTAAACCCAATTGAGCACCTGTGGCGCATCCTCAAGTGGAAGGTGGAGGAGTTCAAGGTGTCTAACATCCACCAGCTCCGTGATGTCATCATGGAGGAGTGGAAGAGGATTCCAGTAGCAACCTGTGAAGCTCTGGTGAATTCCATGCCCAGGAGGGTTAAGGCAGTGCTGGATAATAATGGTGGTCACACAAAATATTGACACTTTGGGCACAATTTGGACATGTTCACTGTGGGGTGTACTGACTTATGTTGCCAGCCATTTAGACATTAATGGCTGTGTGTTGAGTTATTTTCAGAAGACAGTAAATCTACACTGCTATACAAGTTGTACACTGACTACTCTAACTTATATCCAAGTTTTATTTCTATAGTGTTGTCCCATGAAAAGATATAATAAAATATTTGCAGAAATGTGAGGGGTGTACTCACTTTTGTGATACACTGTATATATACACACACACATATATATACTGTATATATATATATATATATATATATATATATATCACATTTCAAGCCTTGAAGAACATTATTTCAGACACCCCTAAAGTTGACTATACCGTCAGCTTTGGCCTAACCTTAGCTGCGTCCGAAATCGCATACTTCCATACTCAATAGTACGCGAAATGAGGACGGGAGAGCGGTTAGTATGTCCGAATACATAGTATACACAAAGAGGTACGCGAGAAGTACCCGGATGACCTACTTATTGGGAAGCCATGTTTGAGTATGCAAGTGATGCACACTTGGTCCGCTAATGTATCCCATAATGCAACTGGAGCTGCGTAGGTGTTCAAAGCGTAATAAGAAACAAGAAAGATAGCGGCCCGCTGAGTCCTCTGTTTACAAGTGTAAGTAAGATAAATAAATAAGATAAATAAACCATTTTAAAGACGAATAAATAACAAAAACACGATAAATATCCAAAATTTTGGCGAGTGGGGTTTGTAATGAGTCTGTAACTATGGTGATATTACGTCATCATGTCCTTACGTCATCGCTTGACGTTGGAAAGATGGCGAATGTAGTGCGTAGCAGTGTTGTATGCATACTGCATACTTCTGTACTGAAAGTATGTACTTCTTTACCAGCAGAGTAGTGCATACTTCCTCCAATCTAGTACGTACTCTCTAAGTATGCGATTCCGGACGCAGCTCTTGTTTTTACCTTTTTTTTGGGAGGTCCAAGAATTAATTAGGAGGATCAGACAACCCCGTACCCCACTCCCCTGTAATTTAAACCATGGTGTCTATTACATTTTTGGTACTAAACAATTTCAACATTTATGATAAAAAACGCCAATTTATATATTATATTGAGCGAGCGGAATCGGAACAAAGAATCGGTTCAAAAACTTTGGAGCCGAATCGCAGTTATTAGTGCCATGGAATTAGAGAATCGACTCGTATTCGACAGACTCTAAACCAGGGGTCTCAAACTCGCGGCCCGCAGGCCAATTGCGGCCCGCAGGCCGGTATTTTGTGGCCCCCGACTAAACGTCAAAGTTCATTGTTAGTGCGGCCCGCGCGGTTTTCTCACACGCACCTATTTTGCCGAGTCGTTGCGCAACTCATTATTTTTTCACTTAGCAACGTATTAGCAACGTCACTTGGCTGAAACGTGATTCAGAGCGACACCAAGTGGAAGGAAAATATATCCTGTCAGCCAGTGCAAGATACAGAGGACAGAAAAAAAGAGCAAGAATTTAAAATATATAAAACAGACAATGCACTTGATATTAAGAATTAAGACAGGTGAAGTAACATGGACACCAGAGTTAGCTCAGTGGCAGAGAAATTTGGTAGAGCAGAAGGATGTGTAGGATGTAAACAAAAAGAATAAAATCTAGATCACTTTATTTATGAATGTGAAATGTATAAACACCTGCGAGATAAATTTAATAATGATAAAAAAAAAAAACTCAAAGTGCTCAAAAAAGCTATGAACAATGATAAAATTCCTCTGAGAATATATAGAAAGGGCTTTCTGAATAATATCCCAAACACTCAGGTATTGGGCAGAGGTGGAAAGAGTACTAAAATATTGTACTCAAGTTAAAGTACTACTACTTTAAATAATTTTTACTGAAATACGAGTAAAATTACTAGTCTAAAAACCTACTCAAGTAAAAAAGTAACTAATTTAAAACGTACTCGGAGTAAACGTTACTTCGTTACTTGTGTTAGTAAAAAAAAATTCTTAACAGCAGGGGGGTTCTCTCCTGTGTAATGCAAACAGGACAAGTGGATATATCTCACAATAGTTGTTTTTAATTGAAATATAATAGAAAAAACATGTTGATAGAACATTTAAAGCATTTAGGAATGTAATGTGTTATTTTAGTACAGACCATCCCATAAAACATTTTCAAACTGTATAACCACTGAAGTTGGCATTAATTGTGGATTCTATAGACCAGCCTTCTTTTCATCACCAACAAATACCAAACAACATCCTACTGCAGATCTCATAACTCAAAACAAGTCACGGTTACAGGTGCTGTGACTTGCACTAAATGACCCAAAGAAAACCTTCAAGATGTAAGACAATTCTGGGAGTAATGGATCTTTGAAGGGAGCTGGATCTTTAGGTTTCTGGCAGCAAAGAGTAGGTAAAAGAAGCCTATGTTCTGAAGAATTGTTCATGTTCTGAACTGTTATTAATAAAGATTGAGAAGTTTGGATCAGTTGTACTTTTGTTTGGAATACCTGAAACCCTTTTTTTGTGGAATACTTGATGCGGCCCAGCCGCTCCTAGACTCTACCTCCAGCGGCCCCCAGGTAAATTGAGTTTGAGACCCCTGCTCTAAACCATTCAAATCTGAACACGAACAAAACCAGGGTTGGCGACTGCATTCATTACAATACAGGCTATAAATTAAGCATGCTTAAGCATAATTTGTCTACCGAAGAAATATAACCTTATTGCTTTATTAGTGACGCCGCTGCCCAAAATAAATGTACAGTAAGCTTAAAAAGCTGTCTAGAAGTGTAATACCAGTATTACCTCTACCACTACTACAAGAACTACTACTACTAGGCCTACTACTACTAACAATAATAAATATAAAGGATGCATTCTGTTTTCATGTTTTGTCATCTCACAAAGTATATTGCTACAAAATTACTGTATTAAGCAAAATACTCCTACAGTAAATTGGTGCACTATCCTAAACAAAGATATAACCTGAAGTGGTAAAGCTTAAATGTTCAGGCAAGTAGCTACAAAAGTGTTATATTTAAGGGAGTTATATTTAAAATGTCTGTTTACATTTTTCTTGGTAATCATGTTAGACACGTTGAAGCGACTTTCAACAGTATTTAGCTACTACTAGCAAATGACTAGCATCTAATGATACCGTGAGTATAATAAATACACAATCTGCTTCACTGGTTTACCTTGTTTTATCTGGAGCAGATATACGCAAGTTTAGGTTAAATACTACAAAAAAAGTACACTGTACGCAGTAGTTTGTACTGAACTGCGAATTTGTGTCTTTGTGAGGAATCGACTCCAAAACGGTGGAGTTGACTCTTAGTTCTGAGTGCGCTGAATAGCTCTGTTTGGACTGACTCGCATTCGTTCGGCTCTTCTTTGGACCGACTCGCATTCGTTCGGCTCTTCTTTGGACTGACTCGCAGACTCCAAGCAAGTAGCGTTTCTAGAGCCGCTCTATCTGCAGATGGATTATATAATAGTAGAACTAGTTTACTTTAAGCAACTTGACCAAAATTAAAGGCGCTACCACTTTAATCGAACGCTGTACTACTTGTAGAGACGTTACTTTCCACTACTGGATGGAGATGTGTACCTGTAGCTGGATGTAGATGAGAACTTGCGGCTGAATGTGGATGTGTACCTGGTGGATACAAATTTTCGGGACTTTTGATTCCTCCCTCACAGCTTGGTTCACTCATACAGCGCACAGAGCTCCTTGCAGTGGACAGTCAGCTACAACACTAAAAACATGCTTAATCTACTGCACCCGCGTCTCGGATCTCTCCACCGAGTTCAGAGCATGGAAGCCCAGATACTAGCAGACTTCAGAAAAGTGCAGCAGTAAGCGAAAGGACAGAAAGCAGGATGCCGTTCTGTAAACGCATTATCGCTCCTAAGGACGTGTGTAAAAGCGCACTGAGGAGTAGCGGAGCGCCGTTTGCGGACTTGGCGGATGTTTGCGGCTACAGCCTGTGCTCCATCCTCAGACAGCTCTCAGACCTGTGCAGGCAGTCAGTCAGCATCCTGGAGGAGCTGGAGGGAGAAATTACCTTCATCTGCCATCGATCCGGAACGTTAGAGAAGAAAGTTCTCGGCTTGCAAAGACACGTTTCTGCACTTGCATCCAGTAAACCACCGCTCAGAAGTAAGACGCGCTTTGTTACTTTTAATTATGTATGGATCACTTGTTGCACTCGAGTTTGGGGTCTGTGTTATTTGACCTTGGAGGAATATCAGAAGCTGGAGTTGTACATGATAAGGAAAGTATTATACTGTGAGCGCACTAGCTTGTTCCTTTACCGTATAAATGTGCAGTTACGAGTTGCGCTTTTACGCTTTATTCAAGCTCATCTGTTCATAAGAGGCTAAAGTAGGGTGTAGCAACAGGTAGAATGAGTGCTGTACAGCAACATGAGTCCTGAGAACCTGGGTTCGACCCTACACTTGTGCGTTTCATCCAGATACTCCGATTTCCAACTTCCCAAAATGCAGAAGATCTGAGTGAATGAGTAAATGTATGGGTGTGTCTTACCCTGGGATGAATTAGAACCCTGTCCATGTGTGTTCACTGGATAGAGCAGGGCCTACTGGAACCCTGACCAGGTTAAATCAGTTAATAATTAAGTACATTGACTAAAAGAACAGACACACCAAAGGTTTTTGATAAATGTTCTGTTAAAAGAGTGGCTCGGTGGGTAGCACTGGCACCTCACAGCGAGAAGAACCTGGGTTCGATTCCCAGGTGGAGCGGCCTGGGTCCTTTCTATGTGGAGTTTGCATGGGTTTCATCCAGCAGCTCTGGTTTCCTCCTACAGTCCAAAGACATGTTGGTGTATTGGAGAAACAAAATTGCCCATGATAGTGTTTGGTAATACATTGGCGACGTGTGCGGGCAGTTTCTTATCTTTCGCCTAATTATTTAGATTTACTGTGACCCTGACCAGGACAAAGTGGTGGTAAAACTGACAATGAATGAATGTCTTGCAAAAATCTTTGTAAAACAATATATATAAATAAATACATGAATAAATATGACAATAAATAAATAAACAACTGAATAGGGACACAGTTTTTAATCTACCAATGATCAGAGATATCCAAAAACCCAACCAATAGCAAAAAGCTTAAAATTTTCCTTTTATTATTTGTAAATATTAGTTTATAACTAATAATGTCAAGTGACAGTCAGTTCCAAAAAACATGAATGAATTCTGGATGTGAGACTAAATCAAGAAGAAATAGACTCAAATTGTTGCATTCTGTTGGGGTATTTATCAGAAACATTCAGATCGCAATTAGGAAATAAAGCATTTTTTAAAATACAGTATATATTGCTTTTTGTATCTATCTAAGTTTCTATGGAACAAATAGTGCCATGACAGCTGCCAGGCACAGAGTGGTGTTCATGGTCATCAAGAGCTGTTTAGTTGTATTAGTCCCAGAGTGATTTCCACTGTAAACTAGCACACAAAGAATACCACAAGGCTGTATTATTGGCCCACAAAAGATTTCAAACTAGAACAGCCATGGAGTTTAGTATAAGTGAAAGATTCACTCATTCAAAGAGGAGGTCAGTGGACAGCCATCCAGACCTCATGTTGAATGGACCTCTTGTCAGGCCATTATAAACAGCAAAAACAGCTTCATCCGTCTCTCGTGCTGTCTTAGTCTCCATTAGATTAATCTATCAAATTTATCATGTGTTTTCCTTACTTTTTTTTTTTCATCTTCATTTCTGCTCCATGGTTTTGGCATGCACTCACTCTCGTGCCTCCTACGCTGCTTTGTGTTGCTAAGCTGAAGAAGAGCAGAATATTTTCCTGGTGCACTTCCTTTGTCTGATAAATAGAAGCGTCTTCTTTACTTTGCACATAATCTAACACATCTGGTGTGAACTGGTAGATCTGGTAGATCCTGATAGACACATACACCGATCAGCCATAACATTAAAACCACCTCCTTGTTTCTCGGTCCATTATTCCATTATTCTCAGTCCAGCAGTGACAGTGAGGTGTTTAAAAACTCCAGCAGCGCTGCTGTGTTGATCCACTCAAACCAGCACAACACACACTAACACACCACCACCATGTCAGTGTCACTGCAGTGCTGAGAATGATCCACCACTTAAATAATACCTACTTTGTGGTGGTCCTGTGGGGGGTTCTGACCATTGAAGAACAGCATGAAAGGGGGCTAACAAAGCATGCAGAGAAACAGATGGACTACAGTCAGTAATTGTAGAACTACAAAGTGCTCCTATATGATAAGTGGAGCTGATAAAATGGGCTGTGAGTATAGAAACAAGGAGGTGGTTAATGTTATGGCTGATCAGTGTATGCTGTATATGGACAAAAGTATTGGGACATACATCTTTCAGGTGTTTCACTTGGTCTCATTGCCACAGGTGTCTAAAATCAAACACTTACCCATGCAGTCTGCCTTTACAAACATTTGTAAAAGAACGGGTCATTCTAAAGAGCTCAGTGAGTTCAAGTGTAGAATTCCACGGTTGCAACAAGTGTGTGAATGTTTTTCCATCCTAGATGCCCCTCAAACAATTGTGAGTGTTATTATTGAAAAACCAAAGCATTTAGAAATCACAGCAAGTGGAAGACAATGTAAAGTTATACAGCAGGGTCAGCGAGTGCTAAAACACATGATACATAAAAGTCATCAACACTGTTGAGTTCCAAACCTTCTTTGGCATTATCAACAGCACAAAAAGTGTGTGCTGGGAGCTTCATAGCATGGGTTTCCATAGCAGCTGCATGCAAGCCTTATATTACCAAACACAATGCCAAGCATCAGATCGAGTGGTGTAAAGCTAGCTGAAACTGGACTCTCGAGCAGAGGAAACGTGTTATGTGGAGTGACGAATCCTGGACGAATCTGGGGTTGGTGAATTCCAGGAGAATGTTACCTGCCTGACTGCATTGTGCCTACTGTAGAATTTGGTGGAGGGATAAAGCTATGTGGTTGTTTGTTCAGGGGCTGGTCTAGGCTCCTTAGTTCCAGTGAAAGGAAATCGTAATGTTTCAGCATACCAAGGTATTTTGGACAGTTGTATGCTTCCAACTTTGTAGGACTAGTTTGGGGAAGGCACTTTCCTGTTCCAACATGACTGTACCACTGTGTACAAAGCAAGATCCATAACGACAATGTTTGGGTGAGTTTAGTGTGGAAGAACCTGACTGGCTCACACAGGGCCTTGACGTCAACCCTATCAAACAAATTTGGGATGAACTAGAATGGAGATTGTAGCTATGCACTCTCGTCCAACTCTCGTCTGACCTCCCAAATGCTTTTCTGAATTAATGGGCCAAAACAGACACGCTCCAAAATTCTGTTAAATGCCTTTACTGAAGAATGGAAGCTGTTACAGCTGCAAACAAGAGAAGCCAACTTTATATTAATGCTTATGGATTTAGAAAGTGTCCCAATACTTTAGTCCATATAGTGCACTTAGGCAGGGACAGTTTTCCCCTCTCAGCATGATAAGTTCAGATCCCACTGGAGAGGTTTTGTTAGTGTTTGATAAGGACATGGGACAAACAGAAGCAGCTTGAATTGTTGATCTTAGTTTACGAGCTCCAAGGTCAAGAACTACTCCTTATACAGATAAGGTCAGAAGTTTACATACACTTGTAGGGCCATGGAGGTCATGGCAATATTAAGAATTACATTTGTTGTACTGATTTAATTTCATTATTAATTTTATTGGTAATTTTCTTAAACATATACATATAGCACACTTTATATTTGGTTATATTTTTCTTCGTCCCACAATTCGATTCACAAAACTCTTTTAACAGAAATCAACAAGCCTCTGGCACAGGTCTGACTGGAGCTTTGACCACATTACTTGGCAGAACTAATAATCAGTGCAGGCTTTCTATTGTAATGCTTGTGGTTTTATCTACTGGGTATAGTAAAACTAGCAGTATTTATATAAGCATGTCACCAGCTGTAATCATAATCAATCATAATCATTAACGAGATCGTACCAGATCAGATTGAAGTAAGTTGCTGTATGTATATTTTTGTCCCAGCAGATTTTGTCATGTTGCCAAAAAGCCACAACTAGCTAATACTATAATTTAAAATAGCATTATTTGTTTTTGGTCAAAGAAGTATCGTTGAATTTGTTAATTGTCTTGAACCTTTATTTTACTGATAAAAATACAAAGAAAAGATTTCCAGTGTTTTTACTGATCAACTTGATTGTATTTTGTAATTAACAAGCCTGCAATACACTCAAAAAAGTTGGAACAGAGGCATATTTACCATATTATTTTTTCAGTTTTGCTTGTAGAATTTTTTGCTAGACAGAAGACTTTAGCTTAGACTTTAGTTTGTGCTCACCATTGTCTGACTCTCCTCTTCATGTTGTGCCATACATTTTCAGTAGGAGACAGATCTGGACTGCAGGCAGGCCAGTCAAGCACACACACTCTGTGTCTACTAAGCCAAGCTGTTGTAGAGTGTGCAGAATGGGGTCTGGCAATGTTTGGGTACTGAGGGGGATGGCTGAGGCCTCGTTATGGATTGACGTCCTGTTTATATATATATATATATATATATATATATATATATATATATACAGTATATATATATATATATATATATATATATATATATATATAATAACAAAATCTAACATGGGTGGCACTGTGGCTCGGTGGGTAGCACTGTTGCCTCACAGCAAGTAGGTCCGGGTCCTTTCTGTGCGGAGTTTGCATGTTCTCCCCGTGTCTGCGTGGGTTTCCTCCGGGAGCTCCAGTTTCCTCCCACAGTCCAAAAACATGTAGTCAGGTTAACTGGAGACACTGAATTGCCCTATAGGTGAATGGGTGTGTGTCTGTGTCTGCCCTGCGACGGACTGGCGCCCCGTCCAGGGTGTTACTGTGTGCTTTGCGCCCATTAAAAAGCTGGGATAGGCTCCAGCACGCACCCACCCCCCCACCCTGCGACCCTAATTGAATAAGTGTAAAGAAGAGAGAAGAAGAGAGTGAGTGAGTGAGTAAATTTAACATACATAACATAAAAACATAACAATATACTATAATGTAATTTCAAATCATATAACATAATAATATAATAATATTCCAGAGATGCAAGAGCGGCGCACAAGAAACTAATCTTCAAGCTGAACTGAAAGCAAGTGTTACACAACAGGTCGACTTTTCTTTCTGTTAGTCTCTCGTTCTCTCAGGCATCCTCCAGCTCTGGGATTGGTGGATGGAGGTGGAATGAACATGGCTGGGTTCTCACAGTAACCACATTAGTGTTGATGATGAAGTCACTCTGGCTTAGCGAGCGGATTCATAACAAAACGTGCAACTATCTGCAGGCTAGGAGCCAGATGCGAGTCAGTGTGCTCACTTCTGGGGAAGCGTGTGTGCGTGAGGATGGGGATGATGTTGAACATGTGCTGTACAGTGCTTGTTTTTCCTGTTCCCGTGGTGCGTTCGGGATCAGGGCTGTGGCGCACATTCTCTCTTCTGATGAATCTTTGGCTCTGGAGCTGATGACACATACCGAGCAGCTCTGCAACAGCCGTCTTCCCACCTCAACACTGACACACAATGCAGCAGAGCTCTATAAACACCAGCTTTACATTATTAGGTTTGGAATGTTGTTTTTAGGTTGTTTACAATTTGTTTACACAACTGAATTGACCCACATGCATAAGAGCGCTTTACCCAAGATTCATTCCTGTTACTCTTATCTGATTTTAATACATTTTTACTGTTCCAATAGTGTTCATTTTCACAATTAATATATTCTATCATATTCAATGCATGTTCATTTATTTAAATTCACTGTAAGTTGTTTATAAAAGGATTTTATTTAACTTTGACCCTTATGTAGAAAAAGAAAGCTTACTAAATTCAGGACAGCATACATATGCATTTAGTTATTATTGACTTGATATTATTATTTCATATATTAATTGTCTATTAAAGTGCATGTCATAAACTTTAAAAAATGTCTGGCTGAATGTAGCTTCTAAAGTGCCATTCTGTCCTTCCTTATTTAGTACATTTAGTATATATACAGTGTATCACAAAAGTGAGTACACCCCTCACATTTCTGCAGATATTTAAGTATATCTTTTCATGGGACAACACTGACAAAATGACACTTTGACACAATGAAAAGTAGTCTGTGTGCAGCTTATATAACAGTGTAAATTTATTCTTCCCTCAAAATAACTCAATATACAGCCATTAATGTCTAAACCACCGGCAACAAAAGTGAGTACACCCCTAAGAGACTACACCCCTAAATGTCCAAATTGAGCACTGCTTGTCATTTTCCCTCCAAAATGTCATGTGATTTGTTAGTGTTACTAGGTCTCAGGTGTGCATAGGGAGCAGGTGTGTTCAATTTAGTAGTACAGCTCTCACACTCTCTCATACTGGTCACTGAAAGTTCCAACATGGCACCTCATGGCAAAGAACTCTCTGAGGATCTTAAAAGACGAATTGTTGCGCTACATGAAGATGGCCAAGGCTACAAGAAGATTGCCAACACCCTGAAACTAAGCTGCAGCACAGTGGCCAAGATCATCCAGCGTTTTAAAAGAGCAGGGTCCACTCAGAACAGACCTCGCGTTGGTCGTCCAAAGAAGCTGAGTGCACGTGCTCAGCGTCACATCCAACTGCTGTCTTTGAAAGATAGGCGCAAGAGTGCTGTCAGCATTGCTGCAGAGATTGAAAAGGTGGGGGGTCAGCCTGTCAGTGCTCAGACCATACGCCGCACACTACATCAAATTGGTCTGCATGGCTGTCACCCCAGAAGGAAGCCTCTTCTGAAGTCTCTACACAAGAAAGCCCGCAAACAGTTTGCTGAAGACATGTCAACAAAGGACATGGATTACTGGAACCATGTCCTATGGTCTGATGAGACCAAGATTAATTTGTTTGGTTCAGATGATCTCAAGCATGTGTGGCGGCAGTCGGGTGAGGAGTACAAAGATAAGTGTGTCATGCCTACAGTCAAGCATGGTGGTGGGAATGCCATGGTCTGGGGCTGCATGAGTGCAGCAGGTGTTGGGGAGTTACATTTCATTGAGGGACACATGAACTCCAATATGTACTGTGAAATACTGAAGCAGAGCATGATCCCCTCCCTCCGGAAACTGGGTCGCAGGGCAGTGTTCCAGCATGATAATGACCCCAAACACACCTCTAAGACGACCACTGCTTTATTGAAGAGGCTGAGGGTAAAGGTGATGGACTGGCCAAGCATGTCTCCAGACCTAAACCCAATAGAACATCTTTGGGGCATCCTCAAGCGGAAGGTGGAGGAGCGCAAAGTCTCGAATATCCGCCAGCTCCGGGATGTCGTCATGGAGGAGTGGAAAAGCATTCCAGTGGCAACCTGTGAAGCTCTGGTAAACTCCATGCCCAGGAGAGTTAAGGCAGTTCTGGGAAATAATGGTGGCAACACAAAATATTGACAATTCAGGAACTTTCACTAAGGGGTGTACTCACTTTTGTTGCCGGTGGTTTAGACATTAATGGCTGTATATTGAGTTATTTTGAGGGAAGAATAAATTTACACTGTTATATAAGCTGCACACAGACTACTTTTCATTGTGCCAAAGTGTCATTTTGTCAGTGTTGTCCCATGAAAAGATATACTTAAATATCTGCAGAAATGTGAGGGGTGTACTCACTTTTGTGATACACTGTATATATACAGTATATATATATATATATATATATATTAGGGCTGTCAAACGATTAAAATTTTTAATCGCGATTAATCTCAGAATTTCATATAGTTAATCGCGATTAATCGCATTAAAAAAAAATCTGTGTAAATGTTATAGAAAACAAGGATTTTTATGTGAAATGTTACAATTAAAATGGTGAACACATTTTATGCTAAATGTACTGATGTTAAAAACTGCTGGGACAAGAGAAAACTGTAAGGGAGTTTTATTCACTCACATACTAGGCAGTAAATGTCAGATTGTAGTTTAGAATTTCTCCATCAGCAAACATTGTAGATCAGCGGTGCTTTAGGTGGGATAAGGCGTAGTTATTGTAACAGACTTTTCTGTGGTTGTATTGTGACAATGGTTTGATGGCCGTTTCTACACGAAGTGAGTGTGTTTTGACCCTTTGGGGCTTCCATAGTTCATGGACTAACGTGCTTGACTCAGCTTTCCGGTATTTGGTACCTTAACAGAATAAGTTAATAAAAGTGTTCTGCTCCCGACAACTTGTGAATATAGCGTGTATTTATTTCTTTATAAGTGCATCACTACAACGCTCGGTTACATTATGCTAACAAACCGCAAATGAAAAACGGTGGCAAGTCCGACATTAAAACGTTTGTTTTAACATAATGTTAACATAATGTAACCGAGCGTTGTAGTTCTACCAGTCAAGTCTCAACATTAACTAGAATTTGCGTTAACGGCACTATTATTTTTAATCGCGTTAAATTGAAATCGCGTTAATGCGTTATTATCGCGTTAACTTCGACAGCCCTAATATATATATATATATATATATATATTTATTTATTTTTTATTTTTTTAAATATATGATTTATGCTACCCGACATGACGTCTACACGGACATGACATGGCTATGTCTGAGGGGATGCCATGTTCAGGGTATTTCTACACCCAGTCAATCATGTCTGTATATAGATGCTGACTGGCTGATAGCACCACTGGGGATTTGACCCTGGATTCAGCAGCAATCATAAAATACATACATCTTTATGTATTTTAGTGTAGTCAGTTGGTCTTCCACTGCTGGGAAACCTGATCACGTTCGAAAAGGGTGTATTCGCCTGACTCAAGCCACACGCACCGATCCTCATGCTCCTTCGCCTCTGTACAGGCACCTTGGGCTGCTGACCAGGGTTCTTGCACAGCATTTTGAAGACCCCACACACTTTTCCACCCAGCAGACTGATGGCCAATTTTGTCTGCTGCAGGCACTGCCTATGATGCCTGCTAGATGGTGCCCAGCTGACCAGTAGCAGAATCTCAGTGCTGTTGTGCTAATCAAATCAAAAATCAAAATCAAATCACTTTACAAATCATGTCACAGGTGCATAGTCCATCACAGTTGCAATACACATTAATTACAAAAATATACACATTAACTTACATAAAACTTACAGAAAACTAGCACCATTTGTTCAATATATACAGGTATTGATTAAAGACTCTTTATGTACAGATGTACAAAATTTATGAAATGTGAATAATATAAATATATAACATTTGGAATAATAAGTTTGAGATGTACAGTTATTGTACAATATATGAATTATACATGGTATGTGTGCAGATGTGGTGAATAGTTTGAGTGAGTAAAGTGCAGAATGGGTTGTATGGGGTGTGTATGGTGGGGGTTCCTGTGGAGGTCACTGTGTTGATTATGAGGGGTGTGCTTGTCCATTGCTGTTCAGCAGTCTGATGGCTAGCAGAATATCCTGCTGTGCCACCTGGCCACTTTTTTTTTGTCAACTACTTTATCCTGATCAGGGTTGCAGTGACCCTAGAAAGACTGGATCCAAGGCAGGAATACCTTAGGGAGGGTGCTATGATGCTCCAATGTTCTGTTTCTCAAGAAGAAAATGTGCCCAGATTAAAATAAGAGTTTTATGCAATTTTACTGATAATAAAAAAAACCTATGCTGCTTTAGGAATGTCAGGATTAATACAGTATCAGTTGTTGCTGAGTGACCTGCAGCACCAGTGACGTTCTTTTACCCCGATGCACTGGATTGTTTGGTCTCCGGACTGTCATCACTCTTGTGATCATGTGTGTTGAAAAGTACACAGCTAAGAGCTCATCAGTAAGCCTGACATGAACTATTAACTGTATTTTCCATTTTCATTGTACATCCACAATCAAGTTTTCCGTTACTTACTAGCAAGTACTGTTTCCTGTCTTTTTTCTCACTATATTTTGACAGGGTTGGAAAAGTCAGTTTCTCACACACTGGATCCTGCACTGTGTTTATTTTGTCCACTCATCCTCAATGATTCCCTTAGTCAGAAAGTGCATAGTTTTACTTCCTGTGGAGCATCACACTGACGCACACACACACATAGAGTGTCTTACATTTCACACAATCACATCTCTCACTGGGAGATTCCCAGCAAGTTGATGTTTGTAAGAGGCAGTAATCTTTGTGCTGCGATCAAGTCTGTGTTTCGTCTTTGGTGTTTGTGTTAAAAACTGAGCAGGTTCAATTGTTTTAAAGCCCAAAACCATAACACCAAAAGCCAGCAATATTCAAACTGTCAACGTCACTGAAACCATTAATTAACCTTTAAAACAGATAAACAAAATTTGTTTTATATACATACAATTTTGTTTTATATACATATACACAAGTACAGTACACTGAATTCTTTTTCCGCATACCACAAGTTCAGCCATTGTACAGCCCCTGGAGCAGACAGGGTTTAGGGCCTTGCTTAAGGGCCCAACAGTGCCTGCATAGCAGAGCCTGGATTCAAACCGACAGTCCTTTGATTGCACAAAGCTCTACCCACTAACTACCACTGTCCCACAGTTTGCAAAGTTTGTCTTTTTGGGTGTCACGGTGACTTTGTGGGTAGCACTGTCACCTCACGGCAAGAAGATTCTGGGTGTAGCAAGAAGGTAGATTCCCAGGTGGAGCTGTCTCTGGGTCCCAGTCCAAAGACATGCGGTCAGATTAACTGGAAATACAAAATTGCACTGTGTGTGCGTGAGTGAGTGAGTGTGTGCGTTTGCTCTGTGATGGACTGGTAATGGATTGACTTTTCGCCCAGGGAATTGGACCCACCACAACCCTGAATAAGATACATTGGTGGTAAAACCTACAATGAATTTGTCTTTTTGGATAAATAACTTACTAAAGGTGTAACAGACACAGGGTACACAGTGTACTTGGGAGGTGCACTTGTCAGTGTGCTCTCAGTGCCAGTGCCAAGTTTCGTCAATAATGGCATCCGACATAAAACTGTGCCAAATCAGGTATGTGGACCAGAACGATTCGCTTTGGTGACCCCTTAATATGGGGGTAGCCGAAAGAAAAAAATTAGTTTAAAGGCATCCTATGGCTTTCTTCAAACATGAATACATTCAGATGTAAAACAATGTTGTTATTAAGTGAATCATCAGATGTTTAGGTGTTGCCTTAAACTCCTAAATCTAATTAGGATTGGTGCCCATATACTTTTGGCATATTGTAACAGTTAAATATAGGCACTGGTGACAACAGCTGAAAGCATAATTAAAAGTTGTAGTATTTTAAAACATCTATTAAACATCTATTTGTGTTTATGAAAATCATCAATAATAATTCCAGAGTGTGTCTGTGGAATTGTGGGCTCATTCAGTCAAATAATGTGAGGTTGGGCATTGAGACACTGGTAGATTGGGACACTTGTATCTTAGTGCTTAAGGTACTAGACTAGTAATCAGAAGGTTGCTGGTTCAAGCACCCCCCCCCCCCCCCCCCACACACCTAGTTGTCACTGTTGGGCCCCTGAGCAAATTGTACTCAGTCATAACTGTAAGTCGGTTTTTTTATTGCTGCTACAGCATACAATAATATGCATGCAAATACTTTTTTTGCTTTTATACTTAATATGTTAGCAGTGAGTACCTGAAACACCTTAACACAATAAATAGGAGAAAGGTAGCCAAACAGATACCAGTGTAATAAAAACAGCTCTGAGAGGACTAAATCAAAGTCTATTTCTGAGTCTATTTCTAAAACATTCATTTTTAAAGATTTAGGTTGTTTAAGCTATTTGTTTTGCTTGTGTTATGGATGAAACTCAACCATAAACAGGAACAAATCTCACCCAGTAACATTGCTTGTTTTCAGCGGTGCTCATAGCCAACTTTTACACAACTTTCCTAAATGTCAGATTTTAAAATAGCTGATGACCGGCCTTGTGATGCTGCAGAATGGCTGTGCACTCAGTTAGCTACATTATGTGTCAGTAATTGTGCTAGAATGCAGCGTCTTAAAAGAAAATTCCATTCTCGGGCTGGGTTGGTTGTATCAATATACCGCTAACAGGGAATAGAATTTCTACTAAATTGGAGAATAACTTCTTGTCAGGATCAACAAACAGGCCAAGTCAGCCTGTTGTAATAGGTGGGAAATTATTTCCAGATGACTATGAACTCTGCGGAGCAGAAAGGAGAGAACGACTCAGAGGGAGGGGCAAGAAAGCCAAACACAGATGAAATGCTGAGAGGGAAAAGAGGAAGGCCAGTCTAATCTCTCGTTAGACCTAAAGCACATTCTAGTACATTTAATATAACTTAAATCTTTATTTTGTTAATGTGTTCAAAGTAAAATGTAAAAAATTAATGCAAAATATTCACTATTCACTACAGACAACATTAAATGTACAAAATCTAACTGTATTTTGTTATTTCTACATTTATAGGCTATTAGGCTTGAAGCTGACTAGTGACCTATAAGCTATTTAGAGCAGCCAACCTATCTTTTGTATGTTTTTAAACACAAATAGAGCATTCATTTCTCTCAACAAACAAATCCCAGTCATCAGGACCCATGCTATGAGGTAGCAGCACTCGGTCAGCTGAGGCACCAGGCCACAATTGTTCATAATTGTTTTGTTTACTATTTTATTTAGCATCTTCTCCCCTTTTCTCCCAATTTAGCATAGCCCATTAGACCCCGATCGCATCTGAGGAGAGTACATTTGCCTGACACATGCTCCCTCTGTCGCAGTTCAGTTTGCCCATACTTCTGTGGATTCGCGTCAGTCTCTATTCTGCCTTGGGCTACTAACCAGGTCCTGACACAGCATTGAAGACCCCACCCCTTTTTTTAGTCTGGTCTTTTCTCACCCACGAGTGGTCAATTTCGTCTGCTGCAAGCGCTGCCAATTCTTCCTGCTAGGGCGTGCCCAGCGGACTGGTAGCAGAGTTGGGATTTTAACTCAGAGAGTTTAGAATTCTAGCACTGGTGTGCTAGCGGAATATTTGGCTGTGCCACCTTGGCTCCCTTTGTTCATAACTTTCCAGTTTTTAGTTCACGTTTGCATTTATTTAATGCTATCTAAGAATACTTTTGATCTTATGAAATTATTAAAGTATTCAAATATTTATAAATATTACTATATGTGGTGCAGTAAATAGAATAAAATAGAATGCTATTATTTGTCATATAGAACAGGGTATCTTAAACCCTGGGTCGAGCCAAAACAGTGGGTCTCAGAGAAAAATATTAATAGTTAAATCAACACATTTTAAGGGGCACAAAAACAAAATAAATTTGCACACGACTTCTCCCTTGTGGAGGCTTTACATTACATCTTGTAAACCACAGTGGGACCAAATTGCCACCATTTTTATTAATTAAGTAAATGTTGTTTTGTGTTTTGTTTTGATGCATCGTTTGTGTTGCCTATGTCGCAGTAAAAGTCATAGACAAAATGTGGGTCACTTTAAAAAGGTATGACATATAGTCATGTATTAGTCAAAAGTATATTTGACTTTGGCTCAGAAGAAGAAACTGAGACCTGGCCAGAAAACTACAACACTGAAAGCAAACATAGAGAAAAGATTGACATAGAAATGCATTTTTAGCAAGATACCAGATGTATGCGGGAATCTGCCAAAAGTTTATATACCACAGCTGTAGAGCAATTGTGTTTCATTAAAAAGTAAAACAAAGCAGTATCTTTATAGACTATCTAATAGAGAATGACTGCAGTCACGGTGCTGTGCAGTGTTGGCAGGTTTCATCATTACTCAGTGTGAGAAGTAAGGTGCGAGCGGCAATAAGAGAACAAACGGTGCTGCTCCTCAATCTCATGCTGAGTTTTAATTCTGCTCTCATGAGGGGGAGCGTATGTGTGAGAGCACCTCTGCGTTCCAGTGGACCCCAGGCATCCCAGCTCCACCCAGATTGGACCGGGCGTATGTAGCACAGCTCCAAATTCTCTGCTGGTCCTGTTGGTAAACAATTCAGAAAGATTTTCCATGATGTCTGCACTGAACCGATTTCTGTGTGTTAAAGGTACAGGCATTCATTTAGGCTGTAGTGATGGTTGGTCTCGCCAAAGCCTTACAACAAACTGTAGAAAAAATCTGCTTATCTGCTTTAATTGAAAGACATGAGATACTTCATTATCCTGATTGGTTAGAAGCTGGTGCTCCATATGATCAGTTTACTTTGCATATAGAGGATGGGGCACCACAAAGAACATAATTCTCTCTCTAAGTGTATATTTTGCTGGAAAGTAGGGAGATTTTTGCAAAATATGCCCTGACCCCATAATTGCCGACTTCACTTCTTGTTCCTTATTGCCTTGATTATGCCAGAACTCAAAGTTACTCACTCTCAAAGCCTATAAATATGTTTAAAATAAATATGTTCCCTGTAATTTCTTCCCTTACTACTGTTTTCCACTCACTGTAGTATTTTATTCTGAATTAGAAACTCACTATGCATGTAACATACATTGAAATAATTGTATATCAAATTACTTGCAAATGCATGCCATACAAATAATTCTCCTCCCGCATTTAGGAAAATTCATTCAACATTCCATGTATTAGATCAGCAATAAAGGACAACATGAGGATGCAGCAGTTAAAGACCTAGCTTAGATATCAAATCTGTGCCTCCTGTTATGTTTTGTAAGGCTGTGAAAGATGAATAGATACTTTTTTGAATGATGAAATACAAGGACTGAACTACAATCTGTGAGACGATATTTTGTAAAATAGGCTTGACCTCCCTGAAAAATACTCTTTTATGCCCACGCTCTTGAGGCTAGAGATTCCAACCTATACAAAATATGTTGAGTGCTAATATAAATCTAGAGTTTGCAGCAATATACTCCTTGCTGAGCAGGTCATGCTGAAGTGAGATTGCATTTAGCTTTTAGACTGACCCTGGATGAGCTTGGCAAAAACCCAAAATGTGTACATATCTGTGAGACAATAATGAAGCATGAAATTAATTTTATTTTAAAAATGTAGTGAAGTTGAAAGTTAAAAAAGAAAAGTTATTGTAACATTATTGAATAGTTTTTCTTGAGTATTTTTTTTAATCAAAAATACTTAGTTGCTACACACAGGCCTTAATTTGTCTTTGATTTTGTATTTTGCACAAATACTATACACCTTGTATCATTTACAATTATTTGTTTAATCTGATCGTTCATTTAAGTTTATTTTATGTTTGTCAACTGCTATGTCCTGGTTCCACCCGGTACAAAGCATAATCACCCTGGAGAGGGTGCCAATTCATGGTGGGGCTTCAGCCATCCCCCTTCCTTCTGAAGACATAACCAGTTATGTCTGTGCAAACACCTGGTCGGCTGACAGCATAGCTGAGATTCGATCCCGGATCTCAGCATTGGTGGGCTAGCATAATAGGAGGCTGTCAAAACATACTTGGCCTGATTTTACATCTGAAATTCATTGCAATATCTGGTGCCAGCCTAATAAAAAAACAATATGCTGACGGTACAGTCAGCTAAAACTTCACCTATGTAGTTGCGGAGTAAATAATGTTTGGAGCAGTCATGCTGCAGAGTGTGAAACATGAACACAATACAATAAGTCTGCAGGTGGCTAATCAAGCTGCTATTTAAAGCTCTCCCCCTGCTGCATCGAATTAATGCTAATGAGGCCACTGCTACTTATCTATGCCTCCAAGTTCACTGCTGGTCGTAATGGCATGGCATGTGGGCATGATTCTGTAACCTACGCCCCCTGCCAATCTCCATGGCAGTTGGGCCCGTTACACAATACACTAGGCAGCTTTATATTTAGATGGAAACCGGAGGTCCATGTTTGTTCACGCCTCATTCACCACCTCTAATAAGACTGAGAAATGGTTAGTCATGCTGCAGCATATAGCCAAAGTTCACAAATGACGCTACTTTGGTGAGCAATAATTGTTGCCCAACAACAGACCTGAGGTTACAGCTTTTAGTTTGAGTGCTTTTATCTGTCTGTAAAGTCAAAGCCTGGTTGCTGTCAGTATCTGTTTTGTTTTAATGTATTGGGTGTGGTTTTAAGATGTGCTAATGGACCAAGAGGTGCTCGTAAAAAACTGGCATAATTAATGTAGCAGGGTACATAGCAATCTGCATATATGGGCATAATACATAAAACATAATACATTTAATTCCTTTCTAATATATACATTTATGATTATTTTATTTTCGGAGCAACCGTATAGAATTCTACTTATTACAAGTGTGTGTGTAATGGTTGGAGAGATTTGTGGCATGGCACGGGTGCTGCAGGATTTGCTGCAGTGTGTATGGAGCAGCACAAAGCTAATCAAAGAGAGAGAGAGAGTCTGAGTTGGGATGGAGGAAGATGCACGCAGCAGCATCCTCTCTCTCCGACTCACGTTAAACTCTGTCCGACAGCAGATCAGCCGAAGATTAACAACACGCCTTCTGATCGACAGCTGTATCTGCTACACGTCAAGCCACATGGGAAATGAACAGCCTCTGATAGAGTGCACAAGTGTGTGTTTGAATATGTGACAGTCTGTGAGTGTGTGAGTGTTTTCGGATGCGGACGGCGATGCGGTGGAAGCGGAGGAGGTCTCCGGGTCAGGAGAGGCAGGTAGAAGCGAAGAGTCCGAACGCTTCATTCAGCGTGCCGTTCTTCAGAGGTAATGCAGTGTGTGTGTGTATGTGTGTGTGTGTGGGGGGGGGTGTTAGGTGTAATGTATGATTCATTTTGCCATAACTGATTTGTCAGTTATATCTAGATGTGTGTGTGTGTGTAAAAGTGTAAATGACTGTTAGTTGTACCTGCTGTGCATACTGTATGAGTAAGGCCCTATCGCATCACAAACTGTGAAATGAGCCTTTTTTTAGTGATTTAACATTTTTCATTTGCGTGGCATTCAAGTGTCTCATGTGTACTGGTTAATTTGCACTATTAGATGGTCCTAGCAATCCTACAGCAATTCAGTTAGCATTCGGTCAGTCAAAATATCCAAGATGTAGATGTTTAAAGCAGCTAAAAACACGACTCGGGTAACTGAGTTTGGAAAACTCCCAGACAATTCTATGAACACGGACGAGAATTTTCGGCTTTGAGACAAACATGAAGCCTCGCACCGTCGCTGAATGATCTAGTTTTACATAGAACTATTAAGGTAGGCTGTGCTGTGTATCACAGCTTCTATTTATTCTATCATTTAATTTATGAGTGTAATTTAATGACTGCCATGAAGTGTGTTCTATCATGTTTACATTTTACTATCTTGTAGTCAAGTTCATCAATTCATGCCCTTTTGGTATTTTATAAAAGCAGCCAGTATCATTATCTTCATCCATTTATCTGGTTTACCACCGCTTCATCCTATTCACGATCGCACTGGGTCCAATTCACTGGGCGAAAGGCAGGAAACACCCTGGACAGATTGCCAGTTCATCACAAAGCAAACAACCACACACACACACCTACAAACACATATCTAAGGGGGACTTTATTAGCTCCAATTAACCTGACTGCACGTCTTTGGACTGTGGGAGGAAACCCACACAGACACAGGGAGAACATGCAAACTCCACACAGAAAGCACCCAGACCGCTCCACCTGGGAATCGAACACAGGACCTTTTTGCCGAGAGGCGACAGTGCTACCCATCGAGCCACCATACTGCCAGTATCTGTTTAAAGTATAAAAAGTACAGTAAAATTCACTTAAAAAAGCAACCAGGCACGATACAACTACTACTAGGACAATATGGTATCTTAACAGATAGCGTCTTAACTCTAGAGTCATGACCTAGCTGGCAAGATTTTCAAGGTTTCAAGGAGAGACAGCCTTTGTCAACCTTTGTCAATCTTGACCCCCTTGTGCCTCACTAAATAATAAAAATTACATTACCAGAATCATTTCAGCACCTGGTAAAACGATCAACATAAAATATGACCTCAGTCTTAAACACAACTCTGGGGGTATGGAATATTTATAATGTAAAAATAAGCATGAAGCATTTTACTCATGGAGCACTAGTGATAAAAAAGATTGTTTAACTTTTTTGCATTTTCTATTTATGCATTTTTTCCTAATCTAATTTCCAATTTTCTCCTAATCTAGTCATATCCAGTTATTCGATCGTAATTCGCCTCCTCTCCTGAACTAGGAGGATTGTAAGCGTTACATGGTTAGAGATTTGGCGCAGGTTGTACCTAGTTCACACTACACGATTTTTGCCCTGATTTTCGCTCGGCGACTGGTCAGTGCTAGATTTGCCGGCTCGGGGGCAACTCGGCGTTCGCTCTCTGATCGAAACTCGGCTTTTCAAAGTGTGAACTACTCAACAACTCGATCCGACCAAAGTGAGATTTCTAGCATGTCAGATATCTGAATCTGAGTTGCACAACTGGCAATGAGTGCTATGTCGAACAGCCAATGAGAACGCAAGATACGCTGTGTGGGGAAACGCAGGGGAGGAGGAGTTTTACAGTATTTCTGATCTTATTGTTCTCTATAAAACATAACACCAACGTTGCATTGCAAAAATATTTATTAACCTCCAACTCACTATAGAACAATCCCTGCTGCTCGCGTTGCCAAATCCACTCAGATTCATTTATTTTCCTCTTTGATTTTACGCTGCACATCAGCGCACAAACTTTAATCGCTCGCTACTTGTTGACGTGCATTTTTGGACGTGGTATCATTAAACCCCTCGTCCCTTCTCGCGTTTGTTTTCGTGACAAAACGTAGTTTGAGAGACCAGAGAAGCTCGCCTGCGATTCCAGTTGGTGATGGATCGTGTAGTGTGAAACCCCCTATCGCCAATCAGTCGTGTAGTGTGAAATACACACCGACTTGAAATACTCTCGATTACAAGAGATCCAGTCGTGTAGTGTGAACTTTACAGCGATCTGACAACTTGGAAAGTCGTGTAGTGTGAACTTGGCATTACATGCACGGAGAGTCATGCACTGGTCTCCATTGTCCCCTGTTACCTTGTGCAGACGCCATCTATCAGCCAACAGAGGCCGTAATTGCAGCAGTTATAAGAAAACCCCATTCAGCCATTGTCCCACTGCTTACAGACACACAGCTAAGCAGTGTCTGCAGAGGCAACGAGCTAGCTGGTAAAAGAGCTGAAAGAAAGAAAGAAAGAAAGAAAGAAAGAAAGAAAGAAAGAAAGAAAGAAAGAAAGAAAGAAAGAAAGAAAGAAAGAAAGAAAGAAAGAAAGAAAGAAAGAAAGAAAGAAAGAAAGAAAGAAAGAAAGAAAGAAAGAAAGACCCCCACTATAAATGGGCATATTTTTTATTTGGGAGTTTTGAACTTGCAAAAATGAACACAGTAACTGGAGGTTGAACTCGGGTTGCTGGAGCTGTGCCACTTGTAAACAAAGTAGCGCTGAAACGATTCCCCAAGACACTTGAGTAATTCGATTACTAAAAATCATCGATTAAAATTTTCCACATCGAGGCATCGTTTAATCCACACAACTACATACAGCTCACGGTGTTTCGCACTTTTGCACAACTTGTTTACGCTGTGGGCAGGTGACGTGAAGAAGCTGCATCCGAAATCTCATACTTAAACAGCACTTAACCGGACTCAAACCGGGTACTTTTAGCGTACAGTTCAATGAATACTACATATTTGTACACGCTTGCAGCTCCTGCGTACTGTTCACTGTGAAAGTAGTGGTTTGAGACACAGCCGAGATTTGATAACACGGATTGCAAACTGGAGAGAGAGAGAAAATAGCGAACAGAGGAGACTCTGTGAGATCATTTTAAGCTGGAAAAAACAAAAACTCAGTACAACAGCCACACCATCAGAGCGTCTTGTTGATACGCTGACTTTTCTTCATTGTAACCACCACATGCTTTTTTTTGAAGACTTAGGCAAACACACATGTACACTCACACAAACGCCAGATCTACCTCATCTAGGAGATACAATCATGACAGAACCTCCTACAAATGCCACAAAGCCTCCCAACAAAATATTAAAAGTGTATGTTTTGCGTGTTCTGCGTGAGCTGTAGCTGAAACTTTTAGAGGCAATGTTCATGTATTATTGTTTATTATAATTTATGCCTTAGTTTTAGATTTAAAAATTTTAAGAGTAATTTGAGTTAGCTGCTCAGGTGGCGCAGCGGTAAAGACACGCTGCAACCAGAGCTGGATTCTGAGTACCTCGTATCGAATCCAGCTCTGCCTTACCGGTTCGAGGCTGAGTGGCTGTATGAGCAACGATTGGCCGGTTGCTCAGTTGCGGGGTGGGACAAAGAACCGGATGTGGGTCTCTCTCTGTCAGAATACGATTACGACCTCTGCCGGCTGATTAGAGGCGCCTCGACAGAGATGAGGAAGAGTGCCCTTAGGGTGTGTCTCTCCGCATGCAACGCTAGGTGGCGCCACACTTATCAATGTTTCGGAGGGGATATGGGTTAGCTTCGATCTCCTCGGTCAGGGCAGGGTTCGGCATAGACAGAGAGGAAGCACGATGAAAATTGAACAATTGGATGCGCTAAAAGGGGAGAAAAAGGGGAAAAATTAAAAGAAAAAAATATATATACAAAAAAACAGAGGATTTTGAGTTGATTCATTTGTTTTTGCATTTCAAAAGTGTTCTCTTTAAACTGTACTTTATGCAAGGAATAAAAATTTACAGTTTGTTTTAAGACACATGTCTTTAATCTTATATGTATTTATTTTTGCTCTTTATTAAAGCAAAAGTATTTCTTATTCGATTACTCGATTAATCGCTGGAATTATCGATAGAATACTCGATTACAAAAATAATCGATAGTTGCAGCCTTAAAACAAAGTATTCATCATTACCAGTGTAAAATACTACTTAAACTTTGTCTGTTAATTGGACAGTGCTTATTTCTGAAGTGCACAAATTTTCAGCCAAAAAACCTAGACAGCTGTCTCCTGAACAGAGAGGTGGTGATGCTTTGACAAATATGGTAAATATTACATATTACACATGGTATGGCCATTTACTGGCACATGGGGCTAAAGCGCTTACAGTGCAGGTCATGAGCTGGTTAAATCTGATGTTTAGCTGATGGACCTTCAGTTAAGCTGGTGTAGTTGTTGTATTTGAGTTTCATGCCTGTCATTCCGCTCAGCTGTGTATACAGTCTTCCTCTGGATCACACAGAGCCTGCATGCCTGCAGCCTGACTCAACATCTGCACTCATTTGCACCACAAAAAAGGAAAAGAGATGGAATGGAAGAATAAGACATTCAGACGTGCATTCTGGCCTATGGGCATGGAATCGCTCTTTCTCTCCCATCAATCACATGACATGACCAAACATTAAAGTGTTTGTGTTTTTGAGCAGAAGATTCTGGATTCTTCTAGGTTGAATGAATGTTAGACTGAAAGGCTGTGAATGTATTTTTAATGATTTATTAAGCTTATGTAACATTTATTTTATGTGTAAATAACAGAATGAGGTCAGGAAGATGATAATGTGAATGCACTGCAGACATTAAGCTTTTCATTCATCTGTGAATGAATGCACTATGAGAGCAGGATGTTTTTGAGTTCTTTCCGGCTGCTAGGGTTTCACTTAATCCTTATTTCATGAGACTTGGTTTCTGAAGTTGTCTGATAGCAGTCCAAGGACTGATCTTCAGTGTTACAACCAGACATATTCTTGATGTTTACTCTTTTTCTGCTTGACAATTGACAGAGATTAGCATGAGCACTTTGAATGGACTGTGACTACACAGCCCCATACTCAGAGGGTTTTAGTGCACTGTGTGTTGTGACAGTTTGAGCCGCAATAACTGTTCTATTCTGCCCAACAACCTTTGGATAGTTTGTGGCTTGTCCCTTCTCAGACCACTGTCTGTGGGTACTCATAGCTGCTTGTTAGCATTCCTTGCAGTCTGGGAGATACTTTAACCCAGTCGCCTGGCCCGTAACTGCTCATACCTGCTCAGAGATGTTCACAAGTCACAAAATACGAGTCCGAGTCAAGTCACGAGTCTTTAGGCTAGAGTCCGAGTCAAGTCACGAGTCCGAGTCAAGTCACGAGTCTTCAGGCTAGAGTCCGAGTCAAGTCACAAGTCAATATAATATACACAAAACATATTTTGGAAATGTAGCGTAGAAATAATATGTAAGTTCAGATAAAACAACAACAGATTAGCGACTGTATTTTGCCGTTTTACTTAGTGCCTTTACTTTCCTAGGTACCAGTTAAAAGCTTAAACTGACGTTTTGTATTCATTGTAAATTACGGCACAGCTGCCAAAATCCAAAACACAGCAAAAAAATCAATAATACTGCTTACCTTAGCTTATGTTGTTAGCTTATTATGTATTAAATTTATAACCGTGTGTTGTCCCATTAGGAATATAATCTGTTATTTTGTAAATGTGCTTATAATTAAAAACCTCTAAACTTTTCCCGGTTGTGAAGTAAAACACGAACTCGTTAGAAAGCCAATCAAGTGTTTCATTGACACATCATCTGTGTGACGCTGCAAACTAAATACATGCAAATAACAGCATTTCTTACTAACAATTAAAATGTTAGAAGGTGTGATTGGCTCAATTCTGTAGAAGCGTTCCATTCACATTATCTGTTACTGTGAAGTGCGCTACGTACTCCACCATTTTAAGTGAGACTCGAATTCAAAGTAGGGAGTAGGGAGCGATGCTTCATCACTACGCCGGAAGCTGGCTGGAACATTTAGCCGTTGCGTGCGTTGCGGGTTAAGTGGGCTGGAGCGGTATTAGAGAGCAGAAAATGACACGATCAGAATGATGTAGGATCATATATATATTTATATAATTGTCACACGTAACTAATGGTGCTGACTTTTGTTGTCCACAAGTAATTTTTTTGCGAGTCACGAGTCGAGTCCGAGTCATTTGAAACGAGTCCGAGTCGAGTCTGAAGTCGATGTGTGTGCAACTTACGTGCAACTCGGACTCTACCGACAGGCCGGGCGCACACATGGACAATGATTGGCTAATTCATTGGGTTGGATTGTTGGAGGAAATTCCTCATAACTGCTGCAATTATGACCTCTGCTGGCTGATTGATGGTGCCTGCACATAGATGGGGGATAATAAAGATTAGTGCGTGACTCACTGTACGCAATACTGAGCATCATATGAATTTGCACATGTGTCAGATGTGGTGTGTGTTAGTCTCATCGGTCAGAAGTGGAGGTCAGCTGCAGTAGAGAGAAAGCAAAATGCAGTTGGGTATTTGACTACAACTAGATTGGGAGGAAAATTGGGGAAAAATGCAAAAAAAGTAAAAACGAGCATTGCAATGCCCATCTTTGTGGGATGACCCTAATATTTTGGCTCATGGAAGGTCAATTATCCTAAAAAAGTCTAAATAGTTTAAATTAAATTATTATTATTATTAAATGTGATTTATGTTTATTTCACAAAAAATGATTAAGCTTTATTTATAGCTTGCACATAAGAATCTAAATAAAGCACCCTCCAAATCTGTATTACTCCTACACATTCTTCACATTTTGCTGTAGTAATATTTCCACTAGGCTTTATATTGTTTGTGTGCAGCAAAAAATCATTAGCTCATAGCTGGCAGATTTACCTGCTTGCTCATCCTGCATTTATTTTCATGTTATTATCTGTTGGTGCAGATTGCAGAGTAGGTAATACAAAACAAGCAGGTTTTAGTCTGCTGACTGTGTTAAGTTTTTGCCAGCAGGGACAGAGGTCGTTCCAGGGAGCATGCTGGGATAGCTGCATCTCTGGTGTTCTCAATAGTTTCATGTTGATATAAATTGCTCTAATCATGCTGTAAGGTGTTTCTAATAATAGTTAAATTCAATGAATATTTAGTCTGTGAGAAAGATGTGATGGCTGCATGGTCCAATAATTTGTATGAATTTGCATATTATTGTTTGATTAGATGTGTGTAATACCAAGACTGAGAATAGTCCACCAACCAAAAATATCCAGCCAACAGCACCTCATAGGCAGCGTCCTGTGACCACTAATGAAGGTGTAGAAGATGACCAACTCGAACAGCAGCAATAGATGAGCAATCGTTTCTTTACATCTACAAGGTGGACCAACTAGGTAGCAGTGGACAGTGAGTGGACACGGTATTTAAAAACTCCATCAGCACTGCTGTGTCTGATCTCCTTATACCAGCACAACACACACTAACACACCACCACCATATCAGTGTCACTGCAGTGCTGAGAATGATCCACCACCTAAATAATACATGTTCTGTGGTGGTCCTGTGGGGGGTCCTGACCATTGAAGAACAGCATGAAAGGGGCTAAAAAAGTATGTAGAGAAACAGATGGACTACGGTCAGTAATTGTAGAACTACAAAGTGCTCCTATATTGTAAGTGGAGCTGATAAAATGGACAGTGAGTGTAGAAACAAGGCGGTTGTTTTAATGTTATGGCTGATCGGTGTATATATACATGTACAGTAAATGAAAGTCTTTTTTCGCATATCCCAGCTTGTTTGAAAGCTGGGGTCAGAGCACAGGGTCAGCCATTGTACTACGCCCCTGAAGCAGAGAGGGTTAAGGGCCTTGCTCATTCAGACTCCTAACTTTTTGCTTGATAGCCCAAAGCTCTACCCACTGGCTACCACTGTCCCATAAAGTGTCCCACTGTCCCATAAAGTAAACAACTTGCTAAAACTATAAATTGTTGACATGGAATCTGTGGAAGGAATAAAAATGAGTTTTAATGACTTCAGACCTAAGTGTATGTCAACTTTTGACTACAACTGTACACTTGTTTTAGCATAAGTTCACCAACTGACACGTTTTGTTTTGGAGTTTTGAAGAACAGAGAAATTAAACAACAAGACAAAGGTAGAACTGGCAAAACTTACACAGTAGCACCAACATTTTGTGCAATGCCACTGTGCCACCCATAAGTTAAGTATTAATCATTACCAGTGTTGAATACTACTTATGAGTAGATAGTATGGAATATTATATGTCTAGTAAGATATATTTTTGTGATTGTCAGAGACTCTTAATGGTTGGTTTGATGGAGTACTGGCATCTGGATGCCAGCGACAGAGAGTCAAAGCATCTCACACAAAAGTATATCAACTCCACATTAAAAATCTCATCCTTATTGTATTGTATGATGATCTCACGGCTGTAAATGAGCACTGTAAAGCCTTTAATACTTTTTTATTATGCCTCCAGTCTGACTTTCCCCATGTGGAGTGATGTCATGCTTTCTTTTCTGCTAAACCATTTATCCTCTGTTTCTCTATCTGAGTCAGAATCGATCCAATCTTTGGTTTTAATAAGGGGCTTTTGGGTTATGTCATCGGGTTATGAAAACTTGACCATTTTCACCTCAGTCAGCTCTGTATTCTCAGGCTTTATATAAGCTTCCCTGCATGAAACAGGAAGAGAGAAAAATGGAGGGGTGCGTAGACTTGAAGAAATTGTGCTGATGATCCAGCTTTGTTTAGTTGCAGAGAAATATAGCATTGGATTGAATGCTGGTGTGTGTGCGTGTGTGTGTGTGTGTGGAGGTGTCACACTGAGGTGAGAGCCATGAGGGCGTCCACCAACAGCCCATAATGCAAAGCAGATGTTTTCCTTTCTCTCTTCTCCCACTAGTCCAAAGTCATGTGACCCACAGGGGTGCAGGCTGTTCCAATACAAGTCTGTTTTCTTGCCCGTCCGACTGAACTGCTGGTTATCTCGGTGTGTTGATTATTTCAAAGCAACAATGTCCTCAGCTGCTTTATTCTTAACCATCACCACCCACCCTAATTGACATTATACCTTATTTGTGAAAAGGACCTTTAGTGCTAAATGGGACATTATGGTTATGGTTTTATGCATATTCCCCCGCTGAATGGAAACAAACAGAAGTTGAGGTTTTGGGTCATGTAACTGACCATCGAACCAGTTGCCGCTGACCTTTGCAAAGTGCCACCAATTAGACAAATTGTTTATATGATGTAGTCAGCAGTGAAGCACTGACATGGCAACTTGTGAGCTGTGAAATAGTAAGACAGGGTAGCCTTGTCGATAGCAATCACGTTTCCTAATCCTGTTATCTCTTGTTGTGTCTTTGTAGCTCTTTAATAAGATCTAAAGTGCTTTTTGATTGATTAAACTGCATGGTAAGCAGTAATATGCACCTAGTCTTATAAATAAAGCACAAAACACATATAATAAAAAATAATAAAATCCTAGTTTATCAATGCTAATTTGTATGTGCATACTAACAGATCATGCAGCTGATTAGTGGCTAGTTATCTTGCTCACTTTCATATGATAGATAGATAGATAGATAGATAGATAGATAGATAGATAGATAGATAGATAGACAGATAGATAGATAGATAGATAGACAGACAGACAGACAGACAGACAGATACTTTATTGATCCCGAAGGAAATTAGAGTCCCAGTAGCATTGTACATCAAATCAAATACACACTAAAAAAAATTACAACAATATAGTTTCGAAAAAGTACAAACACTTTCACAGATTGAAGGTAACCTGAGTTTTACATATATTGCATAACTACAGAGTAGTTATTTATGATGTGGATGGATTGAGTGTAAATAAACAAAATAAACAAATGGAATGGAATTAAAAGTGCAGGGAGGTGCAGTTCCAAGTATACAGTACACGGTCTAGATTAAATATAGATTAAATATTAAATATAAAGGGATAAGTGACAAATATTGCACATTGGATTGGGCCAATATAGCCATATATACATTAGCATACATATGCATGTGTATGAATATACTTAAGTACACATATATACATGTATATACGCTCAGTCCTTAGTGATCATCCGTTGTCCACGAATGCTGCAGTTATAGAGCCTAATGGCTCTGGGGACAAATGACCTTTTTAATCTGTCCATGGAGCAGCTCAGTGACAGCAGTCTGTCACTGAACATACTCCTCTGTTTTATAACAACTGTGTGCAGGGGGTGGTTCACATTGTCCATGATGAAGTGGAGTTTGCTTAGTGTCCTTCTTTCAGCCACAGTCACCATAGATTCCAGTTCAATGCCGACCACTGCCCCAGCACGGCTGGTCAGTTTGCATATGGTATAGAATTGGTTTTCATTTTTATTTGAATACTTTTATATTACATTAGAAACCAGCCAGGGTGCCAGTAATAGAACTCAAAATGTTAAGCGCATGACTTGTTAGAGTTACTTGTTTATATCTTATTTTCTTTTTGAGCAAAACTGCACATGGTACATTCCATTTAGGTAACACTGTTTGGCCTTAGTGACATTAAGTAGAAACAAGGGCCTTTCTATGGGATTAGATGATGGCCACTGTCCCTCTGTGCAGCTTGTGGCTGTTCTGGTGGATTTTGCTTGATTTTAGATTGGCTTGTGTGACAGCTTGCTTCTAGTGAAGAAAATCAGCTGATGGATTGGCCAGGAATCTAACCCAGGCCTTCCACATGGGAGGCGAGAGCTCTACTACTGAACCAACAATGCTGCACATGCGCAGTGTTAGACCTTCCTGACTGAAATTGTGGGGTTGTGTTGCAGCGAGAACTATGAAAGAAGTTTCAAGTGACTTTTTGGTCCCTCAGCACTTGCTGGTTAAAGGATATGCATTGGCTGGAAACAAACCTGGGTCAATTGCTTGGAAGGCAGCTATGCTCACCACTATACCACCAACGCAACCGGCAATCTATTCTTGATGTCTAACTTGAATTAAAGCACTGTCTGGTGTAAAACATGCACTGTACACCACCTGGCAAATTCCATCCCTCTGGTATAACATGGGTGTGGCAGCATCTTGCTGTGGGGCTGCTTCTTAGCAGCAGCAGACTGGTAAGAATTGTGGGGCAGAAACAAACAGCCAAATACAAGAACGTCCTTGAATAAAACCTCTGCAGCATATAACAGCTCAGCTCAGACTGGGGCAACAGTTTACCTTTTAACACAGCAGTGACCTAAGGAGTCTCTGAACGTTCATTAAAGGACCAGCCACAGCTCAGACCTAAACCCTATAAAAAAATATGTGGAGAGGCTTGAGGATTGCAGTTCACAGATGCTTGCCATCCAGTCTAACAAAGCTTAAGACGATCTACCATAAATAATGGACTAAACTGCTCAAATCCAGCTGTGCAAAGCTTACAGTGACATATCCAGGATGACTTACAGTTGTAGTGGCTGCCAAAGAAACTTGTACAGAGAATTATATATAATAATATATATATAATTATATATATTATTATTATATATATTATAATTATATATATTATATATAATTATATATATATGTCATTTTTAAGTGTAGACTGATGGGTAAAAATGAGAACTATATATACAGTATATACGTATATACTGTATATATATATATATATACAGTATATATATATATATATATATATATATATATATATATATAGTCGTTTTTACCCATCAGTCTACACTTAATTGTTCATAATGACAAAATGAAAACATACTGTTTTTTTCAGAAATAAATTACCTATATATATATATATATATATTGAAAAGACGTCTGAATGTTTTCTGAATCTATTGTACTAAAAGAAGAAGAATAGAACATGTTATTTGTCATATATACATATACAGGAGTACAGTACATTGAAATGCATACAAAAGCTTGTTTGGAGACCAGGGTAAAATCACAGGGTCAGCCACTGGAGCAGACAGGGTTAAGGGCCTTGCTCAAGGGCCCAACAGTGGCTGAATGGCAGAGCTGGGATTCAAACTTTCAACTTTTCAGTTAATAGCCCAAAGCTCTACCCACTAGGCTACTACTGTCCCTGGAAAAGAAAAAAAAAACATTAAATTGATTAGACGAAGCATTTTTATACAGCTTTTAATAATAAAAAAAAAAAGTAAATGTGTCTTCCGCTGCTGGGGGATCCCTGATTGCAGTCGAGGTGGGTATATTGCTGCTCACGCCTTCTCCGACCCGTGTGCAGCTTTTAGCGGAACCCTTTTTCACCCATGCTTTCTGCACAGGCGCCTCTCTATCTGCTAATCAGGGTCCTTACACAGCGTTTGAAGACCCCACCCACATAGTCCGGTCATCCTGCCTTAGCAGAAACGTGTCTGCTGCAGGCACTGCCAATTTTGCCCGCTAGATGGCGCCCAGCCTTGGTCGCTCATGACCCTGTAGCCGGTTTACCACTGTTCCTCCTTTTGATAGATACTGACCACTGCAGTCCGGGAACACCCCACAAGAGCTGCAGTTTTGGAGATGCTCTGATTCAGTCATCTAGCCATCACATTTTGGCCCTTGTCAAACTCGATCAGATCCTTACGCTCATTTTTTCCTGCTTCTAACACATCAACTTTGAGGATAAAATGTTCACTTGCTGCCTGATATATTCCACCCACTAACAGGTGCCGTGATGAAGAGATAATCAGTGTTATTCAATTCACCTGTCAGGTGCCATAATGTTATGTCTGGTTGGTGTATTCTTTTCATGGCAGAAATGCAAGAAAACTGCAGCTATTATTATCATTAAGTGCCAGTTTTTCTGATACCCAATGTTAGGCCTTTGGTGAAGTGTAACAGAAGCACTTTAAGTCTGTGGCACATTCAGCAGTTTATCTTCTCTAACGAGTCAGTTGGTTTCCTCTATATTAGCTTGTTTATATCTACCATAAGGCCTTTGGGAGAAAGCACAGGAGTGATAAAGCGCTTGGTTTATGTTTACAGGCTGCCTCTGGTACCACTGACGTCTATGAACATTATTCTTCCAATTTTACACTGAATCTTTAGGGTGAACAACAGAAAGACAGGTCAGTTCAGATCGAGTGAAGTTTTACAGTTTGTGGCTGGTCTCCAGTGGAAAACTCTACTTGAACTGTTTCGGTGGGTTTAAACTGGCCGTGCTGTCGTGCTAGCTCATAATGCCAATTGCATGTACACATACTGTAATAAATACTTGAATACTTCAGACACATAAGCCTGGATGTTGGATGACCCGCATGCCTGTGCGGGTGTCTTTTTGCTTAATTTAGCACTACACAACCTCTCCTCCGTGTGTGTATGTGTGTGTGATTATGTAACTAGTGTTTTTGTATCGAAATGTTGTACTATGCATTCCACTAACTCTTAGTGTGTTTTCTGATGCTGGTTGATTGTTCTGGCTCACATTCGGATCTTGGATGCCGTAGGCGAGCATTAGGAGTCTTTCGGCTGACCACACACACCTCGTAATGCTACACAGAGGACACAGCCCTCCCCGCTTATATAACCATGTGGTAACCGGCAGCCAGCTTGCCAAGAGCACCACTCACATCAAAGATTATTTCTCCATTTCTTCCTCATTTTTAGGATCTGCAGAGGAAGCTTTCTTGCTGTGATTAGCTGAAAAATGGTTTGATCGAGTTACACAGAACCTCAGCTGATCTGCCTTTCATGTTGAACAGATTGTGATGTTGCTCAGGCACTGTTACACACTACTACATTAAATTACCACAAACATGCAGGTTTAAGAGCTGGAAATAATGTGTAGCGTTAGCCTATTCTCATTTGCTCACTGGCACATTGTTCTCAGTGTGGTATGGGATGTGGGTTTAGAGCAGTTGTAGCCAAGTGGGTTAGGTACTAGACTGGTAATCTAAAGTTGACTTGTTTACGCCCCACCACTGCCCGGTTGCCACTCCTGGACCCTTGAGCAAGGCCCTGTGTACTATCACAGTACTGTTAGTTGCTTTGGATAAAAGCGTCTGCTAAATGCCAAAAATGTAAATGGGACCTAAAAGCTTCCATATATTTTGAGCCACTGGCCCAACCAACATGTTGACTGGTTGATAGCACCCAGAGCCAAAAATGATTGAAGTGACATTTTATGAATGTTAAATAGGTATACACTATACGGCCGTAAGTATGTGGACCCCTGACCGTTAGCTGGTTGGACGTTCCATTCCAAAACCATAGGCAATATGGAGTTGCCGGAACCTTGCAGCCGAAACATAATAATAATAATAATATATGGGCAGATGGAATGCCTTTATTTGTCATATATACCCATTTAGGTATACATTTCAATTATTTGTTTCTGCATATCTCAGCTTGTTTGGAAGTTGAGTGTAGGGTCAGCCATTGTATGACCCCTGAAGCTAAGAGGGCTGAATAGCATAGGCCAGGATTCAACCCTACAACCTTATGATTGATACCCCAAAGCTCCCACTAGGCTACTACTGTGAAGTGTCTGTGGGGATTTGTGTCCGTTCCTCTTACTGAGGACCTTTGTAGCATCAGGCACTGATGTTGGACAAGCAAGCCTGCCCTACATGCAGACATGCCTGGCTATGTCTAAAGGTGAAGGGATGGCTGAGGTCTTGTGATGGATTCACTGGAGTCTTGTACTGATTGCAGTCGAGGAGGATGTATTTCCATCCATGCCTTCCCCAACCCACACGCAGCCCCCAGCAGAACCCCTTTTTCACCTATGCACTCTGCACAGGCACCTCTCTATCTGCTAATCAGGGTCCTTACACAGCGTTTGGAGACCCCACCCATATAGTCAGTTCATCCCACCCTAGCAGAACTGCCAATTATGCTCGCTAGATGGCACCCGACCGGTGGCAACGCCGAGTTTCAAACTGAGGAGTTCAGAATCTCGGCGATGGTGTGCTAGCGGAATATCCCGCTGGGCCACCTGTTGTAATTTAATTTCCTTTAAATAAATGAGTGGGCGGCACAGTGGCTTGGTGGGTAGCAAGAAGGTCCTGGGTTTGATTCCTTTCTATCCTTTCTCACACAGAGTCCTTTCTGTGTGGTGTTTGCATGTTCTCCCTGTGTCTGTGTGGGTTTCCTACCATAGTCCAAACACATGCAGTCAGGTTAATTGGAGCTACTACAATTGCTCTAGGTATAAGTGTGTTTAGGTGTGTGTGTGCTCTGTGATGGACTGGCGACCTGTCCAGTGTTTCCTACCTTTCGCCCAATTAATTGGACCCGCCACGACCCAATAGGATAAAGTGCTGGTAAAACAACAATGAATAAATTAGTGTCTGTATAAAAGAAACATCAGTCCATACAAACCTTATGTTGTGATATATATTTATTTGTTAACACAATCATGTTGTCCAGTTCTAATACAGAAATCTAAATCAGCTGGACAGAGCCTGTAGTCTCAGTGTGAGATGCCAAACTGATGTCATAACAGGATCAGCAATGCAGTGAATTCTAGAGCAAACACACAAACCCCCCACACACCCGTCATATACAAAAGGACATGCCCATTGTACCCGGACTGCAGCCAGACTGGCATGCAACATCACACGAGTGAGTAAACATTTACTTTAGCTCTCAATATGTTTAGTATAGTTTTACTTTCTCTATTCAGCTGATAATGTGGACAAGACAATGCCATGTGGAATAAATCAAAGTAAAATGTGCCCATCTTACTCACTGCTGTTTCTCAATCTCTCTCTTTCCCATGCACACAATATGATGTGCAGCAGATTTAATAGTGGTGACAGAGGGCTATGTGAGTGGGTGGAGAGCTAGAGAAAGGCATTGTGGGACAGGGATCAGCTCATGGCCAGAGGCGAGCCAGTGACAAAAACACACACAGGGCTCTTCACGGCATCACTCAGCAACCTCTGCATTAGCAGTGGGTCAGGGTGAACTGGTTAGAGTAACAGAATTAGAGGAAAAATGCAGTGTGTGCTCTTACTTCTCTCAGTAAAAACCTTAAGTTTGTGCAGTAGTAAGTTCATGCTGGCTTTTCACGTGACATTTTCAGGCCTGCGTCGCTCTTGTACACTCTGTGGAATGTCACTTATCATGATTGTTTCCTGAGAATCTCTAGTTTTCCAGTGAAACAGAAACAATAAGACACAGCACGTCATGATACACCATCATTCCAGGCTAAACTATGTTATTTATCAAACTGAATCACTTTGTTTCTAATGCATAAATGCGTCCAGTGTGGGACCTGTGTGGACAGGTGAGTTTTCATCTATTTTAAGCAAAAGAGAGACAGAACGTGAGACAGTATGTATTTATTTATTTATTTATTTATTAGGATTATAACGTCATGTTTTACACACCTTAGTTACATTCATGACAGGACGGGTAATCACTGGTTATACAAGATTTATTAGTTCAAGGCTTTAATGTCATGGACAGTCATGGACAATTTACCTCATGCCAAGTTCACACTACATGACTTTCGGAGCTGTCAGATCGCTGTACAGTTCACACTACACAACTGGATCTCTTTCAATCGGGAGTCTTTTAAATCATTGTGGTTTTCACACTACACGACTGATCGGCGATAGGGGATTACACACTACACGATCTATCACCATGAGGAATCACAGAGTCTGTCTGGTCTCCTAAACTGCGTTTTGTCACGAAAACACACACGAGAAGTAACATGTTTAATGATACCATGTCCAAAAATGCACGTCAACAGAAGCGAGCGAACAAAGTTGTTTGTGCATTGATGTGCAGCGTAAAAGCAAGTAGGAATAATTAATGAATCCGAGTGGATTGTGCTATGTGACCAGCAGGGATTGTCTGTTCTGTAGTGAGTTGGATTAAATTAAAATTAAATCTTTTTTGCAATACATCGTGGGTATTATGGTTTGGCGTGGACGATAAGATCACAAAACTGTAAAGCTTGTGTGTGTGCTGATGTATTCTGATAGAAACTATATTATGCTCCCACGTTTTTACACTCCTACCCCGGGTTTTCCCTCGCCTCGTATCTTGCGTTCTCATTGGCTGTAGTTTGACATAGCACTTGCTGCCACTCGCAACAGCTTTCACACTACATGATTTCGAGTCAGCGACTGGTTCAGATATTTAACATGCTAGATATTTTTCTTGAGTCGCTCGGATCGAGTTGAACAGTTCACACATAGCGATCAGGAGCCGAGTTTTGATCCCCAAGCAAATGCCGAGTTGCTTCTGAGCTGCCACATCTAGTAGCGACCAGTCGACGAGCAAAAATCGTGTAGTGTGAACTAGGCATCACTTGCATGTTTTTTGACTGTGGGAGGAAACCGGAGCTCCCGGAGGAAACCCACACAGACACGGGGAGAACATGCAAACTCCACACAGAATGGACCCGGACCTCTCCACCTGGGAATTGAACCCAGGACCTTCTTGCTGTGAGGCGACAGTGCTATGTAAAATGCAAATAATTCAAATCTACTTTCACATGTATTTAAATTAAAACCATTAAATAAATATAAACAAACTTTATTTTGTGATGCCTGCAACACATTAAGGTCATTTTAAGATTACAATAATTGTGAAATGTTTGACAAAACACTTAAAAGCTTAAACAGCTAATCCTGTCTCCCATGAAATATGAAAGGTTTGTTGTTGGAACCCAAACAATGACCCTAATCTATTGTTCAGTTATTGATGTCTCATATAACAGTGTATTTCCATTGAACTATAGCTGTGTTATGCATCTTTGGTTTCTGATTTCCTGACTCTCTGAGTTTGGTGGTTATCATTAATGTTAAGAGTACGTGATCACTCACATGTGACCACTCACACATGACTCAGTCAAGTCTGCCTAACTAAATACCAAATTTATTTAATTTGCTGGTCTGTCTCAGCTTGTGAATGTTTATCCATGCAGCAGATAAAATATGAATTTTATATAAATAAAAGAAATCTGTATGTTTTAGAGAGTGTATATGAAAAAGCTGAACAAGTACATCTCTTATTATTTGATTCCATTTGGTCAATCTCTGGTATGGAATCAGACAGGGTGGAGAGAGCAGGATTTTCTGATATAGTATGATTTTGTTTTTGAACTTCATTTGGTCACGATGTGCATTCCTCACAGTATCCTAAATACTCTTACACTAAAACACTGAGTCCCAAAATCCATCCTCGATTGCAGTTAAAGTCTGGGTGGAGTTGGTCAAGTTCGATTCGGAGTCGATTCACCACTCAACAAAGTCGTTCGCTCGGTTTTTGTATTCCCCCTACTTGCTTTCTCTAATAAAGCCGGAATGTCTGTGTTATCTTAGGTAACAGGACCCAAAGTTATATCTGAAATCAGAGGTGTACAAGTTGAACAGAAATAGGGCTAACACAGTGCCCTGGGGGACTCCGGTGCTGTCCACAGCCATCTGTGACACCCAGCTAGTTAGATGATCTGCTGCCCACAAAATGACTCATTTAACCACCTGTATCAACAGCAGTGATATGACTTTTTATGTATTATGAAAACATCTCTAAGTAGTGTGTTATGACATCTTTGACAAATTGCCGAATCCTAGTACAGAGGGAGGAGGGGGGGGGTGGGGGGTGAGAGAGATTGGGAGAGAGTGAGGCGGATGTGGGTAGAGAAAGCATAGTTGACAGGCTAATTGACTTTGAAGAGAGTTGAGAGTGCAGATAGTACAAGCTTTATGTGCTGCCCTGAAAGAGAAGGCAGCTGGGAGAGACACACAACCCAGTCAAACAAACCATCATTGGAAGTGTGTGTGTGTGTGTGTGTGTGTGTGTTTTGGGTGTTTGAAGGGGTGTGTTAGGCATATGTATGTTTGGCTGACATCAAGAGACTCTTTTTGATTTGTACATAGGTACTGTATCAGAGAGTGTGTGTGTGTGTGTGTGTGTGTGTAAACTGCAGTGTTTTTAGGCCTGCCTTGCCTGCAACATTGTGTGAACAAGCGAGTGTATATATTTTCATTTTTGTTTGCATGTTGTTCCTGTGTGTGTGTGGTGCTCAGGGTTTCTCCCACTGTCCAAACTTTAATTGGAGATACCAAAAGTCCCTGTATGTACAAGTGTGTGTATGTATGTTTGCCCTGTGATGGACTGCAACCTGTCCTGGGTGTTTCCTTGCCTTTTGCTCTGTGAATCTGACCTGAAGAGAATAAAGTTGTGATAAAACAGACAATGAAGGAATACTGCTAGGATTCAATTGCCTCTGGTCACTGTCTGTAAGGCAGAATTCTTGGCGGTGACTGTCCAGCATGTATTACATGCAGTACCACCCTGCCGCCTGAATGCATAAATGTATAGTAACACTATGCTTAAAGAAGATAAATGTAGGCCACAACGCCATTCATCGCAGGCTGTAGGTTTAATTAAATAAAACACTCCCATGCACTATTAGAAGAACATTAAAGATTAAAGTATAAGGTAATCTTTTGTTCTGCAGGTAGAATTCAACTGTTTGGTGAAACCAGTTAGCAAAATGACTTTGAAAATAAAAGACGGCATTACATCATACTGTCTGTTTTACCACTGCTTTATCTAATTCAGGGTAATGGTCTAATTTACTGGGCAAAATATAGGAAACACTTCAGACAGGTTGCCAGTCCATCACATGACGAGACCACATTACAGTCTGAAAATGAGGTAATAGGAAACCATGTTTGGGAGAGTCCATACTCTGAATGGTGGACGACTAGTTATTGGTGCATTTGTTAAATTACAAAAAGGCTCATTCTATGAGTACATTATTTATAAACTAGCAGTGGGAGAAACTGCTAAACACCTGCTTTAACATCTGGACTGATTGACAAGAAAATAAAAAAGGCATTGTTTGGACTGAACACAGCCAACAATCTATCATGGGAAGAATGCAGTGTTTGGAAAAATTACTGTATTCTGGTTACTTTCCACTGTAAAAATGTACAAGATCACATTCAGGGGGTCATATTTTTAGTTTTACATTATAGTTACTGACTTAATTACAGTATTTGAAGTACTGAAAGGGCTACTGGCTGTCATTGAGATTGTATATGGTTTATATAGCTAATTAGAAAGAAAGTAAACAGTAGTGTGGCATAGCAGGTGGCACAGCAGGTGTGGGCGTCACACTACGTCAGCGTTCTGGTTTGTTTTTGTCCTTTGGTCTCTTTCTGTAAGGACAGTGCTTTGTTTTCCTTATGTCTGTGTGGGTTTCCACCAGGTACTTCAATTTCATTACAGTTGGCTATTCTAAATTGCCCCTTGATGTGAGTAAGCATATGGTGCACTGCAGTTAATTGCTGATCTCTTCATGGTATAGTATATTTCTGGTTTGGGCATTGAAACCACAGTGACACTGACCAAGATGAATTGATTACTGCACATAAATTAACTGTATTTATTTACTTTCTTGTTGCTAAAGTTGTATGTGTGTGTGTGTGTGTGTGTGCATCCCCTTAGTAGGTACTGCATGCTTTTAGTTTCAGTGGTACTACTGGCCTGGTAGGGCCTACAACAGAAACAATTGGCTGTATCTGAGGGTGAGAAGACCTCAGGTGAGTAACCACCTGTTTGTTGTGGGACGCCTTAGATTGTGGACACAAGATATTGGAGTCTTATTGGAGTTTTAAGTTTGGCTTTTTTATATAAAAGATAAGAATAAATGATGAACATGTAATGTAAAATGTGGAAATGTAACCAATCCTTGTAATATTCACCAGACTTGCAATTTTCTCCACTCACAGCTGTGCTTCTGTGGTAAATGTGTGTCGGCTGTTAATGCTTTTACGATTATTGTAGGCATGCAGTTAAGCCATGAATAATGCAGAGTTTCAGATTTAGACAGGGCAAAGCAATTCCTGAACATTTCCCATGGGAGGAGAGGAATTTTTGTAAAGCAGCGGTACCCATTTTGGATGTTGTGATGGTTGTTTATGGGTGCAGCAAAATTAGATAAGAAAATCAAAGCTGATGTCTGATACATACTACTATTAAAATTGTATTAACCTAAAAAGTAGTTTTTGTAGAGATTAAAGAATTAAATGGTTTGCTTTCAGATATTAAAAGTATACACTTGAATACATTTGGTTGAGTTATAGCAGGTCAGCCAAAACAAATACTTAGCCGAACCTAGCCCACGGGTAACAGGAATAAGTTTTATTATTATTCTGACTGCAGGAAAGGGGCGGCTAAGTGACACTGGCTAAGTGGGTAGCACTGTCACCTCACAGCAAGAAGGTCCTGGGTTCGATCCCCAGTTGGGGCGGTCTGGGTCCTTTCTGTGTGCAGTTTGCATGTTCTCCCTGTGTCTGCGTGGATTTTCCTCCCACAGTCCAAAGACATGCAAGTGAGGTGAATTGGAGATACAAAATTGTCCAAGACTGTGTTTCATATAACCTTGTGAACTGATGAACCTTGTGTAATGAGTAACTACCGTTCCTGTCATGAATGTAACCCAAGTGTAAAACATGACGTTAAAATCCTGATAAACAGCCGCTCAGGTGGCGCAGCGGTAAAAATACATCGTATCGAATCTCGGCTTTGCCTTGCCGGCTGAAGGCTGAGCGGCCACATGAACAACGATTGGCCGGTTGTTCAGGCGGGCGGGACTAAGCCGGATATGGGTCTCTCTCTGTCAGACTGGTGCAATTACGACCTCTGCTGGTTGATTAGAGGCGAGGGAGTGCTCTTAGGGTGTGTCTCCCCGTACACAACGCTAGGTGGCACAACACTTGTCAATGTGTGGGTGATAAGATGCATGCGGCTTGCTGCCCACGTGTCGGAGGGGGCGTGGGTTAGCTTCGATCTCCACGGTCAGAGCAGGGATCGGCATAGGCAGAGAGGAAGCATGATGCAGTTGAACAATTGGACGCGAAGAACAATTGGGGAGAAAAAGGGGAGAAAATGCATAAAAAAGAAAAATCCTAATAAACAAACAAAAAACTGACTACAGGAAATCATGTTAAAATGTCAAAAGTTCTCACACGTATGACAGAATAAAAAAATAGGGATTAGTTTATAAAGTGTTGATGCAATTTCTTCCAAATGTACTGAACTGTATTGCGGATAAAAAGTTAACAGGAACAAGTTTAACTATTATTCTGATGACAGGATATCATGTCAAAATGTCAAAAGTTCTCACACATATGACACAATTTAAAATAGGGAATAGTTTACACAGTGTTGATGGAATTTCTTCCTAATGTACTGAACTGTACTGTACTGAAACGTATTTAGCTGGTTGTGAGTTAGCATTTTCTCTCAGCAGCTGGTAGCCTCAGCACTGTTTGTTTTAAGAGTCTTTGCCCATAAAAGGGTAAAAAATCCAAACAGAAAACGTTTTCCCAGCTTCCATCACTGGAATCAGTTGCATTCAGTGTGTGTATAATAAGAGAACTGGTCCCAATTGAAAACAGTCGTTCAGTCTTTCTTTGTCTCTTAATGTTTTCAAACACAGCATTGTGAAGCCGTGTGTAGCACTAACTGCAGAGCCATTACAATCCACCAGAGAGCAGGAGAGCATTGTTACATTAAACTTCAAGCAGGAGCTTTACATATGCTAAATACACTGATCAGCCATAACATTAAAACCACCTCCTTGTTTCTACACTCACTGTCCATTTTATCAGCTCCACTTACTATATAGGAGCACTTTGTAGTTCTACAATTACTGACTGTAGTCCACCTGTTTCTCTACATGCTTTTCACCCTCTTCTTTAATGGTTAGGACCACCACAGAGCAGGTATTATTTAGGTGGTGGATCACTCTCAGCACTGCAGTAACAATGACATGGTGGTGGTGTGTGAGTGTGTGTTGTGCTGGTATGGGTGGATCAGACACAGCAGCTCTGCTGGAGTTTTTAAATACCGTGTCCATTCACTGTCCACGCTATTAGACACTCCTACCTAGTTGGTCCACCTTCTAGATGTAAAGTCGGAGACGATCGCTCATCTATTGCTGCTCTTCTAGACCTTCATCAGTGGTCACAGGACGCTGCCCATGGTGCGCTGTTGGCTGGATGTATTTTTGGTTGGTGGACTATTCTCAGTCCAGCAGTGACACTGAGGTTTTTAAAAACTCCAGCAGCATTGCTGTGTCTGATCCACTCATACCAGCACAACACACACTAACACACCACCACCATGTCAGTGTCACTACAGTGCTGAGAATGACCACCCAAATAATACCTGCTCTGCGGTGGTCCTGTCCATTGAAGGACAGGGTGAAAGCAGACTAAAAAGGTATGTAGAGAAACAGATGGACAGATGGTCAATAATTGTAGAACTTCAAAGTTCTTCTATATGGTAAGTGGAGCTGATAAAATGGACAGTGAGTGTAGAAACAAGGAGGTGGTTTTAATGTTATGGCTGATCAGTGTATGCTCACCATGCACTTTTATGTTTAGTCTTTTATAAGCTACACTACCATACAGATTAATTTAGTAGGCATGCAGTACATTACTGTAGCCTATTTATTGCTCTGTTCACTTTTCACCCCCTGTATCCCATTTATCAGTCAACAGAGACCCCATAGCCCCCAGTGAACAGATAATTGGGTGCTGGACCATTCTCAGCTCTGCAACAACACTATCATGGTAATGATATGGCAATGTGTGTAGTTCTGGTATAAGTGTATTGAGTGCAGACTTACTGGCCTTTTCATTAGGAACACGTGCCCTGTTAGCACTCATTGTAGATGTAAAGTTGTAGACTAGTTTTCTTTATTTCATGCGCAGTGTGTGTTAATTTTAATCAACTACAGAGAAGCTTTTTCTCACACTCCATTATGCTCATGAACAATTGAACACTACTGAATGCACAAACTGTTAGTCCTCAGGACGCTTGTACTCGTACATTTACAAATTACTTATTTAATTTATATAATGACACAACATTCAATACACTGGTCTTTCACAATCACTTTTAATTTCCTATATTGCACAAAAAGCACTGCATCTTTTAACCCACAATGTGGATTGCACATGTGAATGTTTACAGGTATGAATGTGTTTTATTTTGTATAATATAATATAATAATGTTAACATTATTTTGGTTTGTTTGTCTGTTTGTCCCTTTTTTGTTCCAGTTAGCTCATGTTAGTTAGTTTCTGTTAGTTAGCTCCTGTCTGTTTGTTAACGTCTGTTTGTTACGGTTCATACCTTGTTTAGTCTTGTTTCTGTTTGTCTTATTCTAGTTCGTGTTTAGCTTAGGATTCATGTTTAGCTTTAGCTTAGTTCATGTATGATTAGATTAGCATTTAGCTTAGAGATTAGCATAGCATTTAGTCTTCTGAAAGAAAACCTACGCAGACACTGGGAGAACATGCAAACTCCACACAGAAATCAAACCCAGGTCCTTCTTGCTTTGAGACAACAGTGCTAGAATCCAGCCTTAACTCATTGATTAAAAGAATTGTGTTTACTGAATGTAACAGACACTTCATCTTCCTGATGTGAAAGAATAACAAGCATCTCGATCCCATCTGCCTGACCAAACAGTTTACACTTACAGCAAATGTGTGTGTAGGCGGACAACGACTGATCACTATAACATTCTTAATGTTACAGTATTCTTAATGTACAGTATTTAAATTGTGTTTTTTTAAATGTGTAAACACATATCAGCCTTTTACAGGTCATTCACAAGTATCAGCTGATCTTATTATAACAATATAGTTGTAAAGAATAAGCAAGCATTATTTCTATCTACCACATCTGGTAAAAGAACTGAAATAATTTTTATTTAAAATGTGCTCATGATGAAAGACTTAGAGAACGTTTTTGCTGCTTTGGGTTAAAATCGCAAGTAATGCAAGCAGGTCAAGGTGTACAGAGCTGTTTAGTTCTTTTCTTATGTTAGAAGTGCACTGGTCAATGTTTAATTGGTCTTACTATTGCAAATAAGGTAGCAAAATCTGGCAAACAACAAAATTGTTGAAACAATGTGATTAAAGGAAGGGAATTATAAGAATGGTTAGCGTGATTACATTCTTCTTCTTAGTCACATTATAAATATGCTCCACAAAGCCCTTTATGCCACTGTAGAATTTAGTGCTTACAAATGAAAACATGGCAGACTCCTTCTAGCTAGCATACTATGATATTGCGGTGTACTATAGCAGGGGGGAAACATGATCTGACACTGTAGTTCTGGTAACCGGTGAAGCATTATTTTACTATATACAGCTTTAAATAGTTTGCAAATATTAATTTAGCATATATATTTCTTTAAACTCACTGTATTACATGAAAATGCATGTTGAGCACGGATTAGAACAAGGTTGTTATGTCTCAAACCTGCTACTGCACTAGTAGGTGTACACTGTTGGAATGCAGCTTCTTACTGTTCTTAGTGTAGTGGGAGGAGGGCAAACTGTTTTTATTGTTGATTTTTTTATTATCGATACTCTAATAATAGCAATAATAAATACAAAATATCCTGAACATACTGATGTACAATAACACTTTATTTGTTCCTTGTCACTATAGACCAGTGTTTCTCAACCTTTTTTCAGTCACGGCACCCTTTAAAAGTATTCAAAATCTCAAGTCACCCCAGTCTAAAATGTATTAAAAAACTTACATCCCTCGTACTGCTAACACACAAAAACACTACAGGGATGAGACGTACTGTGGTTGCATTGCATTAAGTTTCAGAAAAATCCTCTCTTGTGCAGAGATGTACCTGTGTTTGTTTCTGCTTTAAAACAGATGCGCCATGAAAGCACCAGATTTAACATCATTAAACAAGTTTATAGTTTATTTCTCAATTATTTGTCATTATACCACTAGCACTGCTCATTGTCTGCATGGTTTTTCTGTAGCTCGGTTACGGCTCTCAAACTCAAACTCAAAAGAAGCTTTATTGGCATGACAAATAAGGACATTTGTATTGCCAAAGCAAGTTAGAGAGAAATAATAAAAATAACAATAAAAAAGAACAAATATATACAAAAGTTACATGTGCAAAAATATAAAATAGAAAAAAGTATTAATAAAAACAGTGCAAAATAATAACAATAAAAATTATAATATTTACATTAATTAGGTAATTACCTCTCTCTCTCTCTCTCTCTCTCTCTCTCTCTCTCTCTCTCTCTCTCTCTCTCTGTGTGTGTGTGTGTGTGTGTGTGTGTGTCGCTTGCTCTCTCCACGATACTGAAAGTGATTTGAATTTCGATAATAAACAGCTCTTATTATGACTGATTAATTCCCTCTACGGATGGAAGCGGAATGGTTGAATTACAGCCGATAAGAACTGCACAGAAATATAAATATATATTATAATGGCTCCCAGAGGCGCGACTCGGTTCCTTTTGTTCATTTTAAAGAGCCGTTCAATAGAATCGGATCGTTCGCGAACGACTCATCACTATAGGCAACGCACGCAACCTGCGTTGACGTTGTAGCATGGGGAAAGGGGCGTGTGAGACAAGTTTTGATGTTTGAGGCGGCTAATGGTCTACATTTTCATGATAAGTTGACTTTTTTTGTATTTTAAATTTATTTCATTTTCAATATCAGTAACGTCAGAATATTTTTGACGGCACCCCTGATGAAGCCAGACGGCACCCCAGTGTGCTGCGGCACCCCGGTTGAGAAAGGCTGCTATAAATCTCTGTTTATTTTGTACAGTTGTAGTATTTAGGGGTAGATCAAAACCAAAACAATTAAAAACATCAAAATCATAAACTACTTAATCCAGTTAATCTAGTTCCAAAGAGTTGGGACAGTAGGTAAAATTCAAATAAAAACAGAAAACAAGGATTTGTAAACTGTCTTTTACATGCATTTAATTGAAAACAGTTTATGGATAAAATACTGTAGATATTTTATAGTAATAATTAATATTATTGGGCAGCACGGTGGCTTGGTGGGTAGCACTGTCGCCTCACAGCGAGAAGGTTCTGGGTTCCGATCCCCAGGCGGGCGGTCTGGGTTCTTTCTGTGCAGAGTTTGCATGTTCTCCATGTGTCTGCATAGGTTTCCTCTGGGAGCTCTGGTTTCCTCCCACAGTCCAAAAACATGCAGTCAGGTTAATTGGAGAACACTGAATTGCCCTATAGGTGAATGGGTGTGTGTGTGTGTGTATGTGTGTCTGCCCTGCGATGGACTGGTGCCCCGTCCAGGGTGTTACTGTGTGCCTTGAACCCATTGAAAAGCTGGGATAGGCTCCAGCACCCCCTTACCCCTAATTGGATAAGAAAGTGAGTAAGTGAGAGTAATTTTTATTATTGTTGCTATTGTTATTATTATTATTATTATTAGCATTTATAAAGGTAATAATAATAATATTAATTATTACTAAAATTACCATTATTTTTTATTTTATTTTTTTAAATAAATTTTTTACTCTTTTTTCCCCCCAATTTTTATCCCCCAGTCTAGTTGTGTCCAATTACCCTGAAAGCGTCCTCTATACTGATTCGATTCTTCACCGCTGACTGAGGACGCCTCTCAACTGACTTGCGCCCCCTCCGGTACGCACAGTCAGTACAGATAGTGCATTTTTCACCTGCACGAGTCGAGTTCATACACTTGACGGGCACTGTGTATGGAGGGCCACACCCCCATCAGCATTATTCCTCAGCCCTGTGCAGGCGCCATCAGTCAGCCAGCAGGGGCCGCAGTCGCACCAGTTATGAAAACCTATGATCCGACTTTCTTACCCTCTAACCCTGAACAACAGCCAATCGTTGTTCATACAGCCGCCCAGCATAGTCGGAAAGGCAAAGCTGAGATTCGATACGATGTATTCGAAATCCCAACTCCGGTGAGCTAGCGTACTTTACCGCTGCGCTCACCTGAACGGCCTACTAATATTACCATTATTATCATTAGTAATTATATTATTATTATTATTATAAATTAGCTTGTTTATTAGTGTGTTATCCTATTGTTATCCTGTATGTCATCTTTAATATGTAATTATGTGTTGCCCTGTGATGGACTGGTGCCACATCCAGATTGGTTTCCACCTTCCACTCATTCATTTTGGTTGGCGCTGTATTTTGAGTTAGTGAAAATGAATGGAAAAATTTGTTCTACACACTTAAATTGACAAGGTTTCTGGTAATGCTTAAGCCATAAAAATTTTGAAGAATATTTACATTAAACATTTATGATTATGAATGGTGGACAGTGTCTACACAACACATGCAGTGAGGTTTTGGCTTCTTTTAAAACCACATCCTTCATGCTGCATATGGTGCAAATGTATTGTCAGTGGTGCTTTAATTAGACAAACTTTGTCCAGTAGACATAAACTGATTTTGGTCCTGCCAAATAGACTTAATTAGATTTAGTTTACATTCACCTCAGGACCTGAAGCTCTTCACAAGTTTCTTTAGGCTTTAAATCTTAAGTTTTAGAGAGTGCAGGTTCACAGTACAAATTAGTGCAGAGTGCAAAAGTTGCACGGATTACACAGCAGTAAACATGGCTGCATGTAGTAATCAGGATGTAAGGTTTTACTGGTGAAACAAAAAGACAGGTCAGTGAAAAGAACAGATTCTGTGGGAACCTCCGTTCCAGTGCTAATCCTCTTAGTTGGCTGAGTAGTGGTCAGTGTTTTTTATTCACACTACTCTCTTTTCATCCTCATTCCACTTCTCACGTTTCTCTCCTGTTTCTGACTGCTGAGATTTGGAAAGGCTGGATGAACAGCCAGGTGGTGTTCAGCTGGCCAAGTGTGTGCTGGAAAACTGGACTATCTGCTCGGTGACTTGGGTTTCATTTCCCACCCATGACGTTTCTCACGTATCACCTAGGACTCGGCTCAATCAGAGAGAGTCTTTGTTCCAATATGAAGCTTCGCTCTGTTTCTTTCTGTCTTTCCAACATTTCCCTCCTTCAGATTCATTAGCATGGAAATCCTACACTCTGTTTTTAACGTTGTTCATAATTTATTTTGTGTTTTAAATCAAACAATTTGTGTGGAGACTATACAGACATAGTTTTCTATGTTGATATACACCGATTAGGCATAACATTATGACCACCTTCCTAATATTAGAGGTTTAAGGGCAATAGAGGGCCTTGCTCATTGAACAAACAGTGGCAACCTGACAGTGGTGGGGTTTGCAACCATTTGCTTACTACTGCAGTACCTTAACTGCTAGGCTACAACTGCCCAACTGAAACACTAGGCACAGTGGCAGGATTACATACTGGACTGGGCACCAATCCATCGCAGTGCAATAACTCACTCACTCACTCACTCACTCACACACACACACCTGAGGTCAGTTTAGAGCATTCTCAAAGAGTGATGGGAAGGGATTTGGATTGTAGTAGATCCAGCACTATCTTGAAACAATGGGCACAGTGACAGGAATACATTCTGGACAGGGCACCAGTTCTTCACAGTGCACTAACACTCTCTCTCACTCACTCACTCACTCACTCACACATACACACACACCTGAGGACAGTTTAGAGCATTCTCAAAGAATGATGGGAAGGGATTTGGATCGTAGTAGTTCCAGCACCATCCTGAAACATTGGGCGCAGTGGCAGGAATACATTCTGGACTGGGCACCAATCCATCACAGTGCACTAACACTCTCTCTCACTCACTCACTCAATCACTCATTCACTCACACACACACAAACGCACACACACACACCTGAGGTCAGTTTAGAGCATTCTCATGATGGGAAGGGATTCGGATCGTAGTAGATCCAGCACCATCCTGAAACATTGGGCGCAGTGGCAGGAATACATTCTGGACTGGGCACCAATCCATCACAGTGCACTAACACTCTCTCTCACTCACTCACTCACTCACTCACTCACTCACTCACTCAATCACTCACTCACTCACTCACTCACTCACTCACCCTTGAGTATAGTTTAGACCAGCACTCCATTCATCTGCATATATTGGAAAACCTAAGTATCTGGAGGAAACACAGACAGACACAGGGATGACATGTAAAAATCCTTAAAGACATTGACTCCAAAAACATTGATCCCTAAAGCCATTGACAAAGATCTTGGGTCAAACCCTGGTCTTTAGCACCAGCTGTCTCACCATACTGCCCTATTAGACGACCATATAATGAAATATAAAAATGTGGGACATAAAGACAATTACAATAAAATGTTAATTTAAATATGTTGAATGGCAATTACATGGCAGATTAAATTTCATTTTCAAAAATCATGCCAGACTTTCTCTCTGTTTAGATTTGTCAACAAATTTCTACCAACAATGAGCGCCTGAGCCAGGGATTCTCACAGGGATTTAAACCTTTAAGGGATTTAATTTAAAGTCTGCCATGGAAAAAAACTAGAGAAAAGGTCTCGTTCACTTTTTTCCTCTTGTTTTTTTTGTTCTCCACTCGCTCAACCCACCAGTCCCTCCTACTTTTCCCTCTAAGCCCCCAAAATTCGTTCCCCTGTATGCACCCCAATGCTTTTATACCACATCAGGGACAGGACAGAATGCCACCCGGCCCTTCTCTCTCCTCTCTGCTTCTACCAAATGGATTTAGCATTCAGTCGTAGCCGCAGGTGAATGTTAGCACTGTGAACCAGAACTCCCAGCAAAGCCAGGTACATTTCCAGCTTCTAAAAGAATATTTTACAAACCATTGTGATATTTTTTGCTTAGAAAATTAGATCTGAAGTTAACAAAGTTGCAACAGAGAATGGTGTACTACTTTTTTTGTTAAAAACACAGAACATTTAAGGTTTTCAGAACTGTCCAGTAGCTTTGTAATAATATGAGGGAGGGATCTTCAAAAAGTTTCCACACTTTTATATTTTCATTGGAAACGTTGAGGGCAGGAGGAGTAGTAACTGGTCATGTCTGAGAGACTGAGAGAGAGTTTGTAGTCCGTAGTTTGTAGATTCAGTGCCATCTAATTCCACCTTTTTGGACTGCTCAAAGAAGCTTTAAGGGGAGGAAGATTTTCATGTGATGATGATGTGAAAGCAGTGGTGCATCTGTGGTTACACGCTCAACGAAAAACATTTTTTGCTGATTTCAGTAAAAAGCTGGTACGATGCTGGGAAAAATGCAAAGGAAGGTGACTATGTAAAAAAGTGATGTCATTTGTTTTTGAAATTCTTAATAAATTGAGTTTTAAAAGTGTGGAAACTTTTTGAAGAACCCTCGTATGTTTTATTAACCAGCTGGTAAAGGTAAGTGATAATAAATAGCAAAGGTTGATGGTCATTGGTGAGAAGGGACTTTAAGATAACTCTTCAATATAGAATCAAAACCTCTGTAGATTCCTAAAGCCTGTTATTTTTTTTAAGTGGGCCTACAAATTACAACTTTTCAAAAGTGTTTAGTTCAGGGGGCTGGATAGCGCGGTCACTGAGGCCTAAAATATTTCTACAACATGTCTACAAATATGTCTATAAACCCAACACTGTTAATACTGTAGAACGCCGCTCAGGTGGTGCAGCGGTAAAAAAGACACGCTGCAACCAGAGCTGGATTCTCAGTACCTCGTATCGAATCCAGCTCTGCTTCACCGGTTCGAAGCTGAGTGGCTGTATGAGCAACGATTGGCCGGTTGCTCAGTTGGGGGGTGGGAGAAAGAACCAGATGTGGGTCTCTCTCTGTCAGAATACGATTACGACCTCTGCCGGCTGATTAGAGGCGCCTGCACAAGAGATGAGGAAGAGTGCCCCTAGGGTGTGTCTCTCCGCATGCAACGCTAGGTGGCACCAAACTCATAAATGTGTGGGTGGCAAAAATGCATCCGGCTGCTGCTCATGTTTCGGAGGGGATATGGGTTAGCTTCGATCTCCTCGGTCAGGGCAGGGTTCGGCATAGACAGAGAGGAAGCACGATGCAAATTGAACAATTGGATGCGCTAAAGGGGGAGAAAAAGGGAAAAAAAAATACTGTAGAACACACCTGGGCATTGTACGGCCCCCAGGCCACATCCGGCCCGTTTGGTGTCTCAGACCGGCCCGCATGAGGTACAGTGTATCACAAAAGTGAGTACACCCCTCACATTTCTGCAAATATTTCATTATATCTTTTCATGGGACAACACTATAGACATGAAACTCGGATATAACTTAGAGTAGTCAGTGTACAGCTTGTATAGCAGTGTAGATTTACTGTCTTCTGAAAATAACTCAACACACAGCCATTAATGTCTAAATAGCTGGCAACATAAGTGAGTACACCCCACAGTGAACATGTCCAAATTGTGCCCAAATGTGTCGTTGTCCCTCCCTGGTGTCATGTGTCAAGGTCCCAGGTGTAAATGGGGAGCAGGGCTGTTAAATTTGGTGTTTTGGGTACAATTCTCTCATACTGGCCACTGGATATTCAACATGGCACCTCATGGCAAAGAACTCTCTGAGGATGTGAGAAATAGAATTGTTGCTCTCCACAAAGATGGCCTGGGCTATAAGAAGATTGCTAACACCCTGAAACTGAGCTACAGCATGGTGGCCAAGGTCATACAGCGGTTTTCCAGGACAGGTTCCACTCGGAACAGGCTTCGCCAGGGTCGACCAAAGAAGTTGAGTCCACGTGTTAGGCGTCATATCCAGAGGTTGGCTTTAAAAAATAGACACATGAGTGCTGCCAGCATTGCTGCAGAGGTTGAAGACGTGGGAGGTCAGCCTGTCTGTGCTCAGACCATACGCCGCACACTGCATCAACTCGGTCTGCATGGTCGTCATCCCAGAAGGAAGCTGACGCACAAGAAAGCCAGCAAACAGTTTGCTGAAGACAAGCAGTCCAAGAACATGGATTACTGGAATGCCCTGTGGTCTGACGAGACCAAGATATACTTGTTTGGCTCAGATGGTGTCCAGCATGTGTGGCGGCGCCCTGGTAAGAAGTACCAAGACAACTGTATCTTGCCTACAGTCAAGCATGGTGGTGGTAGCATCATGGTCTTGGGCTGCATGAGTGTTGCTGGCACTGGGGAGCTGCAGTTCATTGAGGGAAACATGAATTCCAACATGTACTGTGACATTCTGAAACAGAGCATGATCCCCTCCCTTTGAAAACTGGGCCTCATGGCAGTTTTCCAACAGGATAACGACCCCAAACACAACCTCCAAGATGACAACTGCCTTGCTGAGGAAGCTGAAGGTAAAGGTGATGGACTAAACCCAATTGAGCACCTGTGGCGCATCCTCAAGTGGAAGGTGGAGGAGTTCAAGGTGTCTAACATCCACCAGCTCCGTGATGTCATCATGAAGGAGTGGAAGAGGATTCCAGTAGCAACCTGTGCAGCTCTGGTGAATTCCATGCCCAGGAGGGTTAAGGCAGTGCTGGATAATAATGGTGGTCACACAAAATATTGACACTTTGGGCACAATTTGGACATGTTCACTGTGGGGTGTACTCACTTATGTTGCCAGCCATTTAGACATTAATGGCTGTGTGTTGAGTTATTTTCAGAAGACAGTAAATCTACACTGCTATACAAGTTGTACACTGACTACTCTAAGTTATATCCAAGTTTCATGTCTATAGTGTTGTCCCATGAAAAGATATAATAAAATATTTGCAGAAATGTGAGGGGTGTACTCACTTTTGTGATACACTGTATGTTAATAAGTGTACATCATACATACAATAAAATAACATTGTTTTTATTTTGAACGGACTGTTTACTTAAATGTGTATGTTCATATGTGTGTGTGTGTGTACCCAGCTTCACCGTAATGATTGATACAAAACGAGACATGGACTTCTAAGTATTTATTTACTGAAGTCAGATGTAAAGCTGTGTGTTTAGTCTATGCAGAACAGACCGCTGTGTTTAAGGATTATAATTTAAATCACCATTATGGTGCTAAACACACAGAGAAGCACAAGTAGAGTGCTCACATCTGAACTGCAAAAGCAACAAGGATTTCTTTTATAAAGTTTTCCAAATCCGGGACAGGAGCAGTTAAGAACAGCTTTGTGATATCCAAAAATAATATCCAACAAGAACTGAAAAACAGCAAATAATTAACAAAATAGCAATAGGACTTTGTGTAAAGTTTAAAACCTGCACATTTTGTTCAAAACTGTTGATTAGTTTAAAGTTGATTAAATAGTTAAATAAATAAGATTAAGTTGATTAAATAGTTAAATAATGTTGATGTTTTTACTCTGTCTGCTTCTCATTTTCACTGCCTGATTGTAACATCTACTCTTCCAGTAACAGCTTATCAAAAACATACAATTTACTGCCTTCATACAGAGATAACATTAATATTAAGCAGAAATAACAACAGCCTATCCACAACAGTCCCAGTTTCTCATGTGGCCCCTTTAATGTAAAATGTAATTGCCCACCCCTGCTAGTAAATAAGCTGCTTTATAAGTAAAAAGTATCAGTATCGATATCAGTATCAGCGATACTGGCCCTGTATTTACTTGGTATCGGATCGATACCAAATTTTGCAGTATTGCACACCACTAATCCCTGCTGTAGAAGAATACAAACCAAATACTACCACTGTCGGGCTAAGACTAGTAATTGCAATAAAACACAAGGAAAACACAAGGAAAGAAGGAGCAGAGTGAAGGTACATGGAGAGTACAGTGCTGTGGAGCAGAGGGCTTTTGAACTAGACTGAATGTCATGACTGAGCTTTATGCCAAGTTCACACTACACGACTTTCTGATTTGCCGGGTCGCTGTACAGTTCACACTACACGGCTGAATCTTTTGCACTCGGGAGTCTTTCAGTCTGTGTATATTTCACACTACACGACTGATCGGTGATATGGGGTTTCACACTACACGACCTATCACCAACTGGAATCGCAGGCGAAAACAAACGCGAGAAGTGACAAGGGGTTTAATGATACCACGTCCAAAAATGCACGTCAACAAGCAGCAAGCGATCAAAATTGTTTGTGCGCTGATGTGCAGCGTAAAAATCAAGGAGAAAAAATAAATGAATCTGAGTGGATTTGGCTATGCGAACAGTTTGGATTGTTCTATAGTAAGTTGGAGGTTAATTAATATTTTTGCAAAGCAACGTTGGTGTTTTGTAGAGAACGATCAAGTCAGAAATACTGTAAAACTTGTGTGTGTGCCGATGTATTCTGATATAAACTATATTACCCCCCTGTCCCACCTGTTTACACTCCTCTCCTGTGTTTCCCCTCACACTGTATCTTGCGTTCTAATTGGCTGTTCGACATAGCACTCATTGCCAGTCGTGCAACTCAGATCAGATATCTGACATGCTAGAAATCTCGATCCGGTCGCCGAGTGCTGGCGGAGTTGCTCCCGAGCCGGCAAATCTAGTGCCGACCAGTCTCCGAGCGATAATCAGGGCAAAAACCGTGTAGTGTGAACTAGGCATTAGGTGTCAGTAATCAGGTGAATCTTGGTTCTGCGGTCGCTCAGCCAGGGTCAGATCCATGAAAAGAGGCTACTGGGAGTCACAGCCTGTCACAGTAAGGAATTTGTCATGTCTTTTTGGGTTTCCTTCAGGTACTTTTTCCACCTCCTAAATCATTCTAAAGGTAGATTGACTGATTTCAATTGCAATTGCTTATAGGTTTAAGTTTTCTGAATGTGTACGTGTGTGTGTGTTGCCATGCACTTGATTGGCATCCAATCCAGGGGGAGTGATAATCATTGCACATGCTTTCATTTAGCCATTATCATGTGGAAATCTGAGAATTAAAAGGGTCCAGCAATCAATTCATCACTTAGTTCAATTATTACAGGGAGGTAAAATCAAGACAGGTTACTGTGCAGAATATTTTACTGTAACTACTTATAGAAGTTAATTACATGCTATTGCCATAGTAACGACATTTATTCTCTTTTTCTGTTGGGTTTGTTTCAATGATATTTGACTTTCTCTGAATCCAGGCACTTGGTACATCTTCCTTGTATTATAATAGGATCATAAATGAAGCAGCAGACCTTTTAAAGATCTCTGGCTAGCTATCATCCACCTAAATAAAAACACCCACAGGTTAGCTAAATTTTAATTCTACTAATCCACTTGTATGGCTGGTTTATAAACCAGAAAGAGACACACATGCAGTAAAACTAGCAGACTGCATAATAAAACAGACTGGATTCAATAAATAATCCACTAAAAAATAATAAGTGAATGGACGTGTAAAATGGGATTACAGTACTGGATTACAGTACTGGATTACAGTAGGGGTATGATTGCTCCAATAGTGTAAAAGATGTTTTGCTGTGTAATCCTGCCATTTGAGTGACACAAGCAGTGATTACTCTGCTCCACACAGTCCTTCCTGGAGTGGGATTATTAAACTAAGGGAATTATCCACAATCCTCATCTGTAGCCCATATGGCTGATGCACTACTCTGCCTGATAAAACACAGACACATAAGATAAGATAAGATAAGATAAGATAACACTTTATTGATCCCGAAGGAAATTGCAGTGTCACAGTACTTTACAAATTACACAGTTACAAGTTACAATTTACAAATTACAGTACAAATGACACAAGGGAAGACAGACAAAAAACAACACAATTAAACATAACAGGGCATAGGCAAAAAGACAGGACATTATCAAAAAACAGCAGCATACGTATTATTGCACTAAGAGAAAAATATATAAATATATTATTTTACAAAAGTATATTGCACTAAAAGAGATAAAAAGATATTGCACTGCAAGAAATTAATCAACACTGTTCAGGTGGCAGGAGATCCGTAGTGTTTCTGGAATGAGGAGAATTATTGTAGAGTCTTACTGCAGTGGGAAGAGGAGATCTTACACGGCGCTCTTTAGTACAGCGCAGCTGTATCAGTCTACCACTGAATGTGCTTCTCTGTTTTTCCACTGTAGTGTGCAGGGGGTGTGATGTTTTGTCCATAATAGAAAGCAGCTTATTGAGTGTCCGGTTTTTTGCTACTTCTTACAGAGTGTCCAATTTGACTCCAACAACAGAGCCAGCCTTCTTAATTAGTTCGTTTATTTTGTTCATTGCACTTTTGAGCAATTAAGGGTTAAGGGCCTTGCTCAGGGACCCAACAGTGGCAACTTGGTGATGGCGGGGCTTGAACCGGCAACCTTCTGTTTACTAGTCCAGTACCTTAACCACTGAGCTATCACTGGCCCTGCACACTGGAGTGTAGAAACAAGGAGGTGGTTTTAATGTTATGGTTGATCTGTGTATGATCGGTGACCCCAGATATTCACACAGTTTGTGATGAACGACAGATTGTTTCTCTATGCAAAATAGGTTTGGGTTTTTTAAATGTAATTAAGCTGCTGTCATTTTTGAGTATACAGATTGTTAAGACAACACAAGGGTGAAGAGAATGACAAATCACACTGTGACTCCATGCTCCCTCTGTCAGTCAAAGTAGGCCACACAGCAGGGCACACTTCTTAATGTGGGTGAACAGCCGAATCTTCATTCAGCATCCACCATGTTAAAATACACTCTGTATCACAGGGTTAAAAATTCTGTTTTACTGAGTGGGCTAAAGGAGCTGGCAGTAAGTGTGATTAATTTGCTGATGTGTGGTGGAGAGATCTGATTAGCTAATGCATACAAACCTCCAGAATTCAGATTACATATTTGAATCATCTTTGTAAAGCTGGTGTTTCACATGATAAAAAAGAATGTGATTTTTAAAGGATGCACAAATTTAGTACTTAGGTCTGATATCTTTGTTTTTGGCATATCATGTTTTTTTCAAAGTGTCATGTTGGTGTATTTCAGGGGTGCCCATACTTTCATGACTATTTCAGTCAACGGGTCATTGCGATCTACTTTAAAAAGGTTGGCGTCATCATTTATAAAAAAAATACTTTTTTAAATGCGCTTCAGTTTCCTATATTGATATTCAGCTTTACAGGGCAAATGACTGAAAAATCACACTAACCTTATTCTGATGATCTGCACTGAATGGTTTCAGCCAGAATGGTTTCCTTGAGAAGCAAGTGTTCATCAGTAAGGGTGGACTGATATTTACACTTAATTATTTTCATATGGGAGAAGGCTGATTCACACAAGTAGGTTGATCCAAAAATGCTGTCAAATATGTGGCACATTTTATGCGTTTGGATATTTTTCCTTAGCCAGCAAATTCATGACTTCATATAAATGTCAGATTGTAGGGTTAAAATTTCTGTATGTAACATGAGATCTAAATATTCTCTGTCAGCTTCTTCCATCTATGAGCAAAACAGCCGTCTTTGCAGTGTTCCTGCCCGAACTGAGCCGTTTTTGGTTTCTTTGTCCTTGGTTGCGCACTCGTCTTCACAAACAGTGTAGGTTACAAAAGGAAAAATGCAAAAATGGCGCAAACAGGCTACTGATGAATGAAAACTTTCTAGATTAGCAGATTAGCGTAGCTATATCAACAAACCGCAAATTAAAGAAACAGTGGCCACATTTCATGTCAATCACATTGACCTGTTTGAATGAGGCATGATTTACCAGAGTGCACTGTGCGATCGACTGGTTGATCGACGTATTGGGCACCCCTGGTGTAGTGGGTAGCGCTGTTGTTGGATGGCCAGGGTTCTTTCTATGTGAAGTGTGCATGTTCTCCCTGTGTCTGCTTGGTTCCCCACAAGTGCTTTGGTTTCCTCTCACAAGTTCAAAGACATGCTGGCCAATTGGAGAAACTAAAAATTACCATTACTCATTGTGTGTTTTTGCCCTGTGATGGACTGATGACCTATCCGGGGAGTTTCCTTCCTTTTGTCCAATTAATCAGACCCACCGAGAGCCTGACCAGGATAAATTGGTGGTAAAACAGACTGTAAATGAATGTTGTAGGTTGATTTGCGACTTCAGTTTTTAAGAACTTCAAACCTCAGGATTCTTTTAAACCTGAGAGTGGAGAGTATTGATTGGGTGCCGACTTCACAGAGATGCTGGAATCTTTTTAGAAAGTGTTAAATGAGGTGTTATATCAGTTCACAGTTCACAGAAGTCGATGACGGAGACAGAAAGAGTGTGCTGAGTACACAAAGATCAGATTCTCTGAGAAAGTTCTAGACTGTGGAATGATTTTGATTTATTTTCATTATTATGCTTGTAACTGTAAATATTTGAGATATGGCACTTTGGATCATTCTTTTCTTTCCCACACTGTAGCTGGCATGATTGCAATAAGATCAGTGCAGCTGTGGGACCAGCTGTGAGACAGTGCAGTGTTGGGTTTATGAGTGTTTAAGTGTGTGTGAGAGTGAAAGATAAAGTGCTTGTAGGTTACATCAGGACTCACATCTCTGGATCTTGGGAGAAGCTCATGCAGATCATTCTCATGATGTCCAAATCATGAACTAATTTTAGATATATTTTGGAATAAATCTTTTGAGCCAGTTCACAACCACAGTTAATTCTAACACATCATTGTGATGTCATAAAGCATTTAAAATTCACATACAGGGGGCAGCACTGTGGCTCGGTGGGTAGCACTGTCGCCTCACAGCAAGAAGGTCCTGGGTTTGATCCCCAGGCAGGGCAGTCCGGGTCTTTTCTGTGCGGAGTTTGCATGTTCTCTCCGTGACTGCGTGGGTTTCCTCCGGGAGCTCCGGTTTTCTCCCACAGTCCAAAAAATGTAGTCAGGTTCATTGGAGACAATGAATTACCCTATAGGTAAATGTGTGTATATGTGTATGTGTGTCTGCCCTGCGATGGACTGGGGCCCCATACAGGGTGTTACTGTGTGCCTTGCGCCCATTGAAAAGCTGGGATAGGCTCCAGCACCCAACGCGACCCTAATTGGATAAGCGGTTAAGAAAGTGAGTGAGTGTTTATACAGGAATTTCTTTTTTGTTCAAGTTGCATTTCCATCCACATGGTGCCTCCATTCATTCAGATCTGATTCAAATAGCTGAATCAATCCAGGCTGAAAAATGACTCATTAGACTGTCTAAATTTAATTTTGGTCATTTTGTTTACATTGGTTAAATAAAGTAGCAAAAATGTGTTAACAGTGGACTTTAGCATTACAGTTGCAATTGGAAATATTCAACCCCTATTTACTTTCAAAGGTACAGTAGAACCAAGATTTAACGGACCAGGAAAACTGAATGTCTGGTCTGATTGTTTAAAATTCCCACGAGAAGCGTAACTACACCAGTAGTTCAGAGAATGTCCACTAGCCGGCACACGTCTCTCTGTTTACATGAGTGATAGGCTTTATTTTGTTGGGAAGCTCTCTTTGTTCTCGCCTTTTTCTACTAGTGCTTAGTTATGCACCAGCACTGCTCCAGTAGCCACCAGAAGTGCTTCAGACTCAGAATAATAGATACTCTGAGTCCCCACTATACAATCACAGCAAAAAAAAAACATCTCCAGTAGTACAGTACACCAATTTTAATATTTATTTACAGGTTTTACATTACATATTAAAATATCTATTTACGTTATTCATTTGACTGTTTATGTGCATGTAATATGTGCATGTTTAGCACTTTTGTGGATCTTAGTGCTGTGTTTTAGTATATATTTGCTCCCCCTGGAAAGAAACCTCGCTTTTTCAGACAATCGCACGACTAGTGCCCCCCCAGTGGTCCGTTTAATCGAGGTTTCACTGTATTATAGTGATGTGTATAGAATTGAATGAAAGTCTCAGTAAACAGAGAAATAATTTTTATTGCTACATACATACAAGCAATTTTGATAAAATAAGTTGGCATAATTTAGAGTTCCAGAGAAAAACATTTAGTTCTCTTAATAAATGTTCGAATGTCATTCAACCCCCTGCCTCAGTATTTGGTGGAACATTCTTTCATCTAGATGTCCTCTAATAAGCAATTTTGGTAGCTGCTACACCCCTCCATTCTTCCCTGACTTCCACCTCATTGAGGTTTGATGGCCTTCATGCTGTAACTGCTTTCTTTAAATCCCACCAAAGACTTTCTATGAGGTCATTCCAGGATATTCCAGGACTGATTCCTAAATCAAGCTTTGGTTGACTTGGAAATGTGCTTGGAATCATTGCTGGGTCCGATTATCTCCAAGGTTCAATTTCACCACAGAAAGTTCCTCTTTTTTGTGGTGATTCAAATGGACACAGTTCCAGTTTTGTTTCATCACTCCATAGAACTGTGTCCCAAAATTCCTTCTGGCTTATTCCAGTCGACCCTTCCTGTGCTTCTTGGTCAAGAGTGCAATGTATCATGGAGTCCTTGGTTGCTAAATGATCTTATGGTGGCCACTGACACAGTCTGGGACAACATCCCAGATGTTGTTTAGATCGTTGCTAGAGTTAATGAATGAACACAATGTGGTTATCCTAACAGATATTAAATATATGAAACAGATTGTTTGGTATTAAGGCATGAAAATGAGAGAAAATAATAATAAGCTAGTAGTTTTTACAGTGACCTGCAGCACTAGCTAAAGCTATACAAATGAATGTGTGTGTGTGTATATTTATTCTGAATTTCTGGTTGCTTCACTCTTCCTCAGTGAGACTCTGTGTTTCTGTGAATAACAGCTGAATATCAGCTGTTTCAGCAATTATTTATGTATCTTTTAGCCTTGTCATCATGGTGCCAACACTCAGCAGGAAACACACCCAGAGAAATAGACCAAATAAGCTCACACACACACACACATGTAGTGCCACTATATAAAAAAATTCCAATTACATATTAAATGAAAGTAGCTTACGAATGTGGTTGGCATAGTAAAGCAGTAGGTCATTGTGGCACCACACAACTCCCTCGTCCTGGTGATCATAGATGCAACCTGGGAAAACATTATGGGCCACTTACTACAATAGGCAGTGGTTAGTGTTGGTGCCCCAACCTAGGGACCCAGATTCATCAGTTATTGATTGTTGTAGGGATAGTGGTTAAGGCACTAGACTAGTAATCAGAAGGTTGCCGGTTCAAGCCCCACCATCGCCAGGTTGTTACTGTTGGGTCTGTTAGCAAGACCCTTAACCCTCAATTGCTCTGATTGTATACTGTCACAACTGTACGTCGCTTTGGATAACAGTGTCTGCTTAAAATGTAAATGTTTTTGCTTATTATTTCACTGTGGTTATGGATTTTATTTAGTCTGGGAGTCAGTTTTTGAGCTTTGTAATAATTAATATCATAACAGAATGTGTGATACATGTTATCAAGACAAGTCTGTGCCAGAAAACCAACAAAGTTGGTTGAACTCTACTTACTTTTAGAGTGGTAGTGTGGTGAAAGATTCAACCAGAAGCTGGATTATGGCTATGAACACTGTGATCCTGACCATTAATAGCATTTAGTAAATGATTTTATCCATAGTGACTAAATGTGGTGAGGGTTAGGGGTGTTCGTCAAGAGTGGGTGGTGATAGGGCTTGAACCAGCGACTTCTGATCAGTATTCCAGTACTCTTAATTAGGGCTGGCTCAATACCACTTTTTTATGTTGATTTTTTTTTTACGATACTGATACTGCAAATTGAGTATCTGCCGATACCGATACCAATCCGATACCGTCATTTCTCCTCTCAAACAACTAAGCAGTAATAATACATCTCAATGCACCATGGTTAAACTAGCTATCTAAATAACAATGCTCAGACTGTGAAACAAATATTCTAAAGGAATAAATACAGAACCTACAACATCACACTTATGCAAAACGGCTGTTTTTATTTTCACTTTTACACACAGCATTTTTACATGACGACTGCGCTACTAACAGGTTTCACTTACGTTCGAGCTGTTGTTCACGTGACACATTTCGCTTTACGGCGTGTCGTCCGAAGTGTCTACAATTGGAAGATGTGGATGTCAATCAAACGCGATGGACCAATTAGAATTGACGCAGAGTTGAGATTTTTCGTTAAAGTTCTATCACGTTTTTAGATTATTAAACCCTGCTGGATTTTGAAGAGGACATCTGTGGCTAAACGGGAAACAGTGAAGTTTTATTTCATAACACTAATGGATTAATCGTTGAGGATGTGAGAGATCTCCAAGCTGGGACAAGATAGATTTTCTTTATCTCAGGTGAGCAATTTATCATTTATTTTATTGTGGTTAAACAGTGTTTTTAGATGTGGCAGTAATAGATCTTTTTTTTTTAAATGCTAAAAGTGTAAGTACATCAGTGTGTTTTAATTTCTGAATGGCTGTTGCAGATGAATTGTAGATCAGTGGCACATGTTAACGATGTCATCAAGATGCACCTTGTTACGACAGTTGCCGAGTGAGCTGGTAATAAACGGCACTCTGTTGGAAAGTATCTTGCTTTACACACAAACAATGGACTTATTTACATTAAGCGTTATTTACATTAAGCAACAGTACCGTATCGGATTACACGTTTTTTTCCCTTCCGATATTCGATCCGATATCGGACCGATACAGAGTATCGGATCGGTGCCAGCCCTACTCTTAATGCATGCTCAATAATCCAGGTACACAAATCCACAAAGTTGAATCAGTTCATCTGGACACAAGTTTGGTGTAGAGATACGTTTTGTCACTCATCCAAGTGACTTCGAAGAAAGTATCTCTACACCAAACTTGTGTCCAGATGAACCGATTCAGTATTCCAGTACCCTAACCACTGGGCTATGATATTTAAATCTACGTGCATGTATATATATGATAAAGAGGAATGAGTCACAGGAAAAAGAAGTTCCGGAAATCATTGAACTCCCAAGCCTGCCCTGTGTGTGTGTGTGTGACCTTACATTGCCCCTAGCTTGTGTAGTGTAACCCTGAGCTGCTTTGTCCTGTGCCGTGTCCTCTGCCCCATCCTTCCTCTCTCTGCGCTCTCTACAGGAAAACAGATTGCCACTATGTTTATACAGGAAAGTCAGATGCACACATTTAAGACTAATTTGTCAACTGAGCCCTTAGGTCTACCTTGTTGCCTAATGCCTACCTAGGCAGCTGCCTAAGTAGAGAGGATTCTAATTGATATTGAACTTTAGAAGACAGATTATTGAGATGCTCTACTTAGACAGCAATTACGTCATCGACCATCTCCGTCCATCACCACAGGTTTAGCATACAGAGTTAGCCTTAGACCATTCAAACCAATGGGTCGAGGCAACACATCTCCCTTAGTAATTGTCATTGACAAACCCAAAATTAAAAATAAATTACACTTGTACAGAAAAGTTATTCAAACCCTGTTTCACAAACACACTGGTTTAATCAGAAGGCAGCTCTGTAGGTAGGCAGTATTTGGGTGGCTCGTGTGGCACAATTACTACTTAGAACATGTGTATGTATGTATCTATACACCAACCAGGCATAACATTATGAGCACTGACAGGTGAAGTAAATAACAGTGGGTGGGATATATTAGGCAGAAAGTGAACATTTTATACTCAAAGTTGATGTGTTAAAAGCAGGAAAAATAAGGATTTGAGATTTGAGTTTGACAAGGGCCAAATTGTGATGGCTAGACAACTGTGTCAGAGCATCTCCAAAACTGCAGCTCTTGTGGGGTGTTCCCGGTCTGCAGTGGTCAGTATCTATCAAAAGAGGTCCAAGAATGTAACATTGATAAACCGACGACAGGGTCATGGGCGGCCAAGGCTCATTGGTGCACGTGGGAAGCGAAGGCTGGCCCGTGTGGTCTTATCCAACAAACAAGCTACTGTAGCTCAAATTGCTGAAGAAGACAATGCTGGTTCTGATAGAAAGGTGTCAGGATACACAGTGCATCACAGTTGCAGGGCTGTTTTGGAACCAAATGGGAGACCTATACAATATTAGGAAGGTGGTCATAATGTTATGCCTGATCGGTGTATGCTTAGGGCATGATTGCCAGTAGTCATGTTCCAATATTCCAAGAATACTGCTACAGTAGAATGTTACTGGATGTGTACCTGATGTACGTGATATGAAGTGTGTCAATTGCATTGTATGACCTCCAAAACATAGTTCTAGCTGGTTTAGACCAGTTCCTGTGTTCTAGCTAAGAAATGTCTGTTAATGGTGGAATCTTCCACTGTCCTACAAGCTCACCGACGGGAGTATATAAGGGTGTTTATTTTTTTCTGTGATTTCACATTTTACAGAGTCTCTCTGTCGGTGTGATCCTTCTCTGCAGACAAAATTAAAACTCTTTTCTACTCACAATCCATTAGGGGTTTTTCCAACACAATTTGGCGCCCAACATGGGGCAGGTTTGCGACGTGTCTAGTTGTTCTGGGACACTAGGCGCAAGGCAGGAATACCCTGAACAGGTTGCTAATCTGTTGCATGGCTTCAGTAATTTCCCCTCTCCCATCCCTGTTCCAATCAATCTGTGTAGGCGCCCAGCTGGCCGAAAGCATCGCTGCCATATAAACCCGGATCCCAGCGATGGTGGGCTAGCGTAATCGACCTCTGCACCACCTGAGCGCATCTATTTATCTATATCTATCTATATAACCATCTATTCTGGTTGCCTCAGTCACTGGCTGGTGTAATTCTGATTTTGTTCTACCTCCCCAAAACATACAATGGGTTGACTGGTCTGAATTGTACCTAGATGTGAGTGCAAGTGGATGGTTGAGTGTGTTGGATTGGTGCCCAGTAAAGGATTGGTGCTCTGTCCAGGTTGTATTTCTGTTGTACTCATACGACCAAGAACAGGGAACAGGATGGAGCAATTACTAAACATGAGTAAAGGAATGAATCAGTAATTTAACTCCTCCATTTATTTTGTGTTTTCTTTTCTTGCCTGCACCACTGAGACTTGAGTCAGGGCAGTGTTGGGCTAGCGGGTTAGTCTGCTCAGCAAAAGTGCCTACTTTCTAAAAAGAGCTTTCAAATAAATATGCACAGATTTTGATGACATTTATTTAATGAGTGTGTGTGTGTGTGTGTGTGTGTAAGATTGATGGGGGCTCTCAGGCAGGTTGTGGTCAGTGAAGTGTGTGCTATGCTGATTGATAACAGGGTGTACTGCTGTGTGTGTGTGTGTGTGTGTGTGTGTGTGTAAAGGGCAGCTGTGATAAAGATCTGTGAGTGTGTGAGAAACCGAGAGACCTTTAATATGTGACTCATATTAATAAATAATTCAATTGACTCTAGAAGTGCACAGACAGCTTAAACATATTTTTATTTTACAGTCAGATCTTTCTCCATGGTGCTCGAGTGGAATTCCTGCACTGAGAAATTTTCTTCTTGAGCTGATTGGCAATTCTCTCATGAAGTCTCATAAATTCTCCCACAACGTTTGGCACAAGGGCGGCACTATGGCTAAGTGGGTAGCACTGTCGCCTCACGGCAAGAAGGCCCTAGGTTCGATCCCCAGGCGGGGCGGTCCGGGTCCTTTCTGTGTGGAGTTTGCATGTTCTCCCAGTGTCTGTGTGGGTTTCCACAGTCCAAACACATGCAGTCAAGTTAATTGGAGACACTGAATTGCCCTGTAGGTGAATGGGTGTGTGTGTATGTGTAGGTGTGTCTGTCCAGAGATGAGCTGGCGCCCCGTCCAGGGTGTTACTGTGTGCCTTGCGCCCATTGAAAAGCTGAGATAGGCTCCAACCCAAACCCCCAACCTGCGAACAGAGTTGTGACCCACAATCCATCACCGCTTGTAAACAGTTTCAGTGGGAAACACTGGGCGCTAAGCAGGAACACTCTGGACAGGGCGGCAACCCATTGCAGGGCTTTGGCCACCCCCTCCGACATAGCCAATCGTGTCTGTGTAGACGCCTGGCTGATTGATAGCACAGATAAGATTCAAATCCATATGTCAGCAGCGGTGGGCTAGCGTAACAGACCGCTGTGCCACCTTAGTGCGTGACTGAAACACCCACATTCTATAATTACTTGGCATCATGCCCTTTATATTTTGTAGAACTTGTTAGCACATTTGAGTCGACATGGTAACTGTAAAAATGTCAGCTCTGAGCATGATCAGTGTCTTAAAGCATGAATATGAATATTAATATTAATATTAACTGGGCGCTTTTCTTTGTAACCTCGCCTGTGTGGGGGCACGTGATGTTTGCCAGACAGCTGGATGTGATGAATTGGTAATGCTGAGTGGTGTTGTGGTTCAGAATGCTAAGCTTCAGGCTGCAGTAAAGGGAGGGACCTGCACCATCCACTGCAGTGTGTGAGCACTGTTAGCTTATCATGGACTTGGTTGGCTTTTACTTTATCATTCCACATTATTTATGCTGCAGAGCATCATTACTTGGCCGTGTGCAGCCAGCATCCAGCTGTTTTGACGATTCAGATTCAGATTGAATGTGGAGTGCTTACTGAACACCCGTACCACCATCACCTCACAGCGCCCCTCCTTTCTTCCTCTCCGTGTCCTTTCCTCACCTTTCCTCACCACATCTGTTCTCCGTTTATCTCTCTCGCTCCTCCTTACCGTCCTCACCACCCAGAGTTCTGATCTCCATTTTCTCTCTGCCGCATCTCTTCACACATCCTCGTTTTCCTCCATCCTGATCTCTCTCCTCGAGAAGCACTGAGCACTGATAAAGCAGCCCCCTCCTCACTTTCTCTTTTCCCCTCTTCCCTCTATTCGACTCACCTCCCTTCCCAACCCATTCATCTATCAATCCATCCCTCCTTCTCTTCCCTCTCTCCCTTCATACGCCAAAGCATGTCTGCCCCTCAGTGAAGTGAACACAGCTCTCTCACTGGCTGTGAAAAGCCAAACACATTCTCTTTACATCTCTCTCACACTCATACACTCACTCGCACACTCAACGTTCACCCAACAATTACACCCCGGCTCACGGGCAGCACCGTTCAATACGCTCTGAACGTGCTCTCGGACTGGCACACGCTCACACGCCTCACACGCACGCGCTCACTCACTCACGCACACACACACATTGCTTGTCAGTCTGTGTCAGTAAACCTGGGATGAGGTGATGTTTTGGGACAGAAAACACGGAACCATGGGCAATTCCCAACGCCGGGCAAAAGGGAGGCACAAAACCAAAGGGGCAACAGGTACAGTGAATATTAATATACATGCATACCTGTATTTTACCTGCAGTCCTTGTACATTTAAATGCACGAGCAAACGTAGACGCAATTGTGTTATAGATCCATACATCCACACATATGCTATGGATCCATCTATCAGTCCATTCATTCATTAATTCGTATTCATTCATTTCATGCTGATCATCCCATGTCGTTGGCGCACAACTACATAAGTGTGTGTAGTGGAGCGTATTGTTAGCTCTATATGAGCACCATAATCATACAATACTAGGAATTTAAATAATGTTTTTGTGCAAAATGCAGTGTTGATCTCATTTCAGCTTTAATTCATAGGGTAATTAACCCATAGTAATACACACTTTCGATGGAAATACCCCACAACAGTCACACACGTGTGTTTGTGTATGTTTAGCACCGAAAAGGGGCTGTGTCAGCATGCTTTTTTCGGGAATATGTGTGTAAATGGTAATATCATGTGTGTGTACGTGTGTATACATGTGAATGTGTGTGCATGGATGTGTGCATGCGTGTATCTGTATGTCGTAATGATTTTTGTGCATGCGTGTATCTGTATGTGTCTCGCAATGGCAATGCATGCTGCAAAATGCATGTGTTTTTATATGCGTAAGTGTAAATGTGTTTGTGTATGAATGGGCATGTGCTTTGTGTGTGTGTGTGTGTGTGTGTGTGTGTGCATGCATGTATCTGTATGTGTTTCGTAATGACAATACATGCTGCAAAAAGCATGTGTTTTTATATGCATAAGTGTAAACATGTTTGTGTATGAGTAGGCATGGGGTTAATGTGTGTGTGTATAAGTGTATCTGTATGTGTCTCGCAATTACAATGCATGCTGCAAAATGCATGTGTTTTTATATTCAAGAGTGTAAATGTGTTTGTGTATGAATGAGCATGTGCTTAGTGTGTGTGTGTATGTGCATGCATGAGTGTATCTGTGTGTGTCTCGCAGTGACAATGCATGCTGCAAAATGCATGTGTTTTTATATGCGTGAGTGTAAATGTGTTTGTGTATGTGTGTGCATGCGTGTATCTGTATGTGTTTCGTAATGACAATGTATGCTGCAAAAAGCATGTGTTTTTATATGCATAAGTGTAAACATGTTTGTGTATGAGTAGGCATGGGGTTAATGTGTGTGTGTGTGTGTGTTCTACAACTGCAGGTGTAAATACAAGTGCACATTGTGTGTACATGTATGGCAGTGTGACTACATGTTTAGGTGTGTTCGTATGTGTGTGTTAATTGGACTGCAAGCATGAACAGCATGAATGTGTGTGTGTGTGTGTGTGTGTGTGTGTGTGAGAGAGAGAGAGATAGAGATGCATGATTATATCGTAGGTTAATATCAGTACCAGTACGACCCTGCACATGCACAGCTGTGTATAAGCTTAACTGTCTGCATGACTGTACGTGAGCGTACACACACACACACACACACACACTGTTTTGGTAAAAGCATGACGTCTGGCTCTACAGTCAGACCTCCACACTGGATCATTTCTATTCCCTTCAATAGCTCTGTTTTTGTGGCTGTGTGGCTTTGTATCACTGGCACTGGTTTATCGTGTGTGTGTGTGTGTGTGTGTGTGTTTGATTAAATGGTACAGTGCCACACCACGTCAGTGTGTAAGACAGCGCTTGTTAGCACACACTCGTGTGTGTAGTGTGTGACGTGACTGTGTGCAGCTCTATGTAAGGTCTGTGTGGTTTTTCCATGGGTCCATATGTATTAGATTTTGGCTGGTGTGTATACCTGTGTGTGTGTGTGTGTGTGTGTGTGTGTTAAAATGCACTGGCTTGATGAGTTAGACAGAGAGGTACTCTTGCTCACACGTCCTTGCTTTTCCATTCATGTTTTTTTTTACTATCCATGACATGATTCTGTGAGTGTGTGTTGTACAAATGAGCAATCGTTGTCATGGAGACCAATAGGTGGTGAAGTCAATCAAAATCATGTTCACTGCTTGTCACTGTGTGTGTGTCTGTGTGTGTGTGTTGCTGAATGACCTGTATTGCATTAAAACATCATTTTTCCTATTATACTGCCTTGATTACTATTGTTGATCAGTGAGTTGGTTGCTACACCTACACTATAGGGCCAAAAGTTTTTGGACACCTGACCATGATGTTGTAGGACATTCCACTTCACAAAAAATGGTATTAAAGTAGTGACCTCTGTGTGACCTTTTCAACTATTGATTCTGAAAAGGCTTTTCATAAGACTTTGACAAATGTCTGTGGGAATTCATATGGCTGGGCACTAATGTTGGTCAAGAAAACCACAAGTGATGTTCCAGTTCATTTCAAAGCTGTTCAGTGGGACTGAGTACAATTGAGTTCCACAGCTGAACCACATGGTAGGACGAATGCTCAATGTATATATGGAGTGTGCTGTGTATCGTTCAGTGGAGGCTATCTTCCGGTAACTGGTAGGGTTCAATCTTCATTCAGTAGTCATAAGTGTCATAAGGTACATCTACCTTATAGGTGCAAAACTTTCTACTGTAGATATAATTACTAACTGTAGCTTTTCTGATGCTATGAATGATTTATCAGTCTTGTATATCTGGCTCTGGTTTTAAATCATTTGCAGTAAGCACTGCTCTCAGTGATATAATGCAGTTGTGTCAAGGGATGTAACGATGCACCACAAGACAGTTAAAAATCGATTCACATGTGTAACGATTCGAATCGGTTTACATGTATAATGAATCGATATTCACTTTAAACAGCAGAGGGCACTGGCGCTATTCACCTCGCCTGGTTGACGTCACTAGAGGGTTGCCAGGTTCAGAATTTTCCAGCCAGATTTATTTATGTGAGGATACTTTATTTATTTGTATTATTCATTTATTTATTTAATGTGGGATTTGTTTTAAAATTTCATTTCAGTTTTTTTTACACAAAAAGGGAAATGTACAGCATTGTTTTGCATAGTTTGTACCTACCTCAGAAATAAATGGACATTTATTATTTAGATAAATAAAGGATAAGCACAAATACAGTGTTTTATTTTATTTTTTTTAAGACAAATAATAAAAGGAAACTTTGTCATCGTTTGTCTTCAATTTCATTTTGTTTAACAAATCGGGAAAAAATCGTGTCGTGAACCCAGTATCATGAGTCGCATCACACCATGGGTAGAGTGTATCATTACACCCCTAGTTGTGTCATTTGGCTTGTATCTGGTATCTCAAGATACGAGCCAACTTCCCAGCAGAGCTTAAGGTCTGGCTTAGCATACTGGTACCAATGGTTTTTTTTTTACTACTACTAACCCCACCTACAAAGAGTCTGAATCAAGATTGTCTTCACTACTACTATTTTAGAACCTATGATAGAGTGATCTCGTGGGCAGCAAATATGCCCAGGCAGTGAAATACAAAAAAGCCCATTTTAAAGAAAACCAAAGCTAAAAAGTTAGTGGTTCATTCACCTGTGAGTGTTCAAGTTTGAGTGTGCACACTCCTACACGTTCGTCGCTCCGGACAGTGATAGATTAAGTGCTTATTGGTTTCTCGCAGACTGTATCATAACGATGTTTGCTTCACTCAGCACATGCATCTAATAAAGCTGCTGAGTCACAGTGGCATTTTTCTTCTTACCAAACCAAGCTGTTAAATAATTATATGGCTGTTTATTATACACAGCATGTTGTGTGATCAGCTCTGGCTCCTGGAGGATCTTGGTAGGTGCAGTTGGGACTCTAGGTGTTTGAGTGTTGCAGAGCTTGGTGGCATGCTGTATGTCGGCTCTAACTGGTTAGGAAAGCACATGGGGGTTTTTGGGAATAGAAATGGGGTTACAATGGAGCAGGATGGAGCATGCAGTTCAAAACACGTGGAACTCATGTATCCTGCCTTTACTCTGGCACACAGAGGAAGCAAATCTAGACCCCCTTCTCTTGTTTTTACACCCCTTCATTTCCTCTTTAGTCCAGGCTGTTTAGTTTTTGTGCGTATGTGTCTGTCTTTAATCTGTCTCTCTTTCTCTTTGATTTTGTATACCTTCTCCAGACTTTTGAATTGGTCTGTCTTTAACCTCTCAGTCTCTCTCTCTCTCTCTTTGGCTTTTGCTCTCTCCCCCTTCTTCCTTCCCTCCCACACTGTCTCCGTGTTTTGCTCTCCTGCTCGATACTCAACTCAGTTTCATGGCGCTAAACTAGTCTCCAGTCCCGCTCCCTGTCTATTTCTCCGTGAATATTGTCATGGAGAAGTTAGATGTTTCCAGGATCAGAGCAGGTAGGATCAACTCTTCCATTGTTTACCTCTTTCTTATGACTCAGCTGTGTTCAGACCTTCAGAAATAAAAACGTATATATTGAGTCTGACTTCTACAGAGCAGTTTGTATAGAACTGAAGCAGACTGTTAGAGCAGGTTCACCATGAACAACATCTGAAATAGCAAAGCTGTAAAGATTTTTGTGTCACTAACAATATTGCATTGTATACATTTTTAAGTCATTAAGAGTTTTTTTGCATTTATAGTTGATTTCATTATGTGCATTTCTTTTATTTCTGGACTTGGGATGAATCTGGGTTTTTTCTTAGTCAGTTAAAGCTGAGATATACAGTGTTTTGGAGAACACGTTGAATGTATGTTCTTGAAAAACCTGGATAATATACTGACACTGTTAAGGCTAAGTTCACACTACACGATTTTTGCCCCGATTTTCCACCCACCAACAGGTTTGCACCAACTCAGAGACAAATTGGCCTTCGCTTGAGTTCAAAAATCAGGTTTTAATTGCTATGTTTGAAATATCTAGCATGCTGGACTTGTCTGCGACTCCAAATCCTGTAGTGTAAAAAGTGTTGCAATCAGGTTATAACTGGCACAGTGTGCGCTGTCGAGCGACATCCAATGAGAACGCAAGATACAAGAGAGGAGTTGTACAAACGTCAAGCATGGCTGCAGCAAAATACAGTTTCTTTCAGAATACGCTGGCACACACACAAGCTTTACAGTATTTGTGACCTTATGTTTAAAGCCCTACCTAAAATCGCGTCACGGTTCGTGAAACAAGCCTTTTCCCGTGTTATATGTAATTTGCTGTAAAACTAAAAATTTAAGGTTTGTGTTTAGCGATTTAAGGTTTTTCCTTCACGTAGTGTTCAGTGTCTCATGTTTACTGATTAACTTGTGCTATGATGCAGCCCTAGCAATCCTACGGCAATTCAGTTAGCAATCGGTTAGTCTAGAATCGTAGCTTCTATTTATTCTATCATTCAAGAGTGTAATTTAATGACTGTCGTGAAATGTGGCTCTTTTCTTGAAAAATCTGTGAAATCTGTGATTTTTGAAAAATGAGGTCCGTGAAATTAAGCACATTTTCCCCTTGAATTTATAGGGCCCTAATTATGTTCCATGCCAAACCAAAAAATGTTTTTATTGCAAAAAATATATATTTACTCTTTTAATCCCTGACAATCCCTGCTGGCTGTGTATCCCAAGCCTTTCCTTTACCCAGTTTCCCTGTTGTTATTTTGCTGCATATCAGCACACAAACGACTTGGTTTTTTTTTTGGATGGCAAAAATCCTGTCTTACTGACAAACCCTTCTCACTTCTTGTGTGTGTTTTCATGACGAAACATAGTTTGAGAGAGAAGACAGACTCGATGGCAGTTCTTCCTGGTAAAAGATTGTGTAGTGTTCAAACCACAATGCCACATTCATGAATTGATACAAAGACACAGAGCAAGTAAATGCAAATTGCTTTTATTAATCATTGATGGTTAACATCATGGTACACATTTCAGAATATCATGGATAATGTCAGGAGTTTTCAAATGATCTGATGTCTTTATATCTATCAAATACTTTGTTTACTGTAGATGTTAAAACAGTCTGCAAAAACGATTGCATATTTATCACAGTGCATTATTTAGATCATTTAACAAAACATAACACACAAATAAAACTTTATTAATGATATGTTATAAGAGGCAAAGTTATCCAACATTCATATTAACAGTAACCCAATTTCCACTGTGTACCATGGTAAAGATCTGTGATGTTTTGACTCTTTTTCCATAGAGAACCCTTTTCGAAGGCATGTCATCATTACAGCCAATAATGTACCAGGAGATTTAAACTAAAACTCATGGTTGCACTTTCCAGCAAAACAATGAGTCAATTTCTCACTAAAATAAATAAAAAATACCATAGAATTATGATCCTGACTCAAACCCTGTTTAAATGTAGTGTAAACTGAAAATCTAGGTCCACAAGAAAGTACCCTGGGGCCTGGAGGATTGAGAAAGATTCATTTTTAAGGAGTGATCTCAGTTTCTTATCAAGCATTATAGAAGACGACTCAGCAAAGTAATGTAGTGTTATGTAAGGGAGGTGGTGCCTTAAAGTACTTAGAAATGAGTGTCAGTAATTGAACAATTGTGATATGTTATTATCTTGTCAGTAGGAGACTGAGCTAACTAACCACACAGATGTTTTCTCATCGGATGGTGCATTTGCACAGCTGGTAAAATTTGTTCTGCACAGCAAATTGGTTCTGAAGTTTTGCATGTTTTGCTCTTTCTTCTGGCTTCTTCCACCTCAGAAAACATGCAGAAGGTGGACTGACTATTTTAAATTTCCCCTAGTTGTTAGTAATGCCTCGACAGGATGTGTTGCTGCTTGGTACATTGTGTTTTTGAGTGGCTGCTGACACATTGCAGCCACGACCAGGTTAGTGTCTCAGTGTGTGTGTGTGTGTGTGTGTATGTGTGTGTTAGAGGTCTAGTTTGAGTCATGGAATTTTAACATGGCTATGTGAGGGCAACCTGAGCTTCTGCATGATCTTGTTAGCCTCACACACACACACACACACACACACACTGGCATATTGCCCATTTCCCACTGTGATTTCCACTTAGTGTTTGGTTCCCATTTCACCACTGGATTCCAGCACAGTGAGGCCATTCACTAGCATAGATGATAACGATGACAATTTACAGGCGCTGCTGTATCCCACAAACGTTCACAAGTCACAAAACATAAGTCCAAGTCAAGTCACGAGTCTTTAGGCTAAAGTCAAAGTCAAGTCACGAGTCAATATTACATAGACAACCGTATATGGTACATGTAGTGTATAAATAAACTACTAATATATAAGTTTAGATTAAAAAAACACATTCTTTGTAGTTTCCACTCTTAACTCCCTGTAGCTAAAGTCTACCGCGTAAGTTGCTCCCACCAAAGCCATGCTACACTGCATTGTTAACGTTTGACGTTGCTCACCGACATTACGCTATCCAGATGTTGTGATGCGTCACAAGAAAATGGGCTGTGTTTTACTGCCATGTGAGCTCCGGGACTTACGACTGCTCGGGCCCTGTTAACATTTATCTTAATGCTTAAGACAAGCAAGTTTCAGTTTGTAACCCACTACACCATCCCAGTTAAAAGAAGAGGGAATCTTAAGAAATATGGATCTGGTAAATGGCCAAGAAAGAGGTTCCCTGTTCACACAAACACTCTACCATTAGTTTTGGAGGACTGTAAATTGATGTACAAATTGTTTATTACAAATCTGGTATATAATACACAATACTTTAAAAAGAATTGCTCAAAAACAGTATTGCACAAGGAATGGTTTTATTAGCATGCCTTGTCATGTCTGGTAGATGCTAATGAGTGGTATTTTTACAGGATCTTGAAAGTTGCTTCAGAATAAAGAACAAATCATTAGGAGGAATAAATAAATAAAATGGATTAATAAAACTATAGTGGTCTGGTCACCAGAACAAACCAACTACCAATCTACATACAAATCACCTGAAGCAAATCACTACACGACCCAAGCCTCTGATTATAACTTAAGTCTCTAACTATAACTTATAACATGAGTCTCTCTAACTTCAACTGAAGTCTCTAACTATAACTTGAGTCTCTAACTATAACTTGAGTCTAGCCTGAGTCTCTAACTATAACTTGAGTCTCTAACTATAACTTGAGTCTAACTTGAGTCTCTAACTATAACTTGAGTCTCTTACTATAACTTGAGTCTAACTTGAGTCTCTAACTATAACTTGAGTCTCTAACTATAACTTGAGTCTCTAACTATAACTTGAGTCTAACTTGAGTCTCTAACTATAACTTGAGTCTCTTAACTATAACTTGAGTCTAGCCTGAGTCTCTAACTATAACTTGAGTCTCTTACTATAACTTGAGTCTAGCCTGAGTCTCTTAACTATAACTTGAGTCTCTTACTATAACTTGAGTCTAACTTAAGTCTCTAACTATAACTTGAGTCTAGCCTGAGTCTCTAACTATAACTTGAGTCTCTAACTATAACTTGAGTCTCTTACTATAACTTGAGTCTAACTTGAGTCTCTAACTATAACTTGAGTCTCTAACTATAACTTGAGTCTAACTTGAGTCTCTAACTATAACTTGAGTCTCTTAACTATAACTTGAGTCTAGCCTGAGTCTCTAACTATAACTTGAGTCTCTTACTATAACTTGAGTCTAGCCTGAGTCTCTTAACTATAACTTGAGTCTCTTACTATAACTTGAGTCTAACTTAAGTCTCTAACTATAACTTGAGTCTAGCCTGAGTCTCTAACTATAACTTGAGTCTCTAACTATAACTTGAGTCTCTTACTATAACTTGAGTCTAACTTGAGTCTCTAACTATAACTTGAGTCTCTAACTTGAGTCTCTAAATTAAGTCTCTAACTTGAGTGCCCATCTCTGCTGTATCCAACACATATTAAACGACCCCCCCCCCCCCCCCACACACACACAATATAGACAGCATTTCTGCACAAACAACTCTCACTATCACACAGTACTCACACTCCAGCTCTCACGTACAGACACATCTGCACACATTTGCTTTTTAAAGCATTCTGGGTAATTATTCACTTTACAATGAATGGGAGAGAGAATTCTCATAGAATTTCCATGCTAACGAGTTTTAAAATGAAGACACTGAGTTCTGACTGCCTTGCTGTTACTGACAAGTCTTATTAGATACAGTAGAGAGATCCATACTGCAGAGAAGGACTGAAAACTGCAGTAGGTGCGTTGGGTAGAATTTAGTGGTTACAATTTGATTTCATTTATTGTCTGTTTCACCATCGCTCATACTTGGTCAGGGTCGTGGTGGGTCGGGCAGGAAACACTCAGGACAGGTTGCCAGTTTATCACAGGGCAGATATTTACATATTTGACAGTGTTAACCACTTAGGCACTGTGCATATTTTTTATGTGACTGAAAGAAGGGAAATGAGTTCATAACATTTTTACAAGACAATTAAGAGAATACTCTGTGCCTTAAGGGCAAAGTCTAAAACCAACATTAAATGTCTGGGACCTTTAATCCCTGATATGTTTATATGATGAATGCAACCACATGACCACACAATAATTATTTTATCATTTACAATATTCTTTTAACACAATGCTAATTCCACTGATTAACATCAAAAAATGCTGTCATGTAGAAGACATCCCTGCTCATTCCAGCAAGACAATGGCTAGCCAAATTCTGCATGTGTTAAAACAGTGAGGCTTTGTTTAAGAGCTGCAGTTGTTTTGCACATGTGGTGCATCATAAAGATACAAAAACAGAGATCCCGGACTATTAAGCAGCTAAAGTGTATTTCCACAACTACAGCAGTTAAGAGTGTACTAAGCTGGTAAACATATGTAAAACTTTTTGATAAAACGTTTTTCCTTAAATTTTTTGGAATGTATACACACTATTTATACAAAAGTATTGGGACACACGTCTTAATCACAAAAAATCTCACAAACACACTCCAAAATCTTGTAGAAAGCCTTTGCAGAAGATTGGAAGCTCTTAAAGCTGCAGCGCGGTGTAATGTTGTTGGGGTGTAGGTGTAATGTGTAGGTGTCCCAATACTTTTGTACATTAAGGGTGTGCTAGGGAGCTGTCTACATAGACAGCATTTTACGTCATCCTGTGCGCGCTCCCGAGAATGAGGCTGTTCAAAATCCTAGATGCCTTAAAATCCTCACTTCTGAGGTATCTTCATATTTCAATGTTATTTTGGCTCAAGAACGAGTGAGCATCCGACGCTGCCTTAGTGATCAAGTCAATCCCAGAATTCATTGCGGGTCGGGTGCTCTTCTCTCACAGAAAAATAAACATGGCTGACGGGGCGGAGAAACAAATGGAGTTATTTTCAAACGTAAATAAAATATTACTGATTTTTAACTTGTATAAACTTGTACCGAGTGTTTTTATTTGCAAGTTCGGGCTTGTCAGGAAATTTATCGGTTATCGGTACATGAAGGAAGATGTTATATTGACGTTAGCGTGCTGTGCTACCTCAGTTTATTGATTTTAATGGCAAGATGCTAAATGCTTAAAGCGAAATGCGAAACCTGATGGAATCGCTGTCTAAGTAGTGCGTTCAAATAACCTGCCTTATAAGTCACTGACTTATTAGAATCCTCTCTACTAAGGCAGCTGCCTATGTAGACAGCAAGGCAGCTCCCTAGGTTTTCGAACACACCCATAGTGTGTAAAGCTGGTAATTAAAATGTAATTTAAATTTTTTGTTTAGTCAACATTTTTACTCCAATATTCTGCTTTTTACCTACAAGAGGAGGGTTCATATGGAGATCAGTATTGCATATGAAGAGTCACGCACCGATCTCCATTATCCCCCGGCCAGCAGAGGTCGTCATTACAGCAGCTATTAGGAATCACTTCTGTCAGTTTAACCCAACTAACGAGCCAATCATTGTCCCTGTAGTCACCCAACCTGCCCATAAAAGAGCTTGTGTTTTACCGTTGCGCCACCTGAGTCTTGTACTCATTGCAGTTTCTTTACTGCATGTACCACAACCATACTGGCAGAGGAGAGCCACAGACTAGTACTAGCACAGTACTGGTGTTTGTTACCAATTTCCTATTTATAGAATAAGATGTCACAGCTGGTGTTGTATCAGCTGGACCCGTATACCACTAGCTTTATTAAGCTGTTTATGATGTTTAACAGACAGGGTTGTCCTCACCTTTTACTGCCCACTAATAGACACTTGGTCTCTTCTTAAACACTTCTTAAACTAGAACTTCTAATTCCATCTGTATTAGCCATGCCAGCTACACTTAATTATCCTCAGTTGATGCAATCACTGAGCAGAGCAGTATGGTTGGACTGAAGGTTGAAAAGTTGTTGTTTCCTCTGAGAAATTTAGAGACATTGGTCTACTTTTCCACTCTGTACTGTGTTGGGATGTATGCCATTTTTTGTGAATATGTGACTTTTTAGTTTTAGTACTAGGATCATAGCCCATCATAATATTACAATTATTAGAACATGACTTTGAAAGCTGGGTTTGATCCTCACTTTCAGTCAAAGCTTGTCATATACTTCAAAACTTTACTGAAAACCACACTACACTGCTAACACCACCAACACCACGGACTACACACTGGACCTATTATTTATTTATTATTTATCATTTGCACCTTTAATACCATCAACACCCCGGACTAGACACTGGACTGTATTATTATTTATCATTTGTCAACTATCATACATACAGTATATCTGTATAGTTATAGTTATTTAGCAGCACCTTTTTTATAGTTATAGTTACAGTTGCATAGATTTTTTTTTTTTTTTTTACACATCTTTTATTATTATTATAACCGTGCCGGTTCCTCCTCTACAACATTCAGCCATTTCTCTTAATGGAAGCCACTCAGATTCTTGCGCAGTCACTTGTAATCTCACAGTTGGACTACTGTGACTCCCTCCTGGCAGGTGCCCCTATGTCCACTATTTAACCCCTACAGCTCATTCAAAATGCAGCTGCCTGTCTGATTTTTAACCAACCTAAACACCAAAATTTGGTTCTAACAGGGTTTCAGCAGATTTGTGTTTTTGGACTGTTGTCTACTTAAACTAGAGTAAGGTAATGTTTACTATGGAAGGTCTTCTGTAAGTCTCTCTGGATAAGAGTGTCTGCTAAATGCCGAAAATGTAAATGTACTACTGTTTTTATTATAATACATATCTATTTTTATTCATATGCTTATTATTATTATTACTACTATTATTTATATAGTGCTATGTACATATGTATAATTTCATATATGTAAATAGCTATAGTTATAACCATATATTAATATTAATCATGGATATATGTTTATTGATATTCTCAGTTTTTTTGCACAATGCTACTATTTGCACTTCTAGATGCTAACTGCATGTCGTTCCAGTTGTACCTGTACTGAGCAATGACAATAAAGTTAAATCTAAGTTTGGCATTTAGAAATCTAATAAATAAGTATATAATACCCTCCGGTTTGGCAGATGTCATAGCCTGCAACTCTGTTTCTTGCAAAATGCTGCTGCATGTGATTTCTGACTTTAAGCAACATGCATGTATTTTTACATTTAATGTATATCTTGTTCATATATATATATATATATATATATATATATATATATATATATATATATCATATATATATGATATATATGATATATATATATTTATGTCACATTAAAGATCTTTGGGATAATAATCTCAGGGTGAGCTTTGTTTTATGTCACAGCCAACCTTCAACAGACCCAACCAATAATGCCATGTACCTGATCATATTTCCAGTGACTGTGAGAGAAATATGTATTATTCATCCATTTATTAGTTCATTTATTTTTCCCCAAGATAGGTTGAAAACACATCAACATGGCAACAGTTCATTTCAGGGTCACCTAGGTTTTTTTTTAAACTTTCTACAAGTGTATTCCTTGTTTCTAATAAACTGACACACAGTGTATAGATAACCATTATTGTTCTAGGTACTTCTTTTAAAAATCTTTCAAGACTTTTTTGCAGTCTCCAAAACTCCAAAAACTACCTCATTATAATTAAGAGAAGTAAAGCATTGATTTTTCAACACGGGTACCATTAAATCAGTTGACACTAAGCAGGCATGAAAGGGAATTTCACACATTTTTTGCTGTCTCCTGCCTTTAATTAAAGCATTCTGCCAGCTTGTTCTCTGACTCAGTTTACTGCTCCACATCTTGTGACAGCATTTGAAAGTACATGACTGCGGGGGTGTTTATATTAGCAAATGTTATTTAAACTGCACTGTCTAATTTTGGCATTTTCTTTTTTTGAACTACTTGCTAAGTGGCTCAGCTCTTACAGATAACAGATAAATTTAGCTCAGAGAAGTTTTACAGATAGGAATTAAATTTAATATTGTGCCATTTACACATGCTGGCTTTACAGGTTCATTCACTGGCTAGCACATTTTAATACATAAACAGCTGACCCACACTATGAAGTCTATAACAATCCCACAAACATTAGATCTAGAGGAATTCTGTTTAAAATATTTTACATTGTTATTTTCTTCCTTCTTTCATTTACTGCTGATTCACTCATAAATGTTTTACATCACAGCCATCACACCCATCATTTCATATTCATTTAAAACTGCAGTAAAATTGTTTTTTTTTTCAGGATTACTATTACATGGCATTGTTACGTAATCATATATTATTAAAGCACTTTTTATTTAATATTATACTGTTATTAATTTTTGTAATTTGTATCCAAAACAATTTTACACTCTTTTACACCTTTTCGTCTTTAATAAAACAAGCTGTAAAAATAATTCCAGGTAATACATTGTCTGTAAATAGACATATTGCCTTTTCTTATGTGTAGATACACCAATAGAAGTGCTGGGTATAGATTTACCTAAATCTATCAACTAAATGTATTTGGTTTGGTGGGGCATTCTAAAACATTCCTGCTGTATTAACAATATATAGAAACACTGACACAAAGCTAGTAAGAGGAATATACACCGATCAGCCATAACATTAAAACCACCTTCTTGTTTCTACACTCACTGTCCATTTTATCAGCTCCACTTACCATATAGAAGCACTTTGTAGTTCTACAATTACTGACTGTAGTCCATCTGTTTCTCTACATACCATTTTATCCTGCTTTCACCCTGTTCTTTAATGGTCAGGACCCCCATATGACTACCACAGAGTAGGTATTATTTAGGTGGTGGATCATTCTCAGCACTGCAGTGACACTGACATGGTGGTGGTGTGTTAGTGTGTGTTGTGCTGGTATGAGTGGATCAGACACAGCAGAGCTGCTGGAGTTTTTAAATAACGTGTCCACTCACTGTTCACTCTATTAGACACTCCTACCTAGTTGGTCCACCTTGTAGATGTAAAGTCAGAGATGATTGCTCATCTATTGTTGCTGTTTGAGTTGGTAATCTTCTAGACTTTCATCAGTGGTCACAGGACGCTGCCCACGGGGCACTGTTGGCTGGATGTTTTTGGTTGGTGGTTTATTCTCTGTTTCTCATATACACTGTTCTTCAATGATCACTGTGTATTTAATTGTTCTCTATTTCCAAATTAGAAAATGTGAATAATAAAGAAAACAGTAATTTTTAAAGTTTACTTTGACTTGTATTTAATTACAAACAGTAGAAACTCAAAACATTTCATGTTTTATCTGGTCAACTTCATTCAATTTGTAAATATACAACTATGCCATTTAGTCCTGCAAGAAATTACAAAAAATAGTAAAAACTGAGCATTTTAGGGCTAGTAATGAGGTTAAAAAATTTAATAATGATGTCGTTTGAAATAGGTGGTTGAAATTAATTTGTAGAAAAGCTGCATCCAGGAAAGGTCCAGTCCTTTAGGAGCAAATATTGCCTGAGGATCATCCAGTTGTGGCCTAGCGGTTAAGGTACTGGACTAGTAATCAGAAGGTCACTTGTTCAAGCCCCACATCTGCCAGGTTGCCACTGTTGGGCCCTTGAGCAAGGCCCTTAACCCTAAGTTGCTTAGACTGTATACTGTCACAGTACTGTAAGTCACTTTGGATAAAAGTGTCTGCTAAATGCTGAAAATATAAATAGATCAGCAGTTTGCCAACAAATGCATGACAAAAAGCTTGTAATGTTTAAAAGCATTGTTACTTAAAGAAAGATGGGAAGTGACTTGGATATTTTACTCTTTATGGTGCTTAACTATTGAAAAATTTAAGGAATCTGGCTGAATTCCAGAGCATAAAGGGCAAAGGTTCAAACCTAAGCTATAGAACTGTTATCTCCAATCCCTCAGATAGCACAGCATCAAGAAGCCTCATTCATCTACAAATCCTATTTCTAAAAAAAGTTGGGACATGTTGTAAAATGCAATAAAGAGCAAGAATCTGTAAATTGCTTATTCAGGAAAAGATTTCCAATTGTTTTACTAACCAACTTAATTGTATTTTCTTTTAAAATATAATCAAAATCTATGAACAAAATTAGAATTAAATGCCTGCAAAAATCTTAGGACAAAGGCATGTTTACCACTGTGCTGCTTTACCTTTTCTATTAATTACTTGTTAATGGTGTGGGAACTGAGGATACTAATTGTTGCATTTCTGCTCATTTTTTGTTTACATATGTTTACACATTACATATGTAAAACTGACCATATCTAAATAGGGCCTTACTGGAAAACTGGCGTCCTCTGTTCAGATCTGTGAGACTCACACAGTCTCTTACAGACATTACATGACAGGTATTTGGGAGTGCACTGCTTTTCTCTTGTCATCTCATATTAAGGGAAGCGTCCCTAGTGGAGTGAACTTGTTACAGATGTGCTTCTTCATTTCTTCTGTGTGTAATAATCTCACAGCAGCAGCACTGGGTTTCAACATCGAGACATCTCCCGTTGGTCCTGACTCATCTGTAAACACTGGTGTAATGCAGGGAGAAGCTCTTTAAAGGCTCCTTTAACACCTAGCGCTGCAGGGAACAAGGGGCTTATTTACTTACTCGTATGCTAGGATTAAAAAAGACTGATTCATTTTAGCATGTCAGTGGAAATGTTGTTAGTGTTTTGAGCCACATAATTGATGATTTTATACAGAGGTCTACTTGTTTTTTTTCTCGCAATACATACGAAAGCAATAATACATTTAAGGAAAATAATTCAAAAGGAACTTGTGTGTCCTGTAAAGTTCCTAATACTTTATTATGTAAGTAAAACATAACTGAATTCTACAGAACCAAGTGTATGCCAAGGGGTAATAATCTTAGAAATAGCTTCTCATTTACATTTTTGGCATGTAGCAGGCGCTTTTATCCAAAGCGACATACAACTGTGATTAAATACAATGCAAGTGAAAGTTAAGGACCCTACTTAGGGGCCCAACAGTGGCAATTTGGTGGTGGTGGGGTTTAAAACAGCAAGCTTCAGATTACTAGGCCAGTATCCTAACCACTGAGTGTTGTCCTCTACTAGCTCTAGCGTCTGTATATGTTTGAGTCATTCATTACTTTTTGTGTAGAGTTTTTTTTTTTAATTTTTACTCTGTTTTACTCTGTTTTCATGTGGGTTTTTTCCCACCACCAAAAAAACGCTGGAAGGTGATTTGCTATTTTTAACTGCTCATAAATGTGAGTGATACATCACATTGGACTTGGCCCCTGTGCAAGGTGTGCTCTTGTTTAGTACCCTGTCTTTTTTAGTTAAGCAGGTTTTTGCAAAAAATTGATTTTCTAAAGGCGTGTTTACTTTTTGATCCCACATCTCATCAGTGCACATGTACATGAGCCTACATGAGTGTTCCATGGTCCCATGGAACTGCATATATTGTAGGCTAATGTAAAATAATGGGGTAGTTTTTGACACTTGTACACTAAAAATAACACAAATACATTATAAGAACACTGAAATACAATTGAAAACAGTTAAAAATCAATAAAAAATACAATAAAAACTGCACTTTACCTTTATTTGTTAATTGTTTCCTCAATTCCTGCTTCTTAATCATGGAGATGCTTGATCTTGGAATATCGTATTCCATTCAGTAAAGGCGCATTCACATGAGAAGCGGCACATTAGCTTTTGAGCTGCTTTTTAACAATAAGTGTTTTAGAATTTCTCAGAACCTTGAGCTGTAACACCAATTTAAAAGTAAAACATGGGAAAAACCAGCTAAACAAAGATGTATGTGGATGCTTGCAGAGTGGATTTGACTGTTAATCCACACAAATGCAGATTCGTCTCATATGCACAAGCCGAGCGCTGAACAAAGCGGCTGGTTATTGTTAATTTGAAATTAAATAAAGATTTTTTTTTTAAAGAAACTAAACACATTGAGTTTAAGGGAAACATTGAGTTTAAGGGTACAAATTTCTCGACGAAGGGCGTTGAGTTTCAAAGATGTTGAGTTTAGAGGACGTTGAGTTACAAGGTACCACTGTAATGAAGTATTTATTGTTATTTTTCCAGAATCATTCCCAGGCACACCATGCTGTGTGCACAAACATGCCAGTTAAATGTTTCATCTCATACCATCTTTTCAGGCCATATTAGCAGGTAGGCTTGCTAAACTTTATTAAAATACTAACTCAAAAAGGACTGGAATTTCAGTGTCAAAATCTTGATGTATTCATTGAACATCATATTGAACATCATATTAATAGCACATGGCCGATTGTCTTACTGTGAGAATTTTTTTTAAAATTACACTAAAAGTATTAATACATAATCAATTATTATTTAGAAAATGTAGATATACTGCTACAGTAGAATGTTACTGGATGTGTACCTGGTGTACGTGATAAGAAGTGCATCAATTGCATTGTATGACATCCAAAACCCAGTTCTAGCTGATTTGGAACAAATCTCTATTAACGGTGGAATCTTTTGCTGTCCTACAACGTCACAGACAAGAGTATATAAGGGTGTTTATTTTTTTTCTGTTATCGCATTCATAGAGTCTCTGCATTCATAGAGTCTTTTCTACTCACAATCCAGTCTTTGAGGTATTTCATTAAGGGTTTTTCCACCACATTACTCAAGGTGAATAACAGTGGTGCTTGAAATTTTTGGCTGCATTTCAAACCCCACATTACACTTAATAGTATGTTAAATTAGTGCACTATCAGTAAGATTGTTAGTATAAACAAATTATGCTGTGCAGTAAGTTTCATTTCTTAAGGCATATATTTTACCTTGGCAATCTATCTGCTTGTAAACGTGTTTAGGTTGGTCACATGTAGTGACTTACATTATTATATTGTCAATTCTGTAACATGGCAGCTGCTGAAGTAGAGCTACATTAAGAGTCGTGTCCTTCTGTGTTGCCATTTAGGCTGGACACAAACCTGTCATATTGTGACAGCCAGTTCTGAGTTCTGCGCTATCCCTGTTCTGTCCACTTTCTCCATTACGAGTTGTGGATGTTTCTGTGTCTTTCATTTGTTACTTTGTTTTCATTATTTTGGCTATTCTTTTTTATTCACATTTATTCTCTTCTTAGCTACACAATTGTTCTACCATGGTCAAGCATTTTTGCACTTGGGTTCTTTTTTAATCTCGCAGATGCGGGCTTCACATCGTGCTTCATTACATATTTTTTAAACAGAAGTATGATGAAAATTGAACCAGGTCAAGACTCATGTTGCTGTGTGGCGCTGAATGAATGACCAGGTCTTTAGGTATTCCTGTAGGTGTTTCTATAATAAATTAGCTGGGTATTGTGCATTTTATACTATTCATAAATGTGACCATATCCATTTTTTTTTTTAAAGCAGACTGAATAAACATCAGATCATACACATTTAATTAAACATGAAACCATGACACAACCACGTTAAATGGTTAAACCTGCAAAAAGGGCAGAATGGGTGGACAGCAGACTGATAGCTATAGTGATTTACCTCTCAAAGGCCATTGCTTCAGTTTCCTCCCAATGTCTCTTAGATGCTTCTTTTACTGTGTGTGTGTGTGTGTGTGTGTGTGTGTAATGGACATACTGACACACAGACACACTTTCCATATCTGCATCTCCCTGTCACTCAACATCACACACACATGAATAGCCATGCAGGAAAATGAAGTAGGAGGGGCAGATGTGTTACAGAGCAGGCAGTGAGGAAGCAGGAGACTCTTTAGTCAGCACCACTGGGATTTGAAACACTGCAGAGTATATACACACACTACCAATACACAAACACTCAATATCGCATGTCAGTGCCAAATATTACTCTGGGTCTTGCAATACAAGCTGAGTGTGATTAAATAGGGGAGATAAACCAGTTAGAAACCATGCCAAGCTTAGTTTCTCTAGCACAGTTAGTGTAGTAGAAGCCTTAAGCTGAGCTGGTATACTGACACACATTTCATTTTAAGTTTAATTTTACAATTATGGTTAAAAGGAAGGTTTACATTCCTAAAATGGGCAATCTATATTTCAATTTCTCATTTCATTCTTGAAGGTACTTTATATAACCGCCCCATTATATAACCATTCATACAAGCCTGCACTGTTACAAACTGGCACAAAAGGGCCAAAAAATCATTTGACCATACAATAAAATAGGGGATATACCTGTGTAGTACCAAATTTAGTCATTAATCTTCACCATACACTTTATTCTGTGTGTACACTTTATAGTGGGCTGGGCATCTCTCAAAATAACTGGGCTCAATGCAGGAAAATTCCCTAAACAGGCACCAGTTTATCACAGGTCACCAAACACTGTCAGTTACTTTTGGGAGGTAGGAGGAAACTAAAGTACTCTGAGGAAACCCATGTGGACACTGTGAAAACATGTGGAGACAATGACCTACGGAGAAGATCAAACCAGGTACCTGGGCCTTATGTTGCTGTGTGGCATCCACTCTACCAGCTGCCTAGTTGTACTTGGGCAGGGTGTCAATCCATTGTAGTGCATCACTTACTTACCTATTTAATCACACGTTGACACCTTGGGGTAGTTTAGAACAGCCAAGAGACTCAATACAGACGGTGACTAGAGATGAGTAACAAACTAGAAACCTATGCAGACAAGAAACATGCTTAAAAACAGTGACTGGAGAAGTAGATCAAACCAGGTGTACAGGACACCAACTGCGTCCATGCTACTTGCTCTGCCAATGTTCCGTTTAAACCTGTTGAGTGTTAGGTAGGTCAGACACCAAAAAGGTTTTGTCTGATTGACTTCAAGAGGTGACACAGTGACACAGCAGGTAGTGTGGTTGCCAAACAGCACTAGGGTTCTGGGAACTGGGTTTAATAATCACCTCTGGTCACTCTCTATTGGGATTTTTACATACTCTTTAGCTGCGTCCGGAATCGCATACTTCCATACTTAATAGTACGCGAAATGAGTACGCGAGAGCGGTTAGTATGTCCGAATACACAGTATACATAAAAAGGTACGCGAGAAGTACCCGGATGACCTACTTCTGGGCAGCCATGTTCGAGTATGCAAGCGATGCACACTTGTGGTCCGCTAATGTATCCCATAATGCAACTGGAACTGCGTAGGCGTTCGAAGCGGAATAAGAAACAAGAAAGATAGCGGAAAACAGAGAGTCCTCTGTTTACAAGTGTAAGTAAGATAAACAAAATGAAAATTTTAAAGACGAATAAATAACAAAAAGACGATAAATATCCAAAATTTTGGCGAGTGGGGTTTGTAACGAGTCTGTAACTATGGTGATATTACGTCATCACGTCCCCACGTCATCACTTGACGTTGGTAAGATGGCGGATGTGGTACGTAAGGGTGTTGTGTGCATACTGCATACTTCTGTACTGAAAGTATGTACTTCTTTACTGGCCAAGCGGTGCGTACTTCCTCCAATCTACTGTAGAACGTACTCTGTAGAGCCGGACGCAGCTTTTGTCAGTTTTGGTTTCCTGTAGTTGTATTGGCTTTAGGCGGCACAGTGACTAAGGGGGTAGCACTGTCACCTCACAGCAAGAACGTCCTGGGTTCAATCCCCAGGTGGGGCGGTCCGGGTCCTTTCTGTGTGGAGTTTGCATGTTCTCCCTGTGTCTGCATGGGTTTCCTCTAGGAGCTCCGGTTTCCTCCCACAGTCCAAAAACATGCAGTCAGGTTAATTGCATGTTAATTTGCAATTGCGTGTTAGTTACAATTAACCTGACTGCATGTTTTTGGACTGTGGGAGGAAACCGGAGCTCCCAGAGGAAACCCATGCAGACACTGAATTGCCCTATAGGTGAATGGGTGTGTGTATGAGTGTCGGTGTGGACTGGACTGGCGCCTTGTCCAGGGTGTTACTATGTGCCTTGCGCCCATTGAGAAGCTGGGATAGGCACAATTTAAGTAACCCTTCTGTTGGTTCGTACCAGGCGCAATAGCCTTCACTGCACTCAAACAACCCAACACGGTTCACGGTTTTTCACTTCTGGCACAAGGTATTTTACCAAGACTGTCTGTGAGCACCCATTGCTGTTTCAGAGATATATCAAACCAGTCGAAAGGACAAAACAGTGTTGGCACTGATGGTCTAATCTGACCACATTTTTTAGTAACGAGTAATCTAACGCGTTACTATTTCCAATCCAGTAATCAGATTAAAGTTACTTATCCAAGTTACTGTGCGTTACTATTTTTGTCACTTTCCTTAGTAAAAAGATATATTTTTGCTTTCTTCTTGCGTCTCGGGGAGTGACGTCTGTCCTATGCGACAACTAAGTCACGAGCTGCGTCCGGAATCGCATACTTAGTAGTATACACTTAGAAGAATGCACTACTCGGCTGGTAAAGTCTTACCAACGTCAAGTGATGACGCGAGGACGTGATGACGTAATATCACCATAGTTACAGACTCATTACAAACCCCACTCGCCAAAATTTAGGATATTTATCGTGTTTTTGTTATTTATTTGTCTTTAAAAAAATTTATTTTATTTATCTCCGTTTTCCGCTATCTTTCTTGTTTCTTATTCCGCTTCAATCGCCTACGCAGTTCCAGTTGCATTATGGGATACATTAGCGGACCACATTATATAACTAATTAAGTAACTTGTAATCTAACTTAGTTACTTTTAAAATCAAGTAATCCATAAAGTAACTAAGTTACTTTTTAAAGGAGTAATCAGTAATCAGATTACTTTTTCAAGGTAACTATGCCATCACTGGCTGTTGGGGACTGCTCCACCTGGGAATCAAACCCAGGACCTTCTTGCTGTGAGGCCCTAAATCTTAATTAAAAGTAAACAAATCTTAAGAACTTTTCTGTCCACATTCTGCACACGTACAGATGTGAAATACAGATCTTCCAGGCCACCTCAGTGTAAAAGCCTCTTATCAGCTTTAATCAGTGTTACTAGTTTCTATCTGCACCAATAACAATCTCATCAGGTGCTGCCTCTGCTCCACTGAGTGGAAAGACTTCAATCTCACACATCATTGGTAAGAGAGAGGGAGGATTGGGTCTGAATTGGGATTCTTGTCAAATAATTGGGGGCGGGGGTAGTAATTGCTGTTGGCAGCTCTGTACTTGTGATCACGGCACACAAATACGCTTTGATGGCTCATCATGCATGTGTGATAACACTAACAAGCAGAATTCCCTCCATGAGAGCAATTGACAGCTGGTGATTTGCTATCTTAAGCATATTTTTGTTCATGATATGTGAGATCTTCACTTGTTTCATTCCAGAACTTTTGAAGATCCAAAACATTCACACAGTTTAGATATACAAGTACAGAACAATTAATTTTCTCTTTCACTTTCACCATACACATGAACTCCATGTTGGCCAGTAAACATCACATGTTGTTTCAGACATTAATCATAACATCTAGTGGCAGACAGACTGCTCTAACTTAGAGGATCATGCTGTGTTCTCTGTATTCCTCTACTGTTTGTGCTTGTGCTTAAACCAGACAGTTGAGTTAGCGTGAGAGCAGCAAGAAAAGGAATCCAAATCTACATAACCCTCCCTCAGACAGGGCCATAGTGTCTGTTCTGTCTGTCTGTCTGTCTGTCTGTCTGTCTGTCTATCTATCTATCTATCTATCTATCTATCTATCTATCTATCTATCTATCTATCTATCTATCTATCTATCTATTTGTCTGTCTGTCCGTCCGTCCGTCCATCCATCCATCTATCTTATACTTGTAATGTGTTCTTAAACACAGGTTGGTGAGATCCAGTATTTAGACATATGCCACACATGCAACCTTTTTCCTTTAAAACACTACTTTGCTAGTTGAGCAGTCCCTGTAACTGAAGCACCTGCCATTCACAGCCAAATAAATACACTCTTTTTCACTGAGACTTACATCTTTTTCTCCTGCTGTCTCAATCTGAAATCAAGGACAGCTATGCTTGCTGGAATGTTAAATGTATACCGGTTTGCACTTTGGTCAAAGGTTTTTGTAAATGAGGAGAGGAAAGAATTTGTGTTTATGCATAATCTAAGTTGAGTGGGCCAGTGGGTCATAGCATGAGCTATGTATTTTGATGGCATTTTGTAAATGGTAAATTGTATCCTAGGGAGTACTGTAATGGGGTGGATCTTATTTAACCCCCCTTACAACTTTCTCCTTCACAGTGATTAGAGTTTCTCAGAGTGGAGGTTTGGTGCCACCTCTGGGTCTTCTTTAATCTCCTGAAACTTTCACTTCAATGCCTGCTAATCAGCTGCTAATGAGAGTGAATTAATTTTACTAATTAACCGTAACATGTATGTCAATGTACATGTGAGAGTTTAGATAGCACAATAAAGGCTTGATCTTTGCTTCTGCTGGCTGGGGCACCTTCTTTATGTTTACATATGATATTACAGTTGGAAAAGAGGAGAAAGGAAAGGAAGGAAGGACAAAAGGAAGGAAGGACAGACAGAAAAGGAACCACAGAGAAAGAAAGAAAATAAATGATGAATTTTAGAGTAGCAGAATATTTTGTTAATACCGCCTTCTCACAATTATTCTACATCATTTTACATAAAAACTAGATATTCCTTATCCTGTCTTTTATTATTATTATTTTTATTTTTACATTCTGGGGCTGAATTTCTGCATAGATTATCTGAGAAGAGAAAACAGTGTAAAGTGAAAGATGAGGAAGGAAAATCTATGCAAATTAAAAGTAAATATTGCCAACAAAGCTGGCAGCTGTAGAGATTTTTTACATGCCAAAACCACAAACTATGTACTGAAAAGAAATAATAGCACTACATTTTGGTGTGTAATGTTTTGCATTCATTTATATGTAGTTTTAGACACATCCACAGCAGCATGGTAGCAACTCTGCATTAAAGCTGGTCTGTAAATATAACAGCACAATGACATGTAGCGTTTAAGATACAAAGGTTTAAGATACAAGTTTTATACTTTATATTTACATTTACAGCATTATGCAGTCTTCCTGACAGTGGCGATTTCTCTAAGACTGCAAGGGAAGCTCAGCTTGTCAAAATGTCAAAAATGAAATGGTCAAATGTGTACAGTTGTGTTAACATTTCATTGACTACAAATGCGTTAGAACACGTTCATCTTGTAGACGAGTTCGTTCAGAATCAGCTACTTATCACAAATCGACTCGATTTTGTTAACTTCTCATACATTCCCGCAGCATCAATGCATTTGCCCACAGAAGCTGAGCGTCTTTTCACTTCAACGGGACTGCATGGAACCGTTTTTTTCATTGCTTCGAAACCCGCCGGTCATTGGATAAATGCCACGATTTTGTCCCGCCCCCGGACGCTGAGCATCTCTGGGGGTGAATGGAGCTGTGGGCGGGTCTGGACGCTGAGCTTCTGCAAAATGATTGGAGGATCAGTCGAAAGGCTGAATCCCGTTTTGATTGACAGCTATTTTGAGATCTACACTGTCACTTAATCACTGGGAGCTTCAGTCCCATCGCGGATTTTGCGAGTGAAGTCGAAAGACAAACTGCAACCCATTTCTTGGTATTTGCTTGGTGAAATTACTTGACCATTTCCATTGTTCATTGTGTAAATAAAACACACTCATAGTATTTGTTTCAGTTTAACATAATTTCAACATTTCCTTGTTCGAGTTCAGGCCATTTTCTTGAAATGGAACAGAGGGCAGAATTTATGTATAAATAAATTGACAAATTTTATGATGTAAGCCGACAATGAGCTTCCCCTCTTTGACAGACCAGCAGCCGCCACTGCTTCCTGAGGTGTGCTTTGTAGTTCTGGGTGGACATTTTATTACAGAGGGTTTAAGATACAAATGATATACGTAGGCTGCATTTAGGTTTAAATACTGTAGGACAGGAGTTAGTATAGGTACTAAAAGAGTACGAGTCAAAATATGGTATGTTTTGAATTTAGGTAAGGTTATTGCTAGTTTAAGTGTTAAGTGAAGTGTATATTCAGTCTTTTTTTGAATGTCAGACAGCCAGTGTAGATATATTCTAACACCTGGGTGCCAGTACAGAAACAAGATTTAGAAGTAGGTAAAATTGAGCTATACTTCTCACTCAAAAGGTATAATGTACAAAACAGTGTTTAGCCAATGCTTATTGTATCAGTTTAAAATTGCTGTTGTTGGCGCCCAGGTGGTGCAGCGGGATGTTCCGCTAGCACACCAGCACCGAGATTCTGAACTCCTCTGTTCGAAACTCGGCGTTGCATAACATGGTTCTGCTAGGGCGGGATGACTGGACTATGTGGGTGGGGTCTTCAAACGCTGTGTAAGGACCCTGAATGGCAGATAGAGAGGCACCTGTGCAGAGTGCATAGGTGAAAAAGGGTTCCGCTAAGGGCTGCATGTGGGTCAGAGGAGGCGTGAGCATCAATATACCCACCTGGACTGTAATCGGGGATCCCCCAGCAGCAGAAGACAAATTAACTACACTAAATTGGGTGAAAATGGGAGAAAATACATCAATAATATAGAAAAAAATGTTGCTGCTAGTTAAAGTGTTAAGTGAAGTGTATATTCAGAATTTCAGACAGCCAGTGGGGGTATATTCTAACACCTGGGTGCCAGTACAGGGACGAGATTTGATGCTTTTCAAAAAGTAGGTAAAATTGAGCTATGCTTGTGCCCCAAGAGGTATGAGGTACAGAGCAGTGTTTAGCCAGTGCTTATTGGTAGATAGGGTTGGGTCCTTCTTGATTCCATTTGAAATTGTTGTTTTAAATCTGATGTTGGTAGCTACAGGATTCCAGTGGTGGTAAAACAGCAGTTGTGTAGTAGTGTAGGAGTACTTGTCTGATGGTGGAAGGTGTAATCAGAGAGTTCTTCAGTGAGAGCACAAGGGTGTATGTCCAAACCCATCAAAATTAAATAACTTATTTATTTTATTAGGATTTACACACTTTGGTTCCATTAATGACAGGACAGGTAGTTACTGGTTACACAAGATTCATCAGTTCAAGTTTATTTCAAACACAGTCACGGACAATTTAGTATCTCCAATTCACCTCACTTGCATGTTTTTGGACTGTGGGAGGAAACCAGATCTCCTGGAGGAAACCCACACAGACATGGGGAGAGCATGCAAACTCCACACAGAAAGGACGCAGACCGCTCAACCTGGGAATTGCACCCAGGACCTTCTTGCTGCGAGGCGACAGTTTTACCCACCAAGCCACCGTGCTGCTCCAAAATACAATAAAATAAAATAATACAATAAATAAAATAAGACAAGCAGGAAGCAACACATTGATAAAACATACTGAAACCTAAACATATTGTACCAACGTTCAGTGGGGATGTCTTTAATTTTTTCCTGATTTGGTGCTCATGCATGAACATATTTAGATTATTGTACCACATTAGTTAGATTAGCTACACTCTGCATCTGACCTTGGTTGTTACCCTCATTAGTCTCCCTTAACCCCCCACCACCAGCACCTCCTCTGTCTGTACCTCCACTGTCTGTACTCATGCCCCCAGGTTAGCATTCTGTCTCATCCTCTGTCTAAATCTACCTCTACATCAGGCATGGTTACATAAAGACACTAACAGCATAAGTTCTTCTCCGAGATGAAGTGCTAAAAACATAATTAAATATACACAGTTAACCTCGTGAGAATTTGTTCCTCTCTCTCATCTTTTTATCACTGCACTGTGAATAGACAGTCTTGCTTTAGGGTGTGAAGGTTATGCAATTAAAACGCTGAATTTTAATCACATGTTTTTGGTTAAACGGGCAGATGTGGGTTCAGAGCTGATGTACAACTGAGCTCTGACCTACCAGCAAACCCCAGCATGTCACAGTAATGTATGTGCAACTATACACCACCATCAAGTGTAGTTTTGGACTAATTCTGGTGTAATTCAAAATAGAGCTAATATTGTTTTTAATGTTAATAAAACTCACAAAACAGGACCTCTAAGTACAGTTGCATTACAAGTACAAATTGTGTTTCCATAGCTAAGCAGCTGCACACAATCCTGAGATCAAGATATACACCAATAAGGCATAACATTATGACCACCTCCTTGTTTCTACACTCACTGTCCATTTTATCAGCTCCACTTACCATATAGAAGCACTTTGTAGTTCTACAACTACTGACTGTTTTAACCTGCTTTCACCCTGTTCTTCAATGGTCAGGACCCCCACAGTGCCACCACAGAACATGTATTATTTACTACAGTAACAATGACATGGTGGTGGTGTGTTAGTGTGTGTTGTGCTGGTATGAGTGGATCAGACACAGCAGCACTGCTGGAGTTTTTTTTTTTTTTTTTTCCTTTTTCTCCCCCTTTAGCGCATCCAATTGTTCAATTTGCATCGTGCTTCCTCTCTGTCTATGCCGAACCCTGCCCTGACCGAGGAGATCGAAGCTAACCCATATCCCCTCCGAAACATGAGCAGCAGCCGGATGCATTTTTGCCACCCACACATTTATGAGTTTGGTGCCACCTAGCGTTGCATGCGGAGAGACACACCCTAAGGGCACTCTTCCTCATCTCCTGTGCAGGCGCCTCTAATCAGCCGGCGGAGGTCGTAATCGCATTCTGACAGAGAGAGACCCACATCCGGTTCTTTGTCCCACCCCCCAACTGAGCAACTGGCCAATCGTTGCTCATACAGCCACTCAGCTTCGCACCGGTGAAGCAGGGCTGGATTCGATACTACGTACTCAGAATCCAGCCCTGGTTGCAGCGTGTCTTTTTTACCGCTGCGCCACCTGAGCGGCCTGGAGTTTTTAAATACTGTGTCCACTCACTGTCCACTCTATTAGACACTCCTACCTAGTTGGTCCACCTTGTAGACGTAAAGTCAGAGACGATCGCTCATCTATTGCTGCTGTTTGAGTTGGTCATCTTCTAGACCTTCATCAGTGGTCACAGGACCCTGCACACGGGGTGCTGTTGGCTGGATATTTTTGGTTGGTGGACTATTCTCAGTCCAGCAGTGACAGTGAGGTGTTTAAAAACTCCAGCAGCGCTGCTGTGTCTGATTCACTCACACCAACACACCACCACCATGTCAGTGTCACTGCAGTGCTGAGAATGTTCCACCACCTAAATAATACCTGCTCTGTGGTGGTTCTGTCGGGGTCCTGACCATTGAAGAACAGAGTAAAAACAGGTTAAAAAAGTATGTAGAGAAACAAATGGACTACAGTCAGTAATTGTAGAACCTAAAAGTGCTTCTATGTGGTAAGTGGAGCTGATAAAATGGACTGTGAGTGTAGAAACAAGGAGGTGGTCTTAATGTTATGGCTGATCGGTGTATATATGACAAATAAGACATTCCATTGTTAAATAGCACCAGATGGTCTAAAGTAAATGCTCCTACACAATTCTAATCGTGCATACGAAGTGTGTTTACTTAACAAACAAGCAACTGTGTTCTAAAGAGTACTGTATGTATTTAGTTAAGGGAATTAAACCGTGATTAAACCCTTAACATGTCGAAACATCAGATTTAATGAGCTGCACTCTCAGAACCTTGACTTGTTTATTTCTGCTCTGCAGATAAACACATCCCAAGTTTGATGAATGAATTGTTATTGTGCTTACTGTAATGCGGCTGGCTGTGCATCTGCGAATCTTCTTGCCTCTCTGCCAACACACACAGAGCATCAATCAACCCTTAAGCTCTTACGTCTTAACACCGTCGATGCAAGTGTCACATTTTTATATATGTCTCTTTCTCTCTCCACTTTCTCTTCCGCCTATTTTCTGATCACTCCCTCCTCTGCTATCTCTCTCTCTCTCTCCCTCTCTCTCACTATCTCTGTCTTCCTCTCTTCCTCTTTCTCTCTATTAGCCACCACCAACTTGGACTCGGAGAGCAAGCGAACGGCCCACTTCCAATCGTCATGGCAACAGCATGTGAATGTGTTTGGCTCTTGGAGTAGGCCGGAGTGCGTGCAGGAGCTGCACCAAGAGGCTCAGCTCAACCTCCAGAGCCTGCTTCAAGGTAGGAGCCATGAGCTGCAGGGTGTGTGTGTGTGAGTGTGTGTGTGTGTGTGTGTGTGGTGGGTGCAGGTGTATGTTTTTGATGGTGAACTTGATCCTCACTGATGTATTGCTGGTATCTGTTTAGATTTCTGGACATATTTCTGGACATGCTGTACAGCTGCATAGTGCAGATCTATATAACATCTACGTTTGAGGGGAAAGAACGCTTGTGTTGATGTTGATCTGTGTATTCTCTCATGTCGTCACTTAATTCCCTCCTTTTTTTTCTCGGGCTATGATTCATACTTGTTCTACGCATTAATCTAGCTTATATTTTTTATTTTAGACAAATGTGCGGTCAGTCTTGTGTGTTTTATTCTTTTACCTGACTGAACGGATACATCGATGCAGATGGCTCATGTCGCTTCTCAGCGCGTGTTTGTGTTTATATGCAGGCTGCGTCTGCTCCCGGCTTGTCTCCTTCCTCTTCTCTGTGTCGCTCTGGTCTTTGCTCTCTAAACATTAATGGATTACGGTTGAGGATGAGCAGATGTTAGTCACACTTAGCCACGCTTGACGTTTGTGTATGTGTCTCCGTTACAGTACTTGCTGAACCTGCATTATCTCAAAAGGGCAGCTATTGCTTAAGCAGCAAAGAGTGGGTGGCCGCTGTGTTCGAGCGGCTATGTACGGTTCTGGTTTCTATATGGACATTATACATTTTACAATATGCGGACACCACCCTCTTCTGCAGTCATGCCGATTAACATTAAGTCCACATTAATTTTCAGCTATAACAGCCTTTGCTCTTGTTTGCAGGCTTTCCACAAGGTTCTGGAGTGTCTGTGGTTTTGTCCCTGTTTAGTTAAAAGTAGGCTTGGAAACCGAAACTTGGTTCCGATTTAGAACCAAACACAAAACGGCAGGTACTGGTTATATTATAAACAAAATTTTGGTTCTGCTTATCGGTTCCTACATGATAACCCTTTATTTTTGTAAACAAAGATTACCTATCTACAAGGACTTACATACATATCTGCCTTCTGGAGTTATCTACATTACTACGTCACACAGTGGACATTTAGGGACAATGGTAGCCTAGTAAGTAGAGCTTTGGACTATCAACTGAAAGGTTGAGAGTTCGAATCCCAGTTCTACCATGCAGCCACTGTTGGGCCCTTGAGCAAGTTCCTTAACCCTCATTGCTCCAGGGGCGTCGTACAATGACTGACCCTGCGCTCTGACCCCAGCTTCCAAACAAGCTGGAATATGCGAAGAAAGAATTTCGATGTACTGTACACCTGTATATGTATAACTGACATCTGTTCTATTCTACACATCAGCACAACGACGCCCCCTAGCTGGCTTGCAGGGCTAACTTTAAGACAGCATCCAATATTGACCGCATTAAATAGTCAAAAGTGTGTCTTTGCTTCATAAAACAAAACGACAAGTGTAATACATGTGGAAACCATGTAAATCTCTGTCATTGTTAAATCTCTGTCATTTAGGTCGGCAAGGTTTAGAAAAGGTGGTAGAACTGTTGAGTTGTGTAAAACACGCTAGCACACCAGAGCTGACATTTCAAACTCGTCAGTTTGAATCTCAGCTCTGCCATCCGGCAGGCTGGGCGCCTACATGAAGGGTGGGAGCCGGACGGGGATTTCTCATAACTGATGCAATTAAGACCTCTTCTGGCTGATTGATGGCGCCTGCACAGAGACAAGGACTAATGCATTGATCAGGGTGTGGCTCTTCGTACACAAAGCTGATACGCATATGAACTTGCCTCGTGCAGGTGAAAAGATGCAGTCGGCTACTGCACATGTGTCGGAAGGGGGCGTGTGTTAGTCACAGCTCTCCTCAACCAGGGTGGAAATCATCACTAGAGAGGAAGCATAATGCAATTGGGTAACTGGATACACTAAAATTTGGGAGAAAATGCATAAACAACATAAAACTTTTTTTTTGTCTATTTACTTTGTGATTGCTGAGTTAACACTTAAAAGAATACATATATTTTTGGTAACTAAACATTTGACCTTTTTTTACCATTTTAAACCAATACCAATACGGAATCAATAAGAGTCGGAATTAATAGGCAGAATCAGAATTGCTAAAACACAAATAATACCCAACCCCAGTTAGAGGAGCATTTGTGAGGTCAGGCATTGATGTTGGACACAAACATCTAACCATGTATTTATGGCCCTCACTTTGTGCACAGGGGCACAGTATGACAGCTGAACTTAATAATTAGGAGGAAGGGGTGTCCACATACATTTGGTCATATAGTAAATATGACATAAATTATATACAACTGCTAATAAGTTTTTAATTAATAGTCATGCGTTACCACAGTTACCACAGTTCAGCATTTGTTTCCATGTTGTAGTACTGAGAGCAGAACAGTTTAAGCCCTGATGATGCTATAAGCCATACTGTGTCCAGTAGCTAGAAGCTGCTTTTGCACTCTTGGTGACATTTCTCTGTCTCTATTAACCTTTCCTTATCTTACGACCAGCCCCGCTGGCCAGGACCGAAATGTCATTGCAATCTTTTGGTCAGCACGGCTGGCCTGTGAGGGGAACTCCCTACATATTTATCCACAGGCCATTGCTTTTGGTCCATACTGATCAATAACGCACGTGTAATCGTGCCCTACCTGTAGCAATTTATAGACTGGGTGCATGTTAAATTTTTATGGGTTGGATAAAGTTTAATCATACAGTTTTGTCCGTCTGTGAGTTGATGTATAGGGATGACAGAGGTTTTCGTCCATGTATAGGCAGCAGCTTACAAGAAGGCATTGCCTGGCATCATGTGTCTTGGACAAAAAACATGCTAGCATTTACCCACCAGGAAAAGGGACTGCCGTGTTATAGTGAAGACTTATCTATGGAAGGAAATCAGCCAAATAAATTAGAAAAACGTGGTAAAATGAATAATTGCCTATAATTGAGGTCTACTGGCAACTATTGGGACAGTCAATAAACTTTAGACCATTTCTTCTAAAAGTTACTCTATACGCCACTCAAGTATAGAGCTGGGATTTCGAATACATCGTATTGAATCTCTGCTCTGCCATTCAGCTGGGCTGGGCAGCCACATGAACAACGATTGGCTGGACCAGGGTTTCTCATAACTGGTGCAATTACAACCTCTGCTGGCTGACTGATGGCGCCTGCACAGAGTTGGGGAATAATGCTGATCAGGGGGTGGCTCTCCATGCACAGGGCTGATCAGCATATGAACTCGCCTCATGCAGGTGAAAAAATGCAGTCGGTACTTCACATGTGTCGGAGGGGGCGTGTGTCAGTTGTGAAGCTCCTCAGTCAGCAGTGGAGGGTTGTATCTGTGGAGATAAAGTGTAATGCAATACGGGTAATTAGATACGACTAGATTAGGGGAGAAAATTGGAGGAAAAATTCTGAGAAAAGAGAAATAAAAAGTTTGTATTACTTTACATCACTGTTGTTATTGGTGCATTAGAGTGTAGTAGTTTTAAAAAGGTGGCAGTGGTTGTCTTTATATATTGGGGGGAAGCACATAATGGCCCCCAACCCACAGGATTAGTGACTGTCTTGTAATGGGGAGACTTATAAAGGAGGTAAGAAGTGGCAGTGGAAGTGGAGCCTGTGGGGGCTCAGTTGTTTGGCTTTTACCTTCCAGTCTGGATGTTGTGAATTCAATTTCCAAATCTGCCAAACTGCTTCTCCTGGGCTCCTTGAGGAGAACTGCTAGGCATATTTTAAAATGGATGTAGATAAATCAAGTCAAGTAAAGTCAATTTTATATGTATAGTGCTTTTTACAATGAACATTGTCTCAAAGCAACTTTACAGACTCCAGGACCAACAGACCAAAAAACCCTGTTTAGCAAGCCGAGGGTGACAGTGGCAAGGAAAAACTCCTTTAAAAATGCAGGAAGAAACCTTGAGAGGAACCAGACTCAGCAGGGACCCATCCTCCTTGGGCGGGAGGACAACTTAAATGAGCAGAATCCACACAAATTATACATACACAAAATTAAATTCAACGAAAAGTTATAACTTGCAAAAATAATTGGAGTTCTTCATTATTTAGTTTGTGATGAAGTCCGCAGTGAGTTCCTGACATTTTTTGGTGCAAATACGCCAGGTTTCCGTCAAATCTAGCTGGAGCAGCATTGTTAGCACGGCAGTCTCGACAACCTCGGGTGGATAAACAGGTTTCCGTCAGAACCACCTCGGGGTAAAACAACAGAAAATGTAGTTACAGTGTAATTATTACAGCATAACTAAAAGGGAGTGCAAGCAGGTAACTAAGCCATGAAGGCTTTCACATAAGTGCATGTAATAAATTTAGATTGGTGGGTAGCGCTGTCGCATCACAGTGAGAAGGTCCCTGGTCCGGGTCTTTTTTGGGTGAAGTTCATCCAGTGTCTGTGTGGGTTTTCTCCGGAAGCTCTGGTTTCCTCCCACAGTCCAAAGACATGCAATCAGATTAGTGGGAATTACTAAAATGTCCTGGGTGTCAATGTGTGTGTGTTTGCCCTGTGTGTGTTTGAACTGGTGACCTGTCCAGGGTGTTTCCTACCTTTCACCACCCTGAATAGGATAAAGCGGTGGTAATACAGACAATGAATAAACTCCCAAAAGCCTCCTGAAATCTGACTGTGAGATTAGAGGAAAGGAAAAAGCACGTCTTTTTGTTCTTTCACAATAAAAGCTTCCCTTTTTCACTTAAATAAAAGGAGAAGTGCACTCTTATAACAACTTACACAACTAAATAATCTTCAACCAAATCAGGAGTATATAAATACAAGAGTGAATTTTTCTTATATGAAACTTACATTTCATACATGTACAGTTTTATTGTAAATTAACTTTTACTCTGCTTGTTTCCAGTGCAATGTCATCTTTCATCTATGCAATAACAAAAGAACACAGTACAAATAGTATTTACTGGTTTGCTTTTGTTGACATGACAGTTAAATGCATTTATGGTCCTTCCCTAATAAAGCACACCTACTAAAAGATCAAAGTGTTTTTTCAGCTGAGCATTTGCTTTGTAGGTGTGGTAACATACACCGATCAGGCATAACATTATGACCACGCTCCTAATATTGTGTTGGTCCCCCTTTTGCTGCCAAACAGCCCTGCAACTGCAATGCTCTGTGTATTCTGACTCCTTTCTATCAGAATCCGCATTTTGTAGCAATCTGAGCTACAGCGGCTCGTCTGTTGGATCGGACCACACGGGCCAGCCTTCGCTCCCCACATGCATCAGTGAGCCTTGGCTGCCCATGACCCTGTTGCCGAGTTTACCACTGTTCCTTCCTTGGACCTTTTTTGCTAGATACTGACCACTGCAGACCGGGAACACCCCACAAGAGCTGCAGCTTTGGAGATGCTCTGACCCAGTCGTCTAGCCATCAAATCCTCACGCTTGCCCATTTTTCCTGCTTCTAACACATCAGCTTTGAGGATAAAATGTTCACTTGCTGCCTAATATATCCCACCCACTAACAGGTGCTGTGATGAAGAGATAATCAGTGTTATTCACTTCACCTGTCAGTGGTTATAATGTTATGCCTTGTCGGAGTATATTCCTCTCAAACTCTTAATGTAATATTTGCTGATGACATATCTTAATGTGTGGTTATGTTAGCTTGCTTTAAATTGTTGAACACGGAATATTGTAAAGGACATAGAAAAACTTCATCCTGTTGTTCATCAGCCCATTATTTTAGTAACATAAAGGAACAAATACTGTATAATGTCTTTAAAAAGCTAAAGTAAACCACACCAGTGACCAGTTTTTATAATTAATATGATGTCTTAGACTGAAGTTTATTTGTAAACCAGCAGTTTAAATGTAGAAAGTAAATACACTGTAGTATTTCTATTTCTAAAATGTTACATTTTTGCTGAACATTTCAATTTATACAGTATATCACATTTCACATACCCAAGGGCACTAAAACTGGATGAAAAGAGGAAGAGGAAAATGAATAGTGGGCAGTAAAGAGAAAAATATAAATATGTAATGCTATAATTTAAAACATCTGTTTTGTCTTCTTGAATATGTTTCTACACGCTTTGCACACCTGGATTTGGGCATTTTTTTTATTACCGATCCTCTCACGTTTTGTCGAATTGGATGGCAAGCATCGGAAAACTGCCATCATAATTTTTTTTTAATGACTGTAGCCGCCAATTCTTTTATTTACTGTGACTGCATGGTATTTGGTAAATATGGAGACCCATTCCTTAAGTAAAAAGGGAATTTGAAAGGTCAGGCACTGATGTTGGACAAGAAGTCCTGGCTCACAAATGATGTCCCAGTTAGGGGTGGGCGATATGGCCCTAAAATAATATCACGATATTTCAGGTGTTTTTTGCGATAACGATATTTTTGGCGATATAACAAAACACTGAAAAATATTTTATTTATTTCGAGAAAACACTATTGCAAAAAATATATAATGTTCAGGTTTTATTTAGAATTAATATAAGTTAACACATTGTAAAAAAATGTAGGAAGTGTGTAAGAATTACACACACTTTTCTTTATTTTGTCTTTCCAGTAAAAATAATGTAACAAAGATATTCCTTTGCAATACTGTATCATTTGGCTGCTAACTTGTGTGTAATGATGACACTCAGTTGAACCCCAGAACATACCAGTGTGAATGCATGGAAAACACATTTTAATTTTCTTTTAACAATATGATACAGACTGACCAACACTATTAAGCCAAATGAGCATTGAAAATTGACTTTACTTTTAATAACCTTCTTCAATGCTGGAGCTTTTTAAAACGGAATATTTTCTTTTAAATAGAAGTGTTATTTAACTGCTATTAAATTGTTTGGCGGATAACCGCCCAACCTGGCAACACTGGAACGCGCAGAGCCTGGTGGGCCTTTACTCGTAGCGCGCCACAATTACTACTAAGTACAGTAGTAGTATTAATACTAAGTAATAGTAGTACTACATCTGTGTTGGTGGTTGACATTAATGTTAAGAGTATTCCTGCACTGGTTGGTGGAGGTCCTCGGTTGAATTGTGTCCCTGTGTAAACCTACGTGCAGAAATACTTCCGCAAAAAAGTTGCCGGCGGGTTTGGGTTGCCAAAGATTAATTTATGGTGGATTTGGAGTTTTTGGAACGATCTCCTCCACCGCAGAGCCGCGTTCTGCCATACTCGTTACTGTACCCAAATGACCCACGTAACGAACGTACGCCATTTGCGTAACTGTGTGATGTCATTACGTAAAGTACGCAGAATATCGCTTTTATCCCGATATGGTACCTTTTGTATCGTTTGAAAAATTATACCGGTATTATCGTGAACGATACGATATAGCACACCCCTAGTCCCAGTGATGTTTAGTAAGTTGAAGGTTCAGGTCAGGGCTCAGTGGGTAGCACTGTGGCTCAGTGGGTAGCACTGTCGCCTCACAGCAAGAAGGTCCTGGGTTTGATCCCCAGGTGGGCAGTCTGGAGTTTGCATGTTCTCCCTTTGTCCATGTGGGTTTCCTTTCTGGAGCTCGGGTTTCCTCCAACAGCCCAAAAACATGCAAGTGAGGTGAATTGGAGATACTAAATTGTCCATGACTGTGTTTGATATAACCTTGTGAACTGATGAACCTTGTGTAATGAGTAACTACTGTTCCTGTCATGAATGTAACCAAAGTGTAAAACATGACGTTATAATTCTAATAAATTATCTAATGAACTCATGGGCAGGTATACTGTGCTTACACAGGCTTGTTACTTTATACACTGTGTGGAGTGTATGTGTAAAAAGTTAAAAGCTTTTTGGGATCAGTCATAACATTAAAACCACCTCCTTGTTTCTATACTCACTGTCCATTTTATCTGCACCACTTACCATATAGAAGCACTTTGTAGTTCTACAATTACTAACTGTAGTCCATCTGTTTCTCTACATAATTTTTATTGTCCCTTTTCATTATCCCTGTTCTTTAATAGTCAGGACCCCCACATGACCACCACAGAGCAGGTATTATTTAGGTGGTGGATCATTCTCATCACTGCGGTGACAATGGCATGGTGGTGGTGTGTTAGTGTGTGTTGTGCTGGCTGCTATTTATTTCACTTATTCATTTACATCCATTCCTGCATTTCAGAAAAAAATATACATTTTCCATACTGTCCCAACTTTTTCTGATTTGGGTTTTACTTGACTAAGGGTTTTGGCTAATCAGCCCACCTTTGCAAATAATACTGTGTATTAACTATTAATATTTACTATTTAAAAAATAATATTGCAGTAAATAAACTATTTAGATATTTGTGTAGCTGAACAAAAGTTAACATATGCTGTAAATATAATATTTTCAGTATAAATAATTTTTCAGATCATATAGGATAAATTATAAGTGGCTATAAACGTACCTACAACTAACCAACAGCTGCCAATTTATTAACAACACTACTGCCTTTGGTACATAATACCTTTAACTAAAAAATGAAGAATGATATTAAATAAACTGTACTTTAAAACAAATCCTTGGGCGCAAAATTGGATTTCCAAAACCTACTGAAGTTTAGAAAAACAATTCATCCTCTACTCGCTGTCAGTTCTTCCCCTTTCATAACATTAATCAAATGTGATTGTTCATTCAAGAACAGAGACTGAAAATAAAAGACACAAAACACACAAAAAACCAAAACTAAATCAGCATAGACAAGCAAAGAGGCATTGTTTCTGTCCTTTACCCCATGCTATGTGTGCATACACAAGAAAAGGACTGACCCATATTTAATAAATGGCTGCTTTCGGGGGTGCATGTTGTTAGAAGAGATGCTTTGAGGTTATTCATGGACACTGTGGCTCTCAGTGTGCATGAGTGGCTGGCTGCAGGTCTGCTTGAGCATCTGATTGGCTTAGAGGTATGGAGACGTCTGTGTCCTAGCAGTGTTCGGCAAGTGAGTGGCCACAGCCAGGTCAAAAAAAAGGGAGGGAGTGTCCAAAATACCTTCCCATACACACTGAAATGTACACACGTGCACACAGACATTTAGTGTCTCTGCTGGATTTGCTTTCACATCTTTGAAGTGGTTTGACTGGTCCTTAATGCAGCTCTTTATTTGGTGAGTTTAAACTGCCTAAACTAGATACAAATTTATATATTAGATTTTTTTCAGTATTGTTACATGTTTATGTTTATAGACATGTATGTGACATATAGTGTATAATTACATACTGTGTTGCATTTTAATCACATTGGAGATATTTATTGTTATTTATTGTCAGATAAAAACAAGATACAAATCTTCCTCCACCAAACTGCATTTAAAATGCAATTAAAATCTTTTAGATATCTAACTAATGAACTTGATTAGCTATTTATAATTGTGCATGTAGAAATCAAATTTTATCAGTGTGTTTTATAGAAACTGGCCTTATTGTGTGACTGAATGGGCATAACAAAGCCGAAACAGCCTAGCCCTTGGAAGGTGCACTTGTCAGTGCGCTCCTAGTGTTGGTCCCAAGCCCTGATAAAAATGAAGGGTTACGTCAGGAAGGGCATCCAGCATAAAAAATGGGCAAGATCTGGTATACAGACCAGATCCATCGTTGCGAACCCAAAATATAGGAGCAACTCCAAATACAAGCCATTTCCAAACTTAACCTGCCTTAAATTTTATTATTATTGTAAGATATTCTCTGTACTGCTGTAGTACTTGCAGTATAGGTGAACTGAGCAGTAAATTGTGATTGCTCTTAATTTTGGTATGTTCTTGTCTTGGTGGCTATGGGTGGACTATACATAGTACTGGCCAGGAATTGTATCATTTTTACGTAATTCCTAGGGCGGCACGTGGCTAAATGGGTAGCACTGTCGTCTCACAGTGAGAAGGTCCTGGGTTCGATCCCCAGGTGGGGCGGTCTGCGTGTGTGGAGTTTGCATGTTCTCCCGGGAGCTCCGGTTTCCTCCCACAGTCCAAAGACATGACTGTGTTTGATATAACCTTGTGAACTGATGAATCTTGTGTAATGAGTAACTACCATTTCTGTTGTGGATGTAACCAAAGTTTAGAACAGGGCTTTAAAATCCTAATAAACAAACAAACTTCATTCCTAAACTTTGCTTTGTTAAGTTCATCTATACAGCATCTGACCTACTATTAACTTTTGTCTTGTTGAATGCATGTTTTAACAACCTGTTCATGTGTTTAACCTAGTCTTGTGCAGCCAGATGAGATTTCTTTTCATATTTCCAGAGGATTTTTAAATGTTGGCTATTAATTCCTGTGTAAATTTAAGTAAAATGTGAATTAAAATGTATAAGCAAAGAGTTTGGTTTAATTCTCTTAAATATTTTATCATGGGTGACAGCACACCACTTAGCTTAAATGCAAGTCGTAGTTTTCATTTTTTTTTTCATTCTTCAACTGTATAGTCAGCGAGGATCACCTTTATTTACTTTTACTTCCTATACAACGATTTATTCATGTTACAGTAGTATAATCTTACAGTACAGTAGTGTGTGATTTGGGATACAGGCTGCTTTAATTTTTATGGCCAGACAAAGGCATGTGGCTCTACGAAACCAGTGTTTTCCTGAAGGGGACAACTTGCAATATAATGACTGTGAACCCTTAAGAATAGCACGATTAACTCTCAGGGTCTGGACCATTTTCAGCTGTGTATATAATAGGCATGGGTCAGTTGTTGGCAGAACACTACATCAACCCATATGCTTCACGTACCTGCTTGTTTGTCTCTGTGTCCATTGAGTTTCCAGTTCCAGTGCAGTGTGTGCGTGAGAGTGTGTCTCCTGTTTCTTGGGGGTAGGCTTGAGTAAGGGGCTTTTGTAGACTAAAAGGTATGTTATTGTCTTGAAGCACCCTTCATTGCTAGGCAACCCAACTTTAAGATAGCGGCATCTCAGTTCTGCTGAAAGGGATCAAGTTCACTGCTCCCTTCCTCCACCTCCACACACACACACACACACTGGAGTTTTACAGAACTTCCATATAGTTTGCATACTAATGATAGTAGTTTTGTTATGTCTAGCAGTGGTTAAGGGAATAATCAGTCAGTGCTAATGCTAGCTGTTCTTTAATTGTTTGTGTGCAGACTTTGAGGAGCAGCTGTATGATAACAGGGTAACCGGACAAACGTTCCGGCACCCCTCCTCTCAGAGTTCAGAGGATACCTCCACTACGCTCAGCCAGTCACCCTCCTCACACAACAAGAAGCCTGAGTTTGTCTTCCTGGTAATTTTATTTTGAACAGTGTTTAGATTAACAAAAAAAAACATTCCATTCCATTTATTTTGTATTTGATGTTTTATTTAGTGTTTTTTCTTCTTTTTTAGTTTTATATACCAATATAAACCACTTAATATACCATTTTTATGTATAACAATGATTTTAAAAAACTCATCAATTATTAACACTAATTTATAAAAGTGTTTTTGCATTTTTTCTGATTTTCCTTTCAATCTAGTCGTATTCAATTACCCGATTGCATTTCACCTCCTGTAGTGCTGCAGACCTCCACTCCTGACCAAGTAGAGCCGCACCGACACATGCCCCTTCTGACACATGTGAGGTAGCTGACAGCTTCTTTACATCTGCATGAGGCGGGCTCATATGAAGAGCCGTATCACGCGTGGAGTGTCATGCGCTGATCACCATTATCCCCCGTCTCCATGCAGGTGCATGGTTAGGGTGCCCATCCTTCGAATGAGCCAATCATTGTCCATGTAGGTGCCATGTAGAGCTAAGATTTGAACTTATGAGTTCAAGATGTCAGCTCTGGTGTGCAAGTGTGTTTTACCGTGGTGCCACATGAGCGCCCCACAAAAGGGAATTCTCTTCTTATGGGTTTAGTTTGTGTAACAAATCACACTTTTCACCGGTGATCTCTACCAAACTACATCTGGGAAACGATTTGCATGTGGGGTACAAACTATACTGAAAACAAACACAGGCTGCACCCCCAAGCTTTATAAAAAACCCACCCTTTTTAACATCTGAAGGGTTAAAACATTTCAAACTGTAGTAAACAACAAATATCTTTGAAGCAAATGTTTCAGAAATAAACAAGCCTGATTCCGTTCACTCTGAGTTGGTCAAATGCACGGTTATATATTTTATTTTATTTTTTGAAATATTTTGTTTATGCATTTTCTCCCCTTTTTCTCCCTTTTAGCGCGTCCAATTGCCCTATTGCGTCATGCTTCCTCTCCACCAATGCCGATCCCTGCTCTGATTGAGGAGAACAAAGCTAACCCACGCCCCCTCCGACACGTGGGCAGCATGCCGTATGCATCTTATCACCTACACTTTGACGAGTGCAGTGCAGCTCAGCGTTGTGTATAGAGAGACACACCCTGAAAGCACTCTTTTCTCATCTCTGTGCAGGCACCATCAATCACCAAGCAGAGGTCGTAATTGCACCAGTGATGGGAGAGAGACCCCATTTGGCTTAGTCCCGCCCATATCTGAACAACGGGCCAATCATTGTTCATGTGGCCGCTCAGCCTTAGCCGACAGGCAGAGCTGAGATTCGATACGATGTATTCGAGATCCCAGCTCTGGTTCCAGAGTGTGTTTTTACCGCTGCGACACCTGAGCGGCCGTTTTATTCTGTTTTATGGGTAACAAAACAATATTTAGCTTCAATACAAATTGCTTGACTGTGGCTGCAAATTCCTTTGTCACCAATATATTCTGGCTGTATCATCCCATTAGACCAGGAAAAGCACGACCCTTCCACCTTCTGTCCAGAACTTCAAATCAACAAGAACAATATTTGTCATTAATTGAGTGTTTTAATGAATGTGGGGAATCACAATTCCTCCAAACTGAGCTTCTTAGGTGTTATAACATGACTAAACTCACTTCAGCTGATGCATTTGTCCTCTACTCTGTAGCCTGCGAACAAACAGGTCTGCGAGGATGAGACAACGTCATTAGGGATCCGGGCCCAGGACCCGGCTGCTTGCGGCTCAGACCGCTCCCTTCTGGGCTGGAATTCGTCAGTGGGGCCCCCTATAGCGGAAAAACCCTGCTGGCACCTAAATCGACACTCCTCTGCTCACCTTGTCCCCATCGATGTCACAGGTAACAAATGTTTGGCACATCCTCTAACTGCTTTTGTGATTTTTTGGTCATTTTGTAATTGTAGTTGACGATAAATCATTTTAGTATTTAGTAAGACAGTAGTGTTTTCTAGTAATTCATTTCTATGTATTTTAGCTTTTAATCAGATGATGCTCTTAGGATTTCCTACACACATCACATCAGCTTGTCCTTACATTGTTATCTGGTCCCATTTCCTTCTTCAGTTTGTATGTTGAAACTATTACTTGCACCACATGTCAAGTGTCTCCCATTCGTGGTCAGGTCACAAATACCAGCTACTTGTCATTACACCTAGCATTCCAGGGGTCTGTCTGAAAACCTGAGCTGCTTTGCTTCCCGCCTACCTAGCCAGCTAACTAAGTAGAGAGGATTCTAATAAGACAATGAAATTATAAGGCAGAATATTTAAATGCTAGCATGCTAGATTACATATCCCTCTAGCCCACTAGCATGCTAGCTAACATATCCCTCCATGTACCGAAAATGTTTGTCACTGACAAGCCCAAATTTGCAAATAAATGACACGTGCACACCTGTATATAAATGAAAAATCACTTAGAATGTATTTACATTTAAAAATAACATATCCACTGATCAGCCATAACATTAAAACCACCTCCTTGTTTCTACACTCACTGTCCATTTTATCAGCTCCACTTACCATATAGAAGCACTTTGTAGTTCTACAATTACTGACTGTAGTCCATCTGTTTCTCTGCATGCTTTTTTTTTTAGCCTGCTTTCACCCTGTTCTTCAGTGGTCAGGACCCCCAGAGGACCCCCACAGAGTAGGTATTATTTGGGTGGTGGATGATTCTCAGCACTGCAGTGACACTGACATGGTGGTGGTGTGTTAGTGTGTGTTGTGCTGGTATGAGTGGATCAGACACAGCAGCGCTGCTGAAGTTTTTAAATACCGTGTCCAGTCACTGTCCACTCTATTAGACACTCCTACCTAGTTGGTCCACCTTGTAGATGTAAAGTCAGAGACGATCGCTCATCTATTGCTGCTGTTTGAGTTGGTCATCTTCGAGACCTTCATCAGTGGTGAGGCGTTGTTGGCTGGATATATTTTTGGTTGGTGGACTATTCTCAGTCCAGCAGTGTCTTTTTCCACTCATACCAGCACAACACACACTAACACACCACCACCACAGCAGTGCTGAGAATAATCCACCACCCAAATAATACCTGCTCTGTAGTGGTCCTGTAGGGGGTATTGAAGAACAACATGAAAGGCAACTAACAAAGCATGCAGAGAAACAGATGGACTACAGTCAGTAATTGTAGAACTACAAAGTGCTTCTATATGGTAAGTGGAGCTGATAAAATGGACAGTGAGTGTAGAAACAAGGAGGTGGTTTTAATGTTATGGCTGATCGAGTGAGCGCATTTTATATGTGCATGTGAGTGTATGTATGCATACCTATATGTAGTCATAACTTACTAAAATTGCACAACACTAGCTTTATGCACTTATTGCACAGTGTATTGCACCCTTCTATTTTTTCTATTTTTGTCTCTACCTTAATGTTTTTATATTTATTAAAAATTATTTCTGTTGTGTTCTGATGTGACCAGGCAGTTATAACAAGCATTTTACTGTTAGTTATACCATGTATGACTTGTATATGACAAAGAAACTTCATTGGATTTGAAAGAAAGTTGTGCCACACTGAATGATAGAATTGCCCTCACCACTTAGAAATCATTAAATGCTCCCTCATTATTCACTCAGAATAAGGCTTGTTCTTGGGAGTGTGCACAAAGGATGACAAAATGCTGTCTATTTGTAGAGCTCACTAGGTTTTCAGACAAACCCTGGGTCTCTTTTGCAGTTATCTGTTTTCTGACTTCTCTCACTCCTCTTCCTTCCTGATCATCTGTTTATCTCACTGAGTTCTCGTCTTCCACTGGTCTCTCCTCCCCTTTAGTAGCTTTTTTTGGGATTATGCTTCTCTGTACATCTCCGATTTTACATTTTACATTTACATTTTCAGCATTTAGCAGACGCTTTTATCCAAAGCGACTTACACAATGAGCGGAACACGATGAGCAACTGAGGGTTAAGGGCCTTGCTCAGGGACCCAACAGTGGCAACTTGATGGTAGCCTGCTTTCATCAGGGGCTTGAACCGGGAACCTTCTGTTTACTAGTCCAGTACCTTAACCACTGAGCTATCACTGGCCCTTTTTAAGCCCTTAATACATTTTAAGGCGTATTGCAGTTGAGTAGGTCAGGCATGTAAACTCAGTTAATACCGTGTTTAGAAGTCTGGGGTCTAAATCCCAAAGAGGAGCCATTTCACTCCCTGCCCGCTGAAGAAAATGAACAGGTAGCTGTTGCCATGGTAATGCCCAGCTCTTCCTTTTTAGCTTGGTGAGGAGAAATAAACTGCAGAGAGAGAGAGTGAGCGAGAGAGTGAGAGAGGTAGTGAGGCAGACATATAGTAACAGCAAGGGTGGAGATTTAGCAAGAACATGTATTTTATAAATAAACATAGTTATAAATTTTTTTTTTATTTAGGTTTTTCTCAACATTTTCTAAGAGGACCACCATGGTGGATTTGTGTAATGAGTGTAGTGACAGCTGTGCTAAAATAGTATAAAAAATAGGACCACCTGCCTAATATGCTGTCAAAACAGCTCTGACCTGCTGAGACATGGACTCCTCAAGACAACTGAAGGAGTATTGTGGTATCTGGTACGAGAACAGCAGATTCTTTTACTACTGTACATGGCGAGGTGGGTCATTCTACAGTGCATCCTGCCATCTCTTCCACTATAATCTTGGGGGGGAAAAACAAGATTAACTGGACCAGTCAGCTTTCTTCTGTTGCTGCGATGTCCAGTTCGCATGCCTGCGTGCCCACTTTAGATTCTTTTAATAGTGGATAGTAGTCAACATGGACACTTTGACTGGCCTGTGACTACACAGCCCTCATATACAGAAAGTGTTTGATGCACTGTGTGTTTGATACACTGTGTGTTACGTCTGATAATGTAAGGAGCCTTGGTGTTGTCCTGGATAACCAACTGACCTTTTCTTCTCATGTAGCCAACATAACAAGATCGTGCCGGTTCCTCCTCTACAACATCAGAAAGATTCGGCCATTTCTCTCCATGGAAGCCACTCAGATTCTGGTCCTGTCACTTGTGATGTCAAGGCTGGACTACTGTGACTCCCTCCTGGCAGGTTCTCCCATGTCCACTATTAAACCCTTGCAACTCAATCAAAATGCAGCTGCCCGCCTGGTATTTAACCAACCTAAACACTGCCACATCACCCCACTACTGTGTTCTCTTCACTGGCTTCCTGTAGCTGCACACATTCAGTTTAAAACACTGATGCTTGCCTACAAAGACAAAAATGGACCAGCTCCAAGCTACCTTCGAGGTCCAATCAAACCCCACTCTGTACAACGCAACCTTCGAGCCACTAGTCTCGCTCGACTTGATCATCCACCCAGGACTTGAGGAAGAAACTTTTGGTAATATCAGGTTTTCACCAGATTTGGGTTCTTGAACTGTTGTCTACTTAAACTAGAGTAAGGTAATGTTTACTATGGAAGCACTTCTGTAAGTCACTCTGGATAAGAGCGTCTGCTAAATGCCAAAATGTAAATGTGACACATTCACCTCATCAACAGTATTGAAATTATCTGCAACATGAGCCACAGTAGCTTTTCTGTTGGTCCATACCAGACACCACATGTCATTTGGCATCAAGGAGTCTTGGCTGCTCAGCAACCTGTCTGCAGTTTGTAGCTTGTCCCTTTTTGGACCACTGTCAGTGAGTACTCCTTGCCTGTGAGCACCCTTCGCTGTTTGGATACATCCAGTCATCTGGCCATTACAATTTGCCTGTTATTAAAGTCATTCAGATCTTTTTGCCTTCTTGTATTTATACTCAACACATGTAACGTTTATGTACCATCAGCCCAACATTAAATATATCCCTGTGTGGTATGCACATTTTTAAGGGGTGGTTTTATGCTTTGGCTGAAAGGTGTATGTCCTATTTAACTTAACATAGCTGTTATCAACTGCAATGTTTGCTTTTTAGGCTTTTTACATGAATGTAGCAATTTATTTAGCTTTTTTTTATGGATCCCCAAATGTTGGCTGTTATTAACTGCTGAATATCGGTTGCCAGTTATTAATTAGGCAACATTTATATCTCAAGAAGAAATTGTTGAATGCTTGGGGATGTATGCGACTCTTGGTTTGAGTCAGACAAATCATTTGGGAAATAGGTGGGGTGAATATCAGACCCTTTTCTCAATCATTGTCCACTGTCTAGTGTCTTATTTCATTTTTCAATGCTCAGACAGCACCACCAAGTCACACGTCATGAGACATCTCATGCTGGCCATGCTTCTGTACATATTTCATCATTGCTGTACAGCGATCATGCAACATTTTGTAGTTTATGGTATTCTTATATTCTTAAAAATATAGGCTATAGCATATTAGCTGAGGTCAGGTGGTCATTAATCTCTGACCATATAACCAGTATTAGTAGTTGTATATTATTTTACAAATTTTTTGACAACGGTCTGTCATTTAGATTGAGAAGTGGTATCTCATGTCTTGCCTTAGGCCAGAGCTTTGATAAGCACGCCAGTGAACTCCAGGCCCCCTTTAAAACTGAAAAGGCGGTAAACCCAAAGACTGTTCGGCGACCAAGGAGTGTGATTGCAGGCCCTGATGTCACGCTTCACTGTCAAGGTGATGAATAGGAAGTTATTAAAAACGTTCTGAGTGGGACTAAGAACAAGAGGAAGTTAAAAAAGAGTCAATTTCTTAATTTCTTAACAAATATTTTCTTTTGGCATTGCTGGAAAAACATGTATGGGTCTTCATGCTTTGAGTAAAAACAAAAGGTATTTCTTAAATAAATATGTATGCTTGTTCTTGGTTTTTACTTTGTCTGTTTTTTTTTATCTCTCTTAGGTGATGGCAAGATTCTTGCAGTTGATTTGATACAAGGTGCCTGTTCTCCTGACTTTTCCCAGCCCAGATCTCTGGAGCCCACCACAGAGCATACAGGCGAGCAGCACATACCCTTACGCAAAACCCAGAGTGACCTTGAGCACAGCATCCCCGTATCCCCTAAAATGGACCATGCCACTCTAATGTGCCCCAGTCCTTCTTGGAATGGCCCAAAGGGTTCAACATTTTCTCCATCCTGGAATGACTCCTACAACTATGGTCTGACTCCAAATCAGGTTGCCAAGCATCCTTTGTCTAAACCTGGAATGTTATCACCAAATACTGGTGGAGGGAACCTCATCTGCCCTTCCCAGACCATCTCTGGTATGTCCATAAGCTCCGGGTCACATACCAGTTCCTTTACTTCTATCTCAGATCCTTCTGGACACACGGCACATGGAGTGACACATAACAATGTAATATATGTTAAGAAAAATGAGACTGATGGATCAGCTCTCAATCAAGGTACCGGTAATGGCCTTAATTGTGAACAAGAGAGGAGGTCAGCACGGTCCAACGCTTTCATGTTCCGTGAGCGTTCCCTTTCAACTCCAACAGATTCTTTATCACTCTGCTCAACAGATAACCTTTGTTGTCCAGTCGAGTCGGTGCCTGCGGTCCGAGAAGTTGAGAGCTATGCCCTGCTCTACCCGAGCAACAGCTCTGAGGATAATACCAGCACTGACAATGTCTCTGTAACAGCAGGGTCGGACTATTTCCCACAGAGTCGACTCAGGTCACGATCGCGGAGCATTTCACTGAAGAAGCAAAAAAAGAAGCCACCACCTCCAGTACGCAGTGTGTCCTTAGTAAAGAATTTGTCAGAGGCTGGTGGGATTGGGCTTCACCATCGTGAAGGACATATCAGAGATGGGAGACCCAAGAGTCTTTACATCCCTCGAGATCATAATTTACAGGATTCGTTTCAGCCCCAGTTCCTAATGGCAGCCAGACCAGATGAGGATACACACAGCAGTCTGGAGACAGCATCTGACAACACACCTCAAGCCCTTTACAGAGAAGGAGACCTGGCCTTTCCACCTCATTGGCAGCTAAATGAGTGGAAGTCCAATAATGACCCCTATCGTTCCTTATCAGGCTCCAGCACCGCCACAGGTACGACAGTGATTGAATGTATTAAGGTTCGTGGAAGTACAGAGTCTCTTAATTCACCGTCAACCTCTCGAGCCACTTCTCCTTCTCCACTTTCCATTGAAGCTGAGACTAAGGTCTTTCCCTATAGGCCTCCATGTCTTATGTCCCCCTCAAGTGGCTACTCTAGCCAGTCTGAAACGCCTACCCCAACTATTGCAAACAATGCAATCACTGGACCCACCCCAGCAGGGTGTAAGATGCGCCCAAAGATCCCGGAGAGGAAGTCCTCACTTCCAGCCACATCGCCTAAAGAGAAAGCTCGCTCTCGTCTATCCTTCGAGCTACCTGTGAATTCTCAGGTAGACTTGTCCTCTGTCAGACCCAAACCGAAAGCTAACCGAAGACACTCTGACACATCAACTACCAACAAACCAGGAAAACCGGGTTCTAGTCAGTCATCACAGCCCACAGTTACTACTACGGACCTTCGGAACATCAGACTCCGTTCAGTGAGTCGCTCAGAACTTGAGGACAGTCCAGATGGTTCCTCTGACATCATAGAGGAGGAGCAAGGACGTGATATAAGTCCTCCTGTCACCCCCTGTAGCTCTAAGCCACCCAAGCCACCAGTTGCAGTGAAGCCTCCACTTCCTAAACGACCCATGAACTTGGTTCTGAAGTCTCCAACATCTTCACCACAAGCTTATGAATCTCCACCATCTTCCCCCGTGAACCGGCCCATGCCTGTAGGAAATATCTACATGGTGGTAAAGAAACCCAAACCTAAGAGGTCACCTCAATCTTCAGCTAATCCATCTGCAGTCAGACCTCAAGAGAAGTCAAATCATCCACCCACTTATCCTGAACTTGACTTAGAACATGGGATACCAATTGAGGAAGACTTTATGTTTCTTAGAAATCCAGAAATAGAAGACAATACCTATAAGACTTTTCCTAGTCCAAGTGCCATTTTCTGTCCAGCAGAGTTCGACAAGAAGAAGCCCAAGGTGCCCCCACCAGTGCCCAAAAAGCCCAATGTCCTTCTCTTACCTTCCCCTACCTCACAAGTTCCAAGTAATGGTACAACAGAGAGGCAAGGTTTTCTACTGGACAGCGGTTCTCAATCACCATTAGGCCCACCACCATCTGAAGCTGAGGAGGCATCTTATCATGAAGATGACCAGGAAACCCCTGTAGACAAGGAGAATCATGAAGGTACTAAAAGCCACGTACAACATGAAAATCAAGGACACGTGGAAGCACTTGAAAATCAGCAAAGTTATGGTGCACCTGAGGACAGCTTTCCTACGGAGACTGAATATAATCAAGATAAACAGGCTTTCCCTGCAGAAGTAGTAACAGGTAGGTTATCTAAATGCATTTTCCTGAAAGATTTTCATACAAGCAGTTACACACAGTATTTGTTAAAAAAAATGTGCCCACAGAAACTCCACTGGAGGAAAATTGTGCTGCCAGTGACAAGATGGAACTCCACATATCTGAAGAGACAGATGATGATGTGTTAGTGCAGACACCTTCAACCCATACAACCGAGGACCTCTTCACCATCATACACAGGTCTTGCCAACAGTTTGCTTAAAAATGTTACCTCTAACCCACCACTGCTGAGATCTTGAGCTCTTGAGTTAGAATCTCAGCTCTGCTATCAGCCGGCTGGTCGCCTCCACAGACATGATTGACTATGTCTGAAGGGCTTCCTCATTACTGCAGGAATTGCAGCTTTTGCTGGCTGGTTGATGGCGCTTGCACAGAGACAGGGAAAACTAGTGATCGGTTTGGGGATCAGACTTTATTACATAGTACTAATCCCTGTGTGAACCTTCCTCGTGCAGGTGAAAAGAAGCGGTTGGCAGTTTTATAGGAAAGCATTGTACATCAGTGGCTTCTGACTAATGTCAAGAATTTGCTTATTTATGCTTTTTGAGCCCATAATCAAAATGAGTGTTATATGTAGGGCCTTACTAAATTCAAGGGTAAATTTGCTTAATTTCACGGACCTCGTTTTTCAAAAATTACAGATTTCATTTTTAAAGCAAAGTACCACATTTCACAGCAGTCATTAAATGTCCACTTACTGTGCACTCTATTAGACACTTCCACCTAGTTGGTCCACCTTGTAGATGTAAAGCCAGAGATGATCGCTTATCTATTGCTGCTGTTTGAGTTGGTTAGACAGGACGCTGCCCACAGTACGCTGTTGGCTGGATATATTTTTGGTTGGTGGACTATTCTCAGTTCAGCAGTGACAGTGAGGTGTTTAAAAACTCCTTCAGCATTGCTGTGTCTTATCCACTCATACCAGCACGACACACACTAACACACCACCACCATGTCAGTGTCACTGCAGTGCTTAGAATGATCCACCCCCCAAATAATACCTACTCTGTAGTGGTCCTGGGAGAGGAACCTGACCATTGAAGAACAGCATGAAAGGGGGCTAACAAAGCTTTCAGAGAAACAGATGGACTACAGTCAGTAATTGTAGAACTACAAAGTGCTCCTATATGGTAAGTGGAGCTGATAAAATGGACAGTGAGTGTAGAAACAAGGAGGTGGTTTTAATTTTATGGCTGATCGGTGTAAGGCACCGTCTCAAATATGAAAATACTTGACAATGTTTTGACACCCCCCCTCTTTGTCCACAGAATTGGTTGGGAGTTTTTCAAACTCAGTTACCCAAGTAGTGTTTTTAGCTGCTTTAGACTTTGACATCTTGGACTAACCAGTTGCTAACTGAATTGTCGTAGGATTGCTAGTGTAACAGACATTTCTGTGGTGTAGTGTGCTGACAATGTTTGAACTAGGTAGGGTCTAGTTATATGTTATGGCTTAATTTTAACCACGTCTTGTATAATCTAATGATGCATTTTTTCTCACCTAGATCTAAGAGGAAAGTCCTAGGTCGTAAGGAGCCGGTTGACTCGTTCGGTAGCCGCCAAAACCTTGTGTCCCCTGTAAAAAGCAGCGGCAGTGACATTCGAACACTGACCCTCGGCAGCACTCCGAGATCAAGCTCCAGAAACGAAAACTTTATGGCTCTTCTCCAGAAGAAGAGCAACAAGTCAAGCAGTGGAACCCGGGTCTCTGCCATGGAACTGCTAAAGAGCACAAACCCTCTCGCTCGTCGTGTCACTGAGTTTACTCAGTCTGACTCAGATGCTTAGACCGAACCATCTAAAACGACTCTACCTGACCAGTGATACATCCAATAGTGAACCGAACGCAGGGTCCAGTGATGACTTTTCCACTTAGCGCTCTACTCAGAATATCAATGGCCTCATTTCACAGGATGGCAAAAGATCTGTAGTAAAGTGCTTTTGAGTTTTAAAGACTGGCATTTCACATTTTCTCTGGTTGATGTATGTCACTGGGATCTGTTCATATGGAGGAATGGAACTGTGTTGATGTGAGGAGCCAAAAAAATGGGCTAAATGGGTGTTTTTTGGTCTCACTTATGGAAATATGTTAATATGCTTTACCAACCAGTGTTCATGGCCAAAATCACCAAAGCCCATTTTTAATATAATGGATCTTTTTGTGAAAAAGGAATGTAATGAAAGTGAAGGTTAAAGTGTTTCGGTCAGAAACAGAATGATTCCTTAATGGTTTCAAGGACAGTTTGGTGCCCCTTCAAACAAAGCACTTTTTTAATTACAAAATGTTATAAATCTTTCTTACCCCCAAAATATAGGTATAATCCACAATGTTTAGCCTAATGGAGTTTATATACTCTGTACAAATCTAAATATACAATATAAAGTGTAAATTCTATTCTTTGAAAATTGCCTACTGTGAGCATGTTTACAATACAGGGACTGAACATAGAACCACTTTATTGCAGTTCACTTTTGTGAAACCTATCTAGAAAATATATCCTCCCAATGAGATGATATTTGTATTTGGTGTCAAAGTTCCATATATAAGATAAAACCAACACAATGCAGATTATATGGAAGTACCAAATGAGAGTAGAGGTGGAAATAGAAGATCCATGACTAGTCAGAAATTATAGGCAAAAAGTCGTGTGATGTTTGATCCTGGCTGTCCATTTTGTGGAACTTCCTAGTGGAAAGAATCAGAGAAAGGACTGAGGTTCTGCATACTGCTCCGTCCAACACTACAAAGGTGGAATTGTGGCTGCAGTGTGTATAGAACATTTTATCTATGCTCATAATGCGTTTTGTCACTCACAATACGGCCATTTCATACTATGCATTGGGGCTGTATGTACTGCTTCTCTGCCTGTACAGGCGAGCTAGTGGTGAATGCCCAGGAATGTCAGGAAGAGGGAGCAATGCTCAATTTTTTGTTTACTTGCATTTTTTGTATAGTCATCACACGTCACATCAAAGAAGGAATTGAAGGACCAAAGGGTGTAATACAGGACTGCTTAAAGAACGTTCAAATATACATGTAATGTATGAAGAAAACCATTTGGCAAGCATCTGCCATGAAGACTTCATTCCACTTCTTATGTGTGACTGTGCTTCTCTGGCTCACAATCAGAATCAAGAAACCTGGTGCTATTGAGCCAGTGCACCCCCTGCAGTCCAGGAGGGAAAGCGTACATACCTGTATAGAGAATCTGACTCTCCTGAACAACTGAGGATGAAGATCGAATATGAATTTTCTTATATTGTTTTTTTCAGGTATTCTCATAGCATCTACATATAACATCAAGAGAATACAAAGTATTACAATAGTGTGTGATGCTTGTTTTACCTATTTAGTGAATGAAAAAACAACCAGTGTTTGTTTGCCTTGTAGCCCGGCGTCAAGCCTGTGTTTTTTTTTTTTTTTTATTTCTTGGAAATGCACTTCTGTAGAAATATTCAGAGTTTCTTTTTGTCCTTTTATGAATACTTCTATAAGATTACTCTTGTGTACTCTGTGCTGCATCTCTTTATGCTAAATTATAGTCTCATATTTTTTTCAAACATTTTTAGAGTTTTCAAAGGGAGGGTTAAAGGGAGTGGGAAAAAGAGAAGGTGATAATGCCAATCCTTACCAAGGTATTTAAAAACAGTGCTTTAAAAGCATTGTTTTAATTAATTTAGCTTCTAACCCTGTATTCACAGTAGAGAGTGACAGCATAGCAGGCAGCTGTTCATTTCTATTGTGAGCATAGTACAGAACTATAATTCCAACAACAGTGGCAAGTGTCATTTTAAGCAAATTAATATGCTATTGTGACAGATCCAAGTGACCAACACACAAATAGTCCAGCTGTATGTGTTTACTTGCTTTTTGCACCCTGCTACATCCTTATTTCGGACAAGAGCTCTGCCTTATCCACAGGATGCAGAACAATTGTGGCATTGCAAGCCCCCATGGCAAAAGCTGAACAAACCTCAACTTTATGCAAATAATTTTATCTGCTGCATTGTGTCCCAAGCATTTTAAAACTAAATACATTTAATCTGACATAAACAGACGCAAAAATGAAAAACACAGACAGGTCCACCAGCTATTCCAGAATCTTTCTATTCCTACCAACCATGATTATGATTATATAATAACCACCAGCACCGAGTTTCTGAACTCCTGGGTTTGAAACTCGGTGTTGCCTCCGGTCCACTGGGTGCCATCTAGCGGGCATAATTGGCAGTGCCTGCAGCAGATACCGATTGGCCACCGTATCTGCAGGGTGGGGGCCGGACTATGTGTGGGTGGGTGGGTCTTCATACGCTGTGTAAAGACCCTGATTGGCAGAAGAGAGACGCCTGTGCAGAAAGCAGGGGCGAGAAGAGAGCGACGTGCTCTCCTTGGATGCAATCTGGTATCTCTGGTAGCAGCGGAAGACAAAATTGAGTGTGATAAATCGGGAGGAAAATTGGGAGAAAATGCATTTAAAAAAATTATTATATAATAATCATAATCCATAATTTTTTTACTCTTTTGCCATCTTTGTAAATGCAATTCTTACCTCCTAAAATTTATCTGTGGGACCAAATTAAGTTCTACATGTAAATAAAATACTCTACCTTGGGTATTTAGTGGCAATTTGTCTCACTTGCTGACCTGTCTGAATCAGTTGTTAGCAAGCTAAGCTACCTCTGTAAATAATGTAAATAATAAAATGCACAGTAAGAGACAGCTACACCATCTGTTTTAAGCTTGCATCTGACTGTTAGTTTGGGTTAGATTATAGAGCATAAATCTTGCTATAGTAAGCAGTTCCTCTGTTTTTAGTTATTGAGCTGCATTTAGTTGCCACGTTTGGAGCTCATACATAACAACTTTAAATGCTTTTATTTTCTCATGGCTTTTAATTCAATAATAATAATAATTTAAACAAAAGTGTGTATGCTCTCAAGGAACAATAGCAACAGCTTGTTACTGACTAGTGTGAATGCAGGGTCAGACAGTACATACAGAATAACCTATTACAGACATTTACAAACTACAGTGACCTAATGACCTACAACAGTGACATATGAATTGCTTTATATGAAGGAAAAAAGTGAAAACATGCTGTTATTCTGTGTTTCTGTTTTATTACAGCACCCACAAAAACTTGTTTTCATATCCCCTTCCCCAAAAGAAAAAAGACAAGCCCACAAAGTAAGGCACAATTTCCTCAAAACCTTGTACACTGCTAAAAAAAATTAAGATAACACTTAAATCACACATTGGATTTTGACAAACAAAAAGATAAAGTTAAAAATCTTCACTAATGTAAATTGTGTAATTTGTTGAGAAGAAATTGGATGAAATCAAAGTAAAAGGGAAATCACAAGCTGATCCTGCCAACCATGCTGCTCTCCAATTCCAATTAAGCTGCAGGCTGTTGGGCTGTAAGCAAGGTCCCACTAGAGGATGTCAGACCCTGTGTGTGCCACCCTCATGGAGTCTGTTTCTAACAGTTTGGTCAGAAACATGCACACCAGTAGGTCGCTGGAGTTCATTTCGTAGGGCTCTGGTTGTGCTCCTCCTGTTCCTCCTCTCAAAAGGGAGCAGATGCTGGGTTGACCGAGACTGTACTGAGAGACACAGCAAACCTTCTTGTGACAGCATGTATGGATGTGCCATCCTGGAGGAGCTGGACTATCTGCAGGCTGAATGGGGTGCTACCAGTAGTAACAAGGACACTAGCAAAACAAAAAACTAGAGAAAAATCAGTCAGGAAAATAATTATCTGTGGCCAAACCTAGTGTAAAACCATTCCCTTTTTGGTGGTTATCTTCCTGTTGCCTTTCCAGTGCACCTGTTGTCACTTTTATTTGCACTAAGCCAGGATAAAATTGTTTCATAATTACTTATGTCTCTTACCTGGGCAGGTTGATCCCTGAAATTTAATTGACTTGGTGTTATAATGTGATGATTAGATGTTCCCTTATTTTTTAAGCAGTGTATGATTGGCTTATATATTGTAAAGAGTGACAGTTGTTTGGCAAAAAGTGACATTCATTTTGCCAGTGCCAAATTGAAAAACCAATACCTGTACAGAATGTTATATTAGAATACAGCTTTCTTATATTTAACAAAGACATGAATATGAAATGTAAAATATGACAGTTATAGTATTACAGATCAAAGTAATCCTCCTCGCTGAACGGAGTCTGACGGAATGCCAAAACAGAAAAGCTTTAAGATATATAAAACATAGAATATATCAAATTGCCCCTTGTGTTTGGGATTAAAACAGTTGGGACTAAGGAAAGAAAATATGGGAAATTATATTTTTGTTATTCTATCATTGAAAAGACATATACTATAAAACTCTGCATATTATGAACTTTACTTTCCAGCAGTAAGGATATGTAGCTATGAGCTCTCCATGGAGCTATGTCCTGCATATGTGCTACAAAGTTACATGATAAAATAAATTATTTTTCTTGCATAAACACTCTTGTAGTCTTTAATATTGTTAATATTGTTCAGTGGCAAAGTAAGTTTTTTATTTAATCTTTTCACCAAAGTACTGTATTTGTTTAAGCTGAATGGTAACATGCTACACGTGCTTAGTTATGTTCCTTATATATATATATATATATATATATATATATATATATATATATATATATATATATATATACTTTTACAGTTAAGGGAAATATGTAGATTTTAGCAATATTGTTTCCCCCCAATAACTGTTGTGTTGGGAATACCTGTTTTTTAAATAGGATTTTAAGGTCATGTTTTACACTTTGGTTACATTCAGGACAGGTAGTTACAGGTTACACATGATTTAAAAATTAATTGTTGAACACTGTCACAGGTAATGTTTACATTTACATTTTCAGCATTTAGCAGACACTGTTATCCAAAGCAACTTGCAGTACTGTGACAGAACACAGTCTAAGCAATTGAGGGTTAAGGGCCTTGCTCAAGGGCCCAACAGCAACCTGGCAGTGGTGAGGTTTTAACCGGCAATGTTCTGATTACTGGACCAACACCTTAAACACTAGGTTTTAGCTGCCCTAAACTTACAGTACAGTTACAGTATACAATCTGAGCAATTGAGGGTTAAGGGCCTTGCTCAAGGACCCAACAGTAGCAACCTGGCAGTGGTGGGGCTTGAACCAGCATCCTTCTGATTATTAGTCCAGTACCTTAATCACTAGGCTACGGTTTGCCCCGTTGTATCTCCAATTCACCTAACTTACATGTCTTTGGACTGTGGGTGAAAACTCTTACAGACACTGGGAGAACATGCAAACCACACAGAAAGGATCTAAATGGGCTTCAACCCCTGGACCTTCTTACTGTGAGGCTTGCCTGTGTTGGGAATGTAGTACACTACGCACTTTGACCATGTAAAGTCAGTGTATTTGGTGAAAATGAAGTCCGTTTTGTCTTTATCTAGTGTTTCAATTTAAAAAAAATTCAAGACAGACTAATTAATGTGGGTTTAAAATGGATCTAAATCATTAAAGACTGTGACAACATTAAATTACAGAACTGATGAAATTCAAGAATGGGGCCCATGGCCGGGGGGGCCTCCACGACATTAACTCAACCCCCCCACCGCACTGCCCCCCATTGGTTGCACTCGCCTGGTCGTTATTATTATATTACAATATTGTAGCGGCGCTATGTGAGTGACATTCAGCTCAGCCAATCACAATGCAGCACCCGGTTTATATACGTGCGTTCGGACTTTCTGCGCTTAGTTTTGTATATGAGACTCGCCGTGTGGTCCCAGCATTGAAGTTCGGGTGCTGGAGCTAGGCAGTGTAAAGTTTTGTAACGCTCATTTAAGTCCTGACTACACAGTTAAAGTGAAGTCTACCTTGTCGTGTGCCTTTATTCCCACAAATAAGTAAAATATTAAAATAACTAAAAGACAATGAAATATCAGAATACATGTAATCAAAATACACAGTGAGTGTACAGCAAGGGTTAACGTTACTAGACCAATTTTGAGGGGTCCCAAATTTTTATTTATTTATTTTTTTTTGCACTGGGGCCCATGAGCTCCTAGTTACGCCACTGGAATTGATAAAAAGAATTAAAACGTAAGTCAATAAAAAATATGAGGATGTGGCGCCCTCTTATGGTGGAAATGTATGAGTTAATAAAAATAAGGACGCTGCTCTCTTATTCCTCTACTCGCCTGACTTTTGCCATAAATGAGCTAATTATGATGCCATGCAGGAAAATATACATACATGTACACGATAATATCTCTATTTGCTGTAAATATTAACACGTCTTCCTGTTTAAAACAGCATTTTAATACTACACACTGACCAATTTTTTTACCCATCATCTGGCAGTATCTGGTGCTACATACTTTTTAATACTTGCTAAATAATACCACGAATATTTTATCAAAATTCGTAATTTTTTTGTGAAATGATGGTATTGTTATAAAAAATAACTATGATTATTATGTAATCACTGGTGACCATGATCATTTTTGAGCTAGGCTAACAAATCAATGCAGTGTTGCCAACTCCTCAGTAAGGAAGTTGTAGAAGAGAGGAATAACGTTGTGGGAGAGACAAAAAGTGAGTAAAAAAAACACCCTAAATACACTATATTGCCAAAAGTATTCACTCACCCATCCAAACCATTGAATCCAGGTGTTCCAATCACTTCCATGGCCACAGGTGTATAAAACCAAGCACCTAGGCATGCAGACTGCTTCTACAAACATTTGTGAAAGAATGGGTCGCTCTCAGGAGCTCAGTGAATTTCAGTGTGGTATTGTGATAGGATGCCACCTGTGCAACAAGTCCTCTCGTGATATTTCCTCGCTACTAAATATTCCACAGTCACCTGTCAGTGGTATTATAACAAAGTGGAAGCGATTGGGAACGACAGCAACTCAGCCACAAAGTGGTAGGCCACGTAAAATGACAGAGCGGGGTCAGCGAATGCTGAGGTGCATAGTGCGCAGAGGTCGCCAACTTTCTGCAGTCAATCGCTACAGACCTCCAAACTTCATGTGGCCTTCAGATTAGCTCAGGAACAGTGTGTAGAGAGCTTCATGGAATGGGTTTTCATGGCCAAACAGCTGCATCCAAGCCTTACATCACCAAGCGCAATGCAAAGCGTCTGATGCAGTGGTGTAAAGTGGAAACACCACATCTGTGGACTCATCGAGGAGGAGGCTGAAACTTTAGTCACCAACATCTGCGACCAACTTTTTTAGAAAGTATGGTGCTAGAACACCATTAATCATTTTCATGCACTTTGTCCTGTACATTTTGAAGTGAGCAGCAGTGGTTTCCCAATATGATCACATGCCAGCATGGAACAGTGTTCAGCAATAGCTAATGCCATGGTGGCTTCAGCCTTTTTTGCAGAGTCATTTTTTTACTCATTAATGACAGCTTGCTTTGAATGAAACTGTTATAAGGCTTTGCCTTGTGAGTATGTTTTTGAGTCGTCATGTGTTTAAAAAAAAAAAAATATTTTCCCCTTTTTTCTCCCCCTTTTAGCGCATCCAATTGTTCAATTTGCATCATGCTTCCTCTCTGTCTATGCCGAACCCTGCCCTGACCGAGGAGATCGAAGCTAACCAACATCCTCTCCAAAACACTGGCAGCAGCCGGATGCATCTTTGCCACCCACACATTGATGAGTTTGGTGCCACCTAGTGTTGCATGTGGAGAGACACACCCTAAGGGCACTCTTTCCTCATCACTTGTGTAGGCGCCTCTTAATCAGCCGGCAGAGGTCGCAATCGCATTCTGACAGAGAGAGACCCACCCCCTCCGGTCTCCAATCCCACCCCCCCACCTGAACAACAGGCCAATCGTTGTTCATATAGCCGCCCAGCCTTCGACCGGCTGAAGGCAGAGCTGGATTAGAAACGACGCGCTTTTTTTTTACCGCTGCGCCACCTGAGCGGCAACCGTCATGTGTTTTTTGTGGTGTAGAAATCAGCGTTACAATTCAGGCAGTATGCCCGTGTATCGTTCCTTCTGCTTTCAGGTCATCCTGCATGAGTGTCTGCAGGTTTCTCTCCTACCTTCTTTTCATTAGTCTGAGAGCAGGTTGTGGAATCTTGCGTGGTGCTCCTGTACAGGGACCATTTGTGGTTCTGTGAACTTTCCACTTGTAGATGATGGAACCAGTTGCACTGACAGGGATGCTGAAGGCTTTGCTGCAACTCTGGAGCTTTTTCCATTTAAGAGGTTCATCATTTTATCTCCTTCCATAAGGTTCAACAAAATTGATATTCACTGTGTAGAATCTTCTCAACGAATCACGTTTTTTAATAATGAAACTAAATGCAATTTTTGCCACAACCTTATGCTTGCATGTGAGGCATTAATATCTAGTTTTATTAATAACTTGTTTTATTTTTATGTAGCCTTTACATTTTTACTTGTCTACACTGTGACTGAATACTTTTAAAAGTTTACTTTAAGTTTAAGTTTACTTAAAACTTTACATTTTTGGTATTTATACTTTTATACACTGCCTGACCAAAAAAGTCGCTTACTAATATTTCCGATGGTAGAGTTGAACCATTCGCAAAGTCTCCAGCACATCTCAAAGACCTTTAATAGGGTTAAAATAATTATAAATTATAGATTTAAATAACGTTAAATCTGGATTCTGTGGTGACTAGTTAATGTGTAAAAATAATTCCTTCCTGAATCTTGGCATTGTCATCCTGGAATTTGTCTATGTTATCAAGAAAAAAAATCCACTGAAGGAAGTACATTCAGTACATTCAGGTCGGCACTGACTTAATTTTATTGCCACATAACTCATCTCACATATTTTTTCTTCTTATTTATAGACACAAAAGTCATGGTGTGTAAATGTAAAGAATAAGATAAACTAAAGAGTTTTTAATAATTTGACTATTGAAACTGTATCGTATTGTGGTGAAGACATGATGATACAGATCAGATTTTTTATGTCAGATACAGTGGTGTTTGGGTGTTGAAGCTAAATTACAGTTGCCCACTTTCACTGGTATGCAGTGATTGAATCCCCAGCTGTGCTATCAGCCAGATGTGTTGCAGTAATTTCAGGGAAGCCAGACCCACATAGGCCTAAGGGATGGGAACAGGATTAACCGTGGGCTTTTGTGGTTAGATCAGCTGCTATAACCTGATCTCAGGAGTCAGTGGGTAAGCGATGCCATTAAAACTGACTGGTGCACTATCTGGGTTGTATTCAATTGAGATGATGAAGCAGAATTGACATTATGTGCATGACAAGGATACACAGACATTACTTTATACCAAGTGTTTATTGCTGCTCCTGCCCTTTGGAATTCTTTTCCTAAAACATATTCAAGATTATTCTGATATAGTAATTTAAATCACTGATTAAGACTCACTTGTTTAAAACTGCTTTTAGCCTGTTGCTATTGTTTTTTGTTGTGCTCCTGATTTTGTATCTTTTGTAAAGCGTCTTTGAGTATTCTGGAAAGCGCTCCACAAAATAAATGTATTTTAATTATTAATAAGAGTTAAAGCTTTGTGCCTGTGTTCTTCTTTTGTATTAATTTGTACCTAATCAGTAAAAAGCTCTTCATCATTTGATTAGATTCTCTAAAAGAATCTACTGTGAGAAATGACAAACACAATTCCTTCACCAACGTTCATGTAAACAAACTTTATTAAAAGGAATGATGCAGAGAAGAAACCAGATGGTCCAAGATCAGTGCTTGAACCCCCAGTGAGCAGCCGAAGCCTTCAGTGGCAAGGAAAAACTCCCTCAGAGCTTTGAGGAAGAAACCTTGAGAGGAACCGAGGCTCAGTAGGGGGAGCCCATCCTCCTCTGGCTGGCACTGCGAGATGAAACACAGCTAAAACACCTGGGTGCTTGGTCCTGGCTTGTAGATATGATATTAACATCTTCAGCTAGATCGTTGTCTCCATTGCGCATGATGTCTTCATAATTTTTTAACCATGGAGTTCTGTTCTGCCCCCTAGTGAAAATAATTTACTCCTCCAGATGTACAAAAGTGCCACAGATTAGAACAATGCTGAGTAGGTACATGTCAAAGATATGTTGGTGCTGAGGTGACTAACGACGCTCTGCTTGGAGTGTTGAAGTGAGAATCCTGGTGTGGGAGGAGCCCAAAATCTATGAAGATGAAGCTCAGCTCACACAATCCCAGTATTCGTTTTGTAATCCAACACCTAAACTGTTGAACTAAGAATCCTGTTATGGGAGGAGCCCAGCATCTATAAAGATGAAGCTCAGCTCACACAATCCCAGTATTCGTTTTGTAATCCAACACCTAAACTGTTGAACTAAGAATCCTGTTATGGGAGGAGCCCAGCATCTATAAAGATGAAGCTCAGCTCACACAATCCCAGTATTCGTTTTGTAATCCAACACCTAAGCTGTTGAACTGAGAATCCTGTCATGGGAGGAGCCCAACATCTAAAAAGATGAGGCTCAGCTCACCACAATCCAACTCCACTCTTCTCGTTCAGTGATTCTAGCAACCAACAGTTCTCTACAGAAACACCAAGAACCACAGACTCTGGTATAGTAAAGATGGAACCAAAAAGTCTGTGGAACACCAATCATACCCTTCACCGAGTAGTTTAAAGACAGTGGCACAGTAAGTAGAACCATAGTAGGATTGAAGCAAAGACCATTAAGTGTTACGGGGTCACATTGGTGGAGGGTTTTAGCCACACCTTTTGTTCTTTTCTTATTGGTGCACGGGGCTTAAGTAGTCTAATCACGAGCACTATATATAGAAGTGGTGTGGGAATCCTTGTTGCCAGTTGGTCTCGTTAGGTCGTCGGACTAGAGCATTCTTAGTAGATCCCTGTTCCTATTTTGTTGAGCCTTTACCTCGGCTGTGTTTATTCTGTTTGTTGCAGGTGGGAGCGGTCCAGGCGATACTGGAGATTGGGACACTTACGTTTTAGAAGCCCTGGAACCGACTCCGTTCGTCTGGACATGTGTTATGTGCTTATGAACATTAACTTCCTTTACTTACGCTGTAGTATTTTGTTACATTGCTGATTGTAGTTTGGGGTACTGGTATTAAAACCCTCTTTCATTGATTTCTGTTTCTGAGCTTGATTTCCCGAGTAGTGGTTCCAAACTAACCTCTAGGGGTTGTTTGAATCCCCATAACAGTACCAACTGGCCCATTATGGAACCCTCGGGAAATCAGCCCGGATCAGATCCCGTTGCGCCCGCGTTTCCACCCGGAGCTAATTCCCAAGACCCAACAATGGCGTCCCTCGTGGAGAGCAACCGTGAGATCGTACGTTTCGTGTCGGATCTGGCACGTCAGGTGCAACGTATCTCGGAAGCCATCGCGGCACCTGCCCCCCCGTTTCCATCTCCGTCACGACCGGCTTCGTCGGGAATTTTCACGGCCGACGCTGTTCCGCTACCTGCCGACTCACCTCAGGTTCGTACCGATTCCGTTACGGTTCATCCTGAACCCTATTTCGGTGACCTAGATAAGTGCCGTGGTTTTGTGTACCAATGTGAATTGGTGTTTGGTATCCGTCCCTCCGGTTTCCCCACCGATGTGCACAAGATCACTTACATTATTGGTTTATTGCGTGGTCGGGCGCTCGCATGGGCGGAGGCTTCACAATCCACCGCTTCTCCGGCGGTTTGTACCTACCAAGCGTTCTTACAGCGTTTTTTAGCGGTTTTTGATAAACCTGAACGTGCTGGCGACGCGGACGATAGATTATTAGATCTTCGTCAGGGTAATAAGTCGGTGGCAGAATTCGCGGTGGATTTTGTTACCATTTCGGCCGATGCAGGGTGGAATGACACCGCCCTCAAGGCAGTGTTTAGACGGGCCTTGAATCCTCACATCCGGACTCAATTGGCCAACAGGGAGAAGCCTAACTCTCTCCAAGAACTGATAGACCTGGCCATTCGTCTGGATGGGATGACTCAGGGGGGGGCACTTCAGACCGGGGGGCTTAGAGCGGAATCTCCTAGTGGGGGGGTACCTATAGGTAGAAGGGGCACTTCATTCTCTCCCAGATCCTTGGAGGTACACGAGCCCATGCAACTGGGTAAGACCCAGATCACTGAAAGGCGGGCCCAATCCCCTCACAAGGATGGGACGTGCCGCTTCTGTGGTCAGAAGGGTCATTGGGCTGCCTGGTGTCCTAATCGGTCAAAAGATCAGGCTCGACCGTGAATTACGGGGCATGGTCGAGCCGAATCCCTACTAACCGTGTTCCCCGTTGTAATATAACTATCTCCCTGCACACCAGTAAGGGAAGATTCTCTTCTCGGGCACTGATAGACTCTGGTTCAGAGGAGAATTTGATTGACGCCAAGTTTGCAGTTAGTTTGGGTTGCAAACTGGTAAGGTTAGAGGTTCCCTTAAGCACTATCGCAGTGGATGGACGTAGATTAACTCATATTACGCACCGCACAGTTCCTGTTTGGATGACAGTGAAGCAGACTCATAAAGAGATGATCTGTTTTTCTGTTTTTCTTTCTCCTGACACACCAGTGATTCTTGGGCATCCGTGGCTGCGTACTCATAACCCTCAGTTCGATTGGGGCAAGGGGCGAATTACTTCGTGGGGCCGGGAATGTCTATCTCGGTGTCTACGTTCGGACGAAGGGAAGAAGGTGGCGTCGCTTAGGGTCTCTACTGACTTAACTAATGTTCCATCCATTTATCACGATCTCAAGGAAGTCTTTTCTAAAGACAATGCCTGTCAGTTACCACCACACCGCAGTTACGATTGTGCTATTGACCTCCTCCCGGGCGCACCACTCCCCAAGAGCAAGTCTTTTCGATTGTCAATTCCCGAACGGAAGGCTATGGACACCTACGTTGCGGATTGTCTCGCTACGGGTCTCATACGTGCCTCTTCGTCGCCACTGGGGGCGGGATTTTTTTTTATTGAAAAGAAGGACAAGTCCTTACGGCCTTGCATTGATTACCGGGGGTTGAATAAGATTACTATTCGTAATAAGTACCCCTTACCCCTCATCTCTACGGTGTTCGAATCCGTGCAAGGGGCGGTAATTTTTTCTAAATTGGACCTTCGGAACGCTTATCATTTGGTCCGGATTAGACAGGGCGACGAGTGGAAGACGGCATTTAACACACCTAGTGGGCACTACGAATATTGCGTGGTCCCGTTTGGTCTCACTAACGCACCTGCCGTGTTTCAAAATTTAGTTAATGACGTTCTAAGGGATTTCCTTGACCATTTTGTGTTTGTCTATCTGGACGATATTCTCATTTTTTCGCGTTCAGTTCAAGAGCACCTTGCACATGTCCGGCAGGTCCTGACTCGACTTTTAGAAAATCAGCTATTTGTAAAGGCTGAGAAGTGCGAGTTCCACAAGGACTCAATTTCCTTCCTAGGATTTATAATCCAGGCCAATAGTATTAAGGCGGATCCAGAGAAGATTCGGGCGATTCGTGAATGGAGGGTGCCCTCTTCTCGTACTGAACTTCAGCGTTTTTTAGGTTTTGCGAACTTTTACAGGAAGTTCATTAAGGGGTATAGCAATATAGCTAACCCTTTGACGACCCTCACCTCGACGAAGAGACAATTCAAGTGGACCAGAGAGGCTCAAGACGCGTTCGAGGACTTGAAGGACCGATTCACGTCCGCCCCGATCCTGGCTCAACCGGACCCATCCTTGCAATTCGTGGTTGAAGTGGATGCCTCCAACACGGGAGTGGGAGCTGTTCTTTCCCAACGTTCGGGTAAGGAAAGTCGTCTCCACCCATGCGCTTTTTTCTCCAGGAAGCTATCACCGGCCGAGAAGAATTATGACATCGGCAACCGGGAGCTATTGGCAGTTAAGATGGCCCTGGAGGAATGGAGACATTGGTTGGAGGGGGCAGAGAAACCGTTTGTGGTCTGGACCGATCACAAGAATCTGTCCTATGTGCAGACGGCCAAGAGACTGAACTCCAGATTGGCAAGGTGGGCGTTATTTTTTGATCGATTTAATTTTATCCTCACCTATCGTCCAGGCACCAAGAACACTAAGCCAGACGCTCTTTCGAGACTCCATCCGGGGGCGGAGGACACAGACGCAGAGGGGTCCGTACTTCCGACGGCTCGAGTGATCGCTGGGGTCTCTTGGGGGCTTCGTCGATCCATCGAGAGGGCCCTACGCGCTGACCCTGACCCGGGCACAGGACCGTCCAACCGCCAGTTTGTGCCTACAACAGCCAGATCGGAGGTACTGAAATGGACGCACGACTCCAAATTCGCCTGCCATCCGGGGGTGGCCAGGACGGAAGATTTGGTTCGGAGACATTTCTGGTGGCCTTCCTTGTCTACTGACGTGAGGGAGTTCGTCACAGCATGCCCCGTCTGCGCCCGCAACAAGGCGTCTCATGCACCACCTGCGGGGTTGGTTCAGCCTCTGCCGATTCCAGGGCGGCCCTGGTCCCACATAGCTCTGGATTTTATCACAGGACTTCCACCGTCGAACGGTAAGACTGTGATTTTAAATGTGGTGGATCGGTTTTCCAAGACTATCAGACTGTTTGCTTTACCTAAACTCCCTTCCGCGCTGGAAACAGCCACTTTGGTATTTGACAATGTTTTTAAGGTCCACGGGATTCCCGCGGACATTGTGTCGGACAGAGGACCACAGTTCGTGTCACAGGTCTGGAGAGCCTTTTGCAAGGCATTGGGGGCGTCGGTCAGCCTTTCGTCGGGGTTCCACCCGCAGTCTAATGGTCAGACGGAAAGGGCTAACCAGGAGGTGGAGACTGCGCTGCGCTGTGTAGCCGCTCAACACCCTAACAGCTGGAGCAAGTTCTTGTCCTGGGCGGAGTACGCTCACAACACGGCACGAAGCGCAGCCACAGGAAGGTCGCCGTTCGAGGCCGCTTTGGGTTATCTTCCACCATTATTTCCGGAGGGCGAGGTGGACATAGCAGTCCCATCAGTAGCTCATCACATGAGGAGGTGTAGGAAGATGTGGAGGAACACGCGCATCGCTCTCCGCCAAGCCCAAGCGACCACGGTCATCTCCGGGAATAGACGGCGACGGCCGAGCCCGCTGTACAAGGTGGGACAACTAGTTTGGTTATCCTCTAAAAACATTCCTTTAAGGGTGGAATCTAACAAACTAGCCCCCCGATTTATTGGTCCTTATCCCATTACTCGTGTCATCAGTTCATCGGCAATTCGGCTTAAGCTTCCTCGCCACATGAAGATTCATCCCACATTCCATGTGTCCCACATTAAACCGGTGCTGCATTCTCCACTTAATTCTTCCCCGAATGAGACACCAGGACCTCGATTAGTGGAGAATCAACCCGCCTACACGGTGCGCCGGCTGCTGGACTCCAGGAGACGGGGCAGGGGGATCCAGTTCCTCGTCGACTGGCAGGGGTACGGACCGGAGGAACGTTGCTGGGTGCCGAGATCTGCCATCCTCGACCCTTCGCTCATCCAACAGTTTCGGAGAGAGTTCCCGGGCAAGTTGGTTAGGGTGCCGAGAGACACCCGTTAAGGGGGGGGTACTGTTACGGGGTCACATTGGTGGAGGGTTTTAGCCACACCTTTTGTTCTTTTCTTATTGGTGCACGGGGCTTAAGTAGTCTAATCACGAGCACTATATATAGAAGTGGTGTGGGAATCCTTGTTGCCAGTTGGTCTCGTTAGGTCGTCGGACTAGAGCATTCTTAGTAGATCCCTGTTCCTATTTTGTTGAGCCTTTACCTCGGCTGTGTTTATTCTGTTTGTTGCAGGTGGGAGCGGTCCAGGCGATACTGGAGATTGGGACACTTACGTTTTAGAAGCCCTGGAACCGACTCCGTTCGTCTGGACATGTGTTATGTGCTTATGAACATTAACTTCCTTTACTTACGCTGTAGTATTTTGTTACATTGCTGATTGTAGTTTGGGGTACTGGTATTAAAACCCTCTTTCATTGATTTCTGTTTCTGAGCTTGATTTCCCGAGTAGTGGTTCCAAACTAACCTCTAGGGGTTGTTTGAATCCCCATAACAATTAAGTACCCTACCCTAAGAGCACCAGAGAAGATTCCAGTACAAAGTTCTCGATTGCATAACTTCCAGCTAAGAACCGAGTAGGGAACAGGAACAAGATTGACGAGTGTTATAAATCTGGAGGGACCAACATGGGACAGAACACAGTAGTGCCAGATGGATGGCAAAAACAAAGGCAGCTACACAATAACAAAAGGCCAAGTCCTGATGGTGGAAAAAGTGCAAGGAGATTTTCCTCATAATGTGCTGACTAGCTTAGAAGTTAATATAATTTTGGTCCTTTCTGGATTGAGGAGAACTGAAAAGTTAGGCAGGGTAAATCTTGTTGGATGGTTTGTTAAAGGTCCGTTTCACTGCCCGCCAGGCTCTCCTGAAGAAAGCAAGGACCCGGTTTTTCTTCTTCATTTTAGTGCCTTTGGATCAGAGAAAAGAACAATGAAATATCAGTGAAATAAACACTAATTCATGGGATGATTATTTGATGTAGAAATCTATGTGGGGCTGTTACTCACCGGTTGGTTTATTAATTGGAGTTTTACTGACAGAAGCAGCACCCAAAGCATCTGAATCATTTGCAGCTATTCTGGGTTCATCTCTCATCTGTATGGACTGAACATTTTGTATGGATTTGTTCTCTGCATCATTTATTGTCTCTGTTGGATGAAAGAAATTTAAGAAGTTAACAGAAATAAAATACGTGCTTGAAAAAATGAATTATTTTATAAATATTAAATGTTTATGTTACCAGTTTGTGTAAGAGACAGATTCTCCATGGTCTTCCAAGCAATCAATGTCTGCCGCCTTAAAACTGTTTGGATTTCAGGAGTCAAGGGTCTAAGCGATTCCTGGTTGAAAGGGATTTCTTCTTCAAAGACCGACCCAGGAAGGGTGAACTCCTCCATGAGCATTTTTGAGGCTGATTTGTTCATAACTTTCTCCGGAATCAGATTGTAGGGGTCGGACAGCTTAATCAGATCAGCAGAACCTGGAGAATTTTTGCCGTCATCGCTGAACTTAAGGGGACATTTCTGTAGATCTGTTGTGTCAGCAGGTTTGCTGCAGTAACTGAGCTCTGTGATGTTGTGAAGTATAGAACTTATAATGTCTTCAGCTTCAAGTGAAATGTCTGACTGGGTGTTCTTTGTGATCTTGTTGTCCTGAGAACCAGACTGAATGTCTTTTGATGGGGAGATGTTTGTTCTTCTTGATGAGTTGGATGATCCGGAAAGAATGGAATCTGAGCTGGACGATTCCTTAATCTGCTTCAGGATGCCATTAATGAAGTCCACGATGGCATCTGTGTTGTCTGGTGGAATCATCTGATTTGATGGCAGAGGAAATTCCTCAGTTGATAATTTACCCTGGATTCCTATCAGAGATTCACTGAGGACCTTCTTTGATTCTGGACTCAGTTTGTCCAGTGAGTGGACACCTGTGCTGGGTGAACTCTGTTTTGTGTTCTCTACTTGTCCTTTAAGGGCTTCCCACTGACTGTCTGAGTCACTCTGGCTTAAAAATGATTCAACAGATTCACGACTTCCCAAGTCTGATGTAGTGGATTTGGATGGTGAAGTTGTATCAGAATCTGATGACAGAAGCCCTTGACTTGCCAGAATAGATATCACCATGTCCATGGTATGTCCAACAATATCTTTACTTAATTGCTCAATTTCATCCACTTCTGCAGACTCGTTAGTTGGCGTGGTCTGAGAATGGATACTTTCAGACAAGCCAGAAGTCACCCGATTGATTAGAGATTCTTCAAAGGTCGCGAATTCATCACAAGGTGGAGTTTTCTTTTCATTTGAGGCGACTTCAAGGAAAGAAAGAAGAGACGGACTTGTTGAAGGACTTGAATATTCCACGAAAAAGTTTTGTTCACTATTACCATCCAAGTCCGAGTCCTCAACATTTGAAGCTTTGTCATTGCTTTGTTCCCATTCCTGTTGTTTCACCAGAGTCACTGAATGGTTCAGCACCTCCATCACCAAAAGCTCAGCTGACGTATACATGGAGGATATCTCAACAGATTCGCTGGAGGACACTGACACTGAGCCGTCAGGAAGACTTGGACTATCTGAATTAATCCTTCTCTCCAAATCTGTACATGTCAAGCTTTTATCCTGACTTGACCCTGAGCCATGAAGATCCATACAGGTGGTTGGTGTGGGCTTCAAAAACTCCACCAGAGCAGGGACCAGATTATCTTGAACTTCCTCCACTGTATTGGTTCTGATTCCATTAATTAACGTTTGCAGATCATCCACCATCACCTAACAAGCAAAGAAAAAACATACAAACAATAACTGTTGGAACTGAATCTAAAATTGGAGTTCAAAGAGATCAACACAAACTGCTTGGAAGAAGTTTCAAGTAAATCAGAATGATCTGGAGCAAAACCTGATCTAATCACAACACTGAAGATAAAATAGTGATAAACTCACCAGCACAAATTCAGCCCCATCAGTCGACTTGCAGCTTTTCCTAACACAAAAAAAGAGTTTTAGTACTATTTAAGTTTCCACAGCTGTTGTTCTCTGAACCTTCTAAATGCTGATTAAATGTTAAAAGCACTTACTGATTTTGGTTTCCAGAGGGTAGAACCACTAGAGACGAACCACGCTGAGGATCAAGAGAACCATGAGGGGTTGAGTCCTGATCTGAATGGTTGACTGTGGCCTGGTTATCAGCACTTAATGACGTCTGGCCAGGCTCCACACGGAGCTCTTGTAAAATTTCTTTCTTCAGTTTTTCCAGCCAGACCCTTTGATTTATCTCCCACACCTGAGCACATAATCAGTAATATTAATGAATTTAATAACAAAATGTTTCCCAGCACCAGTTGTTCATTATAATATGTAATGAATGTTTTGTCATACCAGTTCAGCGTAGTTTGGATTGATGCTGGTTTTCGGGTAAGTCTTGTTGCTTCACATAAAAAAAACAATCATGATGGATCAATATCACTGTAAAGGAATGAATGAAAGAATAAATAGATTTGAAATGAAGAAGCTGTTGAAGCGTACATGTTCCTGAAGGAGCTCTTGCTTCTGTGGACGAGCCAGTCTATAAAGTGGGTGGAGCTGATGTTCTCAGCAACTTTAGCTTTCGCCTTCAGCCGCAGGAAATTCTTTAGCAGCTGCTTCTACAACCAGAAACACACTATAAGCTCACTTCAGTGCTAATAAACTTCACTTTAACCAGTCCATTACACAAAGCTCTTGAATTCAGTGAAGTAATGTGATGCTTTTATACTGAAGTTGATGTTTTAGTTCTGCTCTGAGTTTTCTGATGATGGGGTGTAAATTCAAAGAAGAACATTTATTTTTTACGTTACCTCTTCGTGTAGGAAGAGTTTGTGCCAGCTCAGCTGAACGTTTTCCACGTATTTCATATATTGGATCAGCTCTTTAAGTAAGCACAGCACCTAAAAGAAACCAAGTGCTAGTTCAGAGATCCTAAAAACACTATTGAAATCTTGAAGTTCTTAATTGTTTAGTTCTTGTGGATATGATCTCCTAATGCCTGGAGATCTAAAGTGTGTACCTGATCATCCTTGGTGATGAGGCCCTGTTTTACCAGCTGCTTCTTTTTCTCTGGTTGGTAAAAGAACCTCTTCAAGTGTGGATCATGGAAGCTGTTATACGATCCACACGTCACCCGCATGTTTGGGTCCGACAGGTTGAATCCTGCCGATTCCAGGTTCAACTACAAAAAGAACCAAAATAAAAACACATTGCAAAATGATAACAATCCCACATCCAGGAAAAAAAAAAACCTAACATGTCTGATCCATCTACCGATCTGATAATCGAGATTAATAATCAGAGTGAAGAGTAGGGGTGGGCGATATAATATCGTTCACGATAATACCGGTATAGTTGTAAATTCGATATGGTTTTTGCCATTTCGTGATATTGTTAGCAAACGCGCGTCACATAGAATACACAGGTTACCATCTGAGAATGTTTAAAACACAAAAGCGCTACGCGGAACGCTTTTCTTCGCGCATGAGCATGGAAACTGAATCACTGAATCAATGAGTCAGAAACGACTCTTTTCAGACGAATTATTCATTGGAATCGAATCAGAAAACTGTGCTCTTATCTGTGGTAAAGATTCATTCGTTTTGCTCACTCTGTGGGCAAAACAACTCCAATTCAAGAGATTCAGATGTGTAAACCAATCAGAGCTTTGAATTCAGATTCTGGGCGGAATTACAAGCTCTCTTTTCATTGGTTGCTGTATAATTGACAGATATTTATTTTGCAATGATAGCAAAGCATGATCAAATATTAATCAGGATTTTTTTCTATGCTCATTTATTTGAAGTAAAACGGACAGCATAAATGTGATTGTGAGATTCTGCTGGTTTGTTTTATATAAATATTGTCAATATGAATACAAATACAGCCTGTAATAATACAAAGAACACTGTAATTAGTCAGAATTTATCAGAACTACAATGTTTTGTGTTTTTAAGAGAACTTATAAACATTATAAGGTAAAATACGGGTAGTGGCCTGCCATTGTACTTTAAGTTTACATTATATCATATCGTATATAGCCACTTCTCAAAAGCATATGGAGATATGAATTTTTTTTAGCCATATCGCCCAGCCCTACTGGAAGTGATGCTTAATTTAATGAACATTTAGTAACATTTGTACCTTAGATTTCCTGACTGTCTGCAAAACAAAAGTGAAATAAAACTTTTTTAAAAAGTGTTCTTATATATATCGCTAGTGAATATCATTATCGCAAATATATCCCAAAATATTGTGATATTATTTAAAGGCCATATCGCCCATCCCTAGTGGAGAGTAAAACCTGCTTAGATACTTACACTTTCTCCTAATTTGCCCCTGTAATATTGGGGACGCCCCACAGGAACATGAACCTTCGAGCTCTTCAGGTTCCTCATGGGGACGACAACTTTGGTTTTTCCCTTTTTTGGCATCTGGAAATGACCTGCAAGACAAAACTCACAATCAAATACATATCAGCAGCGACCTGTTCGTCACGTTTACTTCTGGTTTAAAAAAGTATTCACACACATCTGTAGTTGATGAGACTGCATGTGAGACTAGACATAACACTTTAATTTTCACACCTACCAACACTTTCACACCTACCAACCCCGCAAGCTTTAAATCTGCGTTACAGGGCGAATGGTGGGTGGCACCACAGAGAACAAATGCACTAATCAGCTGTAAGGATTTATTATTATTAACTATTGTTATTATTTATTATTATAATTTACAATTACTGAATTCTTAAATAAAAACATTATAAATACATTCAACACTGAATGAATAAATAAATGATGACATTAGATCTGATGCTATTTGTACTCACGTCTCTCTGCGTTGCGTTTCTCCACATGAACAGAAATGAAATGATGAACTCACATCATCCTCCTCAAGAACTGCAGCACCGAGCTCTGTGACGTCACAGTAGGTAGAACTAGTGGCTCAGCGCAGGTGTGAAGCGTCCCAGCGCCGCCGCTTCGTCACGTGATCAATCAAAAAAAAAAGCGCAGATTCCCCTACTCTCTAACACGCATGCGCAGTAATGTGGAAAACGTTTGTACTAGTGATACCTGTTCTTTACTTTGCAAAATAAAAATACATATAACTTTACATTTTCATTTACCATCATTTTAATATTCAATATAAATAATGTCATTTTTTAAATTATTCGCAGCTTTTCTATAGGTTAATAAACCTTTGTAAAATACAAAATGAACACAAACGGTGTATTTGCGGCATGGTTTCAGTGACGTTTCTGTCAGCAGGTAGCATGGTGGTGCCGCAGGTTGTGTGAGTGCCACACAGCACCAGGGAATTTTGTTTCAATACTCCAGCAGCGCTGCTGTGTCTGATCCACTCATACCAGCACAACACACACTAACACACCACCACCATGTCAGTGTCACTGCAGTGCTGAGAATGATCCACCACCTAAATAATACCTACTCTGTGGTGGTCCTGACCATTGAAGAACAGGGTGAAAGCAGGATAAAAAGGTATGTAGAGAAACAGATGGACTACAGTTAGTAATTGTAGAACTACAAAGTGCTTCTATATGGTAAGTACTAAACCTTTGTACTTTTTACAAGTGTTTCATCTCATCTGTGTACATATCAGTATTTTCATATTTGCACATGGCACTACTGCACTAATCACACCAGCACAACAATAATGTATATATTGTATTATCTGCTATACTTATATACTCTATTTATTGTCATTCATTTAGCCATTGTAGTTAATTGCTTTAGCCACTGTAGTCACATTTCATAACGTTGCAATTATATACTAGTACAATCATTGTCTGTTTACTGTTCTTAATATATGTCTTTTCATTTTTACTTATCTGGTCACTTACTGCACTTAACTGTATTATATGTAAATAATCTCTATCTTGCACTATGAAATCTGTGAGCTTGTGTGGCATGACGGTAAGAGCCAAGCTGTACCATCACACAACAAAATTTGATGACACAGAACGTGCAGTCCAAGTCATGTAAACTAATACACCAAGTCATGTGACCTTATACTCATTAGACAAGACTTTGGGTGACAACTTTCAATCGTGTCTCCTACATGATGTTAAAGAATTCGTATCTGCTAGTGCATGTTGCCTGTAGTAAATGTTTTAGGAAAAACAAAGGAATGCTACTTGAGAAAAATGTGTGTGTGTGTTAGAATTGACAACATGTGGACTACATCTACATGAGAACACCAGCATGACCACAAACAATGTAAAGAATCTCTGTCCTACACAGTGTAATTCAGATGCAGGTTCACTAGCAGAAATGTGTATGAGTTTACTGTATTAATTAAGTATTTTTTCTGTATTTCTCAGTTTTCATATTTGGAGTAGAGTTACTAGCAAATAGTTGGTTGTGTTCACGAAACATGTCTTATTAATATAACCTGGTACATATGCATTCCTGTACCATTTTTGCTGGGCTCTGTTAATAAGTATTTTTTAAAGAACAATACACATGCATTCTTTGTGATACCACTAAGATAAGGTAACAAAACATGTTAGAAAGTCCACATCTTGCCAAACGTACAAGAACTCTGTAAAACCTCCCTCTGTAACCTTAGAGCACTCAGAGCTAGTGGAAGGGGAGGGATTGTAAGGAAAATTCCTGGTTGGTCCATGTGCTGAGGTGTTCTTCTACACAGAGACGTGCTTCAGCAAGTTGAGCCCTGTGCTGTCTGTGGAGCATTTCCTGTTTCTGACTGGCTGCATGTTACGTATTTTATCAAACACAGCACACACGTGTTCAAAGCACTGCACAGGAAAAAAGGGCTATCACTTTACTGATAGAAAGACACAAGGATGTTCTGAAGGTCTCCCGGACTTCATTAGTCCATAGGTCAGGCATGCCTGTGGTTATGGACCCCTTCCTCACACCAGATGTCTGACCCTTCTAGAAGGTGGGCACAGCAGCAGCAGAAGTGGATGGTCATCTGTGATGGGCTTTTAATGGTAGTAGTGGTATGGTTCTGTTCTATGTGGAATTGCATGGAGCCTCATCTACAGTGATGCAGCCTGAGGATCCTGTGCGCCAGGAACTGCAGTTTTACTATGTGGTGAGTTATGATCTTCTAAACACTGGCTACTGTCATTCTGTAAGTGTAGACCATGCTTTATTACTGTAATTCTTGCCACTAAAACCCACAAAGATTAGCAATTACACTGTTTTTTTTACAGCTTTTTTAAAACCTGGTTTGTAACTCAGTTACATTTAATGAGCACACTTTTTTACAAGAATAAAGTTCACTGAATATGTCACTCTAATTTAACCAACTGTCAGACTACCAAGTTGGTATTTTGACATACAAAAATTGAGTTCATATTTCAGATTTCCATGTATTTTTAATTTACATTTAAGTAGGTTCAATAATCAAAAACTTTATTATGAGCACCTTACATTTATTGGCCACTTTATGAGCTACGACTATACAGTATATAGATGCACTTTGTCTGTATATAATTACTGACTGTAGACTAGATGTTGCTCTATATGCCTTGTCAATTAAATTAAAATTAAAAAGGACCCCCATAGCACCCTTACTGACCTGAAATTATTTGGGCAGTGGACCATTCCTAGCATTGTAATTTACACTACCATGGTAATGTAGTGTTTGATGTTGTGGTATGAGATCACTAGATTACACTTGTCATAAAACTGTAAACCATACAATCTAATTTGGAACCACAGGTACCTGTATCCTGTAAAACCCCAGCATAAATTACCGAATGCTTATGAACTTTCATTTACATTTAGATTTTTGGACATTTATCAGATGCCTTTATCTAAAACGACTTACGGTATTGTGACAGTATACAGTTTAAGCAAATGAGGGTTAAGGGCCTTGCTTAAGGGCCCAACAGCAGCAACCTGGCAGTGGTGGGGCTTAAACCAGTGAACTTCTGATTACTAGTCCAGTATCTTAACCGCTAGGCTACAACGTCCCTTGCAGAACTTTCAGTACTTATATATATATATATATATACCTGGTCATAATGAATACGTGTTAAAAAATCTACTGTATAGATCACTATGACACCAAAGTATAGTAAGAGTCAATTCATGGTTGGGGTGTGTCCTAATGTCTTAATCATAATGTCATCAGAGCTTTTCAGTTACTTTAAAGTGAGAGCCAGACAATAAATAAGAAACATGGGTGAGGATGAGGTAAGTTCTTTGGAAATGCGTCTGCAAATTATCCTCCTTTGTCACCGATAAGCTTTCACATTCAGGTTCTGTACCAGCTTTAGCAAACCCTTTTTTTCACATTTTTCTTTACACATATTAAGTGAGATACTTAAACAAACATGCTGCACATGACATAATTAAGAGCTTGCTGAGACATCTAAAATTTAAACTGGTAAAACAGGTCATTTTGAAATTACAGTGTAAAATATTAATGATGCCACACTGTTTTTTTTACTTCATGATCACATCGCAGTGTTTAATAATGCATTAGGCAGTTAGTAACAGTCTGGAATATGCCAAGGGTTAACAGTGCAGCAAAAGTCAAATTTAAAATGCAATTCAATTTGACCAGCTTTTAACTCACAGTATAACCAGCAGTTTTAAAGGAAATCGGTTGACAGCTGGTACAGACATAGTGGGAACAGTTCATTTGCTATGTTTATACAATGCTATGAATAATTAATTGCTCACTTTCTGATTGCCTCTGTTGCTGCATATTTGTCAACCTAAATGATTTCCGACAAAAACATGTAAAACTTGAGGGGAAAAAATTTAAAATTTTTCTCCACAGGACAAAGGTATTCACTCTTTTAATTTAATTTTATAAGTGGTTGCAACAACTGAATGCTGTATAAAGTGTAATATTAGGTTTTTTGCTTTGCTTTGCTTTAAATCAGGCATGAACTAAACATCTATGCATAAGAAAGACAGTGTTAGAAAAATATAGAAGACAAAAGCATATTAATTTCTTGCCCTGGTTGAGCAATTGTGACATGACAGTACAAGCTTTATGACTTGATGGCATGTGATGCAAAATGTAGTAGTCAATCATATATTAACGTCAACCTTTTGTCTATTACTGAGTCATTTACACGTGGGTTTTAATATGCACCTTTCCGGGAATTTTAGTATTCTACTAATGCAACTCTCCTGCATTTAGTATTCTACTAAAAGGACTTACCGTTTTTAATGTCTGCATATATGAGTAGAAGAAACAGTAACTTCATCTAGGAATAATTGCCATCAGCTTACCCACTATTCTGACTATATCTGACTTTATTAGGTGCACTAGAGGGCAAAAAATGTAAAAGTATAGGGGTAATCAGAAGTTCAACAATGTACTGTGTATTGCATGGTAAATAAATAATAATAAAAATGCAAATTCCAAAAGCAGCCTTGGGATTTATTATGTGCACTGCTAAAAGTTTTATCTCTTAAAATCGATCCCAATTATTTAATGTGCCTTGGTCACTAAGATAAAAATAAAGTTTAAATGAAATGACTATAAAATGACCAGTACCTGTTTAAGTCCACTATAATTTTGGGAAATAAAGAAGCTTATTGCTTTAAACATCTTGTTCTGGGCAAGATTACTCAACAGTTGGATGAATCAGAATATAGTTAGGACTATGTGTCATATGACAGAATGGGACCTTCCTTCCTTCCTCTCTTATTCGTCTTCACCATTAGTTTGATGGTGGCAATCATACACTTATTTAGTCATTTGTTCATTAATAAACAAGGCAGTCTTTTTATAGTGGATAGTCGTGGTTCATTAAGGTTGTATGTTCCCCTGGTTAATATAGAATAAGAAATAGTTTAGGACACACATAAACACACACACACACACACACACACATACAGACACACACACACACACACATGTACACTGATCAGTCATAACATTAAAACTACCTCCTTGTTTCTACACTCACTGTCCATTTTATCAGCTCCACTTACCATATGGAAGCACTTTGTAGTGAGTGTAGTACTGACTGTAGTCCATCTATTTCTCTGCATGCTTTTTTAGACTGAGTTTACCCTGTTCTTTAATGGTCAGGACCCCTACAGGACCACTACAGAGCAGGTATTATTTAGGTGGTGGATCATTCTCAGCACTGCAGTGACACTGACATGGTGGTTGTGTGTTAGTGTGTGTTGTGCTTGTATGAGTGGATAAGACACAGCAGCGCTGATGGAGTTTTGTGAGTGTCCACTCACTGTCCACTCTTTCAGACACTCCTACCTAGTTGGTCCACCTTGTAGATGTAAAGTCAGAGACAATCGCTCATCTATTGCTGCTGTTTGAGTTGGTCATCTTGTAGACCTTCATCAGTGGTCACAGGACGCTGCCCATAGGGTGCTGTTGACTGGATATATTGTTGGTTGGTGGACTATTCTTAGTCCAGCAGTGACAGTGAGGTGTTTAAAAACTCCAGCAGTGCTGCTGTGTCTAATCCACTCATACCAGCACAACACACACTAACACACCACCACCATGTCAGTGTCATTGCAGTGCTGAGAATGACCCACCATCCAAATAATACCTACTCTGTGGTGGTCCTGTGGGGGTCCTGATCATTAAAGAACAGGGTGAAAGCAGGCTAAAAAAAGTATGCAGAGAAACAAATGGACTACAGTCAGTAATTGTAGAACTACAAAGTGCTTCTATATGGTAAGTGGAGCTGATAAAATGGACAGCGAATGTAGAAACAAGGAGGTGGTTTTAATGTTATGGCTGATCAGTGTATATAAAACTAATATTAAATTGTATTACTGTATTTAGTTGCTGCAACCATGTATTAAAGTAAGGTTGTAGTTGCTTTTTTTAACAAGGGTTTAATACTATTGTCATGTAAAAATGACATTTAGTTTCCTTTGTGTTACATTTTTGTCTGGAATTATTTAGTGTGACAAACATGCAGTAACAGAAGTAATAATAAATTGAGCAATTTTTCAGAGCATTGTATAAACATAGCAAATCAACCCTTCCCATTATGCCTGTACCTGTCAACCGATTTTCTTAAAAACTGTTAAAGCTGTTAATACTGTAAAAAGCTGGTCACACCAAATTGCAATTTAAATGTGTCTTTTGCTGCACTGTTAATCATTGCCATATTTTAGACTATTACTAACTGTATAATACATTATTAAACACTGCAATGTGATCATTAAGTAGAAAATAGTTCAACTGGAACACCACAATATGAATAGACTAGTCTTGAGGCCATTCTGAATACAATATCTATCCGATTGTCATGTCATACTGAAATTTTGCTTCCACTTAAAATGTAAGAATTCCTTCAGTACGATTCTCTCTAACTTTTTACTGCGGACTAAACCAAGCTTTCGTTCATGTCTTTATAGACCTTGCTTTGTGCACAGGCGGCACAGACATGCTAGGACAGAAAAAAACCTAAGTTAGAATCATATAATTTCATATAATTCATATACTACAACTGTTAGCAATTATTGTGACTGATACACATGAATATAAAAATTGCTTCCAATGCTTCCATATAGTGTAGATATGAGGGTGGAAATGTTTTGCTCCTCTATTACTTTCCGTGCTGAGTGTTTTATTGCTGTCACGGTCCAATCATACCAGAAATACAACTGGAAAACCTCACTGGTAAAAAAAAACAAACATTACTCAGAGCCTTGTACATAAATCTACACTTGGGCAAAATCATGAAATGTGCAAAAAATTTGTTTTGAAGGAAATCTGAAAAACATCTGCAAAGGACTTATTTGTCTGAGGCCAGACACCTACTGTTGGGTTTTTTGCTCAGTAACTTTTAACTAATCTGCTCATCTAAATAAGTAGATAGAAGGAAACTGTTTTATACATATTTTTTATGTATTTTTTTGGAAAGCTACATTTGCATTTATTACTGTTTAGCACTGCAAGGTTTATATTATGAACAGTTTAGTAGCAACAAGAGTAGTAGAAATAGCAACAGTAAAACATTTACTCAAACAGCGGTACTGTACTCCCTGGCATTTCAGTGTTATACTGGCTGATTGTGAGAATCTGTTAACTCATATATAATGAATAAGGCAGTTCAAAGATTTCTTGGCAGCTTTATTGTTGCTTGTTAACACCTTTAAACCTCCTACAGGTTTAAACATGTGATGCAATGGGGATTAATAAAATTATCAGCCACATGCTTGCACAGAATTAAATTCTATGAAATTATTTCACTTTTACAGTCCATAACATTATAAAAAGGACTGGCAAACTTGCGTAATAAATATAGTTACATAAGCTACATATACCAACATGGGCTCAGTAATACTTTAGAATATTTTTGGCAGTAAAGACAGTTCATCATTACACTTACAAATTTAAGTTAAGACTCTAACATGCATAGCTACATCCAGAAATGCTGTCAAATTCTCCTGGTTCAAGCTTTCCTGGTTCAAGCTTTCTCGAATTAGCGTAGTCAAATTGTCTTCCACTGCTGTGGATCCCTGATTGCATTCGAGGAGGGTATATTGCTGCTCATGTGCCCTCTGACAGACACCTCTATCTAGTAACCAGGGTCCTTGCACAGCGTTTGAAGACCCCACCCACTTAGTCCGGTCATTTTCCCCACCCATCAGACACTGTGGCTAATTTGTGTCTGCTGCAGGCACTGCCAATTGTGCCCGCTAGATGGTGCCCAGCCGACTGGTAGCAGAGCCGAGATTCTAACCGGGGTGTTCTGAATCTCGGTGCTGGTGTGCTAGTGGAATATCCGGCTGCGCCACCTGGGCGCCACCTTTTAAATTATTTTTAGGAAATAATAGATATTGTGTTTTTGAGCCAAAACAGAAAAGAGTCATTCCAATTGGTACCAACACAAAGTTTAAAAGCCAACATCTGTCATATTTGGTGGGTGTGTTGGTGCCAATTGCATGGGTAACCTACACATCTGTGAGGGCGACAGTAATGCTGAGGGGTAAATGTATTTTAGACCATATCCATCTAGATGGCATCCCTGCTTGTTATAGCAAGACAGGGCTTAGCCACGGTTTGGACATGCTGCACTATATGGACAAAAGCATTGGGACACCTACACTTTACACCAACAGAAGCTTTTATAATCCATTGGCATTAATATGGTATTGGTCCCCCCTTTGCAGCTATAATAGCTTCCACTCTTCTGGAAAGGCTTTCTACAACATTTTGGAGTGTGTCTGTGGTCATTTTTGCCCATTCTTTCAGAAGAGCATTTGTGAGGTCAGACACTGACACTTGGACGAGAGGGTCTGCCTCACAATCTCTGTTGTAGTTCATCCCAGGTGTTAGATGCAGTTGAGGTCAGGACTCTGTGCAGGCAAGTGTGGAGAATCTTCCATTTTTATCTCACCCAACCATGCCTTTACAGACCTTACTTTGTCCATTGGAAAAATGTCATTGTGTAGGATGCATGAATCAAGACAGGTAGAAGCTTATCATGGAAGAAAAGCTGCTTCCTTCTGCTCTGACTGTTTCCCAACTTTAAAAATCAGTCTTTTCAGCAGAACAGTGCTATATACCACACAGCCAGGTCAATCAAAGTGTGGTTTGAAGACCACCAGATCATAATCTTGTCATGATCAGCATACTTTCCAGCCCTGAACCCCATGGAAAACATCCAGAATGTAATCATGAAACATCATGAAACTATGAAACAAAGCCAAGCTGCTTGAACTTTTTGCACCCGAACTGACATGGTCACCCAACAGGAAAGTGAAACACTTGAGAAAAGCAAGAATGTTGAAAATTAAAGTATTAAGTTCATTTTCAGTTTTCCTCCAACTCTAGTCATGCCCACTTACCCGATTGCATTTTGTTTCCTCTCTACTGTTGCTAACCTCCACTCTGACCATGAAGAGCCGTGACTAACACATACCCCATCGGTCACGTGTGCAGTAACCGAATGCATCTTTTCACCTGCTCGAGATGAGTTCATTTGGGAGAGTCACACACTGATCTCTATTATCCCTCACCCCTGATTCAGGCATCATCAGTCAGCCAGCAGAGGTCGTAATTGCAGCAGTTATGATGAATCTCCTCCGGCAACCAACCCGATGGACAAGTCAATCATTGTCCAGCCTGCCGGTAGCAGAGCTGAGATTCAAACTTAGTCTGAGATGTCAGCTCTGGTGTGCTAGCATGTTTTACCACTGCACCACCTAAGCACTTTTAACTCCTAAAAGTTGAAACAGTATTAAAATTTGAAAACACTAAATGGCAGTATTTTTATTTGGAATTTGTGAAATGTTCAGCAGTTAATAGAATATAACACAAATGTTTGTTTCACTCAAACACACACATATAAACAGTTAAACCAGAAAAAATGATAATTCTGCTGCGGTCACTTAATTCATTCCAGTGCTGTACATACAAAAACCAATGCAATTGTTTAGTTAAAGCATTAAATATTGTTTTTGTATTGGTGTAATTAAATGCAGGCTGCATTTCTGTCTGGTTTTATTTTACATTTTCTGCACAGCTCTGTAATGTTTTAGTATGTGGTTTGTGTAAGCTTGTGTAAGTGAGGTTATGAATACTGTTGAAAAGTTCTGCTAACACTGAAATCAACAATGACTACAATTTAAAAGAGGCTTCTTTCTCTCTGTGTCTCAAAAGGCAAAATGTAACATTGTATAATGGTTTAATGAAAATGATATATATTATCATGGTTTCAGTAACATTATAATGTATACACTGGACCTGACTCTGAGACATCCACATCTGTGTGAAGTAAATAGCTTTAGGTGGCATTATGTAATAGATGGGAGAATGCACGCTGCACAGTAACATGGGTCTTGTGGACCTACATAGGTTTAAACCTCACCTCTGGTTGATGTCTGTAGGGATTTTGGCATGTTATTCCATGGTATTCCTGTGTCCTTCCTCTCTTTCAAACTTGCAGGTAAACTGGCTATTCTAAATTGCTCCTAGGTGTGGAAAAAGTAAGCTAATGTGAGTGTATGTGTGATGCTCTGTAATTGATTGGTGGCCTGTTGGCCATGGTGTATTGTCTATTATGTTTTTGGGTGGTGCTGGACTCAGGGCATCACTGACTGATTTAAAGCAAGTAGTTGTAGTCTAGTGGTTTAGGTATTGGGCTAGTAATTGAAAGGTTGCTGGTACACTTACACACCTTAACACACACACACACATCTAAGGACAATTTTGTATCTCCAGTAAACTCGACTGCTTGTCTTTAGACTGTGGGAGGAAACCCAAGCTCTTGGAGCAAGCCACATGGACATGGGGAGAACATGCAAACTCCACACAGAAAGGACCCAGACTGGTCTACCTGGGAATCGAACATTGGACCTTCTTGCTGTAAGGCAACTGTGCTACCCACCATGTGGTGTAATTACAATGAAGTAATTACAACAAGATCAGTTTTGTAATTTCTCTGATTTTATACAGAAGTGAATATCACATTACACAACCATTTTTTGTTATTGATTGGATGCATGTTGAAGTGGCAAGAGATTCTGGAGATTCTTACTTTTTATGCCAGTTACTATTCTGACCATTTAAAAACTGTCATACAGCCATAACTATGATTTTAATGAGACCTAATACAACTGCCCTCTAAGAGTGGAGTCTTGCTCTAATATTAAAAGGCGGTGCTCCAGAATTTGAGTGATAGCACTACAGCTTGCTGCTATCTGGCTTTTCTATGAGAATCATCTTTGCCCTGATTACAAAAATTAAAGAGACTAGTTTAAGCCATCCTTGATCTGAATATGTTCTACAAATTGTATGCCTGAAATGGTTGTGTGGCTTATGGAAAGATTTGTATCACATGCAGATGCCAGGATTGTGCCACAGAAGAAGCTAGATGTTTTCAGCATGACAATTCCTAAATGAGTCCAAATTACAAAAACAATGAGTCAGAACGTCAGAATTCAGAACGTCAGTGTCATTAATCAGAGCCATACTAGCCTGTATCTGGCATCAACAGAAGCAGTCTGTTAGCACTCTTTTCCAGATTTGTTGATCTGTCAGTGATGATGCATGAGCTGCAGTTTAAAAAATGATGGTGTCTGGCATCGCTATTGGAGAAAGTATAAGCTAGCTCTTTCACTCCTAGGTGCTGTGATTGTCCTAGAAATGTCATAGAACTTGGACAGTTTAAATTTTCTTGAGTAATTTGGTGCCCTTGATGCATCTTTGCTTGACCCTGTAAATTATTCCCATATTTCTTACACTGTTTGTCTCTGCAATAAGGTAGACTGATTTATTTATTTATTTATTTAGAAGGATTTTATTGTCATGTTTTACACACTTTGGTTACATTCATGATAGAAATGGTAGTTACTTATTACACAAGATGCATCAGTTCACAAGTTTAATGTCAAACACAGTCGTGGACAATTTTGTATCTCCAATTCACCTCACTTGCATGTCTTTGGACTGTGGGAGGAAACCGGAGCTCCCGGAGGAAACCCACACAGACTCGGTGAGAACATGCAAACTTCACACAGAAAGGACTTGCCGAGCCACCGTGCCGCCCTAGACTGATTTGATGGGGGTATTGGCAATGACTAAAGATAGTGAAAGATAGTGAAAAGTGGGTAAGTACATGCTGTATTAGTTGAGACTGGAGTTAAAATCTAAATCCTCGATGTACAGGAAGCAAAATAATTCATCTTAACAAAATGTTCAAAATATATTAAATGAAATTTACTGATGTAAAAACAGATAGGACCAAATCACAGAGGAAAGGAGAAAAGGCAAAATTATTACTTTTTACAGTGCTATAACTCCAAAGTTTGTGTATGAACAACATGCTTCTCAGTACAACAAGAATAATTGGAAAAGCCAAAGACATGGGTGGGGAATGTCCTGTTTAGAGAAGCATGGCATCCTTGTGTTTGTTTTGGTAATCAGTATTTCCTCTTCATTACCTCTGGAGATTTTTGAAAGAACATAGTGATGATATAATGCAGAATAGTTGGATAGAAGACAGGCAATATTTGGTTGTGTGTGGAAAAGAAAAAAAGGGGGAAAATGTGAACACATTTTAGGTCGTTTATTTCTTTTGCACAGCAAGTAGGAAAACAGTTTACCTGTATAGACAGAGGTGCATTGATTGCCAAGATAGCATCAGGACATTTAGAGCTACTAATGCTTACCTATCTGATCTTTTACAGAACAATTCAGTAAAACAAGACTATCTTTACCATGGTCAAATACCACAGTTATCTTATAACCCGAATTCCAAAACAGTTAGGAAAGTGAAAAAATGTAAAAATCAAAACAGACAGCAATGATTTGCCAATCCTGTTTGAACTGAATTAAATAAAAACAGTTCCAAGAAAAAATATGTATTTTTCCTAAACTGTTGTATTTTTTTCGATATATTTGCTTAGTGTGACTTTTTAAAATATTTTTTTAATGCATTTTCTCCCCTTTTAGTGCGTCCAATTGCCCGATTGCGTCATGCTTCCTCTCCACCCATGCCGATCCCCTCTCTGATTGAGGAGAACAAAGCTAACCCATGCCCCCTCTGACACGTGGGCAGCATGCCGTATGCTACACTTTGACGAGTGCAGTGCAGCTCAGCACTGTGTAAGAAAGAGACACACCTTGAGAGCACTCTTTTCTCATCTCTGTGCAGGCGCCATCAATCAGCCAGCCGAGGTTGTAATTGCATTAGTTATGAGAGAGACCCTATCCGGCTTAATCCCACCCTTATCTAAACAAAAGGCCAATCGTTGTTCATGTGGCTGTTCAGCCCAGCCGGCAGGCAGAGCTGAGACTCGATACAATGTATTCGAGATCCCAGCTCTGGTTCCAGCGTGTGTTTTTACCGCTGCGCCACCTGAGCGACTGCTTATTCTGACGTTGATGGCTGTAACACTTTCCGAAGAATTGGGACAGGGGCATGTCACTACAACAACACTACTGTAATTGTTTTGGAACTGAGAACACGGATGGTTATAGTTGTGAAAGGGGATTTCTTTCCCCATTCTTGCTTGATATGACAGGTCATTGCCATATATATATATACAGTATATATATATATATATATATATATATATATATATATATGTATATATATATATATATATATATATATATATATATATATATATATAATTATAATAAAATAAATAAAAACTAGTGACCCAAAGTATAGAGCCAAAACAACACTGGAGTGGTTTTGCAGCAAGTTTCTACATGTTTTTGAGTAGCCCAATCAAAGCTCATATTTAAACCCAATCAAACAGTTCACAGATGCTCACTGTAACCTGTCATGCTCATGCTGGCTGAAAAAAAACCCACCAATGACTTTTGGAAAGGTTGTTAGCCCTAAGGTTGACATTTTTGCACATAAGCAGTAAAGAATTAATAAAAACCATAAAACTGTTATTTTGTGCTACTAGTTCAGACATTTTGTATTGTTATACTTACAACATTGAGCCACGTTTTGTCTGTAATGGAGTCAGAAATAATGCCAACAAGGTTAACATACAATTTTTGCAGTTGTTTTTATTCAGTATTGTTACTAAGTGTGTTTTAATGATATGAAAATGTTTTGGTGTGAAGCAGATTATGTTTTGGTCCTTTGCTCACATCAGCCTGAAGAGGGCAGTACAGTATGTGTTCAACTGGATCCATGGGTAGGGTTCTGTAGAAACTTGCCTCTTAATAGTTTATGAACAACTTTATCATTTCCATTAAAAAGATGCTTGTACATAAAGACTAAAATTAGAACGAATACTTGGCCAACAAGTTATAACAGCTTCTGCTGTATGAAGTATCTACAGTATAAAGACAGTGTGATCTGACATACAGGTTTTCTGCTAATCTAATCCAGACAGTGTAGGTCCCGGAAGTCCAAACCATTAAAAGCTTCTACTGAGTCAGAGATGTATAGCCTCAAGATAAAGATTCTCTCAGCATCTGGAACACACTGTTACTTTATGTTTTTTTTTGTTTTTGTTTAAAAGTTATGACATTCCAGGTTTAGCAGGAGTCTATGTGAAACTCTCCTCACTTTTATTTTAGTTGCTGAGGAGTGATTTGATCAAAGACGGTGAACGGCTTTACAGTGTAATGTACACTAGCTTCAGTGGACCTACACCGAAGAACCATTATACGTATCAATATGATATTTAAACTGTAAGATAAGAAATCACTACATTTACAGGTCTTTGTGCTGCACAACTTCAGGATCTCAGTTTTGATTATGAGCCTTATTTTGTCTGTGGGATGTTTGGCTTGTCCCTTTGTGTATTTCGATTTCTTCTCATATTCCCAAAAATGTCAATGGGCTACAGGACTGGCTACTCCAATTTACCCCTGTAAACAGTGAACAAATTATGTTTGAAGAAATGAGTGCAGATGAATACATAAATGTGTGTGATGTTTGTGAAATGCCCCACAATGGAGTGGTGACCATCCCACTTTTTTCCTGAGATGTTTTTATTGGGATAGAGTTACAATTTACTCACAGACAAAGGAAATTATTTATTTAATTAACCAAGACTTTTTGGTTACTAGATTTACTTTTTTTCGTTTAAATAATGCATGCTTTTACACTTTCCTTTGTAACAAAACAGTTCTTAATGGCACACAGACTTGAAAATGTGCTGAAGGATTCAGATAATTCAAAGTATGACTAAAGGATCCACCGCTAGATGGTAGAAAGAAGCAGTTGGCAACTGTGCATGTATTGGCTCACCACCTAGCGTTTCCATGGTGATGAGGTCAGGTTACTGAGATGGTTTGATTTTGTGCTTATCAAACATTTTTGTGTGAATTTGGACACATTTGGCATAACTGTCTTGTTGATGATTAAAGACTGTTTGTGTTTCATCTGACTAGCAACCACTTCCAGTCAAAGTTCTTATAGTATCTAGTGAACTTCACATGTCTGTTTGTGGTAAGATAGAAAAGGCTTTTTCTGGCATGTCATTTGAACAGTTTGTTTGCATGAAATGCTATCAGTTGCAATGACCACAAATTGCTACCATTTTCTTTTCGTTTTTAACCATAATCATTAGAGAAAATGATTGCCTTTTTTGTTTACTGTGTGTGTGAGTGAATACAAACTTCCTATTCCATAGTTCATTACAGGTTTAAGTTTTTAATTTCTTAATTGTTGCTAATGTAAATATGGTCATATTCAGACATGTAACTACGAGGGTTCTTCACAAAGTTTCCACACTTTTTTTCTTAAAACTCTATTTAATAAGAATTTAAAAAACCCAAATTACATCACTTTTCTACATAGTCAACTTTCTTTGCGATGTATTTTTCCTAGTTTCATACCATTTTAATGCTATCAGCAAAAATGTTTTTGGTTGAGCGTGTAAATTCACATGTGCTTTCACATCATCATCACATGAATATTTCTTCCCCTTAAAGCTTCTTTGAGCGTCCAAAAAGGCTGGAAATCAGATGGTGCTAAATCCGGACTATAAGCTCTCTCTCAGCTCTCTCAGACACGACCAATTACTACTCCTCCCACCCTCACCGTTTCCAATGAAAATAAAAAAGTGCGGAAACTTTATGACAATCCCTCGTATTTCATTGTCTTGTTCATTAAAGTCAACACTTTTTTTCTCATTTTGACATTCAGCTGACTTTATATTGTGTGTATGAGTCACACATTTACCTGACAGTACACTCTCAGGGACAAAACAGGATATAGAGACCCTAGATGGAGGTCAAAAGTCAAAAACATGAAGCTGAGTAGTTCTTTTTTATTCTTTTTTTTCTGGACGGATACAAACATTCACTCATTCACGGAAAATGTCAATCCACTGGGACAGTGGGTACTGTTTCTGTTCCGCTCTCTGTCATGAATGATTTTAGGTCACATGGGTCTTTGGCTGCTGATGGAGTTCCTCTTTTGGGAAGGTTCATTAGGAAGTGCATAATGATGCCGTTTACGCCAAACCAGAGTACTTATTTGATTTTGAAATTTGAAATCAAACAAAGTAAAATGGTTTTAGATGGTATCTAGACCACATTCTGTTTTTAAAGCCTGTCTGAATCAGTTACCTCAGCACCAGTGGTTTAGAAGTTGTGCTTGCAGATTTTGTGCGCACCATACCTGATGACTACAAATCAGTTTAAAATGAATTACTTTTTTTCTTTTAAAGTATATCCAGCCGACGTATCGGAGGTTGTTACACTAAAAGTCATGTTGGGCAGCTAGGTCCCAGGTTCAATTCAATAACACACCTTGGACAGGACGCCAATTACCAATCCTGTCTGTATATAGACGCCCAACCAGCTTATAGCATCACTAAGGATTTGGATTGTAAGCTAACTTAGGTCAACTTCCACCATTAAATGTAAAATGTCATACAATCAGGTGGGAGTTTGATATATAGGGCAGTTGTAGCCTAGAAGGTTGCTGGTTCAAGCCCCACCTCTGCAAGATTATCACTGTTGGGCCCTTGAGCATGGTCCTTAACCCTCACTTGCTTAGACGGTATACTGTCACTAAGTCGCTTTCAATAAAAGCGTCTGCTAAATGCCGAAAATGTAAATGTAAATATATAAAAGCTATTATATAATTATCATCACAAAAAGGCAAGAATGCTCTAAATGATGCGCACACACACACACACAAATGAAAAGTTATTTAAAGGAGGTTCCTTTGTTTTGTTGTGTTGCGTGTGTATCTATGTGTGTGCATGCTGACAGCATACTTCCATCCATATATCTACAGGAAGCTTGCCCCGGACATTTCTAGCAGCAGCTTCTTCTACCAAAATCTTATCATTTTTGCCACGTTGGTTTATACAGTTAGGTAAAAATATCATAAACAAAGAGGGTCATTTTTAATACTTTTATAACTGTCACTGACTGGAAGAAAAGGTCTGAGGGGGAATAAAAGCATTTAAATATCCTTCTTATTTTTACCTCAGATTATAATGAGGTCTCTTAAGAGTCTTTCAAAACTAATGTCTTCCAAAACCATATGTAAAATCATGAGACCTTAGGAATGATCTAATACAGCCCTGGGGGATGATGCCCTCTGGATTCCCTGACTTGACTTTTAAACTTCTTATTTAATAATAGACCCCAATAAGCCTTTTACAGTGTAACTCTGCTTAGTTTAAACTAATTGGTAGACGCTAATCCTAAATGGTAGCTTGACCCAGATGTTTTTGCAGCATTGACAAATACTGTGTGAGGCTGTTCACACTGGAAAAAAGAAAGATATACATTTTTTTGTTTTAGTTTAAACCCCCATATAAGGACCGAACTAGTGCAAATCTTTTAGTCTTCTGGAATGTCAGATTGTCCCTTTAATTTTACTTCCTTTTTAAACATTTTTTTTTAAATTATTTCGGCTAAACACCACATACCACATTCATTCATACACATTCATAGTATTGGAATATTAAAAATGGAATTTTATTAAATACAGCTGTGGTATAAAATGACAATTCATGTGTCACACACAAAAGCTTATCTTTATTTATTATTTTTTGTCAGTCATGACAGCCAAGGGTGCTCAGGTGGTGCAGCGGTAAAATACACTTGCACACCAGAGCTGACATTTCGAAGTCATTGATTCGAAACTCAGCTCTGCTGTCCGGCTGAGCTGGGAGCAGACATGAACAACGATTGGCTTGTGGGGTGGGTGGGGAGCCAGATAGGGACTTTCTCATGGCTGATGCAATTACAACCTCTGCTGGCTAATCAGCCCCGGTTCTGGACTGCTTTGCTGGGGGGGGGGGTTGCAGAGAGTAAATCTGGGGGGCAATGCCCACCCCAGTGCCCCCATAGCACCGGCCCTGCTTGTGTTACTTTAGTTTCACCCTAAGCTGGATTCGAACCTAGGGCGGAAAAATATGCGCACTGCGCTACACAAACAGCGGAGTAATAAACAGACACATGCGCATCCGCATATTAACTCGCCTAGTGCAGGTGAAAAGATGCAGTCGGCTACTGCACACGTGTTGGAGGGGGCTTTCGTTCTCCTCAATCGGAGTGGGTATTGGCATCAGTGGAGAGGAAGCGTAATGCAATGGGGCAATTAAAGAAAAAAGGGGAGAAAATGCATAAACAAAATATGTATAAAAAAACTATGACAGCCAATACCTGATCATGCCCCGGCCACCATAATGGCAAGCTGAATTATCGCTCTGACTAAGTGAAGCAGAGGATATAAGTAAAGCTTTCTCATATCTACATAGGGCTCAAATCTAAGGTCTTATTATATGTGCACTGCCTCCTCATATGTTTCCTTCATGCCTCATTTTTTCCCCCTCATCTCCTCCTCCTCCGTTCCAGTTTGCTGTAAGTGTTTACTTTGAGCTCCTCTTGGCTGGGCTGTGGCTCTGACGCTGATTTACTTCAGGCAGCAGATGGAGAAAGCAGACCTCTCTCTCTCTCTCTCTCTCTCTCTCTCTCTCTCTCTCTCTCTCCCTCTCTCTCTCTCACACACACACACACACATTGTTTCTATCTGTTGTTTGGATTGTGGTTCCTCTTGCTTCATTTGGACTGGTACTCTCTGACTTTAGTAGTGAGCAGTGACTGATAACTTTTCTCTCTACACACCACCTGGCTCAGATACTACAGGTACAGTAAGGTTTTCTATGTATGTATGTATAATGGCTGTATATGTGTATAATGGGTGCGTGTGTATAGAATTATGTAAACAAACATTTATAGGTGAAGCATGCTTTACACTAAACATCTGTTTGCTGGGAATTTCTGCAGAATTTCTGTGTGGGCACAGCTTATTTGTTTATAGGATGAATAAAAACATGATTTTTTTTCCCAAAAAAGATGTCAAAATTAAAACATTTATTTCTTTTGCTCTGAATTTAGACTTTGCTGGTCTTTTCCATAATATAACACATCTGTGTAATCACTTGTAGGAAACAATGACATAAAACTCACTTTTAATAAAAAAGCAGTTTTTGAGGCTACCACATTTTTTTTGTGTTGAATTATTTATCTATTTTTTATCTTTACTTTTAGCTTCAACTTGCATCACTGAGTTCAGGGCATGAATACCTATGGACAGGGTGACAATCCATCCATCACACATTAACACATTCACTCACTCACTTAAGAGCCAATAAGAGCAACAAATTTTACTGCTGGCATGTTTGTGGGAGGTCGAAACCAGAGTACCTGAAGATAAACTATGAAAACAACAGAAAAAAACTCTTCTTGCCTTGAGGAGGCAAGAAATGGAGGGAGAAATTAAACCTATTATATGTTCTATTTTTTATTTTAAATAATTGAAATAATTTAATACATACATGACATCTGTCATGTTACTCTGCAAATATTAAATATATAATATAATATTAAAAAATAGTAATGCCTTCTTAAACTCCTAAGTCTAAAACTCTACTGACTAGCCAGCTGTTAATATAAAAATCCATCTAAAAAGCCAGTCAGCTAGATGTAGAAATAAAATTAAAAGTGTACTGAGGCCATGTCAAAATTCAAAATTAAATAGTTCGCCATGATTTATGTTTGAAACCTTTTAAACCTTTTATTATTATAATTATTATTTTATAAATTGTGATTCTCTTAACTGTCATACAGCACAATAGAGCTCTTTTATTTTGGAACGAAAAAACCCTAAGTGGCCTTTGAGTTGTAGTGACAAAGTCAGTGTCTAAAAGTAAAACATATTTTTAAATAGTAGTTATCATGTTTTTAGTTTTCAGTGTTTTACTACAGCGTTATCCTGGTTTTCTCTGAATCATTGGGAGCAATGCACTAACACACCCCAGACAGGACGCCAATCCATCGTGGGGCCTCGGCCACCCTCAAACTGCCAATCATGTCTGTATGTACACGCTCAGCCGATAACTGCTGGAAATTCTGTTTAGAATTCTGTTTATACAAAATGAGAGTTTAGATAACAGAGATTTCATTTTAATTTGATTTATTTTATCCTAAAACATCCTAAAAAAAAAAAAACATGGTTGCATATTTCAAATGCTTATAGACAGAATTTATTCATTTTAATGAATAAAGTGAATTTTAAGTAATAAGGTTTTAAGATCATGGCCTGTGCTAATTACTAATCTGGTACATAGATAAAGGTTAAGGTTAGATTAGGCTAAAAGTGTCTATGTTTTTTCAGTAAAATTAAAAAGCGATGATTTATCTGAGTTACACTGGGGCTGTCATGATTCTTTTATACCTCTTTTATTCGTCCAGATTTTTTTGCTAGGTTTTCAGATGAACGTGTTTAGTTGATACAAGACCAGATGTTCTTTTACATAATAGCTGTTTACCAGTGACTTGCCTGCAGCTGTACAGTTTCTTTTGATGACATTTTTTCCACCTTAACAAAGGCTTAAAACTGCTTTATAAACGCATGTATTGTGTATCGTCCTCCACCTCATGACCTCAAACACAAAGACATCTGGCTCCTTTATATGCATCAAATATTGCAAATGTTGCTATTCAAACACCTGGATGTTTTCAGTGAACGACTACCTTAACCACCTGACACTGAATGTTGACTCAGGTTTCTTGCTCTATAAGAACATTTTCAGACTTCCTGGGGTAACTAAATATTCACCATAGTGAATATTAAGCAGGACCTGTGAATCAGAGAAATACTGCAAGCCATACATTAGTGAGTATGTCTGTTTTGTTATATTATTAGTTAACTTACCAGTTATCAGTTAATTGTTCCAGTTAACAAAATTATGTGATGGTCAACCTTTATGCAGCCCCTTGAATTTGGCTAAAATAAATTACCTTAAAGAGCTTCTGACGAAGATGTTTAGGAATGCTGTCTAAAGATGTTGCTCTCCTAGCTGCCTTTTAAATAAAATGAATGACTACATTAGGGTCCTGAAAAGATCTCATAGTAAATTGTGACCTCTTTGTGATCTTTTCAGCTATGATAACAGTCACTTTTCTGACAAGGCTTCTTACAAGACTTTGACGTATGTCTGTGGGAATTTTTGTCCATTCAGTATAGCTAGTTGGTCAAGAAAGTCACAATTGATTTTCCTGTTCATTTCAAAGCTGTTCAGTGGGGCTGAGGTCAAAGTCCTATGCAAGCCACTGAGGTTTCTTTACACCAAATCTTAATAGACCTTGCTTTGTTAACAGGGGCAGTCATGCTGGAACATGAAAGGGCCTTATCTAAAGTGTTGCTGCATAGTTGGAAGCATGTTAATTCCTTTATATTGTTGATTTATTACACCTGTTAGTAGTTGATGTGGCTGAAACACGTGATTCAATAACTGGAAGGGGTGTCCCAATACTTTTGTTTATATAGTGTATCAGTAATTTGTATTAAAAAGTATTCATTTGTATTTCTGTTTGATCAGTTCTAGACATCCCATCTTGAACAGACTGGGCTTATATAAATGATTTAGCTGTGTATAATGTAAATTGTACTCTGTACGGTGCCAATAAACTGAAACTTAATCAGTAAACATATATTGTAAGTTTTTACAATATAAAACACAGACAGTAATACAGACATGTATCTGTGTTGTGGTAGCAGGATTACAGGGATTAAGCAGTTTAACCATGTTAAGAGTTCATGACCCCAAGACTACTCTGTGCACCACTCTGTGCTTGCTGATCTCTAAAATCACCGACTTACCTTCATCCACACGAAACAAATGTGGGATCTTGTTAAGGATCAGATATTCCAAAGAACATCCCTTACTGCATCATGTGATTAATTTCACTGGGTGTCTGGAATGTACTGTTGTCCTGTCTGCATTGAAAACACATGGCCAGTGTGAGACCACTGTCCCAGTTTGTGGTATCCAGTTGATTTTAAAGCACCCTGCTGCAGGGTAAGAACTGACAGTGGAATACTGATGCCTGCTGGGTTAATCTCATATACCAAATAAGCAGAATTATTTAAAATAAGGTTTTGATTAAAGACACGAAGAATCTCTTGTGTGGTCAATTATTTAGGTAAGCAATACACATCTATTTACAATATAGTATAGGGGATTTCAAATACTTATATGTAAAAGATAAGATTCTGCATTGAGGTTTTCCAACTTTCCCAAACTGGCCCAGAGACTTTGTTAATTACCCCTGATCTCCAAAACTAAAAGTAACTATGTTCTGACAAAGCATTTCGTTTTAGTTCCAAACCAATCAAGTATGTGGGACATCTTCAGGGTGTCACTGCGATTTAAGACAAGGTCAGCACAGTGCTGTGGTAGTGTGGGTTTCACACAGCTTCAGGCTCCAGGTTATCTTTAACCTTCATCTTTGACCACTGCCTGTAAGGAGTTTTGGATAACACTTGCAAAATTTCTTTATAAAATAATAAATACATTAAGTCAAGGCCCTTTGTAAACTGCAATAAAAACAAAAATCTGTGATTTGTTGATTCTGTAGAGCATTATTAAACTGACATTGGTTAAAGGAAAATTATTTTTTTGTGTTTTCAATAACCAACTGAATCGTAAATAGACAGAAATTTAGAATTTGATGCCTCTACAGGCATCAAATTCTAAATTTTACCACTGTTTTACATTACCTTTTCTATTTATTATACTTTTTAATTGTTTATAAATTAAGGATAATTATTGTTGCAGTTTGCAAGTGGATCTTTTGCTTATTCCTGCTTGATACAAGGCTTTAGCTGCTCAAGCTTAAACTGGGTCATGATGCACCATAAATTTAACATGTCTGGACTGCAGGCCAGCCAGGCAAGCACACACACTCTGTGTGTAGTCATGCTGTTGTAGCGAGTGTGCAGTAAGGTCTGCCACTGTCTTGCTGAACTAACCATGGACATCCAAGCAAAATACGTCACCAAATATTCCACCCAATCACCCATGCCATGGGCACTGAGCACCCCATACCTTGTCAGATGTCTGGTTTGTCCTTTTCATCTTTGACGATACATGATGTTTGCAAAATGAGAAAACTTTTTGTAAAACTTGTAAATGAAATGTAAATGTAAAGGCAGCTGTATTATTTTTCTGCCTCTCATGCAACATCATTTGTCAGGAACTGGGGGAAGTGCTTGCTGCCCAGTTTTGCTTTAATTAATAGTAATTAATAGTATATAAAAAATTCAATTTCCCCCCAAAGCACTGGATCAATTAGACTCTCTTGGGTTTTGGGTTTTTTAGTAGAGTAAACACTTTACTGATGTGCCCTGTGGGTGCCCTCATTCTTTTTAAGTAATCAAGTTCTTTGTCTGTTTCGGTTGATCTGTTGCTTTGTAGTTGCCAGCTGTTTTTTCTCACCACCCTAATAAGACGTGTTTATTTTGCTAATTGCGGCCTTAACTTCTGAGCCAAGACACACAGCTTTACTCAGGCATACCATTACCTCACGGTTTACAACCAACACCAGGACCATTTGATCTAATAATTAGGATTAACAGTAACATAAGTGGAACTTGATTCTATACCAGATCAGCAATTCCACTTAAAAATTACTGTTACTGTATTGTAGACAATAGATATAGAAGTCATAAAAAAAATAGTATTACAATAAACAGATCCAAGATCAAACAACTCCGGGTCAGATCATATTCACTGATACTCCAGCACATCAGAGAAAAAAACCAGGACACAACTTTTAACCTTTGAACTCCATCCCGGGAAGGTCAGCAGGTGGTGTGATGATGACTATAGCGGAAAGTGACACTGAAGTGGCACCAGGAAACGGATGGGAAATGCTCCAAAGAAGAGGGGGCAATACTCAGCACTTTCTGATCGACTGGACATCCTATTTGCCTCAGTCAAGTCTGTGTAACCACAACTAAATTAGAAAATCAATGTGTAGTATGGAAAATGTTTGGTTCTTCACAGAGAACTTATCTAGTTAAAAATGCAGTGGCTATAAAGTGAGTAAATGTGATACTGTACAGAGGTTTATTCTTTTGCTTTATTAGGTTTTTTCCCCCCCTTTTTCTCCAAATCCCCCCCCCCCCCCCCCCCATTTTCTCCCCTAATCTAGTCATATCCAATTACCCTGATTGCGTTACACTTCACCTCTACTGATACAACCCTCCACTGCTGACTGAGGAGCCTCACAACTGACACACGCCCCCTCCGACACGTGCTCAGTACTGACTGCCTCTTTTCACCTGGACGAGGCGAGTTCATATGCGGATCAGCCTTGTGCACGGAGAGACACACCCTGATGAGCATTATTCCCCAACTCTGCGCAGGCATTACCAATCAGTCAGCAGAGGTTGTAATTGCACCAGTTATGAGGAACCCTGGTCTGGCTTACCCACCCCGTAACCAACAGCAAATAGTTGTTCATGAGCACGCCCAGCCCAGCTGGAATACAATGTATTCGAAATCCCAGCTCTGGTGTGCTAGCGTGTTTTACCGCTGCGCCAGCTGAGCAGCAGGTTTTTCAAATACAGATCAGTTCAGGTTTTTTTATTCACTGTAACAAAAAGCATATGTGATATTTTATATCTGAGGTAGCAAAATACCAAACTGCTGATAGTGTTTTATTTATAATATTACGAGATGGAGGGCAGTTGTAGCGTAGCGGTTAAGGTACTCGACTAGTAATCGGAAGGTCGCTGGTTCAAGCCCCACCACTGCCAGATTGCCACTGTTGGGCCCCTGGTCAAGGCTCTTAACCTAACCTCTTAATTGCACAAAAACAATACACTGTCATGGTACTGTAAGTCGCTTTGGATAAAAGCGTCTGCTAAATGCTGAAAATGTAAATGTGAGAGATCTAATTAAAATATATTTGCAATATTTTTTGGCATTTTTCATCATTGTAATACATTAGTTTGGCTTTTAATAGTAAATTGAATAATACCTGTATTAATAGGTTTTTGTGTGTCTGGTGCGAACTGTAACACCAAAAGCAGGGCTTGTGTTTTACCAGACGAGGTAGTAACTATTATTTCCCAAATTTTTCATGCTAGAGTCCTTGCTAGATTATAAAGATATGTAAGACTCACAATCAATTGCATTATTAAAAACACACAATAAGTATTTTTAATAAATAACACCACAGCTGTCTTGTCCAAATTCAGTACCTGACCTTACAAATACTCTTTTGAGTGGATTGGCACAAATTCCCCCAAACACCGAACATATTGTGGAAAGCCTTCCCAAAGGAATGTATCTCTTTTAGAGCTTTGGCAGTATACTCAGACGAGAGCGCTGTTTGCTTTCCATTATCCAGGCATATTTTACCAGTAACAGATTTTATGATTCGCAAATGAAAACAACTGCTAAACCATCTATCATTTGGAAAAGAATACTAGAATGTATTTCAGTAGCTTTATATTATAATAATGAATATTCCAGACCATCTCATATTGCAATTTAATTTAACAAAGAAACAAATGAAATATCATCTTTCCCCCAAACTCACAAAGCATAAGTGAACTGCATGATGGTCTCAGCATTTTCATCCTTGATTTGAGGGAAACAGTACCAGTAATTTCCATCTGCTGATGAAAGCCTGAAATGTGCCCAGCCAGTTAACAATGATTTGACCTAAAATTGGAAAAATATGTGAAGCACAGGAATTGGTAAGCAGAACTCATATAAACATATAGCCATGTTTTTTGCTGAACTGAATTGTGAACAGTTTGTGTGGAAAAGACAGCCTTTTAACACCCTTATTTACAAGATGTTTGTGGACATGTACAGCTGTTTATGCTACTACAAAGTAATTTTTGGAAAGGGAGGCTAAAATAACCCTCCCTAACACTCTGGCATTTTAAAATGTTTTTTCACCACTAAAAATAACATACACTGACGGTTTCATGTTATGATCTGAAAAAAACCCCAATATAAATTTCTGGCTTAAGATTGAACAAGAATGCAGTCAACCAATTTGAAGCCTACTGGGAATAGTGTGCCCCAATGTTTGCATGCATACAAAAAAATGAAACCCTGTTAATGTTAACACTCACTCATTAGCATACTGTATAGTGATGACTGCCAGTCTTTATAATTTTTTACTACGTCAACACATGTCCAACTTCTTATTACATCACTGCTGGTAAGGGGAGGTAATAACTGTAATTTTTTGTTGTTGTGATTGTCCTAAATACCCAGAGACGTATAAACATGGCACGCACAGCCTTCTCATGACTCCACACAGGATGTATATACCCACAGGGGGTACTGGTGTCACAATTTCACTTGCTGTTTAAGTGTTTCTTCGAAACAGCTTAATGGAAAGTGAACATTGGGTTGTCGTATTGTAGATATTACTAAATAGCAATTTTTGTGCAAACTGTTTTTTTTTTCTACTGAGAGCCTAGGGACAGTGGTAGCCTAGTGGGTAGGGCTTTGGGCAAGACCCTTAACCCTCTCTGTTCCAGGGGCGCCGAATGATGGCTGACCCTGTGATCTTACCCCAGCTTTCAAACAAGCTGGGATATGCGAAGAAAGAATTTTGTTGTACTGTACATCTGTATATGTACAGTATATATGACAAATAAAGGTATTCTATTCTATTCTACTTTGGGCAAATGGAAGTCCATAAGGAACTAAATATTCACTTCCTTTCTCTTTTGCAAATGTTATTTTCCCAATGTTTTTAAAGAAAACTGTATCGCCCACCCATCTCTTTTTCTGTTAATAAGATTGGATGGTTGGTTTGAGAGTTGACATTGTAACAACAACACTGTGCCAATCGAAGGAAATATGATTTGCCAGAACATTTAGTATTTTTCTTCCCTCTACCTCAGCACTAGTGAATGTTGACTTTTATTATGCCAGTGCATGTTAAAAATAATCTTGCTGTGGGTACAATCACCTTTTTAGGAAAATCCTACAAATTATTTTAAATATGTGTTTTAATTATTGACTTTATGTGTTCAGTATGCAAACCCTTGATGCATAAACTGTCAAACACTGTCAATCAACACCAAACCTGCTTTGTTGAACTGACTAACATCTAAATGGATTAGATAAACATGAGATAGACAACATTATTTTTTTCTACTGAGTGAAACAATGTTAAGTGGTGTTTTCTGTGTGTCCATGAGTTTTTGTCCTGCTACTTTGGCTTCCTTCCACCTCACAGAGACATGATAATGGATTGGCAGCTCTAAACTGTTAGTCAGTAACTGTGTGATAGTGATGTGGTCCTCTCTCACATTATCTCACCAGAATAAAGCAATTAACTAAAAAAGTTAGGGTTAGTGTTAATGCACCAAATGCCAACTGTGAGTGTCTAGTGATGCTGTGACTTGGTCATTAAAGGAGAGTCAAATGCAAGAGCAGTTTATAAATGTTTTTAAGTACTAGTGCACTAACATTTTTAGTTACCTGTAGCCTAGCAGTTAAAAAAAACTGGACTAGTAATCAGAAGGTTGCTGGTTCAAGCCCCACCACTGCCAGATTGTTGCTGTTGGGCCCTTGAGCAAGGCCCTTACCCCTCTACTATACTGCTCTGAATGTAACTGTACATTGTAACAGTACTGTAAGTCGCTTTGGATAAAGGTGTCTGTTAAATGCCAAAAATGTAAATATAAATGTAGTGATGCTGTGACTTGGTCATAAAAGGAGAGTCAAATGCAGGAGCAGTTTATAAATGTTCATTTATAAACTACTAGCGCACATTCATGCTCTCCTTGTGTCCGAGTGGGTTTCATCAGGGTATTTTGGAGGAAGTAGATGGCTACTCTGAACTGTTTCTAGGTGTGAATGAATGTGAAAGTGTATGATATACCCTTTGATAATTGAGAACATCATTCAGAGTGTGCTCCTGTTTTGTGCCTTGTGTTTTTAGGTTCCACAGCAACAGGTTCCTAAGAAATAACAGGAATAAATTAATGAATTATATAGTTAACATTCTATAGTTAAAAGTATACTTTATGGTACAAGTATGTGGGCAGCCCTTCCTATAATGACGGTGTTTAGCCTTACCCATTGCTAACAGGTGTATAAAATCATTAATATAAATAAATTATACAGTTTAAGAAATGTCTATTCCTGTCATAAAAAAGTATGGTTTGATGAGTTTTGTAGTGGAGGATTTCCAGATGCCCTGACAAAAGCCCTGACCTCAACCCCATTAAACACAGTTGGATTAAACTGGAACATTGGTTGCAAGCCAGAACTTATCATACAGCATCAGTGCCTGACCTCATGAATCATCTATTGACTGAATAGGGTCAAATTTCCACATTTACTGAGAAAGTAAACAACTGCTCTTATGCTTTTATTACAGTCATGATACATATCTTATTAAAGATTTTTTCCAGGACAATCTTCAATATTGCTCAGTGATAATCACATAGATGTGCTGCTAAAGATAGTAGGAGTGAAAACACTAAACTGTGATGGTGGTAGCCTTTGGTAGAGCTGTGGGTTACCAACTAGAAGGTTGTGGGGTTTTTTTTTTTCTGTCTGACCTCGGCTAACAAACAATCTGGAATTTGAAGAAGGAAACTTTTTGGTGGGCAGTGGTAGCTCAGTGGTTAGGGTACTAGACTAGTAATAATAAGGTTGCCGGCTCAAGCCCCACCACCACGACATCATCAAGTTGCCACTGTTGTGCCCATGAGCAAGGCCCTTAACCCTTAATTGCACAAATTGTATTCAGTGATAATTGTAAGTCCCACTGGATCAAAGAGTCTGCTAAATGCTGTGGATGTTAATGTAAATGAACCATCTGTCTCTTTCAGGGAGACCACACGTGGGCCACCATGCTGGGGCAGAGTGTGAAGCTGCAGGCAGTACCCATCCAGAACCTCTCAGAGCTGGAACGAGCCCGTCTACAGGAGGTGGCTCTCTACCACCTGGAGGAGAGAGACCTGGACTTCAAGATTAGCATTCCAAAAGGTGTGTTCACATCAGGACCATGCACAACAGACACATGCTGCCACTTAGCTACATTATTTTCATTCATTCATTTATTCATTCATTCATTCATTTTTACTATCCACCATAGCATGGGAAGGCTCACAGTCCAGAGCCAGAAGGAAAACCAGAGGAGTAAGACACAAATATATCCTACATGCTTATAATACATACAGTAGCATTGGTGCAGTTTCATTCCAGTGCTATTTTTGATTGTTCTCCAGTCTGTACCTGTATATTCCTGTGTTTTTTTTTTGTGAACGTGTGGAGCACAGTGTTTCTGCTCCAATGATGAGGTTGCCTGTCATTTCTATTCTTCAGCACTACATGAGGCTGCAGCTTTGGTTTGGTTTTGTTCTGTGCATTTCTGTATTATTTTGTTTACTTTATTTTGTTACTACGAGGAGACCCTATCCGGCTTACTACTACCCCACCCTTATATGAACAACAGGCCAATCGTTGTTCATGTGGCCGCTCAGCCTAGTCGGATGGCAGAGCTGAGATTTGATACGATGTGTTCGAAATCCCGGAATCTGGTGCGCTAGCGTGTGTTTTTACCGCTGCTCCACCTGAGCGGCCACCAGCTTGATATCTGGGTGGAACCTGGGTGATTGAAACTACGTAACACTACCTTCCAATACTACCCACAAAACCAGGGATTTACTAGTTCATTGTTGTAACAATAAAACATAACAGTTTTCTTCTTTTTCTTCATGTTTCCCCTTTTGGAAATGGATTGCAGTTCTTGTCATGCGTCTGGCTTGACTTTCCCCAGTCCTCAGCACTCAAGGAAGACAAATGACACTTCTCTTTGTACTCTCACATGGGTGGTGGCATAAATTTTCCTCTTGCAGTCTTTTAAAAAAGATGACTGCAGACCTCTTCACAAGTACTCAAGTGACCACTAGCCTTGGATGTTTTACAAACAAGCCCTGTACTTGTACTTGTGTGAGAGTTCACTATGCAAATTTCAGAATGTTCCTTGATGTGCCTATATATCTTGTTACACATGAGAGGCACTATGCCAAGCAATGCTTAGGTTCAATATAGGTCAGTTGAATGTTAGCCCTTAATCTGTGGATGTGAGTTTTAGCTTGTTCTCAGTGAGCAGCTTCAATCCTGAGAATTGAGGCTTTGCAGGAGTAGTTACAGAACTTTTCCTTCTCCAGAAACATTTATCTGTTAGAAATACCACAGTCCAAACATAAACCACTGTATTTTGCTGGAACCTTGTGAAAATGTTTTATTGTCATGTTTATACAATAGCTGTGTTTGTGTCTTGTGTAGCCTCTTCCTGGTAATGCTGGTTGAATTGTTTAAAACTGTATGGTTTATTTCAAAGTCATACCTTATAAGACATTGTTTTGTTTCTCGCACTGCTGCTTGGCTAAATTACTTCCATACTTCGTGATTTCTTGCTAGCATACCTTTGCATGAACTTTCTCTCCCTCTAGCTGAAGCGTTTATAGGCCGTGATGCCTTGGGGTGTGGAAAGGGGGAAGGGAAAAGTGCTGTGGAAATAAATTCTCATTTCCTGTAGTCATGGGAATTTGACCCCACCTAAAGCTTCTTCACATGATGCTTGAAGTCCCAGCGTGGTGTCATAGCCTCTCTTTTTTCTTACCCTCTCTCTCTTGATATTTCTCTACCTCCCTCTGGACATATCACAGCAGTAGCTCTCACATGTGGACTTTGCCTGAACTGTAGACTCAAAAAAACAATATCTGGTCTCAAATCAGTAAAAATCAACAAGTTATTTTGGTCAGTCTGTAGGGAGCAGGCTGTCTGTTCCAGTAAAATAGGATATTTGGAAAAAGAGATTAAAATGAGTCACTACTTTCTCATAATGTGCAAACTATGCCCTGATTTAAATGTACATTTTGGTATACATATATAATGCTGCAATATTGCATTATGCTTGGACTTATTTATGCTACTTAACAGGATTCATGTTTATTCAGGTGGCACGGTGACTAAGTTGGTAGCACTTTTGCCTCACAGCAAGACGGTCCTGGGTTCGATCCTCAGGTGGGGCGGTCTGGGTCCTTTCTGTGTGGAGTTCTCCCTGTGTCTGCGTGGGTTTACTCCGGGTGCTCCGGTTTCCTCCCACAGTTTAAAGACATGCAAGTGAGGTAAATTGGAGATACAAAATTGTCCAGGACTGTGTTCGATATAACCTTGTGTGAACTGACGAACCTTGTGTAATGAGTAAATACCGTTCCTGTCAAGAATGTAACCAAAGTGTAAAACATGATGTCAAAATCCTAATAAACAAACAAACAATCATATGTTTATTCTGATATAGTGGTTGTGTCCTTTTGAGTAAAGTATTGCTAATAAAAACAGAAAGCAATGATTTGAAAATTATCTTTGTCCAGCATTATTTTAAATGTATTTTTTAAAAATGGACAAGAGCAGGAGTTTTTACCTGTGAAAGTTTGTGCTTTATAAATGCGCCATGTTTTAAATACAAGACAGGTCTGGACTGCAGACAGGCCAGTCTAGCACCTGCACTTTCTGATTACTCAGCCATGCCTGATTAGATGCTTGTCAGACCACAATACACATTTCTGCCATACATTAGAGCATCTCAAGCCCAAAAAAGATTCCTGGACACTGTTGTAATGAAGTTTCTGCTCTGCACTGTAGATGTAACTCTATGTGAGTCATTGCAAGCATTTTCTTTAAGTATTTTGGTTTATCCCCCCCACAAAAAAAACCAAACAAACTGGCTGTTCTAAATTGCCCCTAGGTGTATGTACTTATTACATGTGTGTAATGCTCTGTGAAGGATTGGCCCTCTGTGTATTGGGTAGTGAAACCCATCGCTACCCAGACTGGAATAAAGCGACTCCTGGCTTCCAGCAATATATGGATACATAGTTTTGTATTTAGAGACTTTGATTTACACAACTAAAACTACAGGAATATGTTTGGCACCAATATGCCAAACAGTTAGAATAGTTGTATGCATGCAGTACATACTAAACCAAGAATGTTCTGGTATATTTCAGCAGTTCAGTTTGCTAAAAGTTAAATAATAGGAATATGATAATGCAATGCAGAACACTGAATTGATTACCTGTAAACCTACTTTAAGACCAACAGTGATTTTTTAGATTTGTTACCTGAATCGCTGATCATTCATTGCACTCGGTGCACACTGGAAGCGTCTTCATTGCCTGTGGATGTTTGGTTGTTATGGTTTAACTGATGTCAAGCAAGAAAAAAAGCAAATGCCATAACCATGCAGCATACTGTACTGGCTGTACAGAACTTTTTGATTACAGAGCAAATGTGTTCCCGCAAAAAAATTAATATCCTTAAGGGAAATCACTTGTTTATACATTTCATCACTGCATTGTCCATCATTGTCTTTGCAGTCAACTTGACAAAAAACTGTGTTTGTTCTTTGTGACCGCTGCTGTCTGTTTGTAGGCGTTTAACACTGCGTTTAACACTAGTTACTCTTTCATCTCTAGTAGGAATTATTATTTAGGAACCTAAAAACAGAGTGTACTGTTTTACTGGGTACTGTGTTCTGCTTTGCTCATTGCTTAATTCTTCTTGGTAGTCACCACATCACTTTGCTCCTAATTTACATAAAGTTAAACTTTGCTCGACTTTTCTGTCGCAAACTCCATCCACTTTGCATCGCTAACGTTCGCTCTGCCTCCTGTCACAGAAAATTGCCAGATTTAATTGAAAATGACAGACAGGAGGTAACTTTATCATGTTGCATCGCTGCCAGTCTGAACATAGGGTTACACATTTTTTTGACCTAAATTATTTTAGCAATTAGATGGTCCTACAATTATGGGTGGCATAAGGACATGAGAAATATGACAAAATTCTTCTTTTTTCCATAGTATTACAGCATTTAAGTTGAGAAATAAGTCATGCCTTTATCCCATTTTTATTTGTCTTAAAATTTGACATTTTTTGTTCTTTATTTAGAAACACGCAAAATAAGAAAATCACTGAGAAGAAAGTTTGATTCTTTTTCCAAGGAAAAGAAAGAGAGAGGTAAGTGATGAGATATTGTAATGTTGTAGCCTTTTAATTAGCTGAAATCATATTTGTACAATGTGTGTGGTTTTTATAAAAAGATTGTGACTCTGGCTTCTTTGTGCTTTATCTGACCTGCACCTAGTAAAACAATTGGGACTCAATCTCTCAGCTTCTGGACTTTACACACCCTGTTATTTCTTATGTAACTGTACACATAAAAGAGAAATACTTGATGTTAATATATGGAGTGTTAAATCAAGGCCCTAGTATAATCATACCCATTTTGAAAGCCTTCCAGAACACCACATTTTATCCGGTCACTCCCGTGCACTGTCTACATCTGTTTGAAATAAAATCGTTGTTAAAAAACTGCCAGTCTTACTAAGACTGTAAAAAATCTAATTAAAATACATTCTTTCAACCCAGGCAGTGATCCTTCTCTCCGAGTTTTCTTCTTTTTACATTCTTCATCTCTGGAGAGCTATGATGGTATTAAGAGGGCAATAAAAAACATTTTTCTTTTGTAGCTGTTGTACACAAGTTCCTTCCTGGGAACTCTCCAGCAGATATTTAAGACATGCTACTTAGCCAGTCTTAGTTGGCAGGAGAACATTAGGTTTTGGCATGGCTTTCTGTGCCACCATGGGTTTATCACTTGCAATCTGTGCAGCATGTGAGTGTGTTTGTTTAAGGTAACCTATATACACTGATCAGCCATAACATTAAAACCACCTCCTTGTTTCTACCCTCACTGTTCATTTTATCAGCTCCGCTTACCATATAGGAGCACTTTGTAGTTCTACAATTACTGACTGTAGTCCATCTGTTTCTCTAAATAGTTTTTTAACCTTTCACCCTGTTCTTCAATGATCAAGACCACCACAGAGCAGGTATTATTTATGTGGTGGATCAGCACTGCAGTGACAATGACATGGTGGTGGTGTGTTCATCAGCGGTCACAGGACGCTGCCTACGGTGCGCTGTTGGCTGGATATATTTTTGGTTGGTGGACTATTCCCAGTCCAGCAGTGACAGTGAGGTGTTTAAAAACTCAGTCAGCGCTGCTGTGTCTGATCCACTCATACCAGCACAACACACACTAACACACCACCACCATGTCAGTGTCACTGCAGTGCTGAGAATGATCCACCACCCAAGTAATACCTACTCTGTAGTGGTCCTGGGAGAGTCCTGACCATTGAAGAACAGCATGAAAGGGGGGTAGCAAAGCATGCAGAGAAACAGATGGACTAGGGGTTTTTGTATCTGTTGGTCCTGGATCTGGATTTTGTAAAGTTGCTTTGAGACAATGTATATTGTAAAAAGCGCTATATAAATAAAGTTGACTTGACTTGACTTGACTACAGTCAGTAATTGTAGAACTACAAAGTGCTCCTATATGGTAAGTAAAACTGATAAAATAACCAATGTGTGTAGAAACAAGGAGGTGGTTTTAATGTTATGGCTCATTGGTGTATTGTTGTGTTCAATTACATAAATATACATTTAGCTAAATTAAAACTATAATTGCATTCTAAAAATAGGGGTGTCTTGCTGAAAGAGACATGTGCAAAGGTGTTTATCTTGCTTTGACTGGCTTGTGAATGACTTAATATAGTAAAAATAATTCTGGTTACTCTGGTTACACTTTTGTAAGGTTTTATGGTATTTATGCCCAGTGATGTTTATGTAACTATGTTACATATTAGATTACATTACATTAATTTCAGTAGATGTGACTTTCTGAACACAATTATATTTTGAATGCTTTACCAGTGCTGTGCTCTCTTGACCTGTATACAAGCTTCCTTCGTAGTGCAACAGATTTAGTATGGAGGAAGCATTAATTTTAGTGTTGGATCAGCTGAGATTTTATGTTATTCCTGACAAGGTTTAATTAAAAAAAGGTTTCATGGTTTGCCATCAGTCACATGGCTGGTGCATCACTTTATAACTATGGTTAGGATTTTTTTGCGAAGGTAGGGGGGCTGGGTTACTTTGTATAAACTTCAAGTTAGAAAGCAAACAACTCAGGCAGACTGACAGTTTATTGATTTAGCATCCCAAAAGTTATATAAGAAAATTAATTCCATTTCTGCATCTACCAAAATCAGTGTGCCTTCAAGTTAGCCTCACCCAAAAATGAAGACAAAAAATATCTCCGAGCTCCATGACGTATTTTAAAAAGAAATGTGAAGGGCACAGTTTACTGTGACTGCAGATTTTGCAAACACATTTTAGTCAAATTACCTGCAGAATATACAGTGTATCACAAAAGTGAGTACACCCCTCACATTTCTGCAGATATTTAAGTATATCTTTTCATGGGACAACACTGACAAAATGACACTTTGACACAATGAAAAGTAGTCTGTGTGCAGCTTATATAACAGTGTAAATTTATTCTTCCCTCAAAATAACTCAATATACAGCCATTAATGTCTAAACCACCGGCAACAAAAGTGAGTACACCCCTAAGAGACTACACCCCTAAATGTCCAAATTGAGCACTGCTTGTCATTTTCCCTCCAAAATGTCATGTGACTCGTTAGTGTTACTAGGTCTCAGGTGTGCATAGGGAGCAGGTGTGTTCAATTTAGTAGTACAGCTCTCACACTCTCTCATACTGGTCACTGAAAGTTCCAACATGGCACCTCATGGCAAAGAACTCTCTGAGGATCTTAAAAGACGAATTGTTGTGCTACATGAAGATGGCCAAGGCTACAAGAAGATTGCCAACACCCTGAAACTGAGCTGCAGCACAGTGGCCAAGATCATCCAGCGTTTTAAAAGAGCAGGGTCCACTCAGAACAGACCTCGCGTTGGTCGTCCAAAGAAGCTGAGTGCACGTGCTCAGCGTCACATCCAACTGCTGTCTTTGAAAGATAGGCGCAGGAGTGCTGTCTGCATTGCTGCAGAGATTAAAAAGGTGGGGGGTCAGCCTGTCAGTGCTCAGACCATACGCCACACACTACATCAAATTGGTCTGCATGGCTGTCACCCCAGAAGGAAGCCTCTTCTGAAGTCTCTACACAAGAAAGCCCGCAAACAGTTTGCTGAAGACATGTCAACAAAAGACATGGATTACTGGAACCATGTCCTATGGTCTGATGAGACCAAGATTAATTTGTTTGGTTCAGATGGTCTCAAGCATGTGTAGCAGCAATCAGGTGAGGAGTACAAAGATAAGTGTGTCATGCCTACAGTCAAGCATGGTGGTGGGAATGCCATGGTCTGGGGCTGCATGAGTGCAGCAGGTGTTGGGGAGTTACATTTCATTGAGGGACACATGAACTCCAATATGTACTGTGAAATACTGAAGCAGAGCATGATCCCCTCCCTCCGGAAACTGGGTCGCAGGGCAGTGTTCCAGCATGATAATGACCCCAAACACACCTCTAAGACAACCACTGCTTTATTGAAGAGGCTGAGGGTAAAGGTGATGGACTGGCCAAGCATGTCTCCAGACCTAAACCCAATAGAACATCTTTGGGGCATCCTCAAGCGGAAGGTGGAGGAGCGCAAAGTCTCGAATATCCGCCAGCTCCGTGATGTCGTCATGGAGGAGTGGAAAAGCATTCCAGTGGCAACCTATGAAGCTCTGGTAAACTCCATGCCCAGGAGAGTTAAGGCAGTTCTGGGAAATAATGGTGGCCACACAAAATATTGACACTTCAGGAACTTTCACTAAGGGGTGTACTCACTTTTGTTGCCGGTGGTTTAGACATTAATGGCTGTATATTGAGTTATTTTGAGGGAAGAATAAATTTACACTGTTATATAAGCTGCACACAGACTACTTTTCATTGTGTCAAAGTGTCATTTTGTCAGTGTTGTCCCATGAAAAGATATACTTCAATATCTGCAGAAATGTGAGGGGTGTACTCACTTTTGTGATACACTGTATGTTTCTATTAATTAATGACTGAATGTACTAGGTGCTCACAGGAACAACAATCTCCAGCAATACCTTTAACCAGGCCAAAATAATGGTAAATAATGGAAAAAAAATGGTATAATACAACTATGGTGTACGCATGCCATAAAAGAACTAAATAAATAAAGATTTTGTTCAAATTCATGAAAAACTAACTGTTTCTGTAGAAATATATTTGCATCATCTTAGATGCATCTGCTAGTTCACTAATAGGCATGAATACACTGCAAAGCATGACTACACCAGACGGCTATTTAGTCTGCTATGACCCGCCACTTCAGTCTGGCATCTCAGCCTGGCACGTGCTACCAGCTTTAAGCCTTTATGCTGTGATGGATGGGGGGATGGGGGGCGAGCTTGGATGAAGGAATAGAAGAACTTGGATAGAAGAGGGAGGCAGAGTGTGCTAAATTAATCCCCATATCCTTACAGATTAATGGCAGACTGCCAGCCAGTGAGGCAGAGTAGTCAAACCCACCAGAGAGCCTGTACACCCTAATGATGATAGAGGAGGAGTAGAGGAGCTGATGGTACCATTTGCTTTAGGGGTGGCATGAGAGCTGACATTACAGCTATAACAGGTGACTTAATCTTTCCCGGCGTACATCTACTGATCTTTCAGTGATTAAAACGTCATAGTATGAAAGCTGGTACTTTAACTGGGTCATTCTATGTTTAGTGTTATAAAGTTTGTTTTGTAATTTTTTTATGATTATTATTGCAGAATTTAGGCTGGTGCTTCATTGGGTTAAGGCTTGGCATACATTAATATTAAAGAAACTATGTCACTTCTGTAAAGCCTTTTGTTTCTCAGCAGCACTAAACGTCGTCATTAAATAATAATTGAACTATTTCAGTGTTTATGTTATTATATTTATGATATTTTAAGGTTATAAGCAAGATTCTGCTTTTTTGTGAAGTTACTAGTACTGTAAGTACTAGTAACTTCACAAAAAAGCAGAATCTTGCTTATGTCCATTGTAAAAAGCGCAATGTTTTTACAATGGACGATGTCCATTGTAAAAAGCGCTATACAAATAAAATTTACTTGACTTGACTTGACTCTACTGTAAGTAGAGTCAAGTCAAGTCAAGTAAATTTTATTTGTATAGCGCTTTTTACAATGGACATCGTCTCAAAGCAACTTCACAGACTCCAGGACCAACAGACCAAAACCCCCTGTTAAGCAAGCCGAGGGCGACAGTAGCAAGGAAAACTTCCTTAAAAATACAGGAATTAACCTTGAGAGGAACCAGACTCAGCAGGGACCCCCATCTTTCTTGGGTGACGTGGAGGATAATTTAAATGAATAGAATTGAAAAGTTCTTCATTATTCTGTCCAGAATGTATTGTTATATAGGCAAGTTCTTTGATGTTACCATAATGAATGATAATGCTGAACAAAAGACTTCTCTAGAAAGATTGTGAACATTTTATATTTACCCACTTGCACAGATTTTTGTTAATAAGTATTTTTTCATATATATTTTTTTTTATCTTTGGACACATTTTTAATGAAAATATGAGAAAGCTTATACAAAAATTATATTGCTTACATGCTTTGTTAGCTCCCTTTCATGCTGTTCTTCAATGGTCAGCCCCCCCACAGGACCACTACAGAGTAGGTATTATTTAGGTGGTGGATCATTCTCAGCAGTGCAGTGACACTGACATGGTGGTGGTGTGTTAGTGTGTGTTGTGCTGGTATGAGTGACACAGCAATGCTGATGGAGTTTTAAAATGTCCACTCACTGTCCACTCTATTAGACACTCCTACCTAGTTGGTCCACCTTGTAGATAGTCAGAGACGATCGCTCATCTATTGCTGCTGTTAGAGTTGGTCATCTTCTAGACCTTTATCAGTGGTCACAGGACGCTGCCTACGGGGCGCTGTTGGCTGGATATTTTTGGTTGGTGGACTATTCTCAGTCCAGCAGTGACAGTGAAGTGTTAAAATCTCCATCAGTGCTGCTGTGTCTTATACCTGCTGCTGTGCTCATACCAGCACAACACACACTAACACACCACCACCATGTCAGGCAGTGCTGCGAATGATCCACCACCCAAATAATACCTGCTCTGTAGTGGTCCTCTGGGGGGGGGCTGACCATTGAAGAACAGCATGAAAGGGGGCTAACAAAGCATGCAGAGAAACAGATGGACTACAGTCAGTAATTGTAGAACTACAAAGTGCTTCTATATGGTAAGTGGAGCTGATAAAATGGACAATGTGTGTAGAAACGAGGATTGGTTTTAATGTTATGACTGATCGGTGTATGTTTCAGCATGTAGTGTATTATTTGTGTTTTCAAATTGCAGTTTACAGCATACCTTATGAGAAGAATATAAGTGTTAGATGTTAAATTTGGCTTTTGCTGGTGGAATGCCATGGACTAAAGGCTGTATCTCTTAATCCAGAAACTGATAACAGTGACACCCTTTCCTGCTGGAAACAGTACAGAGGAAAACCAGTGAACTCAGTATGATGCGGCAAGAACAGATAGGTTTGATGAGCTGGCCACTCTTTCTCTGCTGTTTCTGGCATCATTTTAACTTCCTGTGACCTATTATTTCAGTTTAACACTTCACCTCAGTTCTGCTAGTTAATTCTGTATTAAAGCTTCTGTATGTTCATTTGTGATAAACTAGTTATGTGTAAATTAAAGTGTTCTTTGGCTTAACTAATGTGCCAAATACAGTAAATTACATTGTTAATACTGTAATTATTTTTGTACCGATTTTTGTACTTTAGTCACACATTTTAGTATGTTAATTAATGATGCCCTGGCAGTATGTACTTGGTTTGATGAAAGGTGCTGTATTATTATTTCTATTATTCTATTATTATTTGGAGAGCCCTAGTATTCACAAAACCTGGTCTACTTTCATTTCACAGAGGAATTCATAACTAAGTGTATCAGGAGTGATAGAAAAAGAAAAATGGGTTGTGTTTCATTAATCTTGAAGTTGTTCTAGGCTACCTGGTCCAGCCCACCTGATTCATAGCATAAACATTTTATCAGCTTATTTACTTACAGTCTTCAAGAATGTAAATATAAGTCATTTGTTGTATCATGAGATTAAAAGTACCTTTTGGTCAAAATACCATAACTGTAAAACAAGTCTGGTAAATTATTGAGTGTGATTAGCATTTTATGTGAAATATGTGATATTTAGAACTGTTTGACTGATATGTTTTATACATATCCTTCCTGCTGAATGAGCTTGAAAAATGCATGTGCTTATCAGTCAGTTTAACCACAGGAAAAGTTTTGTTATGAACTTATGAGTAATAGCTATTTATATATTAGATATTGTTCTATAATGTGCAGGGTACAGTGCAGCCATCATTATTTACTGTAACCCAGACTGGATTTGTCAGTGTTTTAAGGTGTATCAGATGTTCCTGAAACTGCTGAAGAGCACACCAGCCAAATAAATGGTTTTACAACTTAGTCAAATTCTGTAGTTCATTTTATTAGCTGTACATCAACACATACACCGATCAGCCATAACATTAAAACCACCTCCTAGGTTTTACACTCAGTGTCCATTTTATCAGCTCCACTTACCATATAGAAGCACTTTGTAGTTCTACAATTACTGACTGTAGTCCATTTGTTTCTCTGCATGCTTTGTAAGCCCCCTTTCATGCTGTTCTTCAATGGTCAAGACTCTCCTAGGACCACTACAGAGTAGGTCTTATTTGGGTGGTGAATCATTCACAGCACTGCAGTGACACTGACATGGTGGTGGTGTGTTAGTGTGTGTTGTGCTGGTATGAGTGGATTAGACACAGCAGCGCTGATGGAATTTTTAAACACCTCACTGTCACTGCTGGACTGAGAAAGGTCCACCAACCAAAAATATCCAGCCAACAGCACCCATAGGCAGCGTCCTGTGACCACTGATGAAGGTCTAGAAGATGACCAACTCAAACAGCAACAATAGATGAGCGATCGTCTCTGACTTTACATCTACAAGGTGGACCAACTAGGTAGGAGTGTCTAATACAGTGGACAGTGAGTGGACACGGTATTTAAAAACTCCATAAGTGCTGCTGTGTCTGATCCACTCATACCAGCACAACACACACTAACACACCACCACCATGTCAGTGTCACTGCAGTGCTGAGAATGATCCACCACCTAAATAATACCTGCTCTGTGGTGGCCCTGTGGGGGTCCTGACCACTGAAGAACAGAGTGAAAGCAGGCTAACAAAGCATGCAGAAAAACAGATGGACTACAGTCAGTAATTGTAGAACTTCAAAGTGCTTCTATATGATAAAATGGACAGTAAGTGTAGAAATAAGGAGGTGGTTTTAATGTTATGGCTGATCAGTGTATATGAATAGCATCACAAGTTCACAACATAGATTTTAAAAGTATCAAAAAACTTGAATCTAATTATATTTCTCTAATTTTTTCTCCCTGCTTATAGAAACAGCTCCCAAGGCATTTGGGATTCCGCTGTCTCTAGTTATTGCAAATGACCGAGCTTATAAGCAGCGTCAGGATGCTCTGAAGGAAAGTCGCAGAGACTGTCTGGAGCTGGAGGCCAGCGTCATGCGCTTCCGAGCTGAGAAACACCAACAGAATGGAAACCAACTCTTGGCCAGCACAGCTTCATGCCCTGGAGCTGCATCCTCATCAGTGCTGGAGCTTAACAGCAAGCCACTCTCGCCAACCCTCCTGGATAAAAGTTCCCGCAGCCATAGACGGGTAAGAGGATACATTCTGGTTATTCCCTGGGATTCTGTCTTCTTCCCTTGAACCTTTTAGAATGTGTTAATATTTACACCCCAGTACATACACAGGTGGAATTTCTCTGAGCTTCTGGTAATCCCTTGTTTTAGATTGTCTGCTTTGGGGGGCACTCAGTGTCTTAGCACCTAAACATTGGTACAGTGTATCAAAAAAATCTTTAGTATTCTTCATCCACATCTTAAATTAGGCTAAAAATGTTATATTCTTGTGACTGTGTTATATCAGTTGCTATGTTAAGTTACTATGTCATGTGTTAATTTATGTTAATGGACAGTAGTAGCTCAGCGGTGAAGGTACTGGATTAATGATTAAAAGGTTGCTGGTTCAGGCTGCTTAGGTGGTGCAGCGGTTAAAACACACGCTGACACCAGAGTTGGGATCTCAGATCTGCCTGCTGGCTGGGATGAGCAACCACATGAACAACGATTGGCCCGTTGTTCATATAGGGGCGGGGCATTAAGCCGGATAGGGATTCTCATAACTGATGCAACTACGACCTCTGCTGGCTGGTTGATGGCGCCTGCACAGAGGCGGGGAAAAGAGTGCGGATCAGGGTGTGTCCCTCCATACACAGAGCTGATCTGCAGCTAATCTCATCTAGTGTAGGTGAAAAGTTGCATACGGCTGCTCCCCACGTGTCGGAGGGGGCGTGGATTAGCTTTGTTCTTCTCAAATCAGGGCCAGCATTAGTGGAGAGGAAGCATGACACATTGGACTTGCTAAAAGTCGGGAGAAAAAGGGTAGAAAATGCATAAACAAAAATATATATCGCTTTGGATAAAAGCCTCTGCTAAATGCTTGGGCCAGTAGTAGCATGGTGGTAAAGGTACTGGACCTGCCATCAGAAGGTTGCTGGTTCAAGACCCATTGCCACCAAGTTGCCACTGTTCAGATCCTGAGCAATGCCCTTAACTCTCATATGTAAAATAAAGTGTTCGATGTAAGGTTTGATGTAAGGTATTTTTTATTATTATTTTATTATTATTTTATTTTAAAGAGCCTGCATAACTGCATAACTAATTAGATGAGTACTAATAAAAAATATGGGTTGTGTTAAGTCTTGGAGGTAAACAAGACATTTACATTTATGACATTTAGCAGCGACTTACTGTACTGTGTAAGTCCACAGCGACTTACTGTACTGTGACAGTACACAGTCTGAGCAATTGAGGATTAAGTCCTTGCTCAAGGACCCAACAGTGGCAACCTGACAATGGTAGGGTTTGAACCAGTGACCTTTTGATTACTAGTCCAGTACCTTAACCTCTAGACTACAACTGCCACCTAGAGTTGGTCTAGGCTACCTGGTCCAGCCCACCTGAATTCTGGCATAAAGGTTTTGTTATCAACTTACTTACTTTCAGTCTTCAAGAATGTAAATAAAGTCCTTGGTTATATCAGGAGATTAAGATCAGATAAGATAATGATAAATTTATTGCAAGACTACTTACTGTTTGTGAGTGTTTGGATGCCAAAATAATTTCCTGATAAGAGTAACATTAATCAAACTAATGCATCTGTGAGCACAAGTATGTAGAAGTTATTTATGCAGTCTTTCAAGAGCATTGATTTGTCTGAAATATGCAGAGGTTAACTTCATGTACATCAATGGGGGCATCAACACTCACCCTTCCAAATTGGTAGCTAATGTGTAACATAGTACACTAGGTCAGGAAAAACTTTTTATAGCCAGTACAAAATCAGTACATGGACTGAAATACTAAAACAAAATCAAGAACTAAAAGTAAGTGTGTTTAAAACAGTAAGTACATGTGAAGGATTTGTGTCGCAATACTTTCTCTTCCCTAAAAGCATAACTATTTTAAAACACAGATGCTTAGGAGGCTAAAAGTGCATACAAGACAAACGAGTTAAAATAAACAGATTGCAAAAGTGAACTACTGTAAATAAATGCATGCAGATTAGATCTTGAGATTAATTCTACAAGTCTATAAACAAAATCAAGTCTGTGTATGTTTTTGGTAACGACTAGAATATGTGATTGTTGTTGCTATTTTATCTTCTTGGGGTGAAAAGGTTAAACTGCTAGAGCAAGACCAATGTTTTTTCTTGCCCATGTTTGCTTTACTTAGAATTAGACTTGATTATTTAAAGTGCCAGTGAATCTTTAACTTCCCATCAAACAAAGAAGAAAGCTGATCCAAACCAGATCGTCTGTGTGGTAACTGCAAAAAACAATCAAAGCAGAGAAAATAACTCAGCAGAACGGTTGAAATAAAGACAGTTAATCTAAAAAGTGTGTTGCGATGATGTAGTCAGTCTATAAAGCTTGTCTATAAATGTTGAAATAGTTGCTTTGCTTTGTACAGCTTACACATGGTCAAAAGTGTGTGAACACATGATCATAAGCTTGTTAAGCTTCGTATTTTAAAACTATGTGCAGTATTCTGAATGTGTGTCAATTCAGTTAACAAAGCATTTGTGAATTTTGGAACTACTGTTGGAACGAGAAGGCCTGGCTTGCGACCCACATTCCAGTTTATCTTGAAGGTGATTGGAGCAGCTGAGGTCATTGCTCCGGCCAGACTGATAGCACTGTGCAGGTGTACATGCTCAACCAAAAACATCATCCGATGGGAAAAATGCATCGGAGGGTGACTGTAGAAAAGTGATATAATTTGTTGAAGAACTTGAAGAATATATATATATATATATCAGCCAAAACATTAAAACCACCTCCTTGTTTCTACACTCACTGTCTATTTTATCAGCTTCACTTACCATATAGAAGCACTTTGTAGTTCTACAATTACTGACTGTAGTCCATCTGTTTCATTACATACTTTGTTAAACTGCTTTAGGTGGTGGATGATTCTCAGCATTGCAGTGACAATGACATGGTGGTGCTGTGTTGGTGTGTGTTGTGCTGGTATGAGTGGATCAGACACAGCAGTACCACTGGAGTTTTTAAATACCGTGTCCACTCACTGTCCACTCTATTAGACACTCCTACCTAGTAAGAGACAGTCGCTCATCTATTGCTGCTGTTTGAGTTGGTCATCTTCTAGACCTTCATCAGTGGTCACAGGACACTGCCCATGGGGCGCTGTTGGCTGGATATATTTTTGGTTGGTGGACTATTCTCAGTCCAGCTGTGACAGTGAGGTGTTTTAAAAGTCCATCAGCATTGTTGTGTCTGATCCACTCATACCAGCACAACACACACTAACACACCACCACCATGTCATTGTCACTGCAGTGCTGAGAATGATCCACCACCTAAATAATACCTGCTCTGTGGTGGTCCTGGGAGAGTCCTGACCATTGATAAACAGCATGAAAGTAGGCTAACAAAGCATGCAGAGAAAAAGATGAACTACAAAGTGCTCCTATGTGGTAAGTGGAGCTGATAAAATAGACAGTGAGTGTAGAACAAGGAGGTGGTATGCAGGTGGTATATAGGTGTGTATACTGTATATATAGAGTTGTCTTCTCAATAAAAAATAGAATCATAAAAATTGTCTTAGTAAAATTAATTGCATATACCCATAAATCCTCAGTGTTATGAGAGTAAAAAAGCTGGTGATGGGTGGTACATAGATAAAAAAGTTATGATGTTGCACCCTTGGCTGAGTGGGACCAGAGACTGCCTCTCTTTGGGTGACAGCTGTGAAATTATAAGATGTGTATAAGTCTACATTGTAAACTGAGTAACACAGACCCAACCAGTAGACAATGTGTAGATGGCTGAGGAGCCGTTAAAAAAATTTGTTTACATTCCAGTGAATAAACTTGCATACCTAAACCAGGATTGGTAGTAATTGCATGCTAATGTATTTTCCATTGCCCTTTCACTTAAGTAGCCACTTGTGGAGTGAGACTGTTTAAGAATGCAGGAATGAGATCAAAGAGCAAAAGAGCAAAGCCCTGTCAAGCAACTGCTGGTTCTTACTATAGAATCTATTTTAAAGATAATACCAATTTACCTTTAGGTCTAAAGGCAAGTATAAGACAGTCAGTTAAATGTATTTGTAAGCTTTAAATTGGTAGTATTTGTCTGTTCAGAGATGTATTTACTATTTTTGCGAAGGTTAAAGTGCTGTAAAAACATATTTGTCCTCTGTCCAGTTTGTCTTGCATGTCATCTGTAATTGTTTTAGATGTTTATAATGGTATAAGACTAAACGAGCCTGAGTAAACTCATATAATCCATAGTAAATGCCCTCTCTGAACTTAATAACTGTTTGTACCATTTTTAGCAGCAGCAGCTGCAACCAAATGCTTCCCATCAGTAAATATTAGTCTTTACTGTTGCTATGGAGAAAGTTTGTCATTCTGTTTTGCAGAATTGCCTAAATTTAGCCACATTAAAGGGCTTTTGAGCATCAACTGCGTGTCTGACCACAGCATTCAGGTATAGACTTTGACTAGGCCACTCTAATACATTAAATTTGATTCTTTTGAGAAATTTAGAAGTGAATTTGCGTTAAGGTAAGATCTAAATGTTAGAAGAAGAATGCTTTTATTTTTCTCACACATACATACACTGATGAGGCATAACATTATGACCACCTCCTTGTTTCTACACTCACTGTCCATTTGATCAGCTCCACTTACCATATAGAAGCACTTTGTAGTTCTACAGGGACAGTGAGGTGTTTAAAAACTTCATCAGCATTGCTGTGTCTTATCCACTCATACCAGCACAACACTCTCTAACACACCACCACCATGTCAGTGTCACTGCAGTGCTGAGAATGATCCACCACCCAAATAATACCTACTCTGTAGTGGTCCTGTGGGGGTCCTGACCATAGAAGAACAGGGTAAAAGCAGGCTAAAAAAGTATGTAGAGAAACTGATGGACTACAGTCAGTAATTGAAGAATTTCAGGTGCTTCTATATGGTAAGTGGAGCTGATAAAATGAACAGTGAGTGTAGAAACAAGGATGTGGTCATAATGTTATGCACTGATCAGCCATAACATTTAAACCACCTCCTTGTTTCTACACACACTGTTCATTATATTAAACCCTATATATTAAGAATGGGATGTCACTCAAGTTCATATGCGTGTGAAGGCAGACGAGCAAATACTTTTGGCAATATAGTGTACATTGCACAGGTCAGAGCACATGGTCAGCCACTGTATAGCGCTCTTGGAGCAGAATCACTCAAGGGCCCAACAGCAGCTGCATAGTAGAGCCAGACAATTTTCTGACTAATAGCTCAAAGTTCTACCAACTAGGCTACCAAGATGTTGCAACTGGTTATGAAGTTTTCATACAATGAGTAGCATTTAGATGGTTAAGTGGCTAATAATTTTTGATTCAACAAAACTTGAATCAAAATGTGCCTAATTTGATTGCACAACATGCTCTCAGTCCCAGGATGACTTCAAAACAGCAGGAACAACATGTATACCCTGCAATCATCTCGGTTCCTACAGCCCAGGCAAATTACTTCTGCTAAAAAAGAAACACATGTAAAATTTACACCTGAAACTTCGAACAAATTACAAAATGGTCAAATAAAACAAAAATAAAACTTGTTGGCAATAATCAGTTTGTCCTATCTAAAGAAAGAGGGATTGATCCCAAACACACCCACATAAAGTATGCCAGTAATATTGTGCCATTATAGATCATTACAGATCATTAGAGGAAACATGAATTGCGCTTTGTTAATGAAAAATTCAAAGGCAGTGGTAGCTCAGTACTGGACTAGTATTAGGTATTGGACTAGTAATCAGAAGTTTGCCAGGTCAAGTCCTAATACTGGTGGCACGGTGGCTAAGTGGGTAGCACTGTCACCTCACAGCAAGAAGGTCCTGGGTTCGATCCCCAGGTGGGGCGGTCCGGGTCCTTTCTGTGTGGAGTTTGCATGTTCTCCCCATGTCTGAGTGATTTACCTCCGGGTGCTCCGGTTTCCTCCCACAGTCCAAAGACAAGCAAGTGAGGTGAATTGGAGTCACTAAATTGTCCATGACTGTGTTTGATATAACCTTGTGAACTGATGAATCTTGTGTGTAATGAGTAACTACCATTCCTGTCATGAATGTAAAACATGACGTTAAAATCCTAATAAACAAACAATCAAGTCCTAATATCACCAAGTTGCCACTGTTGGGCCCCTGAGCGAGGCCTTCAAATGCTTTAACTGTATTTGGTCACAACTGGTAAGTCACTTTGGATGAAAGCGTCTGCTAAATGACATAAATGTAAATGTAACTGGTCTAAAAACCAACTCTGGACATTTCTAGGTGCTATAGCTAAGGTGTTTTTATGACTTTGCAACAAAGTATTGTTAATTAAAATTATTAAATAGTGGATTGGTTTTTAAATACTTTTGATATACATAAATACAGTTGCAATCAGAATGATTCAACCCAAATATTCAGTATTCAGCGAGTGTTTTGTCGTCTCCATATCAAAGGTTGTTGATGGTGTGTGATATGAGGGAGATTGTACAGTAGTTTGCTCTTCATTTCCTTACTTTGGTTTTGGAATACAAAATACAAACTTCAGGCCATTAAATGGTTAACCAGATTTGATCATCACTTCAAATCTTCTTCAGAATTTAAAAATATTTCTGTTGCACGGTTAGCGATTCCTGAGGCTTTCTTTTTGGGTAGTAATTTTAGAGCCTGTCTGACTTCATCTTAAAACACTGAAAGTTCTTCTATGTAGTTGAGATTGTGGTTTCAAATATCAAAGAAAACAAGGCTCCATTTCATGACATTATTTTTCTCTTACACCCTTTTTTCTCTTCATGATTTTCTTTTCATCTTAGGGAGGCCTGTCAGTGGACTCTATTTCAGACTTGGTGGAAAGTCAGTCAAGACTTCTAGAGGCATTACAGCTCTCTCATCCTAATGAACTGGACATGAAAAAGACACAATCGGGTCGCACACAGGCCAAGCTGAGCCTAAATCCCATTTACAGACAGGTTCCCCGCGTCATGGAGCGCTGCTGTCAACACATTCACACATATGGTGAGTGCTGACAGATACACACAAACAAATTATAGACACTAAAGAAAACCTCTTCATCTACATGAGTACATTAGGTGTGATTATATAAAATGTCAAGGTAGTTTTTTTCTACCTCTAATACTCCTAAAACCTAAAAGGGGGTCTCAGGTTGAGTTTAGGCACTGTTGAATTAACTATGTTTAGTCAATGTTATAATTAAAGCCAATATTCACTGTGTGACTTATTCTGTAGAATTTATACAATACACAGTAGAAGCAACTGAACAAAAACAAAGCTACTTGAGGCCTACAAGGAAGGGTAAGGCTATAAAAAGCCTTCAAGCTTGCAATATTCTCTGTAAGAAATGTCCTTTAGGAGTTGCAGCTTAAGGAAACTCTCAAGTCAAGGCAATAAAAACTTACTTTATCACACATGCTTTACATACTGTATGTATCCACTGTATATACCATGCCATAATCCTCCTGATCAAATGCCTCTAACAATTTTCCCATCTGCAGTCAGTGCACATATGCACATTTCTACTTGTAATACATATTAAATAGTCACTTCATTAATATCTCCATTGCACATTTTAACTTGAAGTTAGTTGTCGGTGTACTGTATATCTCAATTGCACATTTTATTTTACTTTTTGGCTATTTGTCTCTATTCTGTGTTTATACTGTGTATGTACTGTCTATTTATGTCTCTATTGTATGTTTATATACACCGATCAGCCAAAACCACCTCCTTGTTTCTACACTCACTGTCCATTTTATCAGCTCCACTTACCATCTAGAAGCACTTTGTAGTTCTACAATTACTGACTGTAGTCCATCTGTTTCTCTGCATGCTTTGTTAGCCCCCTTTCATGCTGTTCTTCAATGGTCAGGACCCCCACAGGACCACTACAGAGCAGGTATTATTTGGGTGGTGGATCATTCTCAGTGCTGCAGTGACACTGACATGGTGGTGGTGTGTTAGTTTGTGTTGTGCTGGTATGAGTGGATAAGACACAGCAGTGCTGGTTGGGTTTTTAAAAACCTCACTGTCAATGCTGGACTGAGAACAGTCCACCAACCAAAAACATCCAGCCAATAGCGCCCCATGGGCAGCGTCCTGTGACCACTGATGAAGGTCTAGAAGATGACCAACTCAAACAGCAGCAATAGATGAGCGATCGTCTCTGACTTTACATCTACAAGGTGGACCAACTAGGTAGGAGTGTCTAATAGAGTGAACAGGGAGTGGACATGGTATTTAACAACTCCAGCAGCGCTGCTGTATCTGATACACTCATACCAGCACAACACACACTAACACACCACCACCATGACAGTGTCACTGCAGGGCTGAGAATCATCCACCACCTGAATAATACCTGCTCTGTGGTGGTCCTGTGGGGGTCCAGACCATTGAAGAACAGGGTAAAAGCAGGTTTAAAAGGTATGTAGAGAAACAGATGGACTACAGTCAGTAATTGCAGAACTACAAAGTGCTTCTATATGGTAAATGAAGCTGATAAAATAGACAGTGAGTGTAGAAACAAGGAGTTGGTTTTAATGTTATGGTTGATCGGTGTATAGTCTACCTTTTCTATATTTTTGACAGATCCAAAATATGCTGACACCTGCACCAAGAGAAATTCCTTGTAAATCTGGTACTTGATGAATAAATAAAGTTTCTTATTCTGATCTTATTCTGGCAAAAGGGACCAAATTAAAAACCCCATATGACAGCAAAGGAACTGGAACGTTCATCTAACACAGTAGTGACTGTGCTTTATTTTATAGTGCAGCATTTTTTGTATGGACATGATCAGCAAAAAAGAGCTGTGAAAAACAAAAAATTACTTATCCAACTTATCACAAAGGCAGTTCAGAACGGAGCCAAAAACAACTGCTGTGGACTCATTAAACCCAAATTTTACTCACAATTCAAACACAATCGGTAAAGGTATGCTTGGAAAAAAAAGAATACATTGACAAGTGAACAAGTACTGGACTGGGACTGAACAAACAATTAGAGGGTTGCCTGTTCAAGCCCCACCACTGCCATGTAGCCACTGCAAGACCATTAACCATCAGTTGCTTACATTGTAAGGTGATTAATGTAAATTACTTTGGATAAAGGCAGCTTCTAAATGCTGTAAATGTAACTGTTATACAGAAAAGTCACAAAGATGAAATTAAAGATTTATTACAAAAAAAGAATTTGTTGCCACCACTTTTGTTTAACCCGGGTAGGTCCAGATGGAGGAAGACAAAGTCTGAGAACAAAATCTGCTGTTTAACCACTTCATTTCAACTACCAACTAGCCAACTAGAAAAACAACTTGAATACCACTAAACGTCCCTTACTAAGAGTTAATTAAGTTATGTAGAATAGTAAAATCAGTTAAATCCACAGGCAGTGAAATAATCACACTTCATGCATTAACCCACACCAGTGTAATTCCTACATCCTTCATTAATTACTCACCCAAACACCACACAGCTAAAATAACACTGCAAATTCTCCTACTAACCACTTAAATAAATATGTTCATAGGGCTAAGAAAAAACACAAGGAAAAACACACAAACACAAACAAGTTAAAAATTAAACTGAAAAGGTCAAAGTATGCACAACCATAAAACTGTGTGGCACAACGGTCAATACCCAAACAGTCACTAAATAAGGGCAGGGAGGAAGAAATGGTAACAAAGCAGGCACTTGCATCAAGTTTAGCACTGCGGCTCTGTGTCGCAACAGTCCTCTTTGGCACAGAGTCCCTATCAGCTCCAACAGTCCACAACAATACGGGCATGAAATCGTCTAGATTGCCAAGCCCTACAAGAGCTCTCATGAAACACACGAACCCTGAGTCTCCGTTTTCACCCACACATCTCCCAAAAGACCCCACAGGTATCCATTATATTTGCCTTTCTTCGCACCACCTTAGTTCAGAACAATAGTTTAGGATAGTGTGGCAGCCAGAAGCACCAGAAACATTAAATGATTATATGGAAGACTAGACAGACATAACAAAATATCTGCAAGTTTTGAATGCTAACTTGACAGTTTCTTAAGACACTAAAAAGAAACTGTACTGGTGGTTATGAAAAGGCAAAACAAACATCAAAATCCATGATAATATATGTCAAGAATATGATATACTTTTGGAATAGCCCTGATTTAAAGTGGGCAGATTTGAATTTTGTGAAAGCAAGATGGCCCAATAGTATCTTAATGCTAGAAGCACTCTAAAGAAGACTGGGTGAAAATGTACCAAGTGTTCTATGTGATTAATAAATATCAGTCAATATGCCAACATGTTTGGTCTAGGATTGTGTAGAAGGCAGTGTAAGTATTTATTACAAAAAATGGTTTTAAATAAATAAATAAACTGTAGGCTAATATTAACTATACAGTGATGCAGCTGTATGCCCTTTGAGGCCAGCTTTTCCCATTGTTGCCAACATGTGTTTCTAGCACATTGGCAGTTGTAGCCTGGTGGTTAATGAATGAATGCCTTTATTTGTCATTTATACATATACACATGTACAGTACAACGAAATTCTTTCTTCGCGTATCCCAACCTGTTTGGAAGCTGGGATCAGAGCGCAGGGTCAGCCATCAAACGTTGCCCCTGGAGCAGAGAGGGTTAAGGGCCTTGTTCAAGGGCCCAACAGTGGCTGCATGGCAGAGCTTGGATTCAAACTCTCAACCTTTCAGTTGATAGCCCAAAGCTGGGCTAGTCCAGGTACTGGACTAGTAACCAAAAGGTCGCTGGTTCAAGCCCCACCACGACCAGGTTGCCACTGTTGGGCCCCTGAGCAAGGCCCTTAACCCTCAATTGCTTAGATAATATACTGTCTCAGTGCTGTAAGTCACTTTGGATAAAAGCGTCTGCTAAATGCTGAAAATGTAAATGTAGCACATGCACTTTGCCTTCAAGAACAAAGGAATATGGTAAACTGACTCAAAGCTCTAAAGGACCTAAATTAAGACAAAAATATCAGCATCACCAGACTCTGAGTAATTTGGGTTTCTTCCTCTTTCTCTTTATGTTCCAGGGCTGCAGACAGTGGGGATTTTCCGAGTTGGCAGCTCCAAAAAAAGAGTCCGCCAAGTAAGTGTGTTCTCACACTGCTCCCTAGTGCCAGTTCAGAATAAACCTGGCAACTTCCTTTGATTTATTTACCTGATTGATACCTGACATAATATACATAATGCATATGTGACTTATTTTTATGTATTTTATGTATTTACTGTGAACAGTTCATAGTCCTATGTTTGTGTGTACTGTTTAATTGTTGCCAAATGGTTCAATGTGTGTGTGTGTGTGTGTGTGGGAATATGACCACTTTGTGTGTGTTCTCAGTTGCGTGAGGACTTTGACAGTGGGACAGATGTAGTTTTGGATGAAGAGCACAGTGTTCATGATGTGGCTGCACTGTTAAAGGAGTTCCTGAGGGATATGCCTGACCCTCTGCTGCCCAGGGAACTGTACTCTGCCTTTCTGCATGCTAACAGTATGAACACATGCACACATATAGTTTTTAGCAAATGTTTGGATACCACATGGTCAAATTCCATGACTTTTAAAAAACACACCCTCTAGCGGGAACAAACCTCTTAACATCACTTTTATGTAGTGCCTAAGGCTTCATCAGTGGCTGTTTGGCAAAGCTGGGATTTGAACACACAGCATTCCTATTGATAGCCCAGAACTTTATTCACTGAGCTACCATAGCATTTTAATGCAGAATTTATGTTTATCTACTGAATTTAACAAATTAGCAAAAATAAAATGTGGCATGAGCAAACATTATAGCACATTTAATGTTTTATATTTCATACATATTAATTATGCAATATACTTTGCAAAAGTTTTCTTTTGTTTCGCCAATCCATTGCAAGGCTTCGGCAATTTCCCTTTAGACATAGCCAATCATATCTGCTTAGATGCCCGGCCGGCCAATAGCACTGCTGAGATTTAAACATGTTTCTTAGTGCTGTCAAGGTAGAGTAATAAACTGCTGTGCCACCCGAGTGTGAAAACACACAGAATCGTGTATAAATACGGCATGTACAGTTAGTTGCCAATGATTATTTCATTCATACATTGACTAAGTGATTAATCCATGTCTGGGTTGCAATGACTCTGGCACTAACTGTAAACACTTATTTTCCTTCAGCCCCTCAGGGTCAATTTTCTGCCTAAATATTGTTGTTGACAGACTATATAAAGCCCAGAAGTTACACTTATTTTTATGGTAAAATTCCTAAATCAAGTCACTCTAGTTCTGAAAATTGTCCATCACTCATAACATTTGGTCAGTGGTGATCCTAATAGTAGAGAAGAGCCATAGTCAGATATTTATTTCTGAGTACAAATATTATGAATATTATTACATAATAATCAAAAGTGTGTGTGTGTGTGTGTGTGTGTGTGTGTACATTCATGTTATTTTTTAGATTTATCTGGCGTGGATCAGTTGGCGTACTTGCAGCAGCTGCTGTACCTGTTGCCTCCGTGTCACTGTGACACTTTGTTTAAGTTGCTGAGTTTATTACATACAGTACAGGAACATGCTCATGACTCAGTCACCCCAGATCAACAGGAGGTAATACACTACACCCTGCATAAACCCTTACCCTCTGTATTAGTTTATGCAAGATTTCTGTGACAATTTCTTAAAAGTTTTGTCAGTTTATCTGCTGCAAAAATTTTTTTGTTTTTATATATGTAGTTTTTACAATTTTAATATTTTATTACATTTTTAACCTTTTAATTTTTTTTTTCTTGCTTTTATACTTGTATTTATTCTTAGATTTCTAAATGTATATTTTTCTTTGGTGCTTTTGTTTGTAACCATTTTATTTTTACTTTTTATTTTTGCTTTTGCTTATATCATTTATTTTGATCTATTCTTTTAACAATACTTTTTTCATTTTATTTATGTTTTATTTATATTGTATTTTGCTAAATTATTATTGATGTTTTAAGGGCTAATTTCTCTTTCCTTTTAAAGGCTTAGTAATTTACCCTTGTTATAGCTACACTTTTCTTAGATTTCAGGTAATAAGATGACAGCAGCCAACCTGGCTGTGATCTTTGGGCCGAATTTGCTGCAGAGGGAAAAGGGGACAGATAAAGACTCTGTTGCTCTGGGAATTGAGGACAGCGCAGTCGTTATTAACGTCACCCTGTTGCTCATCCAACACTATAAACACCTTTTTACAGTGAGTTCTAGATACATAAATAATTCTAGAACAATAGCCGTGTGGATTTAATTATTATAATCTGATCCTAAATCACTGTTTGCACTCTGTGAAACTCTGTGTGTTTGATGTGGGCAGGTTTCTGCAGAGCTCCAGCAGGAAGTGCTTATGAGTCTCATTCAGACCGATCCAGATGTTATTGACTATCTGCTGCGCAGAAAGCTTAGGTTAGTCAAATGAGAAAGCTCCTCCATGCTCTTGTGACTTTGATATTTAATTGCATATTAAAGCTTCAGTCCATAAAATGTTTAATGACATGAAACGTTGAAAGATGTTCTTTTGTAGTTTATTTACTTTCTGACACTTGAATAATACAGTGAATAGTAATTTGCTTTTGCTGTTCCTAAGGGTTGTGGTAAGCAACAAAAACAGGTCTGCCATGAACAAGAAGCTGCTGAAACATAGGCAGAAATCTTCAAAAACCCAAGACTGTCAAGACATACACATTATAAGTGTACTTACAGTTTTGCTGTGCTTTGTAACAGTGGCAGTGGTGTGATGGTGGAGCCAGACTTGGGAGTACGCAGGGACACTCAGGCATCTTTGGACTCTGTAGGTCAATCAAGTGTTGACCTGACTCCCATCGAGCCTGTTTCCTCTGTATTTGAAGACTCTGCAGGTGGAAGCAGTCTGAGCAGCGAGCTCTTCTTTAACACACTACGCTTCAACGCTAACAAAAAATGTGAGTCTAAATGTAGTGTCTAAATATAAATGTACTGTAGTCCTGTTTCTACTGGCTAGTGACTTAAGCTGTTGTATTGCTGAGGTCTTTTTCTGCAAAAGATTTTTTCACTATGTTGCAGTGGATGTTTAATAGACTGAAATTCAGTAGTAGAAATGACACGAATAAAAATACTCAATATACCCCAGTCAGCCATAACATTAAAACCACCTCCTTGTTTCTACACACACTGTCCATTTTATCAGCTGCACTTACCATATAGAAGCACTTTGTAGTTCTACAATTACTGACTGTAGTCCGTTTCTCTGCATGCTTTGTTAGCCTCCTTTCATGCTGTTCTTCAATAGTCAGGACTCTCCCAGGACCACTACAGAGCAGGTATTATTTGGGTGTTAGATCGTTCTCAGCACTGCAGTGACAATGACATGGTGGTGGTGTGTTAGTGTGTGTTGTGCTGATATGAGGTTTTTAAACATCTCACTGTCACTGCTGGACTGAGAATAGTCCACCAACCAAAAATATCCAGCCAATAGCGCCCCATGGGCAGCGTCCTGTGACCACTGACGAAGGTCTAGAAGATGACCAACTCAAACAGCAGCAATAGATGATCTCTGACTTTACATCTACAGGGTGGACCAACATGATAGGAGTGTCCAATAGAGTGGACAGTGAGTGAACATGGTATTTTAAAAATCCATCAGTGCTGCTGTGTCTGATCCACTCATACCAGCACAACACACACTAACACACCACCACCATGTCAGTGTCACTGCAGTGCTGAGAATGATCCACCACCTAAATAATACCTGCTCTGTAGTGCTCCTGTGGGGGTCCTGACCATTGAAGAACAGGGTAACAGCAGGTTAAAAATGTATGTAGAGAAACAGATGGACTACAGTCAGTAATTGTAGAACTACAAAGTGCTTCTATATGGTAAGTGGAGCTGATAAAATGGACAGTGAGTGTAGAAACAAAAAGGTGGTTTTAATGTTATGGCTAATCAGTGTACATTATATGGCCAGTGGACACCCCAAAATTATGTGCTTCTTAAACATATCCAATCGTGTTTGCATTAATACAGAGTTGGTTTTCACTTTGCTGCTACATTTGCATTCATTTTTGGCAAGACTTTACAGAAGACTTTAAATCAAATTTGATTTACTTCCATTTATTAACATAAGAAAGCATTTATTAGGCCATGCACTGATGTTGGATGATAAGGACTGCTTAGAATTAGTATTTTCATTCATGCCAAATGTGGTAGAGTCATATTCTGCCATACCAAATAGATTTTTTATAGACTCGGTTCACTCGGTTTTATAGACTTGGTTCACTGGGGTATTGCCATGCTAAAAAAAAGGCCATCCACAAACTTGTGCCTTAAAGTTTAAAACACATTTCTATAAAACACCATTGTACGCCATAACATTATTAGCAGTATTTATTAAAAGTAAAGGTCTAGCACAACCCATCAAAAAAGAGCGATCAATAGTATTTCCTCAACAAACATCAGAGATGGAACAGGGAGAGCCAACTGCAATAGTCTAGTGTTCTGAGCAAAACTGGATCCATCCATCAGTCCAGATAATGTGCTTTTACTAATACACAACCTAAAGTCAATATAAGATTTAAAACTACTCAACCAACCCAAATGTGCATGTTAATTTTAGGCTTGTATGCGGGGCTGCTTGGAACTTAAACAGTTTTTGTGCTGGTATTGATTGTAGAGAAAGTCAGGACCAGTAGTTCTTTGGTATACACAAAGAAAATTGAACTTGGATATTAGGTGTTTCAGTATTAACTTACAATTATAATTACTAGAAGTAGTTTCATTTTGATTTTAGATTTTCAGTTGTTCAGATAAATGGTTGCATTATGTTCAAATGTGTGCCAGGCTCTTCAGAAGCTCCGACCAAGTCCATAACCAAGATGCGACACTTCCACTCCCATCACAATCTGCTAAGTCTTGTCCAGCCCTCTACCCACCACCAACCTGATGAGCAGGAGCGACAGGGTGGCACAGGGCTGTCATGCCAAACGGATTACAGCGAAGTGCAGCAGGATGACACCTGCCAGCCACAGAGCTTAAATGAAAGGAGTGCCGTGTGGGTGCGACAGAACTCAAACGCCTCCTCCATCACTTCTGATGACATCAAGACGCCAAGCAACTTCTGGGACTTTTTCACTGGCAAGGTGTCCGGCTCAGAGACCGTAGTATGACTGTAGATGTCCAAGTGTATTGTGCATAGCACACTAGCATAGCAGACAGTATTTACCTGCTTTATAGAGACAGTGATACTCCTTAACACACACTTGCACTCTCTCACACACACACACTTGCAAGAGAAAGAACATATATGTTTTTTTCTGCAGCTGAATGATAAAAAACTGCTTTAAAAAAATAAAATAATGAATAATAATAATAATAAAAAGACAGATTACGTGTAACAGCGACTTCGTATCAGCAACTTTGATTTTGGTGGTGTAGAAATCTAATTTTGTTTAACACCCATTTAAATAGGTCTAGTTTGACTGCACCTATTAAAAAATAACATGGAATAGTTGTCTACCAAGGTCTAGAAGAAATATTCAAATTTTTAATTTGTGCTGAGAGGGAAGTTGTTCTTTTTTGTAAATTGTACCATCTACACAAATTTTCAATTAAGCATAAGTTGACCTTAAATTTTTTCCCTACCTTGGCAGAAAGACCACTGATTATTATATTTATAATGGGTGTTGTCAAATTTAATGGGTGATAAGTGTCACAACGTAAGTTGCACCCCCCCCCCCAGATGAATAAAGTATCTATCTATTATAGAACTTACTATACCACCAAATCATACCAAAAATATACAGTATATACTTGCTGTATAATTTTTGTTATATTTTCAGAAATTACACAATTAATCATGCAGTCACAGTGTACATCAACTTTTGACCTGTACAAATCACCCAACAGAATACAGAATGTGGGCATTTTATTTATATTCTGTATTCTTACAATGCTATCCTCTGGTATCCTTTATCTCAAAGTTGTGCCATGCAGTGCATGTTTATATATCGATGTTACAAGCTCCAGGAGAGAAATGAAGGCCTTGTGTACTGCACAAGTTGAAACTAAAATAATTAGGGCAGAAAGTGTAAATACGGGATCATTTTGATCAAAATGAATGTAATCTAAACAGGGAACTTGGGAATGTTTTATACATACAGGAGATGCTGACAAGAGTGTACATAAAGTATAACCAGTTTAATATTTACACACAGTATATTTCATTTCATTTTAAGCATACAAGCTAGAGAGAAATATATTTTATACTTTTTATATGAATAAAGCACATCCAGATTTAAATAATGGCATTAGCACTTCTTCCCAAAAGAAGCTAAAGTGCCCAGAGGAATAGTTCTTTAGAAGAAAACATTGTTACTAAAACAACCTTAAAAAAGGTTACACATGATTCATCAGTTCAAGTTCAGTGTCAAACACTGTCACAGCAATTTTGTATCTCCAATTCACCTAACTTACATGTCTTTGAACTGTGGGAGGAAACCGGAGCTTCCGAAGGAAATCCACACAAACACACAGAGAACATGCAAACTCCACACAGAAGGGGCCTGAACCGCTCCACCTGGTAACTGAATACAGGTCTTTCATGCTGTGAGGCGACAGTGCTACCCACCGAGCCACCGTGCAGCTCTAAACATGTATAAAAGTGAAAAGTATTTTTCAGACACCTCTCGCTTTATCCCAGTGTAAACACACTACTTGCATTAAAGACACAAATGTGCTTTTTTTGGTTGTTTTGTCACTTTTTTAAATGTATTGCTCAGACTTGATCATTACAGTAGTTCTTAAAGAATCGGGTATCTACTGCTGGGTCAACAGCCACCAGTAGGCAGTGTGATACCATAATATATTCAATGTCTAAAGAAGTCGCACATATTTACATTATACAAGCAGGAACTACTTTCTTCCTCCAAATAAAGGGTTTTGGACTTAAAATACAGTGTTAATAGCAATGTTAATCAGTATCACATAGATATATTACTTTACAACTCATCCTGGTTTGAGGTGTTTGTGATTAGCTATGTATTGCACAATGCTAAACTCGATTCTCTTGTTATTTATATGTTACAGTCCTGTAGCTACAAACCTAAAGAAATTATTTTAAAAAGACACATATTTTCTATTTAAATGTGCTTGAAAGATTGTGCAGATTTTACTTTTAGCCAAACTGTTAGTTTAAAAAATAGAAAACTCTCTGAATACCATTTTACTTTGCTGAACCCATACATTTCTGCCCCATTATTTGCATTGCACAACTTTTTTAAATATATATAAAAATGCACATTTTAGAAATGTGGTTTTCAATCCCAGTCTCAAAATAACACATTTCACTTTTTGTACTACTATTAAGATGCTAATAATTTGCTAACATGGCTGAGTTTGCTAGATTAGAAAAACTGTAATAAAGCATTGGGCTTTGATAGACTGGTATTGGGATCCATTGTTTGGTAACTACACTGTATAGTTCTATGCTTTTAAATGTCAGAATGCACTGCTATTAAATCAACTCTTTAGATTAGTGATTCTCAACCTGCATTCTGTGACACCTGAAGATCCAGCCAACATTGCTAGACAATAAGTCTATTAGTTTGCATTATGATCTAATGTATGTGTGTGGCCTGTAAGAATCACTTGTGGCTATTGCTGCGTTGCAACCGAGTTGAGAATTACCTAACAACAAGTGTGAAATAAACAGTAAAATAGCATATCAAATCCATCTAGCTATATAGCTACAAAGAATTCCAATTTAAAATAAGCCCATTATAAATCAGTACAGATTTACATTATTGAAATTGACTTACAGAAAGTATTACAAAGTTGCCCCATTTGTAATACAGTTTTGAAAAATTTAACACAATTTGACATGAATATAAATATTAGAAATATTGAGATATATAAAAATATATACAGTATAAAAGTTTTGTGCTTAGTCCATAGGCAAAATATTTCTAATTCACTACAGTTCTCAGTTTGTGGTTGTACAAACTGCTCCATTTTTTTAAAAATCTATTGGCTTTTCTCTACTTCACTTGGATAACTTTGTTTCATCGCTCTCCTTCAGATTACTCTGAACAATCAGCTCTACACATTGTACAATCTGATTACCTTGCTCTAGAGGTCTGCTCTCACAGAATTGTGTAATCATGTATCAACATCAAATATTTATACATTACAGCCACAACTAAAATAGTTTTGATGACTGCATTACGAAGCATAATTGCTACAATAGCAAGTAACAGTCCTTTAAAAAATGCACATAAATATTAGAAGATAAACACACTTTCGGAATTTTTTTCACAAGGCTCATGGCCTAATGCAAAGACTGCCTCTGCATACTGTACATTAATGGCATTGCATGTTATAATAATTATAATTAACTTTTCACAGTACATGACCAGTTCTGCAATAATTCCTTGATTCTGCACAAAAGCAAATGGAATTCATAGATAAATAAATAGTTTATATAGAATTGATTGATTATACTTTGCAGTTTACTTATATTATTACACACCTGTACTTTAATGAAATTTTAATGTAATTAGTATTTGAAACTGGTCTTCTGGCCTAGGCAGCTGCTTGAAGCTTGATCTTCAGTGTTTTATTTTTTCACAAGATATTTATGTATCAGTATTAATGCTTTTAAATAAAAGTATAACCTAAATTTATCTGATGACTGGTGTTATTTTGAATCAAACAATTACAAGAAGGCTGTTACACTTAAACTCTGCCACTTTTCATTACAGATGACCATTATCAGAAGAAACTCGTCTCTTCAGAACTTCTTCAGTGACCGCTGTCAGTATGCCAAAAGTTAAGCAGGAAGAAATGGCACACTTGATTTTTTGGAGAATGTTTGTGTATAAAAAGACTGGTAAATTCTACAGATGAACATTGAAGAAGTGGTACAACACCGCACCATACCCAAACCCTAACATGCACTGCGCATTTGTCTACTGTCTCTACCATGGGCGGCTCATTCCTTAGGGCGATCGGGCGACGCACCACCAAACGGCGAAAGGGAAGAAATTTTTCTATCACATTTAACCAGTGCTAAACTAGCTGTGACTGTTCTGGAGTCTGTCTTGCCTCTGAATATCGTAGTCCAATCAGCGTTGAGTTGTGTTCCGTACAGTAACGCCCCTTTGGGCAATTTCAGTCTGATTGAAAATCGCCCTGGATTGCTCTCATAGACTCTCATGTTAAGGCACTTTTTTTCGAACTGCAGGCACTGCAATACAATCTGAATGGGTTGCGGGAGGGCTCGCACTTACGTGCTTGCGTCACACGTAACCTGGTGTAGCGATCTTGTCACCATGACTACCATTACTTCAGTTCGGAGCAACTCCATCGTGTCATTAAGGGAAATGCCATTCAGTCGTCACAGTAATCAGGATAAATTAACAACTTAAGAATTAGGGCCACCCAGACCAAATTTAAACATCAAGCAAGTATCTACAAAGGGAGGAAAATCATATAAGTTACAAGTAAATTACAAGTAAGTAATGTAATTTTTAAATTGTGATTGCACTTATTGTATCTCCCCAAGTGTTTAATTGTACTTCTTTATTCATCGCACATTAGCCTCAATGCCAATCTTTATTCTGGATCTGCTGCACCTAAAATAAAATGCTATCTGATGACTGAATTAAATTGTTAGTGTGAAGGCTTTACTTAATTTTATGATTAATGGTAAAGCTGGTCTCTCTCCATGTTCAAAGTTATTTGTGAGGGCAAACTGACAGATGACTTAAGATGTTAATTATTTAAGATTTAATTTACCCATTGAACGGGTCACCTTGGCCATCATCGCAACAACTGCCCCCCCTGAGAGATTTGGCAGGAGCCGCCACTGGTCTCTACTTGGCAAATTTGAGATTGTTTCTAGCACTAGCACAAAATTAGCCTTTTTTATTCTTTATTTATTAGGACATAAATAATTGTGTGCCCCCTTAACAAGTTTTTTAAGAAACCTCAACATACACCAACATTTAGAAACAAGCAAAGGAAAGCACACCATAGTACTCCAAAACACTAACTGCCAAAAGTTTTGCTTTTACAGAGGTAGCCAGACATCTTGATGATGAACTTATCTTACCACCTACCACCTAGCTGCTAATCAACTGTTTAATGATCGTATTAGTAATGTATGTATTTTTCCCCACCAGGTTTCTGAATATTTCTAAAAAATTACCATATATTTGTTGTTTTTGTTGTCACATCAGGTTACCTGTCGTTGTGGTTGTTGCCCATCTCAAACTAATAAAATGTTGGTCCTCTTTCCTGACTGTAAGAAAATGTCTTCATCCAACCACAAAAGCATAGTGCTGGGCACTGAAGTTGGGTGATAACACCTAGCTCACAGTTAGAATGCTAATTTATCATAAAGGTGTTGAGTGGGATTAAGGTCATGGCTCTGGGTAGAAAAGTTTGGCACTTTCACTTGATATTCGGCAAAACAATTTCCGTATATATCATCCCTCATTAATGGGTGCACTGTCATGTAGAAACAGACTCCTTCCTAAATTGGTGCCACTAAGCTGGAGGACTTAAATATGATTAATTTGTTAGACTATTTAGTGGTAAAGAATGAGTCCAAATAATGGCGGTGTGCATTGCATCAATTTAGCAAATGATTAATGTTGGGCAATGTGACTTCAAATTCCAAACCATTTTAGAATGTTCATGGATTGGGTTTCGATCACTGAATATCAAGAAACCCTTTAGAATGACCCATTTTAATTTAGAATTGTCTGTAATTGGTCCTCTTCTGTTATCCATATACATCCACTCTACTGGTAAAGTCAGATCCTCCTATATATTCTCTTACCACTCCTATGCTGATGATACTCCTTTAAATACAAAAGTCTCAGCTCATATTTTTGCATGTCTGGCAGACATCTCATATCATCACCTGAAACCTAACTCCAGTAAGACTGAGCTAATGTATATTCTGCAATATGGTAAATATGTTCTGCCTATGCTCTTGTTCTAAAAGGGTTTCCACAAATTTGTGTTCTTAGCTGGTTGTCTTTGTACAAGAGAAAGAAAATATTTACTGAGGAAGCACATCTGTAAATCACTCTGCCTAAGAGCATCTGCTAAATGCCTAAATGTAAATGAGCCCTTCTCTTTTTAATCCTTTGTTCAAATATTTCTATTTTGTACTGCTCTAAACTATTTTGTTTTTTAAATATATGTGACCTGTATTTTAGGAAAAAATATACAACGCATAATTCCACAATTAACTTTGACCTGTATTTAAATAAAATTGGAAAAAGTATTCAATGCTTTACCTTATCAACTGTATGTCTTTATTATTATTTTTATTGGGCCTTTGTTGAAGCTGGCAATAAAGGCCCTGTACAGCCGAGTTGCCGAAGACTTGCATTAAATTTTTATCTTTTAATTTTAAACTTTTGTTTGTAATTAGGTGTTTTTAAGTGGTAAGTTTATATAACCCATTAGTAAACATGCTTCTATTCCATATTTTTTAAAATCTGTTGGACATCAAATGTGAAATGTGCATATAATAAAAAAGTACAAATGAATGTTGTTAATAAGGTACATCAAAAAATTTTTTTGTACAGTGAAAATGCCAACTGTTCACACTGTCCATTAAATTGTTGACACTTTAAACCTTGATTGCAACAAAAAAAAAAGGTGAATGAAATTAATAAACTAATACATTTTCAAATATGAAAACTCTGAGTTACATTTACAAATTACTTGGCAACAACATTAAAACTAAACAACCTACGATTTCAGTACACTAAGCCCATATGTAGTATCATTTTCTATTTTAATTACACACACTAAATTGGAAGTTATGTAAAATAAAGTAATAAATGTATGAAACTAGAAATCAATCATTTTTGGGCTGTTAGGCTATAAATTTACACTCATAAGTTTGACACTACAGTGGCAGCAAACATGAAACTGATGCCCAGTGTTTGATCAGATTAGATTGGACACAGCCACTGTACTAGTGCAACTGTAACTTTTAGAGAAAGCTCATGACAACCTTTTTGTTGCTATTTGAAAGAACCACACACATTAAAACCAGCTGATGATTTTCTTTTGCTTTTTATTAGGATCAGGTTCAACAAAACCCATGATTCATTCACATTCCATAAACTTCCTTCTCAGCCTTTTACATTTTCCCCAATCTGTACATTGTTCATCAAAGTGCACTTTTTAAAACCCATACTGAATCAACATTGCTATTGTACGCACCAGGCAGTAGTTGGGGATGGGGGATTACTGTCCACAAAACTGGTGAAATATCACATACTATGGTGCTGTGAACGAAAGCATGATTCCACATGATTTGGACCGCATCGCCTTTCACAAGCTGCAGATGCAATCTGGCTTATTAATGTTAATTTAGCTCATTTAAATTACAAAGATCAGTGCATAAATGTCAGTGAACACAATGAATGTAGCCTGTAGCAATGATAAAAGATGCTGACTCCCTAATCACACATTTCTGAAGCCATACAGAATTTGCCCAAATAACATTCCATGTCTTCGGTGGCATGCTCAAAAAGATTATATAGCAAAACATAAGAAAAATAAACATAATAACAAAAAATAATAAATAGAATTTTGTTTAAATTATTAAGTACTGTCTTCAGGCCTTTCTCCATTCCTTTGCTTACTATTCAAACTGAAAAAATAACTTCTTAAACATTCAGTTAATGCAGACAGGTAGTTATAACACACAATGCTACTAGTTCAATCAAGGTGGTAATCAGGATGTATAAAGTGTTCTAAACACAGTATGTCAGGATACACCAGCATGTAACACCATATGCCCTTATGATTCTGTTGTGTCAAACATAAATTGAACCAGGTCTTTGAATAATGCTGAAGGATGCTTGTTGTTTCTGGTGCCTGTTTATGACATTATTCAAGCTTTATATAACAGCCATAATATCATGGCTAATTTGACTTGTTAAACCGGTAACTTTGTATCAGGAAAACATGTCTGGAGAACTACGGTATGTAAAGGTATTTGTCCTTAAGGTGGTTGGGAACTGATAAAAACTACATAAAAAAAATAAAGCCTTTGATTTTAGCTTACACTGCCAATATCCTTGGATCATAACTTTATACGATTGATGTGTCCTTTGAATGTTAAGACTAAACAACCATTTTGCCCTGTCCAGGGTATATCTACCTTATGCCCAGCATTCCTGGTGAAACCGGACCCAGGCGGCCCTGATGAGAATGAATTAAAATGATTACAGTCTACAATGTCAACACTGCTGTTTGCATTGTGTTCCAAAAAGTGTGCACTGCATTACAATCAATGCACTGCACTCACAGGGTGCATTTTAAATTAGAATCTAATTGACTCAACACTCAACCAAAATCACAAAAGCCAAGCCAAGCCCACCTCATATAACCACCTCATACTAAACTGGAGCACAGGCTCAGTGTCTGCATTCTGTCCTCTTTGCTCCACAAGACTGATGTTGCCTTTTTAAAAGAAAACTCAAAATAAATCAAACATCCACATCACTGTAATCAAAACTAGCTGAATTAGATCGCCAAGATGGAGCAGAGCTGCACTGTATTATTGCCACATTTAATATGTAATGAGTAATCTAGTGTAAATACAAGAGACTATCATGAATAGCTGACTGCCTAGTAGGCAAACAATATTAAATGTTTTTACATGTCTGGTAATATAGGTTTAAATAAATAATGATTACCAGACATTAAAAGCGATGATAATCTCTTCATCAGACATGATTTTCACTTATATTTCCATAATGTTAGTCCTCTAAATGCTACTGATTTCATACAGACCATCCTGTTATGGCTAAAATGTTGCAAATGTCTCTTTGCAACTACAAGTCATGATGAATGTTTAACCCAAATAACGACTGTGTGATGGAGAACCTACAGGCTTTGATTCCCTCTGTTCGGAGATGGCTGTGCTGCCCAGGTTCCTTTGGCAACCACTGCTCCTACCTTCTGTTTGCTTGCTTGCAGCTCCAGTGCAAAGCCTTGCTGATACACCTAGATGAACCCAGGGTTCGGCTGTGGGGGTCTGAATTTAGGGGGCATACGTAGCCCAAGCCTTCTGCCCAAGCCTGACTCTCACATAGGCACACGGTCTCGTTCCCATACCGCCGTCATTTCAGTCTCTGGACTGGTAAAAGAGGATGTAGCCTGACTCTGAGTTTTTGGAAATGTCGGACGTCAAGCCGTAGAACTCCTCTATTGCCTGGGCATCTATTTTCTGTAAAGAAAAGTAGGTAAACGTTTAGTCAACTATCACTGTAAAACTTTACTTAAACTCGCATGAGCTGGTTGCATATACATCGATCAGCCATAACATTAAAACCACCTCCTTGTTTCTACACTCGCTGTCCATTTTATTAGCTCCACTTACCATACAATTACTGACTGTAGTCCATCCGTTTCTCTGCATGCTTTGTTCAATGGTCAGGACCTCCACAGGACCACTACAGCGCTGCTGTGTCTTATCCACTCATACCAGCACAACACACACTAACACACACTAACACACCACCACCATGTCAGTGTCACTGCAGTGCTGAGAATGACCCACCACCCAAATAATACCTACTCTGTGCTGGTCCTGACCATTGAAGAACAGCATGAAAGGGGGCTAACAAAGCATGCAGAGAAACAGATGGAGTACAGTCAGTAATTGTACTACAAAGTGCTTCTATATGGTAAGTGGAGCTGATAAAATGGACAGTGAGTGTAGAAACAAGGAGGTGATTTTAATGTTATGGTTGATCGCTGTATAAAAAGCAGAAAAATCAATACAACACATTTTAACCTTAAAAAACATCTTTTTGGAACAGGTTGCCATGAAGGATACATCTGAAAACACTACATCTGTACTGTAGTTGCATAAGAACGAACATTTTTTACTTTTATCATTTTGATAGATATAAGAATACGTTTTTACTCAGGTTAGTCTATGTGGGTGTTTTTCTAAATTTCGGTAACTGATGCATGCAACTGCTTACATAGTGAACTACAGTAGAATCTTCATATTACACATCACACAGGCTTCATCAACACAGTTAGGTTTTCGCACCCAGCTCATTTAATGAGTATGTAAATCTGTCTTATAGTTTCAATTCCCCCTTAAATGCAGTTCCACGTGACTAAGGTTCTTAGTTCCTTTTTCACAATTTACTGAAGTTGATTATTATCAGACCATAAATAATCAACTTTTTATTTAAATGGAAAGATCACTTTCCTTATGTACAAACCTCATTTTCAGAAAGGCAGGGAAATTTTGTAAAATGCAATTTAACAAAACCCTGTGATTTGTTAATTTTCTTGAACCCTTATTTAGCCGACAAAGACTTCCAATGGTCCCAGTGTTTTTTATTTTTAATAAACCAAGTGGGGCAAGCTCGGTGGGTAACACTGTCGCCTTACAGCAAGAAGGTCCTGGGTTCGATTCCCAGGTGGAACAATCTGGGTTCTTTCTTTGTGGAGTTTACTTGTTTTCCCCATGTCTGCATGGGTTTACTCTGGAAGCTCCTCCCACAGTTTCCTCCCACAGTCCAAAGACATGCAAGTAAGGTGAATTGGAGACACTAAATTGTCTATGACTGTCACATTAAAACTTAAACTGATGAATCTTGTGTAACAAGTAACTATCTGTCCTGTCATGAATGTAACCAAAGTGTGTAAAACATGACGTTTAAATCCTAATAAATAAATAAACAGATAAACCAAGTAAAGGTTTAAATCTTTAAGTATTTTTTCTATTCTTGCATTGTCCCAATTTGTAAATACTCAAATTTCCTGTGCGCTGTGGCGACCCTCTGCCGGTTACCCATCATCCTCACTGGTTGAAATACGCCACAGGCTAGTAAAAGCCACCTTTAACATGTGTAAAACCGCTAACTACATAATTACATCAGCCAGAGAATATTTACAGACAGCCTCTGCAGAAAGCTCAGAGCATTTGGTTTATTACCAGCTGTCAGAATGTAAAGACAACTTAGCAAAATATTGCAAACTACCTTTACCACCTTTAGTCAGGTATTTAAAAATAGCACTATGAGTACAGGGGTACTTGGTAGGTAAAAAAGGAAGTAAAAGACTGAATGGAAACTGACTGACTCGGATGTTACATAAACTAGCCTCAGGGAAATCTAGGGGCTCTGCAGGAATCACAGCAGACTGATGGTATTAACACTTAGACTGTGGAAACTTCTCTTCCAGCTTTCAGCCTGTCACTTTATTTCCACAAGCAAATTGGCTGTTGGAAAGATGCGCCAGCATGGAAAACCTAATCTGTGTTCCCCTTTAATGCACTGTGGCTTAGCTGGACCAGGGATAAAGAAGCCTCACTAATCCATTAACATATCCACTGAGCAAAGTCAGTTTACCAGCTAGGTGCTTATTAACCCTCCAGAACACAATATTTTCATCGCTTGCATTCACAGCAGGCACTCAAGTCATGTGCACAGTCTGTTTAAACTGCATGCTTGTAATTATGCCAGAAATGTTTCAAATGATAAAGCTGCTCTTTCGTCTTAACCTGCAGACTAGACAAGCCATTTCCTTCAAGACAAAACAGTCAGGAACCTCCTTGTTAGCCATAGGAATTCCTGCATTGGTATGTTTTGTTCATTCATCATGCTGTTTGGCCAGTGGTTTTGTTAAAATGTAGGATGTAACTATTTATGATCATTGCAGCCAGAAGAATGCAAATAACATGTTAACTGACCATCACAATGGTTGCTTACACTTGAATGGTATGCACATCTCTATGCCATAAAGCAATGGCAATCAGGTAAAAAAAAACATTAAGTATGTTTATATGCATCAAATATTCCATCAATTTAAAGAAAAGAATATTTGAGCAAAAATCTGATTACTGGGTTAGTCTTTTAACAGTCTAAAAATCTGACATTGGTAGCATGAATACATGTAGTCAGTGTATTTTCAGTAGTGAGGTGGTACCATGATTAATAACAATCACATACTAAACCTATTTAATTGACTAATTAGTAGAATAGCAGTGACCAAATAAATTTGAAACAATGGCCATCATGAATTTACGTTACGCTGTTGGTTTTGCGGTATAAACGAGCTGGTTTTTTTTATTTTACTGTAAGTCTATCTATCTATCTATCTATCTATCTATCTATCTATCTATCTATCTATCTATCTATCTATCTATCTATCTATCTATCTATCTATCTATCTATCTATCTATCTATCTATCTATCTATCTATCTATCTATCTATCTATCTATCTATCACCGTGTTTACTCTTGTGAGTTACATTCACTCCAGGAAAGGTTTATGTGGGTGCTTTGTATCCGTTAGGTAGTCTCTGATATTATATGTGTATTTCTAATTTAGTGATTGTAATGAAGTTCAAAAGTTTTTCTGCTTTTCCAAGGTTAAAATGTCTTTCATTGTTCTAGCTATGGAGAATTTTTGTCTTTCCCTTTGGTATTTAGGGCACTCAGTTAGTATGTGTTTAATCGTGATGGGTAATTGGCAGGATTCGCATTGCGAGGCATCCTCCCCCTTTATCAAGTAGGAATGTGTAAGTCTGGTGTGTCCAATGTGACATCTAGAGTAGTTAACTTGATCTTTACGTTTTCCTGGGTAGGATTCCAAGCCCAGATATAAAGTAGGGTTGTTCAGGAAGGGGGTCTGACACAGAAATGTAGCCAGTTTTCAAAGTGCTTTTGTCAGAATTGTCAGAGCAGTAGCCATCAATAACTGTGCCAAAGCTACCACTATAATGTTAGCACTATAATAACCACCACTTTCTCTTTAAAATTCCTGACAAGTTCAACAGTCGGAAACATTTTTTGTTTACTTACCTCTACAATGTCATCATCGAACAGAAGCCAGAAGCCATAACTCTTCACTATAGTGATGTAATGACCACGATTTGGACCACTGAAATAGACAGAGAACATAAAAGGATTTTTAAAACAGATATTATCATTATAATTTTTTTTTTACACAGTAAAATATTCTAAGATATTCTGACTCTGTGTGGGTGGGTGTTGTTCCATCTTCCAAGACATGGAAAAAAATCATTAACATTTACATTTTTGACATTTAGCAGACACTTCATCCAAAGCGACTTAGATTACTGTGACAGTATACTGTCTAAGCAATTGAGGGTTAAAGGCCTTGCTCAAGGGCCAAATAGTGGCAACCTGGCAGTGGTGGGGCTTGAACCAGTGACTTTTCAGCTGGCTACTCTAAACTGCACCCAATTTAAACGGAGTGAGTGAGTGCGAGGGGCACTGAGGATTGGCATATTTTTCATTAACTGGTTTTTGAGCACACACACTGTGACCATGATTATGATCAATTAAATTTGCTTTGATGTGGAAAAACTTCTACATCAAAAGTGGCCTACACAGAGCCCTGGCTTCAAGTCCACTGAAAACGATCAGGACACCAATTCGTTTGCGAGGCCTTGTTTCTTTTTCTATTGCTGGTTGCTTATTTAATGTATTTTTATTTTCAGGGTTTCAGTGGTAGTGAGCTAATGGGTTTTACTGCTGCACCACCCACATTCTCTTTATATCTGATTGTGTTTGTGTATGTGATTGGGGAAAAAACAAAAAATAAAAAGTTTAATTTTGCAAAGCAATTAGTGCACTACATGCTGATTTCTACAGATTAGATTGTCTTAACAACTGGTTTTAACACAATATATTATTAAATAATCAGTGGGTACAGGGCAGGGATACACCCTGGACAGAGCGCCAATCCTTCACAGGGTTTCGGCCAGTGCCCCCTCAGACATAGCCAATCATTTCTGTGTAGACGCCCGACAAAAATTCAAAGCTTGTATCTTAGTAATAGTGGGCTAATGTATTTTACCACTACACCACTCGAGATGCCTATTTGAATGCTCTTGTAACAAAGATCCAATCATTATTACATTATTATGCATATAAATGCTAAATGCTCTTGTGGTTGTGGGAGTCAGATTAAACCCTTACCTCCCACAGTGAACTACTACAGCCACGAGGTCATAGAGGCGGTCTGGGTTGGTAGCATCTCCAGAGGTATTGAAGAGTCTCAGTTCCAGAGGGAAGACCACACGATAGGAAAGCTTGGTGTAGCGATTCAACTGGTCCATGTATTTAAAGCGCTTTAGATGCAGAGCTAGGATCATGGGTAATTTCTTAACCCGCATTCTGAAAGCAGAATTAAAAAAAAGTTTTAAATGACACGCCAACACTTAGCCAAATGTGCTGAAAAGCTAAACAGGTAGTGCAGAGTTACTTAGTCTCTGATGCTCTGACATTTATTACCTTTTCTGTGCCTCCTGCTTACTTCGACACTGCTCACAGTAGTACTTGTATTCACTGCATAATGTCTCAGTGTTACTGAAGCCCCTGTACGCATATATTACACAACCATTACACTAACAGTGACGTTAATAATGGGGTTTTTAGACATTCCTTTATCAACACAGTGCTAATGATGGGTAGTTATAACTGTGAGGTAATAATGCACAGGTGTATGAGCTTACCTGAGACAGTGTGTAATAGATGTGTTCTGCTCCACGTCCACAGAAAGGTCCAAAAAGTCCTCGTCTTTACTGCTTACCTGAGGACAAAATGTCAATCAGATGAATCAAGGAATTATTCAATAGTTCAAAGCTGGACAGACGGACCAACCATCGGCCCATCTATCATTCCTCTACAGAAATAACCTGCTCAACTGTGAGTGAATGATTTACAAGTAGTAATGTCAATAATTACCCAGTTAACCGCTTACCAACATTCATTACTGCTGTTGATTTAAAATGTCATTCAAATTCATTTCCACTAGCAGAAGCTTAATTCCATTTGAGAGTTAGTTTGTTGATTAGGATTTTAACGTCATGTTTTACACTTTGGTTACATTCACGACAGGAACGGTGGTTACTTATTACACAAGGTTCATCAGTTCACAAGTTTATCCCAATCTTTACAGAGCAAGAACAAGGATTTTAAACACTTTTACCCAACCTAAGTGTGCATGTGCCACATGCTCTGTTTACAGTCACATTCAAGAATTCGAAATTTTAAAGCATTTACATTATTTAAATCATCGACTGAACTATTATACACCAATCAGCCATAACATTAAAACCACCTCCTTGTTTCTACACTCACTGTCCATTTTATCAGCTCCGCTTACCATATAAAAGCACTTTGTAGTTCTACAATTACTGACTGTATTCCATCTGTTTCTCTACGTACTTTTTAAGCCTGCTTTCACCCTGTTCTTCAATGGTCCAGACTCTCCCAGGACCACTACAGAGTAGGTGGTGGATCATTCTCAGCACTGCAGTGACAATGACATGGTGGTGGTGTGTTAGTGTGTGTTGTGCTGATATGAGTGGATCAGACACAGCAGCACTGATGGACTTTTTAAACACCTCACTGTCACTGCTGGACTGAGAATAGTCCACCAACCAAAAATATCCAGCCAACAGCGCCCCATGGGTGGCGTCCTGTGACCACTGATGAAGGTCTAGAAGATGACCAACTCAAACAGCATGACCAACTCAAACAGCGATCATCTCTGACTTCACATCTACAAGGTGGACCAATAGGTAGGAGTGTCTAATAGAGTGGACAGTGAGTGGACACGGTATTTAAAAACTCCAGCAGCGCTGCTGTGTCTGATCCACTCATACCAGCACAACACACACAAACACACCACCACCGTGTCATCCCCCACCTAAATAATACCTACTCTGTGGTGGTTCTGACCATTGAAGAACAGGGTGAAAGCAGGCTAAAACAAGTATGTAGAGAAACAGATGGACTACAGGCAGTTATTGTAGAACTACAAAGTGCTTCTATATGGTAAGTGGAGCTGAAATGAACAGTGAGTGTAGAAACAAGGAGGTGGTTTTAATGTTATGTCTGATCAGAGTATATTAGAATCACAAACAGTGAAGCCAGTGTACATCAATATGAAGTCTGACTGCATGTTAAGCTGTACATATGTGAATCTGTGTGTAATGTACAGTAACTGTTAAACACATGATGTCTCTGCTAGACAGCTCATTCCACCTCACCGCTTCACAGTTGAGGCAACGCGTCTCATTGGTCAGCGTGCCCTGGAAGATCTCATGCACCCAGGTCTGCTGATTCTTCTCGGCTGAATTCGCCTCCCCTGTGGTGGTCCCACTTCCTCCTCCTCCTCCTCCTCCAGCCCCTCCATTCTGCACCAGCTTGCCATTTTGGTGTCGCTCTTGGCTTTTTTCCTCTTGCAGCAGGTCGGCAATGGTGTTGAGCAGGTAGTTAAGGAACTCATGTGCATCTTGCTGCATGTAGTTGTCAAACAACTCTAGTTTAGGAGACATAAAGCAGAGTGGTCAGTTTTAATAACCTGCAAGAACACTGTAATGTAGGATTTTGACTTACACTCATACAGACTCAAAGGTTATATTAGGTACATAAACAAAAAAAACTGGCTAGCTTGTTGTGATCAAGAACAAAAGCCTAAAACAATATAGATTAATCAAAATGACTATATATACATATATATTGTATATATATATAAAATATATACAGTACATATATATATTATTAATCCTAGCAAATACTAAAACTACTTTTTATGTGCTACTATTCTTGTTGTGTAAAGCTTGATTTATATTTCTTGATTTAAAAATGTTTGGACAGACCAACAGGTAAATCAGGTGCAGATCAGTGCAGAACACAGTAGGGCTCAATAATCTACGCAATAAACATAACACCAGAGGGGAAGCATCAGAGCCTTCTAGGCCCTCAGAGAGAGCCTAGGATATTATGAAAACTTTATAATATTATAATGCATTTCGAACTCTGGCCACTTCCATTTCTAAGGCTAAACTATCATCTTAATTTTTCTTTCTTTATATAACTGTGTAATATAATATAATTATAATTTGATCTCTTTTTGAAGAACACAATACTTTGAACCCAAATGGCCAGTGTAAATACATTTAAATAAAAATTGTCAAAACTGATACAAATACAGCCTCGTAATAAAATATAAACACTGTAATTTTGCAGAATGTACTTTAAGTAAAAAAATGGTAATGTAGCAGAGGGGGATTATACCCTCCATAGGAAACGTTGGTTGAGGCGGCAATCAATGGAATGTCGTATTCCGATTAGAGAACACAAGGCAGAGAGAGGTTCCTTATTTGGTGTTCAAATGCCTTTGTACAAGCTGTGGCAAATAGGCTGGGTTACACGAGCTATTCACAGATGCTGTGGTTGAAAGCTGTGTTAAATATGCTGGGTTTACAAGATGGTGAGCTGTGATTTTATCTCAAATACGCACAGCAAACATCAGGGTAAACAGCCAAGTGACGTCACGGTTACAGGTAAAACCAATGAACTTTCGTACAGGTACAAATAGTAGCTTGTTTATGTTAATAATACAGTCTCAGGGAGTTGGGGGGTTAGACGGTTGCTAGTGCATAACACAAATAGCAGTTACAAAAACTCAAACTTTTAATAAAATGTTCTTTTAGTGGTTACTAGTATTTAAATAAGATTTTATTTTACCCCAAATGCAGTTAATCAGCCAAAACATTTACACTGAAGCTACAACAATAATGAAAGTTTGTTACACATAAAAAGCTATCTAACAATAAAACTGTTGTGCATGACCCAGACACATTCAAACACTACCATTTTCCTTCCTCAGGCGTGAGATGAACTTCTTGGGCGGGATGACTCCTACTTTTTTCTTCTGTGTAGCGATGCTGTTGAAAAGATCTGCCAAGCAGGTGAGCAAGCTCTCTTTACGTCGAGGCTGCACCTTGTAGGCCAGCACTTTTTCCCGGAAGGGCCGGCAGAAGTACAGAGCCTGCAGCACTGAGTTACAGTAACATGTGTTGCCAAACTGCAAGGGGAAAGATTTTACAGTAGGAGAAGATGAGACCAGTGGGAATAAGGAGTCATAAATGACACATCAGACAAAGGCTAGTCAACTGCACACAAGGACTTGAAGGCTATAGTTCTAAGGATCTGTGCTTCCTTTCAGGAAGTAAATATTCATTTTAACCTGTCACCTGTTTGAGCAGGTGGCTATAAAACTTGCTTATCTAAAAAGATAAGTTTTCAAGTGTGCTGAACAAAACATGTTAAAGGTTGGACTTTTTTTAAATACAGAAGTGACTCATTTGATGTGTAGACCATCATTTAATTTGCATTTATCTGGTATTTAGCAACACTTTCTGCTCTGTTGAGCCTACTGGATGATGCAAAAGAGGTGTAACTTACATTGACCAAGCCAAAGTAATGTTCATTAACAGGGAACTGTTCTGGTCCAATTTCCTTCTCCAAAGCAGAGGCATTGGTGCCCTAGAGAACACAAATAAGCCATAAATGTTACCATTATTTTGGTTCGAACAGTCTTTTACACCTGGTTAACAACTGACAGCATGAACATCCTGTTAAAGAAAGGCTTGTTATTAGCAAGATGTAGAAATTTACAACTTACAAAAACACATGACTTAGCTTCTCAGACTACAAACATTCACTTTAAATAATAAGTTATTCTAAATCAGTAAATAATTGGTATGAGGAAAAACAGGGGTTTTTGTCTTGCATTGGAGAATACTCTGCCATATGTGCAAAAGCTCAAAAACAGCTCAAGTACAGCTTTTTGTTGTTAAGTATTGCCTGAGGGGTCTTAAAAAATGAAAGAGTTTGCTTGACGCAATGCTTGCATGGCTGCTGATAAAATGTGGTTTGTGCAAATAGTAATGTGACAAGTTAGTTATCAGTTAGGACAAACAAACATACATTTGCCTGCCACTTTATTAGAAACTTCATACTAATACTTAATATCACACTTCTTTTATATTTTAAAACTGCCCCCAATTCTTTGTAGCATGAATTTAACAAGTGTCAAACACTGCTTTAAGATTTTGGTCCATGTTAATGATGACGATGGTGTCACGGGAAAAGCAGATGTGTCAGCAGAATCTGATGTCATATCACATCATGCTGGCAGTACCAATTATAAAATGAGTAAACTGTGGTCATAATAGGATGCAGTTAGTCAGCAACAGTATTTAGATAGGCTGTGGCATTCTAACTACATGCTTGACTGGTAGGCCCAATGTGCGCTAAAAACATTTTCTACACCACTGCACCAGCACCACAGCCCTAACTTTAAACACAGCCTAACTAACACAGCCTTTTTTAAAGTGCAATAGATGAGCGATCGTCTCTGACTTCACATCTACAAGGTGGACCAACTAGGTAGGACTGTCTAATAGACTGAACAGTGAGTGGACAAGGTATTTAAAAACTCCAGCAGCGCTGCTGTGTCTAATCCACTCATACCAGCACAACACACACTAACACACCACCACCATGTCAGTGTCACTGCAGCTCTGAGAATGATCCACCACCTAAATAACAACAATAACAATAATAAACTAGAGAGTGCATTTCCGGAGAAAATGCGAGTGTGATTGCCGTGTGCCGGTCGGCGGGCGTGTGCAGGTCGGGGGCGCGCATGCGTTTAGAAGTGGTGCGGTGCATGGGGTGTGAATACTTTCTCCCAGACAGGCCACTGTATCTGTGCACAAGCTGTGGTGTGAGCACTAGTTCACTCTGGGTGTGTTTGAAAAGCCAAACCTGTAAAAAAATGCATTTCTGCACGTTTGTACTGCTTACAAATCAGTACTCATTCATTTACATATGATTATCACTGCAGGGGCCATGGTATTGCGCAATCTATGATCGGCTGTGTCTCATTTACAGCTTTCAAGCATAGTGCACTCAGACTTCGGTCCCTCTTTTAGCATTTAGCAATTCCCATTGATTTTAATGCATCCGTTAGCCTTGAAGCTAACGGATATAAATACCTTTTTTTCTGTTGCAACGCGAACGATATGACGCTCACTGCTAAGTCTAACTGCACTATAATTTCATTCTGTGCAGCGTTTTCATCTTAAAAATCACTAATACTTTAGTTACAGACCAAAATAAGTCAGATTTTTTGGCGGCCGCCATTTTCTATTCTCAGAACAGCCTGAAGATGCCGCCTACGTCATCACGTTGACGTTCTGTGGAAAGCCAAAGGTGTCAAGATTTTTGTCCAAAAATTCGGGCGAAAACGGGCATAAATGCCACACGGATGGGCGTATCCAGATGATTTTTTGGATTTGGGCGCTAATTAATGACCCGGTCGATCAAGGGTTGGAACGGCGTTGATAGCTCGAAATTTTTTTCAAAATGAATGGGAGTCAATGGGGCAAAACGGGCACCTTAAAACGGGCACTGTGCCCACAGTGTTGGTTCGATCCAAAAGCTGTATACAAGCAGTCCATTCCCGTATGGGCCGGACGATTTGGCACTGGAACGGGGTCGATATCTCGAAAATTGCGGACGAAGAAAGGGAGACAAAAAACGGGCGGAATGGCAATAATATATTGAAAACGAAAATAACAACTAGAGAGTGCATTTCCGGAGAAAATGCGAGTGTGATTGCCGTGTGCCGGTCGGCGGGCGTGCGCAGGTCGGGGGCGCGCATGCGTTTAGAAGTGGTGCGGTGCGTGGGGTGTGAATACTTTCTCCCAGACAGGCCACTGTATCTGTGCACAAGCTGTGGTGTGAGCACAAGTTTACTCTGGGTGTGTTTGAAAAGCCAAACCTGTAAAAAAATGCATTTCTGCACGTTTGTACTGCTTACAAATCAGTACTCATTCATTTATATGTGATTATCACTGCAGGGGCCATGGTATTGCGCAATCTATGATCGGCTGTGTGTCATTTACAGCTTTCAAGCATAGTGCACTCAGACTTCGGTCCCTCTTTTAGCATTTAGCAATTCCCATTGATTTTAATGCATCCGTTAGCCTTGAAGCTAACGGATATAAATATCTTTTTTTCTGTTGCAACGCGAATGATATGACGCTCCCTGCTAAGTGTAACTGCAGTATAATTTCATTCTGTGCAGCGTTTTCATCTTAAAAATCACTAATACCTTAGTTACAGACCAAAATAAGTCAGATTTTTTGGCGGCCGCCATTTTCTATTCTCAGAACGGGCTGAAGATGCCGCCTACGTCATCACGTTGACGTTCTGTGGAAAGCCAAAGGTGTCAAGATTTTTGTCCAAAAATTCGGGCAAAAACGGGCATAAATGCCACACGGATGGGCGTATCCGGATGATTTTTTGGATTTGGGCGCTAATTAATGACCCGGTCGATCAAGGGTTGGAACGGCGTTGATAGCTCGAAATTTTTTTCAAAATGAATGGGAGTCAATGGGGCAAAACGGGCACCTTAAAACGGGCACTGTGCCCACAGTGTTGGTTCGATCCAAAAGCTGTATACAAGCAGTCCATTCCCGTATGGGCCGGACGATTTGGCACTGGAACGGGGTCGATATCTCGAAAATTGCGGACGAAGAAAGGGAGACAAAAAACGGGCGGAATGGCAATAATATATTGAAAACGAAAATAACAATAACAATAGTGTGCTTGCATTCTGCAATCACACTAACTAGAGAGTGCATTTCCGGAGAAAATGCGAGTGTGATTGCCGTGTGCCGGTTGGCGGGCGTGCGCAGGTCGGGGGCGCGCATGTGTTTAGAAGTGGTGCGGTGCGTGGGGTGTGAATACTTTCTCCCAGACAGGCCACTGTATCTGTGCACAAGCTGTGCTGTGAGCACAAGTTCACTCTGGGTGGACGGGCGTGGCAGGTCGGGGGCGCGCATGTGTTTAGAAGAGGTGCGGTGCGTGGGGTGTGAATACTTTCTCCCAGACAGGCCACTGTATCTGTGCACAATCTGTGCTGTGAGCACAAGTTCACTCTGTGTGTGTTTGAAAAGCTAAACTTGTAAATAAATGCATTTGTGCACTTTTTTACTGCTTACAAATCACTGCGCATTCATTTATATGTGAAAATAAGTGCAGCGGCCATTGTTTTTGAGCACAATCTGAGCGGGGGGGAGATTTACAGTTTTACAGGCAGAAATGCACTAATTCTGGTGCACTTCCACATGAAATAGTTCCGGTTTCGGTCCCTGTGTTAGCGGTTAGCCCGTTACCATTGGTTTAAATGCAATCGTTAGCATTGAAGCTAACGAAAGTAAATATCTTATTTTTGGAGGCAACGCGATCGATTTAACTTTAATTCCCAAGTGTAAGTTCCCTATAATTTCCTTCTGTGTAGTGTTTTCCCCTTAAAATTCAGTAATATTTGAGTTACAGACAAAAATAAGTCTGTTATTGAAGCGGCGGCCATTTTAATTTTCGTGATCGGCCGTGTTACATTTCACTGTGTTTCCAGACACAAGTTCACTCGTTGTAGTGCACTTCCACTGGATTGGGACACGTCCACGCTCCCTACGCTATAGCTTTAGCGATTCTCCATTGATTTCAATGCATTGGTTAGCGTTTGAGCTAACGAATCCACATATCTTTAGTTTTTGGTGCAACGCGATTGATTTAACCTTGAATTCCAACTGTAACTGGCATATAATTTCATTTTGTGTATCGTTTTCACCTGAAAATTCAGTAATATTTGAGTTACAGACCAAAATATGCCCGTTTTTTGATGGGCAGCCATGTTTTTCGGTCAGAACGACCTGGAAGTTTCAGGATACGTCATCACGTTGACGTGTTATGGAATCCCAAAAGTGTCATAATTTTGGTGCCAAGTTTTGTAGAAAAGCGGGCATAGCTGGCACACGGATGGGCGTATCCGGATGATTTTTTGGATTTGGGGTCCAATTAATAACCCGGTCGATCAAGAGTTGGAACGGCGTTGATAGCTCGACATTTTTAAAAAAATGAATGGGAGTCTATGGGAAAAATTTGCCCGGAAAAACTGGCACTGTGGGCACACGGTTGGTCCGATCCAAAAGCTCTATACAAGCAGTCGATTCCCGTATGGGCCGGACGATTTGGCGTTGGAACGGGGTCGATATCTCGAAAACTGCGGACGAAGATAGGGAGACAAAAAACGGGTGGAATAATAATAATAACTAGAGAGTGCATTTCCGGAGAAAATGCGAGTGTGATTGCCGTGTGCCGGTCGGCGGGCGTGCGCAGGTTGGGGGTGCGCATGCGTTTAGAAGTGGTGCGGTGCGTGGGGTGTGAATACTTTCTCCCAGACAGGCCACTGTATCTGTGCACAAGCTGTGGTGTGAGCACAAGTTCACTCTGGGTGTGTTTGAAAAGCCAAACCTGTAAAAAAATGCATTTCTGCACGTTTGTACTGCTTACAAATCAGTACTCATTCATTTACATGTGATTATCACTGCAGGGGCCATGGTATTGCGCAATCTATGATCGGCTGTGTCTCATTTACAGATTTCAGGCATAGTGCACTCAGACTTCGGTCCCTCTTTTAGCATTTAGCAATTCCCATTGATTTCAATGCATCCGTTAGCCTTGAAGCTAACGGATATAAATATCTTTGTTTCTGTTGCAGCGCGAACGATATGACGCTCACTGCAAAGTCTAACTGCACTATAATTTCATTCTGTGCAGCGTTTTCATCTTAAAAATCACTAATACTTTAGTTACAGACCAAAATAAGTCAGATTTTTTGGCGGCCGCCATTTTCTATTCTCAGAACGGCCTGAAGATGCCGTCTACGTCATCACGTTGACGTTCTGTGGAAAGCCAAAGGTGTCAAGATTTTTGTCCAAAAATTCGGGCAAAAACGGGCATAAATGCCACACGGATGGGCGTATCCGGATGATTTTTTGGATTTGGGCGCTAATTAATGACCCGGTCGATCAAGGGTTGGAACGGCGTTGATAGCTCGAAATTCATTTCAAAATGAATGGGAGTCAATGGGGAAAAACGGGCACCTTAAAACGGGCACTGTGCCCACAGTGTTGGTTCGATCAAAAAGTTGTATACAAGCGCTCTATTCCCGTATGGGCCGGACGATTTGGCGCTGGAACGGGGTCGATATCTCGAAAACTGCGGGAGAAGAAGCACGGACAAAAAACGGGCAGAATAATAATAATATATTGAAAACGAAAATAACAATAACAATAGTGTGCTTGCATTCTGCAATCACACTAACTAGAGAGTGCATTTCCTGAGAAAATGCGAGTGTGATTGCCGTGTGCCGGTCGGCGGGCGTGCGCAGGTCGGGGGCGCGCATGCGTTTAGAAGTGGTGCGGTGCGTGGGGTGTGAATACTTTCTCCCAGACAGGCCACTGTATCTGTGCACAAGCTGTGGTATGAGCACAAGTTCACTCTGGGTGTGTTTGAAAAGCCAAACCTGTAAAAAAATGCATTTCTGCACGTTTGTACTGCTTACAAATCAGTACTCATTCATTTACATGTGATTATCACTGCAGGGGCCATGGTATTGCGCAATCTATGATCGGCTGTGTCTCATTTACAGCTTTCAAGCATAGTGCACTCAGACTTCGGTCCCTCTTTTAGCATTTAGCAATTCCCATTGATTTTAATGCATCCGTTAGCCTTGAAGCTAACGGATATAAATATCTTTTTTTCTGTTGCAACGCGAACGATTTGACGCTCACTGCTAAGTGTAACTGCACTATAATTTCATTCTGTGCAGCGTTTTCATCTTAAAAATCACTAATACTTTAGTTACAGACCAAAATAAGTCAGATTTTTTGGCGGCCGCCATTTTCTATTCTCAGAACGGCCTGAAGATGCCGCCTACGTCATCACGTTGACGTTCTGTGGAAAGCCAAAGGTGTCAAGATTTTTGTCCAAAAATTCGGGCGAAAACGGGCATAAATGCCACACGGATGGGCGTATCCGGATGATTTTTTGGATTTGGGCGCTAATTAATGACCCGGTCGATCAAGGGTTGGAACGGCGTTGATAGCTCGAAATTTTTTTCAAAATGAATGGGAGTCAATGGGGCAAAACGGGCACCTTAAAACGGGCACTGTACCCACAGTGTTGGTTCGATCCAAAAGCTGTATACAAGCAGTCCATTCCCGTATGGGCCGGACGATTTGGCACTGGAACGGGGTCGATATCTCGAAAATTGCGGACGAAGAAAGGGAGACAAAAAACGGGCGGAATGGCAATAATATATTGAAAACGAAAATAACAATAACAATAGTGTGCTTGCATTCTGCAATCACACTAACTAGAGAGTGCATTTCCGGAGAAAATGCGAGTGTGATTGCCGTGTGCCGGTCGGCGGGCGTGCGCAGGTCGGGGGCGCGCATGCGTTTAGAAGTGGTGCGGTGCGTGGGGTGTGAATACTTTCTCCCAGACAGGCCACTGTATCTGTGCACAAGCTGTGCTGTGAGCACAAGTTCACTCTGGGTGGACGGGCGTGGCAGGTCGGGGGCGCGCATGTGTTTAGAAGAGGTGCGGTGCGTGGGGTGTGAATACTTTCTCCCAGACAGGCCACTGTATCTGTGCACAATCTGTGCTGTGAGCACAAGTTCACTCTGTGTGTGTTTGAAAAGCCAAACCTGTAAAAAAATGCATTTCTGCACGTTTCTACTGCTTACAAATCAGTACTCATTCATTTACATGTGATTATCACTGCAGGGGCCATGGTATTGCGCAATCTATGATCGGCTGTGTCTCATTTACAGCTTTCAGGCATAGTGCACTCAGACTTCGGTCCCTCTTTTAGCATTTAGCAATTCCCATTGATTTCAATGCATCCGTTAGCCTTGAAGCTAACGGATATAAATATCTTTGTTTCTGTTGCAGCGCGAACGATATGACGCTCACTGCCAAGTCTAACTGCACTATAATTTCATTCTGTGCAGCGTTTTCATCTTAAAAATCACTAATACTTTAGTTACAGACCAAAATAAGTCAGATTTTTTGGCGGCCGCCATTTTCTATTCTCAGAACGGCCTGAAGATGCCGTCTACGTCATCACGTTGACGTTCTGTGGAAAGCCAAAGGTGTCAAGATTTTTGTCCAAAAATTCGGGCAAAAACGGGCATAAATGCCACACGGATGGGCGTATCCGGATGATTTTTTGGATTTGGGCGCTAATTAATGACCCGGTCGATCAAGGGTTGGAACGGCGTTGATAGCTCGAAATTCATTTCAAAATGAATGGGAGTCAATGGGGAAAAACGGGCACCTTAAAACGGGCACTGTGCCCACAGTGTTGGTTCGATCAAAAAGTTGTATACAAGCGCTCTATTCCCGTATGGGCCGGACGATTTGGCGCTGGAACGGGGTCGATATCTCGAAAACTGCGGGAGAAGAAGCACGGACAAAAAACGGGCAGAATAATAATAATATATTGAAAACGAAAATAACAATAACAATAGTGTGCTTGCATTCTGCAATCACACTAACTAGAGAGTGCATTTCCGGAGAAAATGCGAGTGTGATTGCCGTGTGCCGGTCGGCGGGCGTGCGCAGGTCGGGGGCGCGCATGCGTTTAGAAGTGGTGCGGTGCGTGGGGTGTGAATACTTTCTCCCAGACAGGCCACTGTATCTGTGCACAAGCTGTGGTGTGAGCACTAGTTCACTCTGGGTGTGTTTGAAAAGCCAAACCTGTAAAAAAATGCATTTCTGCACGTTTGTACTGCTTACAAATCAGTACTCATTCATTTACATGTGATTATCACTGCAGGGGCCATGGTATTGCGCAATCTATGATCGGCTGTGTCTCATTTACAGATTTCAGGCATAGTGCACTCAGACTTCGGTCCCTCTTTTAGCATTTAGCAATTCCCATTGATTTCAATGCATCCGTTAGCCTTGAAGCTAACGGATATAAATATCTTTGTTTCTGTTGCAGCGCGAACGATATGACGCTCACTGCAAAGTCTAACTGCACTATAATTTCATTCTGTGCAGCGTTTTCATCTTAAAAATCACTAATACTTTAGTTACAGACCAAAATAAGTCAGATTTTTTGGCGGCCGCCATTTTCTATTCTCAGAACGGCCTGAAGATGCCGTCTACGTCATCACGTTGACGTTCTGTGGAAAGCCAAAGGTGTCAAGATTTTTGTCCAAAAATTCGGGCAAAAACGGGCATAAATGCCACACGGATGGGCGTATCCGGATGATTTTTTGGATTTGGGCGCTAATTAATGACCCGGTCGATCAAGGGTTGGAACGGCGTTGATAGCTCGAAATTCATTTCAAAATGAATGGGAGTCAATGGGGAAAAACGGGCACCTTAAAACGGGCACTGTGCCCACAGTGTTGGTTCGATCCAAAAGTTGTATACAAGCGCTCTATTCCCGTATGGGCCGGACGATTTGGCGCTGGAACGGGGTCGATATCTCGAAAACTGCGGGAGAAGAAGCACGGACAAAAAACGGGCAGAATAATAATAATATATTGAAAACGAAAATAACAATAACAACTAGAGAGTGCATTTCCGGAGAAAATGCGAGTGTGATTGCCGTGTGCCGGTCGGCAAGCGTGCGCAGGTTGGGGGTGCGCATGCGTTTAGAAGTGGTGCGGTGCGTGGGGTGTGAATACTTTCTCCCAGACAGGCCACTGTATCTGTGCACAAGCTGTGGTGTGAGCACAAGTTCACTCTGGGTGTGTTTGAAAAGCCAAACCTGTAAAAAAATGCATTTCTGCACGTTTGTACTGCTTACAAATCAGTACTCATTCATTTACATGTGATTATCACTGTAGGGGCCATGGTATTGCGCAATCTATGATCGGCTGTGTCTCATTTACATCTTTCAGGCATAGTGCACTCAGACTTCGGTCCCTCTTTTAGCATTTAGCAATTCCCATTGATTTCAATGCATCCGTTAGCCTTGAAGCTAACGGATATAAATATCTTTGTTTCTGTTGCAGCGCGAACGATATGACGCTCACTGCAAAGTCTAACTGCACTATAATTTCATTCTGTGCAGCGTTTTCATCTTAAAAATCACTAATACTTTAGTTACAGACCAAAATAAGTCAGATTTTTTGGCGGCCGCCATTTTCTATTCTCAGAACGGCCTGAAGATGCCGCCTACGTCATCACGTTGACGTTCTGTGGAAAGCCAAAGGTGTCAAGATTTTTGTCCAAAAATTCGGGCAAAAACGGGCATAAATGCCACACGGATGGGCGTATCCGGATGATTTTTTGGATTTGGGCGCTAATTAATGACCCGGTCGATCAAGGGTTGGAACGGCGTTGATAGCTCGAAATTCATTTCAAAATGAATGGGAGTCAATGGGGAAAAACGGGCACCTTAAAACGGGCACTGTGCCCACAGTGTTGGTTCGATCCAAAAGCTGTATACAAGCGCGCTATTCCCGTATGGGCCGGACGATTTGGCGCTGGAACGGGGTCGATATCTCGAAAACTGCGGGAGAAGAAGCACGGACAAAAAACCGGCAGAATAAGAATAATATATTGAAAACGAAAATAACAATAACAATAGTGTGCTTGCATTCTGCAATCACACTAACTAGAGAGTGCATTTCCGGAGAAAATGCGAGTGTGATTGCCGTGTGCTGGTCGGCGTGCGTGCGCGTTTATCCGAACGCCGTATCTAAGCTGGGAACAGCGTCGACGTCCGGACGTCTCAGAAACGGGCGTGGCAGACGGGCGGGGCTGCGTATGACCGTGCTGTATCCAAGTCGGGGTGTCATCAGTGGACTAAACAAATTAGAGTTGGAACGGCGTTGATATCTCGAAATATTAAAAAAGTGGGCGTGGCAGGCGGGCGGGGCTGCGTATGACCATGCTGTATCCAAGTTGGGGTGTCATTAACTGGCCAGATGATTTACAGTTGGAACGGTGTTGATATCTCGAAATATTAAAAAATGGGCGTGGCAGCTGGGCGGGGCTGCGTATGACCATGCTGTATCCAAGTCGGGGTGCCATCAGTGGGCTAAACAAATTAGAGTTTGAACGGCGTTAATATCTTGAAATATTTAAAAAGTGGGCGTGGCAGGCGGGCGGGGCTGCGTATGACCATGCTGTATCCAGGTTGGGGTGTCATTAACTGGCCAGATGATTTACAGTTGGAACGGCGTTGATATCTCGAAATATTAAAAAAGTGGGCGTGGCAGGCGGGCGGGGCTGCGTATGACCATGCTGTATCCAAGTTGGGGTGTCATTAACTGCCCGGATGATTTACAGTTGGAACGGCGTTGATATCTCGAAATTTCCAAAAAATTAATGGAAGTGAATGGGGCTGAAAACCGGGCGTGGCAGGTGGGCGTGGGTTCGAGTCCCCATGCTGTATCTGAGTCGGGGTTACATCAGTGGGCTGTACAATTTAGAGTTGGAACGGTGTCGATATCTCAAACTTTCAAAAAATGAATGGAAGTAAATGGGGCTCTTATAGGTTAAATAAAGGTTATAGAAATAACCATTAAATAACCATTCAAAAAAAATTAATGGAAGTCAATGGTATTGCGCAATCTATGATCGGCTGTGTCTCATTTACAGCTTTCAGGCATAGTGCACTTACACAGTGCTCACACTTCGGTCCCTCCTTTAGCATGTAGCCATTGCCATTGATTTGAATGCATTCGTTAGCCTTGAAGCTAACGGATATAAATATCTTCTTTTCTGTTGCAACGCGAACGATTTGACGCTCCCTGCTAAGTGTTACTGTCTTATAATTTCATTCTGTGCAGCGTTTTCACCTTAAAAATCACTAATACTTTAGTTACAGACCAAAATAAGTCAGATTTTTTGGCGGCTGCCATTTTCTGTTCTCAGAACGGACTGAAGATGCCGCTACGTCATCACGTTGACGTTCTGTGGAAAGCCAAAGGTGTCAAGTTTTTTGTCCAAAAATTCGGGCAAATACGGGCATAAATGCCACACGGATGGGCGTATCCGGATGATTTTTTGGATTTGGGCGCTAATTAATAACCCGGTCGATCAAGGGTTGGAACGGCGTTGATAGCTCGAAATTTTTTTCAAAATGAATGGGAGTCAATGGGGAAAAACGGGCACCTTAAAACGGGCACTGTGCCCACAGTGTTGGTTCGATCCAAAAGCTGTATACAAGCGCTCTATTCCCGTATGGACCGGACGATTTGGCGCTGTAACGGGGTCGATATCTCGAAAACTGCGGGAGAAGAAGCACGGACAAAAAACGGGCAGAATAATAATAATATATTGAAAACGAAAATAACAAGAACAATAGTGTGCTTGCATTCTGCAATCACACTAATAATAATAATAATGATAATAATAATAATAATAATAATAATAATAACTAGAGAGTGCATTTCCGGAGAAAATGCGAGTGTGATTGCCGTGTGCCGGTCGGCGGGCGTGCGCAGGTCGGGGGCGCGCATGCGTTTAGAAGTGGTGCGGTGCGTGGGGTGTGAATACTTTCTCCCAGACAGGCCACTGTATCTGTGCACAAGCTGTGGTGTGAGCACAAGTTCACTCTGGGTGTGTTTGAAAAGCCAAACCTGTAAAAAAATGCATTTCTGCACGTTTGTACTGCTTACAAATCAGTACTCATTCATTTACATGTGATTATCACTGCAGGGGCCATGGTATTGCGCAATCTATGATCGGCTGTGTCTCATTTACAGCTTTCAGGCATAGTGCACTCAGACTTCGGTCCCTCTTTTAGCATTTAGCAATTCCCATTGATTTCAATGCATCCGTTAGCCTTGAAGCTAACGGATATAAATATCTTTGTTTCTGTTGCAGCGCGAACGATATGACGCTCACTGCAAAGTCTAACTGCACTATAATTTCATTCTGTGCAGCGTTTTCATCTTAAAAATCACTAATACTTTAGTTACAGACCAAAATAAGTCAGATTTTTTGGCGGCCGCCATTTTCTATTCTCAGAACGGCCTGAAGATGCCGTCTACGTCATCACGTTGACGTTCTGTGGAAAGCCAAAGGTGTCAAGATTTTTGTCCAAAAATTCGGGCAAAAACGGGCATAAATGCCACACGGATGGGCGTATCCGGATGATTTTTTGGATTTGGGCGCTAATTAATGACCCGGTCGATCAAGGGTTGGAACGGCGTTGATAGCTCGAAATTCATTTCAAAATGAATGGGAGTCAATGGGGAAAAACGGGCACCTTAAAACGGGCACTGTGCCCACAGTGTTGGTTCGATCAAAAAGTTGTATACAAGCGCTCTATTCCCGTATGGGCCGGACGATTTGGCGCTGGAACGGGGTCGATATCTCGAAAACTGCGGGAGAAGAAGCACGGACAAAAAACGGGCAGAATAATAATAATATATTGAAAACGAAAATAACAATAACAATAGTGTGCTTGCATTCTGCAATCACACTAACTAGAGATGTGCATTTCCGGAGAAAATGCGAGTGTGATTGCCGTGTGCCGGTCGGGCGGGCGCGTATCCTAATGCTTTATCCAACTCGGGGTGTCATCAGTGGGCTTTACGATTTAGAATTGGAACGGCGTCGATATCTCGAACTTTCAAAAATTGAATGGAAGTGAATGGGGACAAAAACCGGGCGTGGCAGTTGGGCGTGGGTTCGAATTCCCATGCTGAATCTGAGTCGGGGTTACATCAGTGAGCTTTACGATATAGAGTTGGAACGGCGTCGATATCTCGAACTTTCAAAAAATGAATGGAAGTGAATGGGGACAAAAACCGGGCGTGGCAGGTGGGTGTGGGTTCGAATCCCCATGCTGTATCTAAGTCGGGGTTACATCAGTGAGCTTTACGATATAGAGTTGGAACGGCGTCGATATCTCGAACTTTCAAAAAATGAATGGAAGTGAATGGGGACAAAAACCGGGCGTGGCAGGTGGGCGTGGGGTCGAATCCCCATGCTGTATCTGAGTCCGGGTTACATCAGTGAGCTTTACGATATAGAGTTGGAACGGCGTCGATATCTCAAACTTTCAAAAAATGAATGGAAGTGAATGGGGCCGAAAACCGGGCGTGGCAGGTGGGTGTGGGTTCAAATCCCCATGCTGTATCTGAGTCGGGGTTACATCAGTGAGCTTTACGATATAGAGTTGGAACGGCGTTGATATCTCGAACTTTCAAAAAATGAATGGAAGTGAATGGGGCCAAAAACCGGGCGTGGCAGGTGGGCGTGGGTTCGAATCCCCATGCTGTACCCCAGTCGGGGTTACATCAGTGGGCTTTACGATTAAGAGTTGGAACGGCGTTGATATCTCGAACTTTCAAAAAATGAATGGAAGTGAATGGAACAGAAAAACCGGGCGTGGCAGGTGGGCGTGGGTTCGAATCCCCATGCTGTATCTGAGTCGGGGTTACATCAGGGGGCTTTACGATTTAGAGTTGGAACGGTGTCGATATCTCGAACTTTCAAAAAATGAATGGAAGTGAATGGGGACAAAAACCGGGCGTGGCAGGTGGGCGCGGGTTCGAATCCCCGGGCTGTATCTGAGTCGGGGTAACATCAGTGAGCTTTACGATATAGAGTTGGAACGGCGTTGATATCTCGAACTTTCAAAAAATGAATGGAAGTGAATGGGGCCGAAAACCGGGCGTGGCAGGTGGGCGTGGGTTCGAATCCCCATGCTGTACCCAAGTCGGGGTTACATCAGTGGGCTTTATGATTTAGAGTTGGAACGGCGTCGATATCTCGAACTTTCAAAAAATGAATGGAAGTGAATGGAGCAGAAAAAACGGGCGTGGCAGGTGGGCATGGGTTTGAATCCCCATGCTGTATCTTAGTCGGGGTTACATCAGTGGGCTTTACGATATAGAGTTGGAACGGCGTTGATATCTCGAACTTTCAAAAAATGAATAGAAGTGAATGGGGCTGAAAACCGGGCGTGGCAGTTGGGCGTGGGTTCGAATCCCCATGCTGTACCCAAGTAGGGGTTACATCAGTGGACTTTACGATTTAGAGTTGGAACGGCGTTGATATCTTGAACTTTCAAAAAATGAATAGAAGTGAATGGGGCTGAAAACCGGGCGTGGCAGTTGGGCGTGGGTTCGAATCCCCATGCTGTACCCAAGTAGGGGTTACATCAGTGGACTTTACGATTTAGAGTTGGAACGGCGTTGATATCTCAAACTTTCAAAAAATGAATGGAAGTGAATGGGGCTGAAAACCGGGCGTGGCAGGTGGGCGTGGGTTCGAATCCCCATGCTGTATCTGAGTCGGGGTTACATCAGTGAGCTTTACGATATAGAGTTGGAACGGCGTTGATATCTCGAACTTTCAAAAAATGAATGGAAGTGAATGGGGACAAAAACCGGGCGTGGCAGGTGGGCGTGGGTTCGAATCCCCATGCTCAGTGGGAAGTAAGCGTATCTAAATGCTGTATGTGAGTGGGGTTACATCAGTGGGAAGTGAGCGTATCTAAATGCTGTATAGAAGAGCTACAGTGTGTGTTTGGGGGACGGGGGGGGTAAATACTTTATCTTTAAATCCTAGCTCTCGATTTGAGTATAGGAAAATCCCATTCTAAAAAATGAATGGAAGTCAATGGGACCAAAAAACGCTACAAAAGCGGGCGTGGCGGGCGAACGCGCGGGCGTATCAAAAAGTTGTATACAAGCGTTCCATTCCCGTATGGGCCGGACGATTTGGCGCTGGAACGGGGTCGATATCTCGAAAACTGCGGGAGGAGAAGCACGGACAAAAAACCGGCAGAATAATAATAATAACTAGAGAGTGCATTTCCGGAGAAAATGCGAGTGTGATTGCCGTGTGCCGGTCGGCGTGCGTGCGCGCTTATCCGAACGCCGTATCGAAGCTGGGAGCAGCGTCGACGGGCCGGACGGCTCAGAGTCGGAACAGCGTCGACGTCCGGACGTCTCAGAAACGGGCGTGGCAGATGGGCGGGGCTGCGTATGACCATGCTGTATCCAAGTCGGGGTGTCATCAGTGGGCTAAACAAATTAGAGTTGGAACGGCGTTGATATCTCGAAATATTAAAAAAGTGGGCGTGGCAGGCGGGCGGGGCTGCGTATGACAATGCTGTATCCAATTTGGGGTGTCATTAACTGGCCAGATGATTTACAGTTGGAACGGTGTTGATATCTCGAAATATAAAAAAATGGGCGTGGCAGGTGGGCGGGGCTGCGTATGACCATGCTGTATCCAAGTTGGGGTGTCATTAACTGCCCGGATGATTTACAGTTGGAATGGCGTTGATATCTTGAAATTTCCAAAAAATGAATGGAAGTGCATGGGGCTGAAAACCGGGCGTGGCAGGTGGGTTTGGGTTCGAGTCCCCATGCTGTATCTGAGTCGGGGTTACATCAGTGGGCTGTACAATTTAGAGTTGGAACGGCGTTGATATCTCGAACTTTCAAAAAATGAATGGAAGTAAATGGGGCTCTTATAGGTTAAATAAAGGTTATAGAAATAACCATTAAATAACCATTCAAAAAAAATGAATAGGAGTCAATGGTATTGCGCAATCTATGATCGGCTGTGTCTCATTTACAGCTTTCATTCATAGTGCACTTACACAGTGCTCACACTTCGGTCCCTCCTTTAGCATGTAGCCATTGCCATTGATTTGAATGCATTTGTTAGCCTTGAAGCTAACGGATATAAATATCTTCTTTTCTGTTGCAACGCGAACGATATGACGCTCACTGCTAAGTGTTACTGGCTTATAATTTCATTCTGTGCAGCGTTTTCACCTTAAAAATCACTAATACTTTAGTTACAGACCAAAATAAGTCAGATTTTTTGGCGGCGGCCATTTTCTGTTCTCAGAACGGACTGAAGATGCCGCCTACGTCATCACGTTGACGTTCTGTGGAAAGCCAAAGGTGTCAAGATTTTAGTCCAAAAATTCGGGCAAATACGGGCATAAATGCCACACGGATGGGCGTATCCGGATGATTTTTTGGATTTGGGCGCTAATTAATGACCCGGTCGATCAAGGGTTGGAACGGCGTTGATAGCTCGAAATTCATTTCAAAATGAATGGGAGTCAATGGGGAAAAACGGGCACCTTAAAACGGGCACTGTGCCCACAGTGTTGGTTCGATCAAAAAGTTGTATACAAGCGCTCTATTCCCGTATGGGCCGGACGATTTGGCGCTGGAACGGGGTCGATATCTCGAAAACTGCGGGAGAAGAAGCACGGACAAAAAACGGGCAGAATAATAATAATATATTGAAAACGAAAATAACAATAACAATAGTGTGCTTGCATTCTGCAATCACACTAATAATATGACTAACGGATAACAATAGTATGATTGCCTTTAGGCAATCACACTAATAGTGTGCTTGCATTCTGCAATCACACTAATAATATGACTAACGGATAACAATAGTATGATTGCCTTTAGGCAATCACACTAATAGTGTGCTTGCATTCTGCAATCACACTAATAACAATAGTGTGCTTGCATTCTGCAATCACACTAATAACAATAGTGTGCTTGCATTCTGCAATCACACTAATAACAAGCTCCTTCAGTACCAGACTCCACCACCCCCTGTGTAAGAAGGAGCGCTACCGCAGGTCCTTTATTCCCGCAGCCATCAGAGCTTACAACAATAATAATATATAACTAGAGAGTGCATTTCCTGAGAAAATGCGAGTGTGATTGCCGTGTGCCGGTCGGCGGGCGTGCGCAGGTCGGGGGCGCGCATGCGTTTAGAAGTGGTGCGGTGCATGGGGTGTGAATACTTTCTCCCAGACAGGCCACTGTATCTGTGCACAAGCTGTGGTATGAGCACAAGTTCACTCTGGGTGTGTTTGAAAAGCCAAACCTGTAAAAAAATGCATTTCTGCACGTTTGTACTGCTTACAAATCAGTACTCATTCATTTACATGTGATTATCACTGCAGGGGCCATGGTATTGCGCAATCTATGATCGGCTGTGTCTCATTTACAGCTTTCAAGCATAGTGCACTCAGACTTCGGTCCCTCTTTTAGCATTTAGCAATTCCCATTGATTTTAATGCATCCGTTAGCCTTGAAGCTAACGGATATAAATATCTTTTTTTCTGTTGCAACGCGAACGATTTGACGCTCACTGCTAAGTGTAACTGCACTATAATTTCATTCTGTGCAGCGTTTTCATCTTAAAAATCACTAATACTTTAGTTACAGACCAAAATAAGTCAGATTTTTTGGCGGCCGCCATTTTCTATTCTCAGAACGGCCTGAAGATGCCGCCTACGTCATCACGTTGACGTTCTGTGGAAAGCCAAAGGTGTCAAGATTTTTGTCCAAAAATTCGGGCGAAAACGGGCATAAATGCCACACGGATGGGCGTATCCGGATGATTTTTTGGATTTGGGCGCTAATTAATGACCCGGTCGATCAAGGGTTGGAACGGCGTTGATAGCTCGAAATTTTTTTCAAAATGAATGGGAGTCAATGGGGCAAAACGGGCACCTTAAAACGGGCACTGTACCCACAGTGTTGGTTCGATCCAAAAGCTGTATACAAGCAGTCCATTCCCGTATGGGCCGGACGATTTGGCACTGGAACGGGGTCGATATCTCGAAAATTGCGGACGAAGAAAGGGAGACAAAAAACGGGCGGAATGGCAATAATATATTGAAAACGAAAATAACAATAACAATAGTGTGCTTGCATTCTGCAATCACACTAATAATATATAATAATATCACTCATTCCTAATCTTTCATGTTGGGTGTAATAACAAGTGCAATATGTAACCTATTCACAATAAGTGCAATAACTTAATATGTTTTGCATATTTTTAATGTATATATTATTTTTTAAGAGTAAATAACTACACACTATGTGTGCAATATTTTTTACTTAGTTGTATTTCTTGTATTCTTGTCTTCATGCTGCTGTAACAAGTTAATTTCCCTATTTCTGACTATTGAAGAACAGGGTGAAAACGGTATGTAGAGAAGCAGATGGACTACAGTCAGTAATTGTAGAACTTTAAAGTGCTTCTATACCACATAGTGTGTAAGTGGAGCTGATAAAATGGACAGTGAGTGTACAAACAAGGAGGAGGTTTTAATGTTAAGGCTGATCGGAGTACTACTCCTACTTCATACATTTACAAACATGATACCATTAAAAATACGTTTGTTTATTTATTTATTTAATTAACAAAAAAACTCGTGAAGCCATCCTACCTTAAATAGAGAGCAAAGTACTCCACAAATGCTCTCGCTGCTTATTTAAACATACTGTTCAGTAATTAGGGGTGGTATGTAATGCAAGCTGATCCACACGGCTAACGGTTGGGAAGCTAGCTTTAGCTTACATGCTAACTGTTTTGGTACACCGCTCACAATGTGTGGTTAGATAAATCCTCATTTGCACCCTAAAACAAGTCATTAAGTCATTAAGACCTCTCCATTATAGAATAATCACTAATAACAAGGACTTTCGGTATATTCAGACTGCTAGCTGTTTACCTTCCTTCCCTGTTAGCTACACTCATGCTACCTTAATGTGCTTCCCAAATTCGGGTGAAAACAAGTTTCTGACCTAAAAGTGAAACGTAAACATTGCCACAGAATCGTTAGTTTTAGACGCCACGTACAAAAACACTCGAGATTTGTACTTAACATTTACCTGTATAACAAGTAAAAGTAAACGATGTTTCAAATTGTAAATGTTTGATAAGAAGTAATAAATAACTTCCTTCGTCACTCATAGGCCATATACAATAGCTTACACATCTAACCTTTAGTTGCATGATATCGATCACTTTAATGTGCCAAAGACTGCAACATAAAACAAGTTAAGTAATCAGCTAACTTAAGGGGAGAACGTGAATGCAAATGCTTTATCATTGCGACTTTCCAATCGGGAAATAACATCCGACGAGCACTTGAATGCAACATAAAAACCGGCTACAGATCCAGTGGATACACACCAGTAAATAAGCGGAGAAAAATAACACTCACCATCGTACAAATCGAGGCGATTTTTCGGACAGTCATCAGTATTTCCATCCGTCTGCCGCCATCCTGGACCGAACCCCAGTTTTAAAAAGCGTGACAGCCGCACAAGGCTGAATTTCCGGGGAAAACCTGTCGCCTGTCCAGCCGCTGTAGACGTGAGGGCGCGTCTTCTCCTGTCACTACGCGATCTTAGTACCTTCCTGCTGGGTCTGCGCCGCGCATGCGCATAATTCCTACGCATGCGTGGTATGCGTAAGACGCAGTTTAAATACTGTAGTACAGTATTCGCTTGTTAAGTGTGACGTCACGCGTCATTTCCGGGGCCAAACGAACCTAATCCATACCTGTCAAGTCTCCCGTTTTGGCCGGGAAACTACCGTATTTGACCCCTCTTTCCCGCCGTCCTCCCATATTAGTATTTTCCCGTAAATTTCCCGTATTATATTATAATTAGTGATGGGTCGGTCGCGATTGATCCGGCTCTAAGAGTCGGCTCTTTAAAGTGAACGACGGGATACGGCTCCTGATCGGGAGCCGATTCGTTTTTTTTTTCGGGTTTTTTTTCTGTTAAAGCCGCACATGATTGGTCAAGATGCGTAGCGGTGTGCACACGAACAGGAGAGAGAGAGAGAGATCCGGTCCTGCTGTCCCCCAGCGCTCAGGGTCTCCAGCACAAACTGGACCTGCTGCAGCAGTACTGTCAGACCTGGGCCCTGACAGTCAACCTCAAAAAGACTAAAATTATGACCTTCCAGAAAAGATCCAGATCTCAGGGAACCAAACACACATATAAATTAGGACATCATGAAATTGAACACTCTAAAAACTATACCTACCTTGGACTAAACATTAGTTCATCAGGAAACTACAACCTGGCAGTGAATGAACTGAGAGAAAAAGCACGCAGAGCTTTCTATGCCATAAAAAAACAAACTTCTGTAGAAATCCCAATCAAAATTTGGCTCAAAATATTTGGCGCAATAATTGAACCAATTGCCCTGTATGGCAGTGAAGTGTGGGGCCCGCTTACACACCAACAATTTAACAAATGGGAACAACATCCAATTGAGACCCTGCACACAGAATTTTGTAAAACAATATTAAAGTTGCACAGACACACCACCAACAATGTGTGCAGGGCAGAATTAGGCCGATACCCACTTATTATTAATATACAAAAAAGGGCAATAAAATTCTGGAATCATCTCAAAGAGAGCGACCCACACTCGTATCATTACAAAGCTCTGCAATACCAAGAGCTGAGCAAAGATACCAGTCCCCTCATCCAACTGGTCCTGAGTCACTGCATTAACACACCATTAACACATACTAACACACCACTAACACAGACTAACACTATTAAGACTCAAGACCAGAACCTAATCAGAACTGATCAAATTACACATGAATTAAAGATAAACTATTTGGCCTATTGGGAAACACAAACTAAACTCCAAAGTAAACTACAATGTTATTTGGCTCTAAATAGACAGTATAGTGTGGCAGATTATCTCAGCACTGTAACTGATCCAAAACTCAGAAACACCTTGACAAGGTACAGACTCAGCGAACACAGCCTGGCCATCGAGACGGGACGACACAGACAGTCCTGGATGCCCAGAGAGGAGAGAGTGTGTCAACACTGCTCTTCAAACCAAATAGAGACAGAGCTGCACTTCCTCACTGAATGTACAAAATACACACAAATTCGAAAACAATTTTTTACCAAAATCAACAAAATTATCCCCAATTTTAATTCTCTCTCAAACCCTGACAAGCTGCCCTACATACTGGGGGAGCACAGAGCGAGCTGCACACTCGCAGCTCTCTACCTACACACCTGCCACCAGGTGAGGGACAGTGAGTGACCTTATACTGTATCCCATACACACTCACACATACTCGCACACACACACCATCATACACACACCATACACACACACCATCAAATGCACACACACACCATCAAATGCACACACACGCGCACACACACACACACTTACAAATACTTTTTCCACACATACATATACACACTTTATATACTTGTTTCAATTTGTTTATGTTAATTTTTTAAGGCTAATTACTAAGGTTATTGAACATCCTTTAAATTAATATGAATGTTTACGTATGCAATTATTATTATTCTTTTTTTTTTTTTCATTTATTATCTAGTTTGTAAATGCGCTTTGGCAATACAAATGTGAATATTTGTCATGCTAATAAAGCACTTTTTGAATTGAATTGAATTGAGAGAGAGAGAGAGAGAGAGAGAGAGAGAGAGAGAGAACTTGATGAAGTTTGACATTGCGCTTTACATACGCAGACATTACACGCTGGAAAGGTGAGGAACATGAGTGAGAGGAAACAGTAAAGTTTGGACACGAGGAGCCCCTTTTACAGACCCACTGAACTGGTGTATTCAGTCTACCCACATCTTATACATGTGATGGCACATAGACTGTGTAATGTAGCAACATCTGTCCCCTCAAAGAGAATCTTTTCAAAAAAACAGGGCAGATGAAAACAGAAGGAGAAACAGGATCTTCGCTAAAGACTTACAAATACCTGGATGCTGCTTATTTTTTTTTTTTGCACATTTTCATTTATACTTTGTTGAGTGATGCTTTGTTGATGTGTTCTTTTACCCTAGATGCAAATGTACAAATAATATACACAATCAGACCTTTTTGTTTAATTGAGATGGGTCTTTGTTTTTGTATTTTATAATTGATTGTTGTAGCACTCTTCCATGTTGAGTATATAAATAAAACAATTTAAATAATAAACATTTGATACAATGTTTTTACATTAGTAATAAATTTTACATGTAATTTGGTAATAAATTAATTTAAGGAACAAAAAAAATCTAAGGAGCCACTTGGGAGCCGAAAGAGCCGGCTCTTTTCAGTGAGCCGAGCCAAAAGAACCGGCTCTCTAAAAAGAGCCGGAATTCCCATCACTAATTATAATTTTAAAAAACATTCCTGTGCCTCTCCAAACTGAAATGTCACTAACCTCGTGAGAACTGCCTCCCAGGCTGCTGCAAGTGGCAGTTCTCACGAGGTTAGTGCGGACAGCGGGAACAAACCTGGAACAGGGAGAGATGGATGGATGCAAGGAGAGATAGGGCAATCCTGCCAAAAAAGTAAAGACTGCATGCAAATATCTAGAGAAATGGGACATCGAATTTACCTTTCTAAAGAGGAGCAGGATGGGGCAGAGTTATGCATTCTGTAAGGTTTGTAACTGTGTTTTCATTTAGGCTGTATTATAAGAATTACATATGTAGGAATGTCCACAGCATTTCAGTGTCAACAAAGGTAGGCCTATCAGATTCTGATAATCTAATTGCAGTTTGTAAGTGGTTCACAGGTGGTTATTTTAGATTTCTTGTAAACCTGTCTTAAAATGTAAGGGATACTGAACCTCGGTTGGGCTGGTGGGACGGCTCGAAAACTTTAAATCCAAAACTTGACAGGTATGACCTAATCGCAAACGCAAACAATATAGCTAAACCTGTGAACCTTTTTATATATATATATTGTAAGATCCATATTGCACTAATTGTAATGATCTATGTTTATTGTCATAAATATTTTCTCTTTGGTTAAAGAATACTTATTTGAGATGACTTGGTATTTCAGCTATTGATGATTTTTCCTGGTAATCAGTGTATGCTGTTATTCATTAGTCCTCTTCGGTGGAGCCTGCGGGGGGCAGAATTGTACTGACTCTATATACTGACAATATTTATCAAATATACGGAAAGAAAGAGGACGTGGAGCAACAGATTTATGATCGTAGTTTTGTTTGTTATACGCCAATTGCGAACATAGTGAGTTTTTATAAGAAACTTGGATTAACGGATAAGTCAATGTAAGAAGAAAGTTAAAATAAATTCTGTTTGTGGAAAACTTAAGGAACTCGTGTTGCTGTCGTTGGAAATTGGATTTACAAACATTACCCGAGTCATAAATGTCTAGTCCTTCTCAATAGCCGTCTGGACGAGAAAAGGTCTTATTATATACATATATTATATATATATTAGAAACATACATTAAGATACAAATAAGACAAGATGTGCAGTACACTAGTGCACTTCAGGTAATCAGAATATCATGAAAAGTTCATGTCATTATTTCATTTCATGTCACCTCATCAAGAGGTAAGCGGTCATATTTTTAATTCATTACATGAAAACTGACATTTCTAACTCTTTGGTTTTACTTTTAATCAGTATAGCTTATAGCTTATATAGTAAAAATCCAGAATCTCACATTATTATATGAAAAAGAAAAAAAAAAAAAGCTTGAAACACGTGTAATGAATATACAATGACAGTTTACCTTTTTACATTGAATTATGAACAAAAATATTACTTCATGATATCTAATCGCAAGGAAAGCGGTAAAAAGACAGTTGGGTCGTTTTTTTTCTCGACTCGGACCTGTTGAAGCAGTACGGCACACAGCACTGTGGCATATTGAAATTACGAGAGACTCGGCCAACTTGGACCCGGATGTGACGTATCATAAGGTCGACACGTCACCACTTAACAAGCGGATTGAAATAATGCGTAAATAAATGACACAACACAGTACTATTTTATTATTAGTAGCATTTTATTATGTTTATTATTTGATGTAGTAGCACTAGCTGTATTATTATTCGTAGTTAAATAATAGTAATAGTAGTTTTATAATTGTTAGTTAAAGTAGTACAGTAGTATACACCGATCAGCCATAACATTAAAACCACCTCCTTGTTTCTACACTCACTGTCCATTTTATCAGCTCCACTTACCATATAGAAGCACTTTGTAGTTCTACAATTACTGGCTGTAGTCCATCTGTTTCTCTACATACTTTTTTTTAGCCTGCTTTCACCCTGTTCTTCAATGGTCAGGACCCCCACAGGACCACCACAGAGCAGGTATTATTTAGGTGGTGGATCATTCTCAGCACTGCAGTGACACTGACATGGTGGTGGTGTGTTAGTGTGTGTTGTGCTGGTGTAAGTGGATAAGACACAGCAATGCTGATTGTTTTATTTTTTTTTCACTTTTTCTCCCACTTTTCCTCTCACTAATGCTGGTCCCTGCTCCTGATTGGGGAGGACGAGGCTGCTCCACGCCCCCTCTGACACATGCACAGCAATCGAACATCTTATTACCTACACTTGACGAGTGCAGTGCAGTACAGCGCCGTGTACGGAGAGCCACACCCTCTACTGCACTCCTTTCCCATCTCTGAGCAGAGGTCGTTATCGCACTAGTCTGAGAGAGAGTCCCCATCCGGCTTAAACCCGCCCCTATCTGAACAACAGGCCAATCGTTGTTCATGTGGTCGCTCAGCCGGCATGCAGAGCCGAGATTCGATACAATGTATTCGAGATCTCAGCTCTGGTGAACAGCGTGTGTTTTACCGCTGCACCACCTGAGCGGCCTCATTGCGTTTTTAAACACCTCACTGTCACTGCTGGACTGAGAGTAGTCCACCAACCAAAAATATTCAGCCAACAGCGCCCCATGGGCAGCATCCTGTGACCACTGATGAAGGTCTTGAAGATGACCAACTTAAACAGCAGCAATAGATGAGTGATCATCTCTGACTTTACATCTACAAGGTGGACCAACTAGGTAGGAGTGTCTAATAGACTGAACAGTGAGTGGACACAGTATTTAAAACCTCCAGCAGCGCTGCTGTGTCTGATCCACTCATACCAGCACAACACACACTAACACATCACCACCATGTCATTGTCACTGCAGTGCTGAGAATGATCCACCACCTAAATAATACCTACTCTGTGGTGGTCCTGTGGGGGGTCCTGACCATTGAAGAACAGGGTAAAAGCAGGCTAAAAAGTATGTAGAGAAATAGATGGATTACAGCCAGTAATTGTAGAACTACAGAGTGCTTCTATATGGTAAGTGGAGCTGATAAAATGGACAGTGAGTGTAGAAACCAGGAGGTGGTTTTAATGTTATGGCTGATCGGTGTATAGCCTACTTACACACTGCATTTTTAATATATTAAAAAACGGTTACTTAGATAATCTGTAATGCTAATTATAAAAAACTGATTTACTTTTTTAATGATAAATAAAAGTTTATACAAAATACTGTATAAACTAATTCATCATTTTTATTAATTATATGCATCCCAATTTTATAAGTATAGCAACCTGGGCTATAGTGACTTATTAAAATTTAGGTATTGATAAACAAGTCATTCATCAAAACAAATTTCAGAAGCATTTAAAAGAACAAAGTTTAAACTTATTATTTGTAGCATGGTCAAAACATGGATACAGTGTACATTATTAATTTAGACTAAAGTTGTTTATAAAATAGGCTTATTTTAAACCTATATGTTTTTTTTAACCTATTTTTCTTATATGTTATTTACTTTTAAAGATAACACTTTTAATTTCTTTCAGAGATAACATTGTGGATTTCTGCAAAGAAACTAAACTCTTGTCTTAACTATTCACAGGACAGGGCAGTGTTATAAAACACATGGCACAATTTGCAAAAAATAGGCACAAATTAAAAATTCCAAGCAGGGATTACGTAATTTATCTGGATTAAGTTGGAGAACTGATGGATAGCTGTCATTTTTTAATGGTAACCTGACCCAATCATGCAGGTTCCTTAATCATATTTAATGTTTTCATTAAAACCATTTAAATTGTCATATTTACTGTTATCTTAAAACTAAATTACTGCAACTCATACCTAGCAGGTCTCCCCATGTCCACTATTAGACCCCTCCAATGTACCTATTGCCACATTTTACCACTGTTGCATTCTCTTTACTGACTTTCTGTAGCTGGTCGCAATAATTTACAAACAACGATGCCTGTCTAGAAAGGCAAATATAGACCAGCTTCCTAACTACCTGAATATTTTACATACATACCATACATTTACAGCAATAGGCAGATGCTTTTTGGTCAATTGAAGTGCTTTGTATTTTCCTCAGCCAGCATTTCCTCACCCAAGTACAAATAGGCTCCAGTCTAACTCACTTTTTTCACTATTTATTGTTGTGTTATTATTGATGTTTATATGCGTAAACAAACATAGATTTGGTTAATGTCTGTTCATATTTGTAAGTACGAAGTGAAAAGACATTATGTGTGTACACCTAAAGTGGATATATGACCTGGAAAAATATGAATAAAAACTTCTTGTGCTAAATACAGGTTTCCTGTCATTGTATACAGTATAACCCAATATACCTGGTTTCCTCCCACAGTCCAAAGACATGCAGTCAGGCTTATTAAAGATACTAAAAGTCCCACTAGGTGTGAGTGTGTGTGTGAATGTGTGTGAGTGTGTTTGCCCTGTGATGGACTGGTGACCTGCCCGGGGTGTTTTATGCCCTCCGTCCAGTGAATTGGACCAACTGAGACTCTGAATAGGATGAAGCAGTGGTAAAACAGACAATGAATGAATGAATGTATGAATACAATTGGTTCAAGGTGCAATACATGAAAGAGTTGGAAACTGGGAATTGAATTTTTCTGCACTTTACTCACCTGAACTATATCCACCCCACTTGCACACATACTATGTATAATTCACATCTTGTACAACACCTGTACATCTTGAACTTTAATAACTATTCCAAATCTTATAGATGTATATTACTCATTCCCATTCATAATTTTTGTACATCTGCACATTGATAGCCTCTACAAATATCTGTATATATTGAAAAGATTGTGCTAGTTTATGTAAGTTAATGTGTATATTTTTTGTATTTAATGTGTATTGCAACTGTTAGGGACTATGCACCTAAGATTTTCACTCACCTTTCACATCTGTGTAAATGTGAAGTAACAATACAATTATTTGATTTGAAATTAAAACAAATAAAAATGTAAAGTATGCCTAATGTCTTAAAATATTCTAAAAAATAGTTTATATTTATTCTTAATTGAAATTGTTATTTTTGTTTCACCTAGTCCAGATGTTTCTAATTGCGGATGTCTCAGATGTCTCAGTGCATTTTGGAAGCACCAGTGTGTTTTTGGTGCTTTGTGATTGGTATCATCCGCCCCTGCAGTGTAGCAGCTCCAGTGCTGGAGGATCCATCTGTAACCGACCATTGCACCGATCAGCACCGTTACTGCCTGTGATCACATTGTTCTGCAAGAATGTGGATATTTAAAGTGTTTCATACGAGAAACAAAAAAAGAGAATAACCCTTGAAGAACGGCTGTGGATGAGCACTATCCGGAGCAGACTGGGACTGGTTTTATTCAGTCGGTATGTCAGGAGGATCATTTGGTGGAAGTGGACATGATCGGGCGGATGGTTCTCACAGTATGAGAAACTCTTCCAGAATGCAAAACTATGCCGCGAAGAGTCTGGAGACTTAAACTAATCCTGTTTGGGAAGACTTTTAAATGAGTTATTCATCACCAGACACTCGGATAAAGTTGAATATTTTTAAATGCGTCTTACGGAGCAGCCGAGAACAATGAGCAGCGGCTCTGGTAACTTTCTGTTAGTTCCTATACCAGAGTACCCGAGCCTGGACTGTGTGCCTAATAAAACCGTTAAAATAGTGGTTCTCGGAGCGAGTAATGTGGGAAAAACAGGTACTAACTGAATCTTACTTATTATTATTACATATGGTTTAAATGTGTAAAAGTGTAGTCTATTTTATATGCACTTTTTTAAGTACTTACATTACGTAACTAATATGTATTTTGTTTTATTAAGTTCACTGTGTGCAAGGCAATACAAACGTTAGTATAATGTGTAAAAATGGTCACATTTATAACTGTTTAACTGGCATGTGACACGTCCTTAATACTGTCCACCAGGGGACGACACATGTAGCCTTTAGTACGAATGCTGTGCAGAAAAAATTTGAAGGTGGTTTAGATGGTTGACCAGCTACAGACAGACCAATACCAACTTGCTGACCATCATGTTAAATGTTCATATTTCTGGTAGATGATTAAGCTGGTTTACCAACTTATACTGGTCAACCTAAGTGGTATTTGCTGGTTATTACTTGGGCTGTTATAGCCTAGTGGTTAAGATACTGGACTAGAAATCAGAAGGTTCCTGGTGCAAGACCCACCACTGCCAGGTTGCCACTGTTGGGCCCTTGAACAAGGCAGTTAACACTCAATTGCTTAGATTGTATACTGTCACGACTGTAAGTCGCTATGGATAAAAGCGTCTGCTAAATGCTGTGAATGTGAATTACTGTGTTGGTTTACCAGCAAAACAATCTTAAACATTTAGGCTTTAAGTATCCATCTTGACGAGGGTGAACGACCAGCATTACCAGCCTCACTTAGGTGGCCGTCCAGTGCAAACAGCTTAGACCAGCATAAATCCATCTAAAACCTTCAAAATCTGCTATGATTAACTATCATTGTAAGCTGGATTTAAAAGTGTCAGTCTTCAGTCTTTTTTTTTTTACTACATCCAAATCTTATAAGTGTTTACCATAAACAACCATGTCAGCACTCATCCTGTTCTGGCGCCACTCAGAAACACTAGTTGCAGGACAGGAATCCCTCCATCACTGACAGGGCATCTCACACTTACCTATTCACTCACCCGCTAACACCTAGGGGCATTTTAAAGAATCAAATCTGTGTGATTTAAGGAGGTTGGAAACCAAAGTACGCCAAGAAAGCTGATAATCAACACACGTCAAACTCCTCAAAGTCAGTGACTAGAGATGAGGTTTAAAACTGATGCATTCCCAGTGCCAAGCTATTAGGAATATTTTATTTTTTTGTTGACTGAACAGGTTTCATTACATTTTTCATTACAGATAAATGTTTACAATTATTGACTGAAATCATCATCCATATATTGCAGATTGGGTGAATAATAGCCCATTATTTTAAGTGGTGAATAGTGCTCATAGTAAATTTAAAAGCCTTTTTTAAATTTTCAGCCTTAATAGTACGGTTTCTGACGAAGAGATTCATTGGTGATTATGAAGCCAACACAGGTAATTTCTGCCCACATGCACACGCTTATATGTATATTTATTTTTATATACCATGTACTGTGTATGACATAAAACAAACCAGCAACTTGCTATTTATTATCCTAGGGGCCTTGTATTCAAGAAAGATCAACCTAGATGGGGAGCAGGTTTCATTACAAGTGCAGGATACTCCCTGTGTATCACTCCAGGTACTTCATTGCTGTTTTCCAATTCTTATTTTTTATGTGTGCTTCCTTCGTTAATCTAGGTTTTATGTCCTGGCTATTATTTAAAGTTTACCTCTGGGACCTCTGCAAACCTCTGATAAACTCTGTGAGTGACTTAAGTAATAGCATTTGGCCAGCTGGCCAAGAATACAGAAATGGAAATAAAAGGGTGTTTGAAGTTAAAGAGTCATTATACAACCCCTGGCAAAAATTATGGAATCACCACTCTTGGAAGATGTTCTGTCAATTGTTTAATTTTGTAGAAAAAAAATAAATCACAGACATGCCACAAAACTATCATTTTTCAAAATGTCAACCTTCTGGCATTAAGAAACAATAAAAAAAAGAAACAAATATAATAGTTGTGGTCAGTCACAATTGCTTTTTTTAGATCAAGTAGAGGAAAAAAATATGGAATCACTCAAATCTGAGGAAAAAATTATGGAATCACTCTGTAATTTGCAGTTTAAAAACAAAACATCTGCAGCAGATTAGATTAGCTAATTATTCTTCAGTTTAAAAAGAGTGCTCACACCTCGGAGAGCTGTTGCACAAAGCAGATTGTCATGAATCATGGTTCCAACACAAGATATGTCAGTTGAAACAAATGAGAGGATTATAAAATTCCTTCAAGAAGATAAATCATTGTGGAATGTCGCAAAAGATGTTGGTTGTTCCCAGTAAGCTGTGTTTAAAATCTGGACCAAGTACAAACAAAATGGGAAGGTTGTAAAAGGGAAGCATACTGGTAGACCAAGTAAGACATCAAAGCATCAAGATAGAAAACAAAGCAATATGTCTTGAAAACAGAAAATGCACAACAAAACAAATGAGAAACAAGTGGCCGGAAAGTGGAGTCAATGTCTGTGACTGAACTGTAAGAAATCACCTAAAAGAAATGGGATTTACATACAGAAAAGCCAAACAAAAGCCACCATTAACACCTAAAAAGAAAAGAACAAGGTTAAAGTAGTCTAAAGAAAAGCAATCGTGGACTGTGGGTGACTGGATAAAAGTGATCTTCAGTGATGAATCGCGAATCTGCATTGGGCAAGGTGATGATGCTGGAACTTTTGTTTGGTGTCTGTCCAATGAAATTTATGAAGATAACTGCCTAAAGAAAACATGTTAATTTCCACAGTTGTTGATGATATGGGCCTGCATGTCGGGTAAAGGCACAGGGGAGATGGTCTTCAATAAATGCCAAAGTCCACATTGAAATTTTGGACGCTTTTCTTATTCCATCAGTTGAAAGGATGTTTGGTGATGATGACTTCATTTTTCAAGATGATAATGCATCTTGCCATAGCGCAAAGGACGTGAAAACTTTCATGTCAATGGCATGGCCTGCAAATAGTCCGGATCTCAATCCATTTGAAAATCTCTGGTGGAAATTGAAGAAAATGGTCAATGACAAGGTTCCAACCTGCAAAGCTGATCTGGCAACAGCAAGAGACAGTTGATGGCAGATTGATGAAGAATACTGTTTGTCATTAGTTAACTCCATGCCTCATAGAGTTTAAACCATTATAAAAGCCAGAGGTGGTGCAACAAAGTAATAATGGTGCAGTGTTTTCTAATGATTCCATAATTTTTTCCTCAGATTTGAGTGATTCCATATTTTTTTCCTCTACTTGATCTAAAAAAAAAGCAATTGTGACTGACCACAACTATTATATTTGTTTCTTTTTTTATTGTTTCTTAATGCCAGAGGGTTGGCAGTTTGAGAAATGATAGTTTTGTGGCATGTCTGTGATTTCTTTTTTTTCTACAAAAGTAAACAATTGAAAGAACATCTTCCAAGAGTGGTGATTCCATAATTTTTGCCAGGGGTTGTACTAAAAGAATGGAGAGCCAGACAGGAAGAGGTGCAGCTCTAATTATGGTTTAAACCTTCTCTTCTCCAAATTTCCCTCTAATGGGTATCCGCCTCAAAAATGCCTGATGTTGCAGCACAAAGGTTAATCTGCAGCCAGAGAACAGACTGAGTAATTATGTTTTTGTTGCAAAAAGTGTCACTGTTGAGATTGGACATGACTTCTTGCTGCTAGTTCTGGCAACAAAGTCTCTTTTTTTAGATTTTAGTTTTCATGTCTTGGCAAACTTTGAGGGATTTTGTTTTGCTGTGTTGATGCACAAACATGATGTTGAAATATGAAAGATAAGTGAAAGTTCAACTTGTGCAATCATTACAACAGCACACTTGTACTCTTAGTATTGTTTTGTTTCTTAAACACTTAAACTGGCAAATATAAAACATGTTTTTTAAACGTTGGTTTGTTCTCACATTAACCTATTCTTGTAAGAGCTTATACGATATTTTAAACAAAAATAAGGTTAAACAGTAAAGCTTTACCTTTTAATCTAATCTATGTACATGCACAATTTACATTATACTACTAGCTTTGCAGGTCTAACCTGTTAAGGTTTTAGGCTTAGTTTACATTTTAAGTCTTGAAGAAACAGCAGCAACTCGGGCCCCAGTGGTGTCATCAGCCTTGCCAGGCACTTGCAATTGCCAGCAGATGCAATTGGCTGCATCTAAGAAAAAAAAGGCTGGATGGCTGCAACAACATCTTTTACTGTCTAGTTGTGACATTGTGACATGGACACAAGTGGTAAATGAATATAAAGAGAACAGCCTGATCCACCATACATGTTCAATCTCTCTGTAGGAATGAATGTACACATTGAAGAGGCCTATGGATGGATGGATAGATATATAGAAATGAAAAAGCTATACTAATTATTACCTACTGTTATAAATAGTATCTCTAATTAGTGTAATGCACATGGCATATTTACACACAATGTAGCATATAGTACGGTAGTACCTTTTGTACAATGGTATAACAAGATTAATAGAACTGTGTGTAAACTGATACAAATATACTGGACCTAAATATACAGAACCTCTTTGTATAATTTCACTGTGAAACAAGGACTATGGCACAATAAGATTTCATTCATACATTCTATAACAGATTTGTCATGTGACTATGGATTTGTTTTTAAAGATCTGACACTGAACACTATTTCTCAATTCATTACAATAACTGTTTTGTAATATAGATTAGTAATGTAATATAAAATGACATGATAATGAAACAAATTAATATCTGGGTTATTACAACTTTTAACATATTTAACAGATGCTTGTATCCAGTGCTTTCTCAGTAACTATTTTCTTGCTCCAGTACAAAGAGGAAAAGTTCTAACCACTCTAACACGATTAAGAAGGGGTAATCAAGGAGACGTTTCATTCATAACACAAGTAAAAGCACGTCTCCAGCTATAGTAAACAACCTAAATCTTTGAAATTAACTATTCAGAAATAAAGCGGCTCGGTGAGGAGCACTGTCGCCTCACAGCAAGAAGGTCCTTGGTTTGAATCTCAGGTGGAGCGGTCCTTTCTGTGTGGAGTTTGCATGTTCTTCCCGTGTCTGTGTGGGTTTCTTCTGTGAGCTCCTTTTTCCTTTTACAGTCCAAATACATGCAGTCAGGCAAGTTGGATATACTAAATTGCTCAAAGTGTGTGTGTGTCTGTGTGTTTGCCCTATAATGGACTGACAACATGTCCTGCATTTTGCCCAATGAGTTGTACCCACTTCTTTATCCTAAATCTCTGTACCTCTCTTTTTAGGATGATGCAGAGGGTCTGTATTGCCAGGAACAAATAAACCGCTCCATCTACTGGGCCGATGGCTACGTACTGGTATTTTCCATTACTGATGTTCACAGCTACCGCACCATCCAGCCGCTCTATGAGCATGTGCGTCGCATCCATCCAAGCGGTAACATTCCCATCATCCTGATGGGCAACAAGAGCGACCTACTGCGGGCACGACAGGTACACACCGATGAGGGCCAGACGCTGGCAGCAGAGCTTGGAGGACAATATTTTGAGGCCTCTGCCCGGGAGAACTATGAGGGCGTGCAGGCTGCTTTCATGCACCTGTGCCAAGAGATGAGCCGGGCACTAGGAGGGGTAAACGGAGAGAAAAGGAAAGGAGGACTACACCTAGCTCGTCCAAAGAGTCCCAACATGCAGGAGCTGAAAAGGAGGTTTCGACAAGTGTTGTCTTCCAGAGTAAAATCAACACCAACACTATGATGAATATGTGATGCTGAAAACCAAAAACTTGATCCACAAGATTCTGGAAATGTTATTCTACACAAAAGAGTTGATTAACATGGCATTTTTTAGATCAGTATTTTGATACATTTCATACATGGACATCGTTTGTCTGGAAGTAACCCAACTTACAGGAGCTGAATGATGTACAGTGGATTTAGAAAATATTCAGATCCCTTGACTTTTTGGATTTCATTTTGTATAAATCGCCATTTTGCCCATCAGTCCACATCTAATCATACCTAATTAAAAAAAATAAAAAATAAAAAAATAAATCCAAAACTGAAAGCTCTTATTCATAAACGTATTCAGATGCTTTACTTTGTCCTTTAGGCCAGGATTACAGCTGCTTTTTGAGATAGGTCTCTACAAGCCCAACACATTTGAGCAGTTTAACCCACTCTTTATGGCAGATCCTCACAAGCTCTGGCAGAGTGGGTTTAAGTCTGCGCTCTGACTTGCCACTAAACCCCTTCATTGTTTTTTTTGGCTGTATACTTTGGGTAACTGTTGTAATCAAAGATGAACTAAGTTTTGTGCTTTCTAAAAGACGTTTTCTTCAAGGATGGTTCTGTATTTGGCTGCATTTATCTATCCCTCAAGTCTTACCAGTCTCCCTGTCCCTGCCACCGAGAAGCAGCTCCATTGAATGATGCTGCATCCTCTATGTTTCACTGTAGGGTGGTATTACCCAGATGTGTCTGCTGCTGAATGTAGTTGAGCAGCTGATCCATGTTAAGAATCGTGTCATTGCACGTTGCCATTTTTCGTCAGCTGAGATTCTTCTGTATTTCACGTTTTTCACCTCTCAGATTTGCCAGCTCCTCTGTCTGGCAAACCTGCTTTTCTCTTGGAAACCTTGTTGCCGGGTTAGGTCCGGTTCAGTTTTCTGCTGGGGTGTCATTTTTGAAACTGCCCCGGATGAGCGAGCTGCGCCAGAGGCGATGTGACAACCCCTTTTCCGCAGCAGTCTCCATCACAATAAGTGCCAGTTGAGAACGTAGGCTTACTGCTTGTGTTTTGCTGCCCCTGGCTAGTGTTAGTATTCCCTATCTTTAGTTTTTTCCAAGAACTGTACAGTTGCCAATGGCCTGTCATATTGTGACAGCCAGGTTTCAGTTTTGCACTGTCCCTGCTCTATCCACCTTCTCCATTGCAGGCTTAGATGTTGTTGCATCTTTGGGCTACCATATTTATTTGTGTTTATTCCCTTCATTTGGTTAAAACCTTTCTTGCAGGTATGGGGCTTTGGCTTTTGGTTGAAAAGCGAGACAAAGTGATTGGTGTTTTACCCAAAGAGTAAAATGTTTGTGTCATAAGATCAGAGAGGCAGCTGTAGCCTAGCGGTTAAGGTACTGGACTAGTAATCAGTAGGATGCTGGTTCAAGCCCCACCACTGCAAGGTTTCTGCTGTTGGGCCCCTGAGCAAGGCTCTTAACCCTCAAATGCTTAGACTGCATGCTGTCACACTACTGTAAATTAATCTTTTTCTTATGTTGCCTCAGTTTTTTACATGCCATTTAGCAAACTCCAAGTGCCTTCAGTCTTGTGACTCTATGGAGTGCTGCAGAGATGATCCACAACACAACAGAGTGCACAAAAAGACAACTGGTCTGAATACTTTCTAAATCTCTTGTGCTATACCATCTGTATAATTTTAATCTAGTATACTTGAGTAATGCTGTATCCAATAAACAGGGATATTATGTTTGTTATATGCTGTTTGCAGATGTTTTATAATTTGTTTTATCATATCAGCAGTAATAATATGTGATGATAATATTGGCTGATTAGTGATAATTTATTAATTGCATGGATTAGATTTTTCATTGCCATTGACTGGTAAAGTGGGTACCAGTTTGGATAATTTCACTTTTAAGGTGCTGGTGCTTAATCTGATGTGTTCTGTATTTTAAAATAGCCGTTTTTAACTGAAAAAGTCACACCAGGGGCCTTAGACTATGTGTTTTCATTACTTAATTACTATCAGAGCCAAGATGGCCAAATAGGAGCAGCAATAGAGCAAAAGTGTTTTCTTTATCGGTCACTGGTCCTAGAGAGAACAGTTAGTACTCTAAGTTTACTAAAGTGTATGATGAAAGTTAGATGAAAGTGTGTTGGACAAAGCATGTGGTTTTTCAATACCCCCCTCCTTTTGGTAAATGTTCTGTGATTAAGAACTTCATAGTAGGTAAAAAATGGCAGCAACTGGAACAAAATGGGATATTATGATTTTTGAAAAGAAAATCTCATAGGTTTCACTGGCTGCTAAAAGTAAACCGAGTGGGAGCTTATGGTAATAGTAACAGTAAAGTTAACAACATGTTTGTTTTATGTAATAGGTTTACATTGACAGTTACAGTATATAACACTGTTTATCTTGAGTCAATCACATATTCAGAATATTAGATGCTATGCCTTCTGGCATAGGTTTGAAACCTTGTGCGGATTTAAATTCTATCTATTCAACACTGTATCTTATTTTACCCACTAAGGCCATATACGTAAGCCTAAATTTCATTGATTTTATTTGTTCTCATTCTTATCCTAATAAGGAGGTAATGCTTTAAAACAACATGACTTTTAATCAATCATGACTCCTCTCCAGGCCACGATGAAGAAGGTCTGTTCTGCTCTTAAAGTTGAGAAGGTAAATTAATGATGTTCTCATTTGTCTGCTAATTTACTTTAATAAAATCCCATGGTATATTTTGACATTGTTTCTACACTCACTGTCCATTTTATCAGCTCCACTTACCATATAGAAGCACTTTGTAGTTCTACAATTACTGACTGTAGTCTATCTGTTTCTCTGCATGCTTTTTTTAGCCTGCTTTTACCCTGTTATTCAATGGTCAGGACCCCCACAGGACCACCACAGAGCAGGTATTATTTGGGTGGTGGATGATTCTCAGCACTGCAGTGACACTGACATGGTGGTGGTGTGTTACTGTGTGTTGTGCTGGTATGAGTGGATCAGACACAGCAGTTCTGTTGGAGTTTTTTAATACCGTGTCCACTCACTGTCCACTCTATTAGACCCTCCTACCTAGTTGGTCCACCTTGTAGATGTAAAGTCAGAGATGATCACTCATCTATTGCTGCTGTTTGAGTTGGTCGTGTTCTAGACCCTCATCAGTGGTCCCAGGACGCTGCCCATGGGGTGCCGTTGGCTGGATGTTTTTTTGGTCGGTGGACAATTCTTAGTTCAGCAGTGACAGAGGTGTTTAAAAACTCCATCAGCACTGCTGTGTCTTATCCACTCATACCAGCACAACACACACTAACACACCACCACCATGTCAGTGTCACTGCAGTGCTGAGAATGATCCACCATTTAAATAATACCTACTCTGTAGTGGTCCTGGGAGAGTCCTGACCATTGAAGAAGAGCTCGAAAGGGGGTTAACAAAGCATGCAGAGAAAGAGATGGACTACAGTCAGTAATTGTAGAACTTCAAAGTGCTTCTATATGGTAAGTGGAGCTAATAAGTGATAGCTCAGTGGTTAAGGTACTGGACTAGTAAACAGAAGGTTGCCAGTTGAAGCCCCGCCACCACCAAGTTGCCACTGTTGGGTCCCTGAGCAAGGCCCTTAACCCTCAATTGCTCATCGTGTTCAGCTCATTGTGTAAGTCGCTTTGGATAAAAGCGTCTGCTAAATGCTGAAAATGTAAATGTAATAAAATGGACAGTGAGTGCAGAAACAAGGAGGTGGTTTCAATGTTATGGCTGATCGTTGTATATACAGTATACAGATTAATATTACTGACAGTGTACTGATGAAAACGAGAATGGTATACTGAAATCTTTTTTGCCCATCATTGTAAGTTTTTGATACTCTAAAATAAACTGCTGAGAATGTGGTGATTCAAGTTAAGTCAGATACTGTAGTCCTTCAATGTGTGACAATCATTAGTGTGGTTTATACCTAGCCTATTATTTGGGGATGTCAGGAAAATGAGTGTTTTCAATTTAGAAATCTATTAAATAGATCCAAAGTGATGTTCTACTGAATGCAATGCTATAAAACTGAGCCATAAGGGCTTTTCTCAAGGGCCCAACAGTGTCAGTGGTGTGGCTTAAACTAGCAACCTTTTGATTACTAGTCCAGTACCTCAACCATAGTCTAAAATGTTCCCACTGTTTCCAGGTGGACCAGCAATGTGCTTAGTGAAAAGTGGCTAAATATAAGAATACTTATATTTGAATACTTTTAAAGTGAATACTTTTAAAGTGAAAATTAAATGCGAACTTGTTAAAATGCAGTCTGTAGCATGTGGTCATTTTGGATGGAAACTTTTATTTTTAGATGTTTTTGTAAACATATTTGATAAAACTTAATGAAAGCAGCTATTAAAATTTTTCAGTGGGGTTAGGGGGGTTGGACTCAAATAATGTTGTTCCAAAGTGTCCCTATTAGGGTGTAATCCATATATAGAAAGGAGGAAAGAGCAAAGTGGTGGTTCTCATGAACTTTGACCCACTTAAGCTGTGTGAAAGCATAGAGAAGGCTGAGGAAATGCTTCATGTTTCAATCAACCGTTCTGCTTCTCTCAACGTGTGTCTTAAGGTCAAAGTGCAGATGAAGCTGCATTCCTCCAAATGAAATGAAAGTAATGAGTTGTGTAATCATTGCAAAGTGACCTTTCACCTTTTATTTGTGTCCTTTAACCTTTTTATTCTTAACCTAAGTAGCAGGCTGCATTAGCATGTGAGAGCCGTCTAATATCATTATTTTGTGATCATTATAAAATGTTTAAGTTCTTTCTTTATTCCTTTTAACTTTAGAATTGAGACCATACATCCATGCAGAGGCATTTCTTCCCTACCCATTTTTACAGACATTGTATGTAATCCAAGCCTGGTCGTTCACTCTAAACAGAGCAGGTTTGTGGACAGTTCCATAATTATAACCACATTGTAAAGATATTCTGAGACTTGGGCTCCCTTATAGATTCTTTATAGTGCCATGACATGGTGGTGGTGTGTTTGTGTGTTGTGCTGGTATGAGTGGATCAGACACAGCAGCGCTGCTGGAGTCCACTCTATTAGATTCTCCTACCTAGTTCGTCCACCTTGTAGACATAAAATCAGAGACGATCGCTCATCTATTGCTGCTGTTTGAGTTGGTCATCTTCTAGACCTTCATCAATGGTCACATGATGCTGCCCACGGGGTGCCGTTGGCTGGATATTTTTGGTTGGTGGACTATTCTCAGTCCAGCAGTGACAGTGAGGTGTTTAAAAACTCCATCAGCACTGCTGTGTCTTATCCACTCATACCAGCACAACACACACTAACACACCACCACCATGTCAGTGTCACTGCAGTGCTGAGAATGATCCACCACCCAAGTAATACCTCTTAACCCTCAATTGCTTAGACAGTATACTGTCACAGTACTGTTAGTCGCTTGGATAAAAGCATCTGCTGAAAGCTGCTGAAAATGTAAATGTCAAACAGGGTCAGGTAGTGCTGAAAAGCATTTTTCCTTCAATGAATGAAGCCTTATTTTAAAAAAAAAATTGTGTTTACTTGGGTTATGTTGTTCTAATATTAAACGTGCTTTGATGAGCTGAAACATAAGTGTTTTTATAGCACTTGTATCCAAGTACATTATTTATCTCTAAAGTATTTTTTCAAATAAATGTATTATAATGTCATGTATTTATCAGTACATTGTACTATATGTGAAAGCATTTTAATCACCTAAGTTAAATTAATTGTAGGCATTGTGACAAATATCCCAAAAATATCACATAGTGCAATCGACTGGCCATTTTTATAATAAATGTAACTAAACAATGTTTTTTTAATCATATACAGTTAGAAATCATGTGTGTTGAAAAACTATATGAGGCTAACTTAAGGATTTTATTATTATCTTAGAAACTGAGTGTGTCTCTTGCTGTAAATTATGCCTACATGCTTTTAAAAAAATAAAAAGACCTGACCTTTAAGTGCACTCACCCCAAAACTTTAAAATGACATGATAAACAAAAATGTCAGCCAAAAATATTATATAAAATATCAGAACAGTTAACATGAGACCTTCTGCACTCAAATCTTTACAGCCTGTATGGTTAAACTGACCATGAACACATCCTGATAACCAGCCCAGGTTTTGCCCTGTGTGCATATTGGGAACTTAGCGGAAGTGTATTCTTGATTTAGGAGTTAGTGTAACACGTAAGGAATGAGGTCCCTTGACATTATAGTAATGAATGTCTTCCTGTGTTGATACTGTCTGCCAGCAACAGTTTACGAGACATGGCAGTGAGGTACACACTCAGAACTGAGGTTAGCTCCTGGTTGAGTGGGAGTGGGAGAGGTCCCTGTTTGTAAAATCTTGTATGTGGCTGAACAGGCCTAGATAAGAAGCAGCTGTAAAGAGGAACGGTTACAGGAAATTTTCTCTGCTGCTGCGTTATCATAGATTCAGGAAACTTGAACAGACGCCTCCTAGCTGAGGAGATAGAGATGAAGAAGGAAATGGGGGAGAGGAAAAGAGCAATGACCCAAATTTAAGGGGAAAGCCAATGAAAGCAGGAACAGGAAACTGGGTCACAATTTGAGTTGGAAGGCCATTTAAGCAACATTCCAAAAATCTTTTCTTAAACAAATAAAATGTATTAAATAATTTGCTTTTGATGCCCCCTGAAAAGTACTCATCCAAACATACTGCTGTAGAAATTAAGAAGTGGTTTTAATTTTTTTTAAGTAAAAGTAAAAATGTGTATAGAAGTATAGAAGTTGAAGTGGGTCAATATTCTTGTGGAATCTTCAACCATTTGATGGCCTTTGATTTTTAGTGGCCATTCCAGGATATTCCAGGACTGATTCTTTAACCAATCTTTGGTCGACCTTGAGGTGAGCTTAGGATTATTGTCTCACTGGAAAGTATACACCGATTAGGCATAACATTATGACCACTTTCCTAATATTGTATTGGTCCCCCTTTTGCTGCCAAAACAGCCCTGCAACTGTGATGCACTGTGTATTCTGACACCTTTCTATCAGAACCAGCATTAACTTCTTCAGCAATTTGAGCTACAGTAGCTCGTCTGTTAGATTGGACCACACGGGCCAGCCTTCGCCTCCCACTGCATCAGTGAGCCTTGGCTGTCCAAGCTCAAGGATAGATTGAAAAAAAATTCAAATGTGTGCTGTAGTCAGATGATTCCAAATTTCAGGGCAGTTGTAGCCTGGTGGTTAAGGTACTGGACTAGTAATTAAAAGGGCGCTTAGACAATACACTGTCACAGTACTGCAAGCTGCTTTGGATAAAAAGCGTCTGCTTAATGCCAAAAATGTACATTTCAGCTTGTTTTTAGGGGAAATTGACATTGAGTTCTCTGTACCAAAGACAAAGAGCCAAAATCTGTCATAGGGTGCATCAGTACCTGTGGTATGGGTGATCTGCATGTGTTATAATAAAGTTGGTCATTATAAACAGTGTAAATCTTTTTTACTTTTCTTAGTTAACTTAAGGTTGAAAAGTTCAAAGGGAATTACATATTTTTTGTATTGTATTTTACAAAACGTAATACAAGGTATGGCACCACTGAAAGTTCAATGCTAATCGTATGATTTAAGTTATTTAAATACAAAAATCCAAATTTCAATATTGTAGTCAAACTTCTGGGACCCTTTGGTGGCTAAGTGAAGAAATGGAACTACACATCAAGCGACCACTTGAATTAAGGCATAATGTAAAAGGGAGAAGCAACCAAAAACTATTAGAAACATAAATGATAGTCAAAGTGTTGGTACATCTGTCTTAACTGTCTTTTTTAACTGTATCTCATTGTTTGCTGTAACTTATATTTGGTGAGCTTTCAGCTTGACGTGTTTTACATTAGAAACTGATCTGAAAAAGATTGATGTTGCATGTAGTCTCCAGCGTCTGGTCATCTAAGTGACGGCTGCCTGGTGTTTATTCAGTAAAATCTAAAACATATACTGTCTCTGGAATCTTTGAAAGCTTCACCTCTTTGTTTGACGCATTCCTGTTCTGTTTTAAAAACAATTCAAAAGACGTGTGTCTCTGTACGCACCCGCACCTAAGACCAAATGGACACCAGTTTCTTTTTATTCTCAGCTCAGCTAATCTTTCCTCTGTGTTATATATAACATTTTTTAGTTCTCGAACTACATTCTTAGAAAGCCACTGCACATCAAAAAGTATCATTAAACTTCTTTAAGCACAGCTTTTAGTTTAGGGAAACAGGTGGGATTTTTTTAAATTCCTTCTTTCTTTCTTTGATCTTGAGTTCACCTGTTGCTGTTTAAATAAAGAAAAACAGTATCCGAATTCCAAACAATGTGTTCTGCCTTAGAGCTAAATATCTACAAAACAGGACTTTTAAACCAAACCGTGTTAGCGAGAAACACTGTGATATCTGAGCTCTAATGTGCTAATGTAAACTACCAATGTCCAACCACAAAGTCTGAGGAGAGCTGCAATGCCCCTTCAATTCAAGCACAGCCCCTAACCTTTTCTTTTTACCTGCCAAAGATGCAAATATTTGGCGCCCTATCCATGGATAAACCATCCCTCTGGTAGATGTCTCAACTAGACAACAGAGGCTGCATCTGCAACAGCAATTAGTAACCCATTTGACCTTAACCCAGGCTAAATGTGCCAGTGTGGGCGCATGTCCGATCAACGCATGTCCGATCAACAGCAATTGTTCAAATTTGAGACTTTAAGATCTCAGTGGTGATCTGCTACCGCATTAGACTGCTGTGCCACCAAGCACCACTTACATAACTTTCTATGGCTTTAATAAAAAATAAGAGCTTTTAATTTAATTGTCCTCATTAATATAAAGACAAAAAAGCAACAGTGTTTTTAAAAATACTATTTTTATTAAATGGTCAAACTAAATGTTTTGAAGAATTTCCACAAACCTCACAATTTAGAGCAAAACTTCAAAATCATTTGGGTGTTACACAGCAATTTTTCCTGGGTGTCTTTGGGCATGTGTGCAACATGTACGTACTGTATCTTAACCCTTTCATGCCTGAGTGGAACATTCCATTTTCGGACACTATGTAACATAATTCATAGAAAAAACCTTATTGTGTAAATACAGTACATAGCATAGACTATATATACACACCATTATAACCAGAAGAATCAGTTCTTTAAAATGATATAAAACTCAGTATGGTTATTTAAGTGTAATATAACCAAATCTATACAAAAATCCTTTAAAATCAACTCAATTTTTATTTCATACATAAATACTTACATTTTTAACACATTTCTGTGCAATATAGAGAAAAATATAGAGTATATGAAATGTTTGCAATTTTGTGAGCCATTTGTCAAGAAAATAATTTTGAATCTATCATCTTCTATTCAAAAGTTATAATCAATTTAGCAGAAGGTGTCATTTAGCTATTTAGAATGTTTGTGTAGCTCATTTTTTACTTCACTTTTTACCAATGTTAGCAAATTGCACATCTACTACAGATCAAATGGTGTAAAGCACAGAAGGAGGTGAAATGCAGCAGCCAGCAAGATGAGTTCTGTGAGTACAATCAAGTTCTATATGTTATGTTCAGCTATATAAGCTGAAGAAGAGTAGAACTGATAAAGAAACTGTTTAGATTAGGCGTTTTCAGTCACTGGTTGCTAAGGATATCAAGTTATTTTAGAGCAATAGTCAAGAGAGATAGGATAATAGTTACTACTGAGTAAATGATGACATCTTTATTCTCTAACAAAAATAGGGTATTAGTATTATACTGGTTGTATGTTTCAAAAAACCTGCAGTAAAAGGTAAAAAAAAAATGTGTTTAAAGAACTAAATGTCTGCTAGACTACTCTAACTTTTATGCACTTGGTCATTTATGTATTTGGGACATATTCCTAAAACAGCAAAGACCACTATACTATTGTCTGTTTTATTAGGTTCATCTATTACATGTTATAGATGCAATGTATGTACAGTGACTGACTATAGTTACTGACGGTTTGTCAGCCCCCCTGTACCTGTCAATCACTGAAAACAGATTACAACTCTGACCAGAATTAACAGCTTGCTGAAATAAAACATTAAATTTTAATGGTTAATTAAATGACATATAAATTGGCCCAAACTTTGTATTTTACATTTTAAACTATTCAAAGTAAAAAATGAAAAGGTTTAAATACATTGTATCAATACTGGTAGCAAATTGGATTGATATAATCTTAATATATAATCAGGTCACTTCCCTGAGGTCGACTTTGCCGTCACTTCAAACAAAGGGGATGTGGAGAGGATTAGAAATGTAACCCACTGCTGTCCAGAGCCCTAACAGGTCCTACATAGAACCAATGGCTTTCATCTTGATCCTTTACTGTTTTTACAGTCACTTATATGTAGTTTATTCTAAAAACAGTAAAAGTACAACGTTTGTAAGCCAGTGTTATTGGGCTCTTGAATCCTGCAGGTGAGTTTTTCTTTCTGGAAAATGATGGTGGTCTGTAGGTTTCAGCTACATGGATAGGGATAAGAAGCCATGGACATCTATTAGCAACTACAATCGGTATGTAAACCCTACTACTTTATGTATATGTACATCTAGCTGTAAGCACTTATCAGCAATAATTTACGATTATTTTACTTGTACTGAGAATCAATAGGGAATAGTGTTAGTGTGTTTGCATTTTTTAAGCTATTTACAAAGACTGAATAATATAATAATATTTGCCATCTTTTCATTAGTTGAATTAGCAATGGCTTTTTTAAAAATCATTTATTCTTTTTTAGAAAGTGCTGAATATTTTCAATCCAGTGCCATGAAAGTAAAGGCTTAATGCACAAACCTTAAAGCTTAGTTAGTGTTTTTTAAAATTCCTTTTATAAAGGTCATATTTAAGTATGTCGTATGTATAAGTCTTAGTGCAGCATAGAATTATTGTATGCAGTGTACACTTAACAGGATTGTGTTGATCCTCTTCTTACACTAAATCCCTCTATTACTTGTTATACCAAACTAAAAGAGATACAATGATTTCCTGTAAATGAGGTTTGAAATGAACTGTAGAAAACTGTACAAATTTTAACTGTAAAAAAGACATGAATATGGACACAAGTTTGTGATTATTGGTCAGTACTGGTCAGTAAAATGCGATTGTCCAGCGAAGTTTCTTTTCTTTTATGTACAACGTAAATAGATATGTAAATATGTTAAACCTGTAAATAAATATTAACATTGGTGTACTGTCCTACTGGGGAAAAATTTCATTTGCCATCTGCTGGAGGCTACTGGAGCAGTGCTGGTGCATATCTAAGCACTAGAACTTGCAAAAATTAAGCATAAAACACAGAGAAAAAGGCGAGAACAAAGAGAGCCTCCCAACAAAATAAAGCTTAGTGTAACCAGAAAGACGCGTGCAGACTAGTGGACAATTAGTGAACTACTGGTCATGGTATGCTTCTAGCAGGAATTTTAAACAATCGGACCAGACATTTGGTTTTCCAGATTTTGTCCGTTAAATCCAAAATCCATTAAATCGAGTTTCCACTGTACTGTTTTTTCTTCAACTTTGCATTTATATAAAGCACTGCTGCTTTAAATGTGAACTCAGTGCTATTGGTAGCAGTCACTAATTCACAAGTTTTCTCTTAAGTTTTCTTGTAAATGTTTATTCCCATTGGAAGTTGCCATTGTGAAATCACTTAAAGCTAGAGACTGTGCTGTAAATAATGTAAATGTATCTGGCATGACTGGAAATTTGAGTTCCAAACCATATACTACAGTTTTAAACAATATAGTATGTAGTGTGTGATTTGATACACAGCCTAACTCTGTTTAGCCAGCTGGCAAACTAGCTTATAAGATAACATTTTTAACATCTGACTCAGGGAAAACAAACATTTTTGTGGTCACAAGTTTATCTTTTATGTAAACCAAATTTATGCTAGAATCACAAAATGTAAACCTGGCATGAGAATAATAAATTCTAGTTAATGTTGTGTATGTGCAAAACACACACCGATAGGCACAGAGAACACCACTTTGTCCACATTGGCTGGATGTTGAAAGGCCAACGTCATATGTTTTTGTTCTATTTGCAGAACCCTGGAAACCACAGAAACCACAGTTTTTATTTACAGCTGTTTTTATTAACAGCTCATTACTGAGACCCCAGAAAATGTGGTCAAAGTATTACATTGTGTATTTGGGACAAAAATAATATTTGTTTTTCTTTGCATAGAACTATGGGAGGACTCTAGTAAAATCTGACATGACAGAAAGTGGGCCCCAGAGCACACAATCTACTTGACCTGTAGTCCTGAGATGCGACGGTGGCTTTGTGCCTTTCACAACCTACCAGAGTGGGCCAATCGAGGACTTCAGACCCCTGATCAACATCCTGCTTACTTCCATCAGTATATCCACATCTTCTCATACTCCACCTGGCCCCTCTGGGCCTCTGTAATTCTGCTGTGTCTCCTTTTACCTAATTGCACTGCGGCTGCTGTTTTTCGAGTTGGGGTAGTGGGGCCATGGTCTTGTGACCCACACTTTGCCAAAGCTTATCCCAGTGCTGCAGCAAGACTAGCTATAAGTCGAATCAACAAGGACCCATCTCTGTCTCCTGGGGTTACCTTTGATTATGTAATACTGGAGGAGGAGTGTAATACTTCACATGCTCTCTCCCAGTTCCTGAGTTACTATACTCAAGTATCTGGTTTTATTGGGCCAGTCAACCCAGGTTATTGTGACGCAGCATCCCTACTAGGAAAAAGCTGGAACAAGGCAGTGTTCTCTTGGTCGTGTGTTGGCTATGAGCTGGAGGCCACACGCAGCCACCCAACATTTGTCTACACTGTTCCTCTGCCTACACTTGTGCTGCTACGCCTCATGCAGCACTTCCGTTGGGCTCATGTTGGGATTCTTTCCTCGGGTGATGATATCTGGGTAGAGACTGCAAGCAAGGTAGCCAATGCTTTGCGCAGCCATGGTATGCCTGTTGGAATAGTGGCCTCCATTGGAAATGATGCTACCAGTGTGCGCAAGACCCTGACCAAGATCAAGAAAATGAAGGACCTACGCTGTAAGTCTTACTTGTCACTGGAATAACCAAATATATGTATAAAAAATAATAATAAGGGCTCTTGGGTGGTGCAGAAGTTTGATTCTCAGCTGTGCTACTGACCTAGCCAGGTATAAAGCTAAAAACGACTGGCCATGTCTGTGGTTGAGAGGTCAGTCTAGAGTTCCTCCAATCTGCTTCTGCAGACTCGTGCGGAGATTAGCATGACTCTTCGTACATGACAAAAATCTGTGTGAGTTCTCCGCTGGTAAATAAAAAGCGGCTGGCTATAACTGTGTGCATGTTAGAGGGAGGAGTAACAGGGTGGTGCAAATAGGCAGAGGATTACGATAGGCACCAGAATTTGGAAATCACTAGATAAATAGAAACCCCTCCCCAAAAAATAATATTAAAAGGCAGTTGTTTTAGCTATAGATTGACTTTTCTCTTTTCCATTCTAGTGGTGATCCTCTGTATGCACTCAGTCTTGATTGGGGGAAAAGATCAACAGATGCTGCTGGAGATGGCCCAAGACATGCGAATGACAGAGGGTTCTGTGGTGTTTGTGCCTTATGACACCCTCCTGTACAGCTTGCCCTATCAGCACCTCGCTCACTACAACCTACGCAACAACAGCAAATTACAGCGTGCCTATGATGCCGTGCTCACCATTAGTATGGAGTCTCCAGAGCAGCACTCTTTTTACAAAGCTTACATCGAGGCACAGAGGAGTGGAGAGCTGCCTGAGAACATTAAACCACACCAGGTGCAGTGTAAGGCTGAGAAAGTCACCAAACCTGGATATAACCAAGCCCTCAGAAAGTGTTTTAGAGATATATACAAGCACACACCCTGCACCTGTGATTCCTTAAGATTATGTTAACCTTCAGAGAAGTTCACACTATTTAAATTTATTAGAAATGGACTTTAAATAATAAAATGGTCCATCAGAGTGTTTTCAGGACAGACGCCAGACCTACTGACACCCTATTTAGAATAAAGTGGTTAAAAAAAAAAAAAAAAAATTATATATATATATATATATATATATATATATATATATATATATATATATATATATATATATTATTATTTTTTTTATTTTTTATTTTTTTATTTACTTTTGGCAGTAATAAGTACAATCATCATCCTAATAAAAAATCCTTGGATATTGTGACATTACAGTATTTGGTGCTTGGGTGGTACCGCAGTCTATTAGATCTAATCTGATTGCTTTCAACCAGCCGGTTGTCTGTACAGATTGGCTATGTTTGGGTGCCGAGGTGGCGCAGCGGGATATTCCGCTAACACAGCAGCGCAGAGATTCTGAATTCCTCGGTTCAAAACTCGGCGTTGCCACCGGTCGGCTGGGCGCAATCTAGCAGGCATAATTGGCAGTGCCTGCAGCAGACACCTTTCTGCTAGGGTGGTATGACTGGACTATGGGGGCGGGGTCTTCTAACGCTGTGTAAGGTCCCTGATTAGCAGAGAGAGAGGGGCCTGTGCAGAATGCATGTGTGAAAAAGGGTTCCGCTAAGGGCTGCACGCGGGTCAGAGGAGGCGTGAGCAGCAATATACCCACCTTGACTGCAATCAGGGATCCCCCAGCAGCGGAAGACAAATTGACTACACTAAATAGGGAGAAAATGGGAAAAAATTCATAAATAAAATATTCTACGTCTGCTTGTAGCCTGCAATGGATCGATGCCCTGTCCAGTGCACCCAGGAGCCAGAAAAATAAAATTATTAAGATAAGTTTGTGTTACGACATGGCGTGGCCCAGGAGGAAATAAAAAATATGCAAAAATATAAGGTACAACAACAAAATAAGGTACTGTAGAAGTAAATGTGCAAATTCTGTCCTAAAATACTATGTACTTATGAAAAAATATTGAGTACCTACCTTTAGATTAAACACTTTAAATTGGCATTTAGCATAATGTTTGATCCAAAGCAAATCACAATTTTGACCGAATACCACTCAAGCAATTGAGGATTCAGGGCCTTGCTTAAAAGTTCAACAGTGGAAACTTGGCAGTGGTAGCACTTGAATCAGCAACCTTCTGCTTTTTAGTCCAGTACCTTAACTGGTGAGCTCCCACACACTCCCTGTGTTGTACTACTAGGTCACAGCAACACTGAGAGTTTAAGTTTAGAGAGAATTTAAGTTTAGAAGGTTTATAATAATTTCCCTGGTGCAGAACTGATGAAGCCCTGTTTAGTCCTGTCTTGTTTACTTTAAGCTGAGTCTTTTTTTTCCTCCAGGTATCTCCACTGTTTGGCACCATCTATTCCTCCATCCTGTTCATGGCCCATGCACTGCACAGTTTGAGGGCATCAGGCCAGTGGATGTCTGCAGCCAGTCTAGCCCATCATGCCCGTAATCTGGAATTTAAAGGCTTTAGTCAATTCATCCGCACCACTAACACAGGTTTAGCTATGTTGAACTATGTGGTGTTAGACACAGACGGCGTTTCGTGGGAACTGAGGCCTTGTTACCGGATACAAATGGATACGGACATGGTGCACTTCCTGGGTCACTTCATTCACTTCCCCCGATTAGGTCCACCCAAGAGTGACTCCAGCTGCTGGTTCACACAGGGGATTATCTGTAGCGGAGGTACGAGGGCACTCAAACCCATGCATACACAAAAACACATGCAAATGGGTGACAAATGTATAGAAAACCAACATAAAGCATCTTAAACATATGTAGTTCACAAGATTTAAATGTACCTTGCATTAAATTCTACAGGTCAATGGAACTCTACTGCAGGGACATTTAATTTCTTAAAGCAATAAGCCATGAGAGACCGTGCGTTACTGCGATTTAATCACGGGGAAGGTTGTTTTGGCACGACGCGAAGCGGAGTCCTAAAACTTCTTTCCCTGTGATAAAATCATAGCAGTAACGCACGGTTTTGAGTGGCTTATTGCTTTTATAAAACGGCGGTCAGACATAAAATATAATAAAATACAACAATGTTCAATTTATAAATGTTTTTATTTACAAAAACACTTACAAAAAGCATTCTTCCGCGACCCCAGGTAGTTTGTTAACAGTGTTGCTAGGCAACATGAGGGCGAACATAACATTCAGGAGTTTTTTAGGATTTTAGGAGTAAAGCTCCTGCCATTCATACAGTACAGTGGTACCATGAAACTCGACTTGATTCTAGGACTGCCATTGAGTTTAAAAGGCGTTGAGTTTCAAGGCATTTTTTATTATAAGGATGTATGAAAAACCTGTTAATGCGTTCCATCGTCCCATGGACTTGCATATATTTTAGGCTAATGTAAAATATTGGGGTTGTTTTTGACACTTATACACTAAAATAACACAAATATAATATATAAACACTGAAATAAAAAGCTGATTCTCACAAATGTTTAGAACCTCGAGCTGTAACACAAGTTTCAAAGTGAGGAAAATCCAGATAAACACAGAATCATGTGGAGCTTTCAGACTGGATTTAACGGTTATTCCACACAAACGCAGATTCGTCTCATATTCACACTTTGATGATGTTTTACTGCACCGCTCAAGCCGAGCGCTGAACAAAGCGACTGTTCATTGTTAATTTGAAATAAATAAATAAATTTTTAAAAAACAACACTGAGTTTAAGGGAAATGTTGAGTTTAAGGATACAAATTTCTCGATGAAGGGCATTAAGGTTTAAAGATTTTGAGTTTAGGGGACGTTGAGTTACAAGGTACCACTGTACAAGTTTTTACTCCATTTATTTATTATTATTATTTTTTCTCATTCACAAACTATATTGCAATTACACTGGCATCTCTCACTGTTACCTGGTACATCATGATTCTTTTGCATTTTGCACACACACACACACACACACACACACACTCGTAATCTTTCTTTATGTAGCTTTACAGACTTTTCTCATAGTGTACTGTTTCTACCCATGTAAATATCCTAATCTGCACACAGTTGCTTTACACACACATACTTATAATTCTTTTATTTCTTTTATTTTACTTTGCAATATCCAAATGTAATGTAAATACTTTTATTTTAACTCTTTTGGAGATAAGTATAATAAATACATGTATGTACATATAAGCATTAATAAAATATGAGGCAATAATGTAGATTTAACGCTATAAAACCTCTCTCTGTTTTCTCTGTTTTGTCAGGTGTGGATCTTTATCATCTGCTTATTTTTATCCTTTGTGTTATTTTACTAATCTTCTCTTTTGCTGCATTTGTTTACTTTATCAGGTAACAACTGTCTAGTTTTCTTGTTTATAAAATGCATGATTACAAATGCACATGCTTATATGAAAATTAAAGTTTTCTCTTATTATTTTTATGTTTTATAGGCGACGAATCGTTCAGATCCAATTGGTTCAAGGACCAAACAAAATCTTACTGACCTTGGCCGACGTCACTTTTATCAACCCATCACTGAGTAACAAGGTCAATTTTTCAGGTCTCTATACAACACAGACAAAATATGTCTAATAAATACAATTCTTTATGATACTAAAAACGACTGATACTATTTTTAAAAACAGAAGCTAAGCATGGATGAGAGTAAGACTAGTGAAACCAGGAAAAGCTCTTCAAGTCACAACTCTCCTTACTCAAGTCAATCTCCGGTCACCTATGAGAACTCAAATGTCGCCATCTATGAAGTAAATCACACTTATTTATATATATATATATTATATATAAATATATAAAAATTATGTATTATATATTTAAAAGTTTAATTTATTTAATATGTCAAATGTTATTCCCTGCCTTCTAATTGCCTCTGTTATTGCATTTGTCACACTGAATGGCTTCAGTTTCAGATCATTAAATTATACACGACAGTATACAAATGTAACTGGAGTTAAAACACCATACTATGTAAAGCTTTATTTATAGACTAAAAGTTGTCCATGAATATCACTCTTACAATGTGTTGAATGAATCCCTTTGGTTGTTGTAAAGCTCTTGTAATTACTATAAAGGTCAAGCAGTCACTTTACAGTTTCTACAAAACACTATGCCAATACCGGAAAAGCTAATCTAGGACTCCACTTAACCACAAAAGAGACAAAAAAATTGAATTTATGGAAGGGTTGAAAGGAGCAAAACTCCGTCAGTGCTTCTCGGACATTTGGAAATGTCAAAAACAAATTATTATCAACAGGGGTTTGTCATGTCAGACGAAGAACTAATGCAGCTTTTGATAATATAAAAAATATGAAGATAATGTAAGGTCATCTGCCAATAATAAAAGTTAATTAAATTGTGTTTGACATATTTTGCTTAATGACCTAAATGCAATCCAAAATGCAATGACAGATTCACTCAGAAGAGCAGTCATTATATTGTTATTATTTATTTGAATATGTACAGGTCCTTCTCAAAAAATTAGCATATTGTGATAAAGTTCATTATTTTCCATAATGTAATGATAAAAATTTAACTTTCATATATTTTAGATTCATTGCACACCAACTGAAATATTTCAGGTCTTTTATTGTTTTAATACTGATGATTTTGGCATACAGCTCATGAAAACCCAAAATTCCTATCTCAAAAAATTAGCATATCATGAAAAGGTTCTCTAAACGAGCTATTAACCTAATCATCTGAATCAACGAATTAACTCTAAACACCTGCAAAAGATTCCTGAGGCTTTTAAAAACTCCCAGCCTGGTTCATTACTCAAAACTGCAATCATGGGTAAGACTGCCGACCTGACTGCTGTCCAGAAGGCCATCATTGACACCCTCAAGCAAGAGGGTAAGACACAGAAAGAAATTTCTAAACGAATAGGCTGTTCCCAGAGTGCTGTATCAAGGCACCTCAGTGGGAAGTCTGTGGGAAGGAAAAAGTGTGGCAGAAAACGCTGCACAACGAGAAGAGGTGACCGGACCCTGAGGAAGATTGTGGAGAAGGGCCGATTCCAGACCTTGGGGGACCTGCGGAAGCAGTGGACTGAGTCTGGAGTAGAAACATCCAGAGCCACCGTGCACAGGCGTGTGCAGGAAATGGGCTACAGGTGCCGCATTCCCCAGGTCAAGCCACTTTTGAACCAGAAACAGCAGCACTGGACTGTTGCTCAGTGGTCCAAAGTACTGTTTTCGGATGAAAGCAAATTTTGCATGTCATTCGGAAATCAAGATGCCAGAGTCTGGAGGAAGACTGGGGAGAAGGAAATGCCGAAATGCCTGAAGTCCAGTGTCAAGTACCCACAGTCAGTGATGGTCTGGGGTGCCATGTCAGCTGCTGGTGTTGGTCCACTGTGTTTTATCAAGGGCAGGGTCAATGCAGCTAGCTATCAGGAGATTTTGGAGCACTTCATGCTTCCATCTGCTGAAAAGCTTTATGGAGATGAAGATTTCATTTTTCAGCACGACCTGGCACCTGCTCACAGTGCCAAAACCACTGGTGAATGGTTTACTGACCATGGTATTACTGTGCTCAATTGGCCTGCCAACTCTCCTGACCTGAACCCCATAGAGAATCTGTGGGATATTGTGAAGAGAAAGTTGAGAGACACAAGACCCAACACTCTGGATGAGCTTAAGGCCGCTATCGAAGCATCCTGGGCCTCCATAACACCTCAGCAGTGCCACAGGCTGATTGCCTCCATGCCACGCCGCATTGAAGCAGTCATTTCTGCAAAAGGATTCCCGACCAAGTATTGAGTGCATAACTGAACATAATTATTTGAAGGTTGACTTTTTTTGTATTAAAAACACTTTTCTTTTATTGGTCGGATGAAATATGCTAATTTTTTGAGATAGGAATTTTGGGTTTTCATGAGCTGTATGCCAAAATCATCAGTATTAAAACAATAAAAGACCTGAAATATTTCAGTTGGTGTGCAATGAATCTAAAATATATGAAAGTTTAATTTTTATCATTACATTATGGAAAATAATGAACTTTATCACAATATGCTAATTTTTTGAGAAGGACCTGTATTTTAATTATACCTTGTTTTGCAGGGAGACTGGGCGTGGCTAAAAAGACTTCCCTATGGAAACTTTAGGAGCATCACCCCAAGTACCAGTGATGTGTTTGAGCTAGTAGGTTCCTTCTGCATTTTTCTAAAGAAATCAGTTAAATGAATGAATAGTAACACTTTTTCTGTGTCTGGTCTAGTCTATAAAACATAAGGGCAAAGGGATTGTTATATTATTCACATTTATGTCATTCTTTTATTTAAAGCAACTTAAAATTGTGACTGAATTCAGTTAAAACAATTGAGGGTAAAGTGCCTTGTTTAAACCTGGTAGTGGTGGTCCAGTACCTCAAACACTGAGCTAACACTTCCATATGCAAAAGTGATTTCATGAGATGTCACTGTGGTCAATTAGAGGGCTTAGGGAGCTTTCAACACTTTGACATTTTTGTGGAATTAAGTGTCAGATTTTGAAAGGTCCAACAATAATGGTGGCCTATACCTCTGCTTACTTATGTGCTAGCTTATTATTTCATTCTTTTCAGTGATTGGTAGGTTGGTTGGTAGGTAGGGAGGTAGGTTGGTAGGTAGGTAGGTAAATAGATGGGTAGGTGTACTTTATTTATTCCTAAATGTAAACCAATCAGTAAAGAATATTTATCTTTCTCTGCAGATGAAAGACATGAGGCATGAGAATGTGAACCCATTCATGGGCTTCTTTCACGACTGTGGGGTCTTCGCCATAGTGACAGAATTTTGTTCCCGTGGCAGCCTGGAAGACCTGCTGCTTAATGAGGATGTCAAACTAGACTGGATGTTTAAATCTTCCATCCTGCTGGACCTCATTAAGGTAAAACTGTCTGTCAACACATTGTGTTTATAAGTGGTAAGGAGGTGAACTGCTTCAGAGAATCAATTAAGTAATCAAGTTTTATAATAAACAGAGAAGAATTCATGTTAAAGGTATGCATTGTTGTTTTTTAGGTGTATTCATCTGTCAACTGCATTTATAGCATGCACGCAATTACTACACACAGGAATTACTACACACAAATTAAATTTAATTTGTTAATTTAAAGAGTTAATTTACATAACTAAAAAATAAATGAATAGTAACAATTTATAGACTTGTACACTGTATGGTCTAAAGCAGATGGACACCCTGTCTAATTATTGACTTCAGCTGTTTCAGCCACATCATTTACTAACAGATGTAAAACAAGAATTAAATCAAATACATTATATGCTTTTAACTTTGTAGCAACATTTGCATAAATGCCTTTTTCTGTCCTTCTTCTGCCTTTTTCTGGAGTTAAGCCCAGAACTCAACTCCATTCAACACATTCAGAATAAATTAATATGGTGATTTTGAACCATGCATATCATTGCAACATCAATAACTGGCCTATGTCTTTTTTAGTAAGGGCAGCTCGGTGGCTCGGTGGGTCGCTGTTGCCTCACAGCAAGAAGGTCCTGGGTTCGATCCCCAGGCGGGGCGGTCCCGGTCCTTTCTGTGTGGAGTTTGCATGGTGTCCCCGTGTCTGCGTGTGTTTCCTCCGGTAGCTCCGGTTTCCTCCCACAGTCCAAAAACATGCTGTCACTGGACACACTGAATTGCCCTATAGGTGAATGTGTGTGTGTGTGTGTGTGTGTGTGTGTGTGTGTCTGTCTGTCTGTCTGCCCTGCGATGGACTGGTGCCATGTCCAGGGTGTTACTGTGTGCCTTGCGCCCATTGAAAAGCTAGGATAGGCTCCAGCCCCAAGCCCCTCCTCCCCGTGACCCTAATTGGATAAGCAGTTAAGAAAGTGGGTGAGTGAGTCAGTGTCTTTTCTAGTAGAGTGGTTGCCGCACAAGTAGGTGACTTGGGGACCTGGTTTTAATCCTTGTTTCTGGACACAGTCTGTTAGGAATTTTGCATGTTCTATTATTTGGTGACATTGCATATATAGGTTCAGAAAGCCCTGGTTGGGAAACCCTAATTCAGGGTTGGGTGGGTCATGAGCCAAAAAAAATGGGTCGCAGATAATAATAATAATAATTTAAAAACGAAATTTAACAGGCACTTAAACAAAAAATAAGCTAGTACATGAACACCCTTTATAGAGGCTTTATGTTACACCTTGTAAACCACAATGGGACCAGATTGGCACAATTTTTATTAATTAAGTATATTTAGTTTTGTTTAGATTTGATGCATTGTTTGTGTTGACCTAATTTAATAAATATGACGGGTTCTACTGTTGGTTTTTGTATTAATGATGTTTGCATGCAGGGAATGAAATACCTCCACCACAGAAATGTATGTCACGGCAGGCTGAAATCCAGAAACTGTGTGGTTGATGGACGCTTTGTGCTTAAAGTAACTGACTATGGCTATAATGAAGTTTTGGAGGCCCAGAAGTTTCCTTATGAAGAGCCATCACCTGAGGGTGAGTGTGTATGTTATGTCTTATGCTTGGACTTTTTTAAACTTTTCTACTAAAATATCCTAATGTTGTTACCTGACTGCCCCACAGAGTTGCTGTGGACGGCGCCTGAGATCCTAAGAGGTTCCTTTCCAGGGCTAAAGGGCAGTTTGCCAGGGGATGTATACAGCTTCTCCATCATCATGCAGGAAGTGGTGGTGCGAGGGCCTCCTTTCTGCATGTTAGAGCTGTCGGCACAAGGTAGGTCACAAGACCTTGAGACCTTGAGCTACATAACTTGAATAGTAATGACCTTCTTCATCTCCTGTTAGCAGAAATTGTTTTATTGTAGTTTTTATAAGTCTCCCTGAACCCTGCAGAAATTGTTCAGAAGGTGCGGAATCCTCCACCATTGTGCCGACCAATCGTGTCTCCAGATCATGCTCCACCAGAGTGCATCCAGCTGATGAAGCAGTGCTGGAATGAACAGTCTGAGAGAAGACTCACCTTCGATGAGATCTTTGATCAGGTACTCTAACTGTTAACTTTGGACTGGAAGAAACTGGAAGTGTTTACATAAAATACAAAGGTTCTTCAAAAAGTCTCCCCATTTTTTTAAAACTCTATTTATTAAGACATCACTTTTCTATATAATCACCTTCCGATGCATTTTTCCTAGAGTTGTACCAACTATTTAATGCCATCAGCAAAAATTTTTTTTGAGCGTCTAACCACTGATGCACCACTGCTTTCCAATCATCATCACATGAACATCTTCTTCCCCTTAAAGCTTCTTTGTGTGGTCCAAAAAGGTGGAAATCAGCTAAATCCAGACTATAAGCTCTCTCAGTCTCTCAGACACGACCAACTCCTCCCACCCTTACCGTTTCCAACCAAAACTTTTTGAAGATCCCTCGTATATAAAACTGCACTGGAACAGTAACATTGTAAATCATTTAATTAATTTGATATAGACTCATGTTATATTACCACCAATAGTTGTGACCTGAACTCAATGTTACAGGACATATTGGGGGGTCTGACCCTCCAAATTAATTACTTAAACCGTTTGAGAGGCTTGTTAGTTAGCTGCACTGTAACTTCAGGCAAACTAGCTGATGTTAGCATTCATCAATATGCAGTTGACACAATTTAATATAGAAACTCAAAAAGCAATAAAGTGTATTAAATGAGCTATATAGCTATTTACATTAACATACAGCACCCTCTTTGGCTTGTGCAACCACAAATCTTAATAAAGATGTGACCAATAATGAGACTGAAGGCGAGCAGATGAGACAACAAATGGTACAGTCTACCTTAGGAGTGACTGAAATGGTAGTGATAGTAATGGTAGTATTGGAAGTATACGTATATACATATTATTACTGTATCATTTGCACTCTGGTGTCCACATTGTACCTTTGGTCATATGATAATTTACTTTATTTTCTAGAGATCCATTACACTTTTGGTCTTGTTTTTCTTTGTGCCTGCTGTGCCTCTTCTCTCTAAGTTTAAGAACATAAATAAAGGGAAGAAAACAAACATCATAGACTCCATGCTAAGGATGCTGGAGCAGTACTCCTCTAACCTGGAGGAGCTCATCAGGGAGAGGACTGAGGAGCTGGAAATTGAGAAACAGAAGACAGAGAAACTTCTCACACAGATGTTGCCATCGTGAGTAACAATACCCACATCAGAAGATTAAAATGATTTCAGTTTTAGTCAAGATTTAGGGTGCTGATTATATGTTTTTTTTTTCTTGAGTAGCAGCATTTATGTTTTATTTAAAGTAAAAAACATTGAGAACTGCTGCTGTACTGTATTATGCTGCATTCATAAATGAAAAATAATTCACTATAGGACCACAGATGATCTGCTTTAAATGCTGTTTATCTTCTGTCCCCCTGCTCCAGGTCGGTGGCTGGAGTTCTTAAATTGGGTAGCACAGTGAAACCGGAGTACTTTGACAGCGTCACTGTTTACTTCAGTGACATTGTTGGCTTCACGACCATTTCGGCCAACAGTGAGCCCATTGAGGTGGTTGATCTTCTTAACGACCTCTACACACTCTTTGATGCGATCATCAGCAATCATGATGTCTATAAGGTATCACTCCAACTAAATCACTGGTCAGTAAATGAGAGCATCTGCTTCTGTAGGACTTTTCTATACTATACTATTCTGTGTATGTAAATGTACTGTGTGAGTATAAAGGGTGACCAAAAGGACATTGGTGGTCATTACATTTTAATAAACTGTATTGTGTGGTGTAATGGTAAGAACCATACTGCTGGTAACAGCAGTGCCTGAGTTCCAGGGGTTTGAATCCTGAGCTGGGCTCACAAATACAGAGAATGCATAGTGTTATGTGAACACAACCATTTTGGGGACACATAGTGCCCTTAATGCTGGTCCCAAGCCTGGATAAATAAGTCAGGATGCAGACGAATTATCGGCTGTGGCGACCCCTAACCAGAGCAGCCAAAAAAAAATTATGTACTTTTTTTTAAACAAACATTTATTTAACACATTGTGTTTGTAATGTCCAGGTGGAGACGATAGGTGATGCCTACATGGTGGCGTCAGGTTTGCCAGTGCCAAACGGAAACCGGCATGCAGCAGAGATTTCCAACATGGCTCTGGACATCCTCAGTACAGTGGGGACTTTTAAGATGAGACACATGCCTGATGTACCTGTTCGAATCCGAATAGGACTTCACACAGGTCATACATATCATATAACTTATTATACAATTTGATATGCAGTGGTACCTTGATTTTTTAAATATTAACTGGTTCTGAAACTGGTGTCGAGTTTTAAAGCCGTTGAGTTTCAAGGTATTTTTTCCCATAAAGATGTAAGAGAAACCTGTTAATGCGTTCCGCGGTCCTGTAGAACTGCATATATTTAGGCAAATGCAAAATAATGGGGTTGTTTTTGACACTTATACACTAAAAATAACACAGATTTAATATAAAAAACTAAAATACAATTGAAAAACAGTTAAAAATAAATACAAAAATACAATAAAACCTGCACTTTACCTTTACTTCTTTATTGTTTTTTTACGCTTCTTAATCATGGAGATGCTTGATTTTGGAATACCATATTACTTGTGAAATTACTTTGTTGCATTTGTTGTGCCACCGTACTCTCTATTTGAGTACCAGTATTATTCTTTAATGCAATTGCATTCACCTTTTCTAGTTACAAATTACTTTCAGTTAACAGTTAAAATAATTTTCCAGGTGTTGTAAATTGAATTGTAAAATTGTTTGCTAATGTGTGTGTCTGTGTAAAGGTCCTTGTGTAGCTGGGGTTGTGGGCTTGACCATGCCAAGGTACTGTTTATTTGGAGACACAATCAACACTGCATCTAGAATGGAATCCACAGGAATGCGTGAGTTACTGTGTAACTTGCTAAGAAAAAAGTTCAGATGAAGAGATTCAGTTTTCTAAAGTGGCTCTGAAGCTGTGATTGATTTGTGCGTTTGGGTTTCTGCAGCATACAGGATCCATGTGCACTCCAGTACAGTTCAGATCCTGATGGCATTGAAAGCTGGATATAAGGTGCAGACGAGGGGGAGAATTGAACTGAAGGTGAGTAATGTTGTCCATAGAACTAACCAAAAACACTTGTTGGTTAATTAACATGTTGAAGTAAACTTGTAAACCTATTGAAGTCTACAAGCCAATGTTTAAAAAAGTAAGGACAGTAGATAAAATTTTATATTTTCAATGAATGTGAATTTCACATCTCACATTATTAAAAGATTTAGAGAAATCTAAAAACCCTGTGCATTCAAGAAAAGCTAAGAACTAATATTAAATAAATTCTTGTTATTTTTAATCCTGACATTTTCATGATTAAAGAATTTGTATTGCTGGGTTTCTAAAATATGCTGGGTCAAAAATATGCGTTATTTTGGTGTGTTTTAAAGTACTGTATTGTCATTGACTTTTGTGGCTTAACCACCTGATTCGTTTTAATTCATTTTCATGTTTTACTACTGCCTTTATTCTAGTCAGGTACAGTGAAGTCAAAAAGTATTTAGTCAGCCACTGATTGTGCAAGTTCTCCTACTTAGAAAGATGAGAGAGGTCTGTAATTTTCATCATAGGTACACTTCAACTATGAGAGACAAAATGAGAAAAAAAAATCCAGGAAATCACATTGTAGGAGTTTTAAAGAATTTATTCGTAAATTATGGTGGAAAATAAGTATTTGGTCAATAACAAACAAGCAAGATTTCTGGCTCTCACAGACCTGTAACTTCTTCTTTAAGAAGCTCTTCTGTCCTCCACTCGTTACCTGTATTAATGGCACCTGTTTGACCTCGTTATCTGTATAAAAGACACCTGTCCACAGCCTCAAACAGTCAGACTCCAAACTTAACCATGGCCAAGACCAAAGAGCTGTCGAAGGACACCAGGAAGAAAATTGTAGACCTGCACCAGGCTGGGAAGAGTGAATCTACAATAGGCAAGCAGGTTGGTGTGAATAAATCAACTGTGGGAGCAATTGTAAGAAAATGGAAGACATACAAGACCATTGATAATCTCCCTTGGGGTCAAGATCTCATCCCGTGGGGTCAAAATGATCATGAGAACGGTGAGCAAAAATCCCAGAACTACATGGAGGGACCTGATGAATGACCTGCAGAGAGCTGGGACCAAAGTAACAAAGGCTACCATCAGTAACACACTACACCGAGAGGGACTCAAATCCTGCAGTGCCAGGCGTGTCCCCCTGCTTAAGCCAGTACATGTCCAGGCCCGTCTGAAGTTTGCCAGAGAGCATATGGATGATCCAGAAGAGGATTGGGAGAATATCATGTGGTCAGATGAAACCAAAATGGAACTTTTTGGTAAAAACTCAACTCGTCGTGTTTGGAGGAAGAAGAAAAACCCAAGAACACCATACCTACTGTGAAGCATGGGGGTGGAAACATCATGCTTTGGGGCTGTTTTTCTGCAAAGGGGACAGGACGACTGATCCATGTTAAGGGAAGAATGAACGGGGCCATGTATCGTGAGATTTTAAGCCAAAACCTCCTTCCATCAGTGAGAGCATTGAAGATGGAACGTGGCTGGGTCTTCCAGCATGACGATGATCCCAAACACACCGCTCGGGCAACGAAGGAGTGGCTCCGTAAAAAGCATTTCAAGGTCCTGGGGTGGCCTAGCCAGTCTCCAGACCTCAACCCCATAAAAAATTTGTGGAGTCCGTGTTGCCCAGCGACAGCCCCAAAACATCACTGCTCTAGAGGAGATCTGCATGGAGGAATGGGCCAAAATACCAGCTACAGTGTGTGCAAACCTGGTGAAGACTTACAGGAAACGTTTCACCTCTGTCATTGCCAACAAAGGTTACAGTGGGGTCAAAAAGTATTTAGTCAGCCACTGATTGTGCAAGTTCTCCTACTTAGAAAGATGAGAGAGGTCTGTAATTTTCATCATAGGTACACTTCAACTATGAGAGACAAAATGAGAAAAAAAAATCCAGGAAATCACATTGTAGGATTTTTAAAGAATTTATTTGTAAATTATGGTGGAAAATAAGTATTTGGTCAATAACAAAAGTTCAACTCAATACTTTGTAACATAACCTTTGTTGGCAATGACAGAGGTCAAACGTTTTTTTTTTAACTTTTTGGCACCACTGTATGTAGTGGATCCAGCCTCCCGCAATTACCGGGCACAGTGCAGAAACGCCCCAGACAGGATGCCGATCTATTGCGAGGCCTTGGCCATCCCCCAGACACAGATAGAACCAGCTAATACTACTGCTATATATAGCACAAATAGCACCAGGATTTGAACCCTGGAACCTAGTTAGCATAATTATTACTGCACCACTTGAGCACTGACCTGCTAATTTCTTCTTAGTAATTATAAATAACTTTAGCTGGTAACTTTTATGTGGCAAGATACTGTAAATAGACCTAGCTTGACTGCACCCATTAACCAGTTAATAAAAAAGTGGTTTCCTTGATTATCAACTCTAATTGTTGTTATATGCAGACAGTTGGCACTACCAAAACATAGGTCTGCCTAATTTATAAGCTGTGTGAACATAGTCGAGTGAGCTTTAAAATAGGCCCATTGAAAGGACCCATTGTTGGTGGTTCTTGGGCTACATTTAAACAAATAAATTTTCAGCAGTTTTGGCTTTCTTGCTGACCTTGGCTGAAGACAAATCCATGTAATTTGGAAAAAATTATAATTTAATAATGTTAATTGTTATTATTGTTGTTGTTTTGCTATTAATAATAATAATAATAATAAATAATAATAATGTTTATTATTATTATTATTATTATTATTATTATTATTATTATTATTATTAAGTGCCATTAAGTCAAATTCAACTCTTGACAACCATATGGATAGTGTTTCTCTAAAACACCCTGTTTCATGTTTGGGTTATTAGGTTTCTTAACTGCTTATTCATTGTTTCTCTGATTGTATCTATTTATTTAGCTCTATTTATATGACCACAGAAAAGTCACCAGCTATGAACAATCCTAATCAATAGCAAGGAATAAGAAGACTATGACACAAACTGCTGTATATTTACATTTTTGACAGCATGTTTAAAAAAATATATATATATACCCATAAACATAAAGAAAAAAACATCATTTAAACAAAAAAATCATTTACAGACTGCATGCCTCTTACAAGTTCATACAAACTTTATACCTCAGCTATATAGGTTTACTAATTAAAATGGTCTACAAATGTAAACACAGGTAAGTTTACCTAAAAACCTGACTGCTGAATGTTCGTATAAACCTTTTTTAGGAAAGAAGAGGTATATTATCTTCTGAAAAGACAAGACAATTTTTTTTATCCTTCCTCATACATCCAATTAACTAGTTGCCCTTGCCCACTTTATTCTGATACTGTCTCTTCTGCAGGGTAAGGGCACAGAGGAGACGTACTGGCTCATCGGGAAAGATAGCTTTACCAAACCACTTCCCAGCCCACCTGAACTAAAGCCTGGGTAAGACAGGGCCTTTCATGGCTTGTGATCTGTCTGGGTGTGTCCTTGTGTGTCTTTCTTCTTCATCCTCTTTAATATATTTTGCAGGCAAATGGCACATGGCTTGCAGATGGAGGAAATAGCTGCATACAAGAGACGGAAAGCGGAGAAAGAGCTTGCAAAGAAGAATAACTGAGGTAATGTTATGCATGGAGAATGTATAACATTACTGAACGTGGTGTCTAGGATGGGCGCTGTGGGACACAATAAGCACATCTGTGCCATTATATCTGATCGACATTCTCCAACAATGAATTAACTCAGTTCTTCTACTTTCAAGTTATGTTTCTCAAGCTTTAATCTGCCAGTCATCAGTCCTAATAATTTTTTCTTATACCGTCACCTTGACTTTGTGTGTGTAGTGACTGGTTTATACTGTATAAGCTATTCAGTTCAGAAGTGTGCACTCCTGAAGATCCTCCTCACTCTTCAGTCTGTCAGTAAAATTAAACATATGTAATTCTACAGAGCATTTTAATACCCATTTTGGCTCATGCATGATTTATGAAAAAAAAAAAGAGACATTCTCTCTTCTTTCATATGGTATGGCACTCTTCTGGTATGGATAGCTGTGAACATGGCTGGCTTCTTAAAAAGTGGATGCCTGACTGTGTTTGGCATGAAGGTTAATTATATTTGTGGTCTGTCTTTCTTGGATGTCTTTCTCGGGTGCAAAATTTACAGGACATTCTTAAATTGTACAAGAAATATACTAGATATAATGTATTTAAATCAGTTATTTTAAAAAAGAGGCTAGGTAGTGGCTAGCTAATAAAACATAAATAAAGCATTAATGAGTTTGTAATCAAATCTAATTATGTAATATAGTAGTATTGAAGTAATCATGCTGATGTACACTCTTTATGGTGTACTGTGTTTTCCAGGCCAGAGTCCAAGGACTTTAAGGCGATGCTTCAGAAGGCAGTTAAAAAGATCTCTGCTGTGCGACAGGTGGCCCAGCTCACCCTGGTGGATGACGGCAACATCATGATACACCATCACTGACGACCCTCACATGTGTCATTTTTACCAGGAACCTTAACACCATCCTCACAGCCCATGAGTGGAATCTTCCAGAGGCTCTCGGCTCAGGTTTAAGACTAAGCTTCATTCTCAAGGATCATCCTGAGCTCCATTCTGAAGGATTACATGTCTGAATGTAGGGCACCCTTGAGAACCAAGTCAATGTCACATGATAAACTAGAATTACCTGCTGTGAATCCATTAATCAGCAGGAGGGAGATTGGAACATACAGAGAGTGGTCACTGAATGATCTGTGTACGTTTACACTCACACACATATTGTATGTGTACAGCATTCTAGAGTTAATTAAACAGGTGAATTTGTCTCACTTTTTTAATGTTTTAAATAGTTTTTTAGAAGTTAAATAAAAAAAAATCTACATTAAAATGTATGTCATTAATTTAAAATGTGTAAAAAAAAAAAAAACTTTAATCAATAATATGTAAAAAAAAAAAAATAATAGATAAAAACAGTATTTACATACACAAGTTAATCTCATTTCTACTTATCAGCAAAGCTGTTGTTAGGTATTACATCTTCATGGAATCTAAAATAAAAATAATCAGTAACAAATTGCTTTTAATTACCCAACGTTACAAGGGTTCCTCTGATAAACTAGCAATTTTCAGATTATTTGTAAATGTTAATATGATTCAAGGCCATGCAGGAACCTTTATATTATAAATATATATAACATTTATTTCATATAATTAATGTAAGTAATTTACAAAACCAGCAATTTCCAAATTATTTGTGTAAGCATATAAGTGTAAGTGTATAAATATAAGTGTAATATTTTAATAGGATTCAAGTCATGATTGCGGATATGCAGAACCATGCAGGAACCTTTTTCTTAAAAAAAAAAAAAAATTATATATATACGTATATATAACACACACACACACACACACACACACATATATATATATATATATATAATTTATTTTATATAACTAATCTACGAACTTTACATAACTCCTGAAATCAATAATTAGGAGAGATGCCACATTGTTAATTATGAAATAGAAGAGAACAACGCCGTTCTGTGGCCAGAGGTTGAAACGCAGCAGATGGTGACCTAGATGCTGCACGGATTAGACCAAGTACTATCCTGATTCTCTGTGACAAGTACAGCTAGTAACGAGGTCAACCTTTACCAGATTAGTCACTACAGCCTGTCTATCATATGATACAGAGAATATTGTAAACTGTTGAACGTGTTTCTAATCAATCACCTGTGTAATTATGACAGAGAGGGTTGTGTTTGTGTTGAATATGAACTTAAGTATTATTATAATGAATGTTTCTTTTGTGTGATTATGTTCATTTACTATTTAAAAAGCTCTTTTGAAATATGTATTTCCACATCATTTACCATCATTAATTAGCTAAATGTTCCAGTACACTTAGTCACACTAAACATTGGTTAGTTGCTTACACCAGAAAAATGAAATACGGTTGTGTGAAAAATAAATTACACCCATTATGATGGCTTGTTATTACATTTGCCACACTGAATGATTTTAGATAATTAAATAACACATGGTTTTACAGAAAAGATACAAGTAAAAACATAACTGTAATTGTAAAACATTTTAAACAGTCTTATACAACATGCAATCCATGTAACCTTTCTTTAAAATATAAAAGTTATTGTCTAATAAGTTAATAACTATTTGCACCACATTTAGTAATATTTTATTTAACACAAGTCTTATACATTGCTGTGGACTAAGCTTGGCTCAGACTTCTTTTTTTTTTTTTTTTTAACTGCTTTAAATCAGTAACACCAATAGGTGTTCTGTTATTAACTGCTTGTTTTAGGTTCCACCACAGCCTTTCTACAGGGTTTAAGTCAGGAGATTTCAAAATGTTATTTTGTTTTAAAAAATCCAGCAATTCAAATGTGGACTTCTGTTGTATTGTAGATTATTGCACTGCTTCATAACCCAATTAAGTTTAGCTTTATGTTGAAAGACACATAACCACATCATGAAAATAGCACTGATATGTTTAACTAATGGTATAATGTTCTCAATAGGAAACTTTTGAAATGTTTAAGGGACACTTTGCTGTTGTCAAAAGATCAATGCTGTTTCTCAATGTTTCCTTCTAGGCTTTGAAACCTTTTTGGATTGATTTGGAATAGCTCTGATATGTTTAACTAATAGAATAATGTTTTAATATAAAACTCTTTATTTGCATTATCCTAATATGTTTATGGATATTTGTCAAAAGAGCAGCGGCTGTTTTTTTTTTTTTTTTGGTTTCCTTATAAGCTTTGCAACCCTTTTGGATTGATCTATTTTAACAACTTAAGTTTTTATGAAATTTCCTTAGATCATAGCATCGTTTTACCTACCTCGATATGATTTTACCTTGATAGTAACTTTTAAAATTAATACTATTTATATTCTGAAATGAAGTGTGTTTAATTAGCTAAATCAGCTTACTATTTCAATATGATTAACTGGTTAAATAAGTAACAACATAAATCAAATTAAATAGGTAAATAAAATTGTTTATCAGAAGTTCTTGTGTTTACTTAAGTTCCCCGTGTGTAGTGTCAAAGTTTTTGTTTAATGATCTGGTCACAATGACAAATATTAAAAACATTTTTAAAAAAAAGTCAATTAGAAAATTAGAAAATAATTTTTATTTATAAAATAATATAATACCAATGTCTACTTCAAGGCATTTAACAATAAAAAAAACAATTTATACAAGTTGTTAGTAAAAGAACATGAGTAATTACCATGTTAAACCACTTGACGGAGCAGTTAAGTTACAGCTCACAAAACCAGGCTGTTGATTCGCCGGCTGATTGATTATGTACTGTGTGACCCCCTCATTGACCAGTGATCTCAATAAAGCAGTAGGAATAAATGGATTCAACTGATGTTTATTTGATGTTTATCTCCAGTGTGCTTTAAATTTAGTGCATATAGTGCAAGTTTGGAAAAGCCTCTGTCCAATTTTAGAATGACAACATGCCAGTGCAAGAATCACTTTTTAAGAAATTCTACAAATAGTTTATTCTGGAAAAACCTTTCAGAGCTGCACAGAGCGGCACACTGATATCAACTCATGTCAACACTTTTGAAATGACAAATCCGAATGATGAATACAGGGCTGGAATTATCATCCAACAGCAGTGCACATCACCAACGCTTTTTTACTTGAATAAACCCTTTTCAGAAGAGTCTGTTGAGTCTGTTATATGAGCAAATAAGGTATCAACTCCATGTTAAAGCCCATGAGCTTGGAATGAGAAGTCCAACAACAACATATGGATTTTTTTTTTTTGTATGTTGTGTCTTTTAACCACTTTACAGAGCTACATTAGTTGGAATAAATGCACTGATGACAAGCGTATAATCTTTAGGCAGAATTTGACATTGACAAAGAATAGCAACACAAAAACAAATTTCCATTACATTTTGGTTGTGGATTCAGAGGGTTTTCAGACCCCTTGCCTAGTGTGCGGGTGGCACAGTGGCTCGGTGGGTAGCACTGTCGCCTCACAGCAAGAAGGTCCTGGGTTCAATCCCAGCGGGGCGGTCTGGGTCCTTTCTGTGCAGAGTTTGCATGTTCTCCCCATGTCTATGTGGGTTTCCTCTGGGAGCTCCGGTTTCCTCCCACAGTCCAAAAACATGCAGTCAGGTTATTTGGAGACACCGAAAGGTGAATGGGTGTGTGATGAACTGGCGCCCCGTCCAGGGTGTTACTGTGTGCCTTGCGCCCATTGAAAAGCTAGGATAGGCTCCAGCACCCAACCCCACCCCACCCCTGCGACCCTAATTGGATAAGTGGATAAGTGAGTGAGTAAGTGCCTAGTGTGCACTTTATTTTGATTGTATATAACTACCATTTTTACTATTTATCTACACTTAGTCACCCTTAATGGCCCTTAATGACTTTTCCCTAAGTTTTTCAAAAATTAATCAATCAAACACTAAAATCTCTTATTTAAAAAAGTACTAAGATTGTTTGTTGTGGCACTTCAAACTGTCAGAGGTGCATTCTGTTTGCTTCAATTATTTTTGATCTGGTCTAGGCATACACCCGAGTCCCTCACCAGAGGTTCCATTATTTACACTGCACTGTCAGGACAATGCAGCCATGAAATCCAAAGTGGGGAGGCATAGATCAAGGCAAGGATATAAAACAAAATTTAAGACTTTAAAAGTTCCCAGGACCACAGAAGCCTTAATAATTTTGAAGCATAAGAAACTTGGCACAACCTTAAACCTTTTCAACCAATTTGGGCATTCAGGTCAGAAAAGCCCTGATCAGGTAGGTAGGAACAAACCAATCTTCACTGGCAAATCAGGCCATTAGGGCAGAGTGGAAAAACGGAAGCCAGTGTTGAGTAATGCATTAGATAGCACGCTTAAAGCATAGCATTGCTATATGGCATGTGAAGAACCCAGAAAGCCCCATATCTGGTGAAAAATCACCCGGCTAGTACCATCCCTATGTTGAAACACAGTGGTGACAGTACTGTGCTATGGGGAAGTGTTTTACAAACAGGGAGCAGGAGCCAGACATAAACTCCAGAGACCTGAAGATAGCAGTTGCTGACCAGATGCTCAATCTGACAGAGCTTAAGAGAAGCTGCCATGAAGAATGTAGTAAAGTGCCTAAATCCAGGTGTGCAAAGCTTGTAGACACATGTTTAAGAAGCTGTAATTACAGCCACAGGGTCAAAAAACTTAGTAAATAAGAGACTGTTTTTATTAATTTGCCAGACACTTTAAAACATGTTTAAACATAAACATCATTATGAGTAATTAAGTGTATTTAGCATGGTTAGTATATTATATGAATTTAAAATCAAATCCACAGTGCAATAAAGTGTGCAAAATGTCAAGCATTCTTAATTCTGTCTGAAGCCTTTATAATAAAAAAGTCATTGAGTACATTCAGTCAGTTGGGAATAAGACACTGCTGTAATTTATGTTCCACCTGCTCTGTACTCTGGCATTGCTTACAAACCCAAGGCCTAGCAGCCAGCACACAGTGCACAGTACAATCATGCCATGTGTTTATATTTACAGTCTAGTTTCCAGCCATGTGAATATTTGGGGTGTGAATAAGTGGCGTTAGAATTTTGAAGTCATGTCTGCACTTACCGCTTTGAAGTTTACACTCAGACAAAGCCAGGCTTAAATTGGAAAAACACAATGTGGTCATTGTAATATCATCTAAATCAGAATATACACAGATCAGCCATAACATTAAAACCACCTCCTTGTTTCTACACTCACTGTCTATATTATCAGCTCCACTTACCATATAGAAGCACTTTGAAGTTCTACAATTACTGACTGTAGTCCATCTATTTCTCTACATACCTTTTAGCCTGTTTTCACCCTGTACTTCAAGGGTCAGGACCACCACAGGACCACCACAGAGCATGTATTATTTAGGTGGTGGTGTGTTAGTGTGTGTTGTGCTGGTATGAGTGGATCAGACACAGCAGCACTGATGGAGTTTTAAATAACGTGTCCACTCACTGTCCACTCTATTAGCTCATTAGCTATTAGCTCATCTATTGCTGCTGTTTGAGTTGGTCATCTTCTAGCCATTTATCAGTGGTCACAAGACGCTGCCCACAGGGCACTGTTGGCTGGATATATTTTTGTTTGGTGGACTATTTTCAGTCCGGCAGTGACAGTGAGGTGTTTAAAAACTCCAGCAGCGCTGCTGTGTCTGATCCACTCATACCAGCACAACACACACTAACACACCACCACCATGTCAGTGTCACTGCAGTGCTGAGAATGATCCACCACCCAAATAATACCTACTCTGTAGTGGTCCTGGGAGAGTTCTGACCATTGAAGAACAGCATGAAAGGCATGCAGAGAAACAGATAGACTACAGTCAGTAATTGTCGAACTACAAAGTGCTCCTATAGGGTAAGTGAAGCTGATAAAATGGACAGTGAGTGTAGAAACAAGAAGGTGGTTTTAATGTTATGGCTGATCGGTGATAATCATAATGTGTTACAAAACTGCATGAAATGTATGGCTGGCTAATAAATTGCTGTGGGTTCACTGGCACCTAGAAACAAAGAGCACAAGTTAGGAACACACAATGGACATGGCGCCAATCTATCACTGGGCACCACACTTACCCATTCATTCATTTACACTAAGGGCAATTTAAAGTAGTCAGTCCAGGTTTTAGGAAGTAGAAGAAAACTAAAAACTGTATATGTTTGTGAACCCTTTAAAAAACATGCATATCTATATCTGCATAAAATGCCACATGAACATAAATTGATCTTTATATCTTCTGATATTTTTAAGTAATAATTTCAAATCTTTATTAATAAACAATAATATTCATAAAGTGGTATCTTGGCTTATATGAAGCACGCAAAGTCTGAGTCCAGTCAGTACCTGCATTAATCACTGGTGAGTAAGAGCATCGCTATTGAGGAAGATGACTCACAAACACTGACATGGTTTAATGTGCCAAACCTGTTTTCCATCGAAAAATTCCCTTTTAGGCATTTTCTAAACAGACACACACAATAAGAAAGCAGTGTGTATAATAATGTGATTAGTACAGGAAGCAAAACAAAGTGTGACATTATGTTAGACCACAGTAAGCATGGATGGATGGAATGGGTTTTTAATGTCTGTGCCCTATATTTTGTGAGCCTGTTCTTTTAATAGTAAACAGTAGTTATGATCAATATTTTTATTCATATATTGCTGTTTAGGTACATTAGGCATAATTAAGATGTTCATTTAAAGCAGACTTCTGTAGAAAATGTTCAGCTTAACATTTACATTTTCAGCATTTAGCAGATGCTTTTATCCAAAGCGACTTACAGTACTTTGACAGTGTATTGTCTAAGCAATTAAAGGTTAAGGACCTTGCTCAAAGGCCCAACAGTGGCAACCTGGCAGTGGTGGGGCTTGAACCAGCAACCTTTCGATTACTAGTCCAGTTCTTTAACCGCTAGGCTCCAACTGCCCTTCAGAAGATCTATTACATTTACATTTGTAACATTTAGCAGACGCTTTTCATCCAAACAACTTGCAATTATGACTGAATACAATTTGAGGTATTGGTCAGGGGCCCAACAGTGGCAACCTGGCAGTGGTGGGGCTTGAACCAGTGACCTTTCGATTACTAGTCCAGTACCTTAACCGCTGAGCTACACTGAACTAAGTGGCACATTGACCAATAGTGTTTTGGTCATATTGGTTATAGTTGTGACCAAAGGTTAAGTTAAAGGTATAATTGTTGTTTGTTTTTAAGTAAAAATATAGGTACAACTTAACTATCAGGTATCTCACAAATATCACAATAGCTTACAAACCTAATTAAAAAAAAAAAAAAACACTGTGACCCTGTCCAACAAAAGTGGTGGTACAAATGATAGCTCTGTTCTAACAGGGGCTCTAACTGAGCAACTGACCAAAGAATAAAACATGCATTTTAAAAAATACAATTTATGGCATAATGGCTCCCAATTAGTGAAAATAAAGCTCTCACTTTGCTGGATATAGGTTTGAATGGATTAAGTTGTTATTATTTGTAGACATTGTACGATATCAGCAGAGATTGTACCAGAACTTATTTAAGTGTAAATGTGCATTAAGGCTAAAATAAAGCTGACCGACCAGCAGGGCAACTTTAAGTGCTAAATATTTTCCCACAGATACCTGACTTCTATTTCCCACGGTGTGTGTGAAACCATTAAATAACTGTGCTGTGAAACCTCCCTGTCTAAAAATTACAGTGTCAGTACTGTGAACAAGAGAGATAACTACCTAAATGTTACACCGTGTACTACAATGTGCAGATAATTATCATGTGTTACAAAATGCACATCATTGTACAAATAATGTGGGGGCTCTGTGGTGCAGTGGTAAATTACTCAAGCCCACTACTAATGGAATCCAGGGTTCAAAACCACAGTGGTGCTATCGACTGGCCATCTACATACAGAACTGGCTATAAATATACACCAATCAGCCATAACATTAAAACCACCTCCTTGTTTCTACACTCACTGTCCATTTTATCAGCTCCACTTACCATATAGAAGCACTTTGTAGTTCTACAATTACTGACTGTATTCCATCTGTTTCTCTACATACCTTTTTAAACTGCTTTCACCCTGTTCTTCAATGGTCAGGACTCTCACAGGACCACTACAGAGCAGGTATTATTTGGGTGGTGGATCATTCTCAGCACTGCAGTGACACTGCAGTGGATTTGACACAGCAGCGCTGATGGAGTTTTTAAACACCTCACTGTCTTTGCTGGACTGAGAATAGTCCACCAACCTAAAATATCCAGTCAACAGCGCCCTGTGGGCCAACAAGGTGGACCAACTAGGTAGGAGTATCTAATAGAGTGGACAGTGAGTGGACACGGTATTTAAAAACTCCAGCAGCGCTGCTGTGTCTGATCCACTCATACCAGCACAACACACACTAACACACCACCACCATGTCATTGTCACTGCAGTGCTGAGAATCATCCACCACCTAAATAATACCTGCTCTGTGGTGGTCCTGTGGGGATCCTGACCATTGAAGAACAGGGTGAAAGCAGGCTAAAAAGGTAGGTAGAGAAACAGATGGACTACAGTCAGTAATTGTAGAATTACAAAGTGCTCCTATAGGGTAAGTGGAGCTGATAATGTTGGTTGGCTGTTATGTTATGGCTGATCAGTATATGTATATAAACAGTTACACTGTTTTGATGAATGTGCATGAAGTTTGAGCCCACAGACAGATTTGCATGAGAAGATGTGATGTGCTGTGATAAATATAGCCACATGAGCTTGGAAGCACTTAGGAAAACTGTTGTCTTCTAACAGTCTGCCTCTACAGCAAGAAATGTAACCTAAAGCTCTGATATGCAAAGAAAAAACCATAAATCAATTTATGCAGAAAAGCAGATGTGTAAAAAATAGCCATGCAATTTTCTCTGTTCCTACACTTAATACCTCAGCTGAAAAAATTAACACACCATGCACATCTTTTCTATTTAAACATGCATGTGGTCCAATCAAAAAAGTGATTAGGCTGTATCTTTTGAATGTAATTCATTCTAAACGTGCACAAGGAGGTCCAAGCATGCAGCCAGTGAATAAGAGAAAGGGAGAAAAGACAGAGCTGGAAGCCCTAATTTCAGCAGTTTCATAAAATGTCCATATTAGTTATGAATTAACAAATAAATACATGAATTAATAATAAATTCGAACATGTTTACCATAATGACTATATATCAAATTACTTTTTAGCACAGGGAGCTGAAAAAAGCAGTGATTAAGGTACTGGACTAGAAATCATAAGGTTGCTGTTTCCAAGTTGGTACTGTTGGGCCCCTAGGGCTCTTAACCCTCAATTGCTCAAATTGTATTCAGTTCATAAATGTAAGTCACTTTGGATGAAAGATTTTGCTAAATGCCACCAATGCAAATGGAATGGAGTTTGCTCTGTTCACTTTATTTATCAGATATTGCAATTTTAGTGGTTTGAATTTTAGCCTCACCAAACAGACCACCATCAGAGCCAAAAAAAAAAGGCCCCTAAACAAAGTTCATTGTATAAAAGCTGAATTTGCATATTCCATTTAGAGATTGTAAATTGGTCCAATTCATCTGAATGTTTTAACAAGTGCTTTCTCTCCAATGTTAAAATAAAACTTTGGGTGGCACGGTGGCTCAGTGGGTAGCACTGTCGCCTCACAGCAAGGAGGTCCTGGGTTTGATCCCCAGGTAGGGCGGACTGGGTCCTTTCTGTGTGGAGTTTGCATGTTCTCCCCGTCTCTGGGTGGGTTTCCTCCGGGAGCTCCGGTTTCCTCCCACAATTAAATAAACTGGAGACACTAAATTATCCATGACTGTGTTCGATATAACCTTGTGAGCTGATGAATCTTGTGTATTGAGTAACTACCATTTCTGTCATGAATGTAACCAAAGTGAGTAAAACATGACGTTAAAATCCTAATAAATAAATAAAATAAAACTTTAAAATAAACAGATTTGATTTTACTACATAGACACATTAAAACCCACTTAAATACATTTACTTAAATGGTACTGCACATGTGTACATTACTGATTGTTTACTTGTTTGTGCTCCAATTTATGATAATATATCAGCAAACGTGGGCTGCAGGCCTTTTGAGATTCCTGCATACATTTAGGGAAAAAAGTCCTGTTGTACAACTCAGTAAATCTCGTTTAATTTAGTATTTTAATTTCTGTTTCTGTGCTCAGTAGTTAAATGCATAATAACAATAATAATAATGATGATAACAATAATAATAACAATAATGATAATAATAATGATAATAATAATAATTATGATGATGATAAAAATAATAATAATAAGGGCAGCACGGTGGCTTAGTGGGTAGCACTGTCGCCTCACAGCAAGAAGGTCCTGGGTTTGATCCCCAGGTGGGGCGGTCCGGGTCCTTTCTGTGCGGAGTTTGCATGTTCTCCCTGTGTCCGCGTGGGTTTCCTTCGGGTGTTCCGGTTTCTTCCCACAGTCCAAAAAAATGCCACCAGGGTAATTGGAAACACTGAATTGTCCTATAGATATCTAGCCGCTAGATGCACAAACCAGTGCATTGTAGTGCCGGTCCCAAGCCGGGATAAAATAGGGAGGGTTGTGTCAGGAAGGGCATCCGGCGTAAAAATTGTGCCAAATCAATGCGGATCATGATCCGCCGAGAGCCGACCCCGCAACCGAACGGGACAAAGGCCAATGAAGAAGAATAAGATAAAAATAATAATAATAAAAATAATAATAATAATAATAACAACAATGACAATAATAATGATGATGATGATGGTGATTATGCTGATGATAACAATAATAATAACAATAATGATAATAATGATGATAATAATTACGATGATGATGATAATAATAATAATAATAACAATAATGATAATATTGATAATAATAATTACGATGATGATAATAATAATAACAATAATGATAATATTGATAATAATAATTATGATGATGATAATAATAATAATAACAATAATGATAATATTAATAATAATTACGATGATGATAATAATAATAATAACAATAATGATAATATTGATAATAATAATTACGATGATGATGATGATGATAATAATAATAACAGTAATGATAATATTGATAATAATAATTATGATGATGATGATGATAATAATAACAATAATGATAATATTGATAATAATAATTACGATGATGATGATGATGATAATAATAATAATAACAATAATGATAATATTGATAATAATAATTACGATGATGATGATCATAATAATAATAACAATAATGATAATATTGATAATAATAATTACGATGATGATGATGATAATAATAATAATAATAATAATAATAATAATAATAATAAACACTTCCTAACAATAACAATCCTAGTAGTCCATTTACTATCACTTTAACTTACTCATATTTTATGTGTACTCATGTACTCATATAAACGTTATATTTAGTGTTTCATTACATAACGTACTACGTACAGCTACTTCATGTCCAGAATCCCGCCATATTTACTATGTAGTGCACTAAATAAAGATATTTTTATTCAAACATTTACGTTTTAAAGCATAATGGTGAATTTATTTATTGCTTTTGAGAAGTGCACGACGATAGATAAATGTCCAAACGACAAAGATAAAACGCTGTGCAAAAGTTATGGACTTGCACTATGTAGGGAGTAGGATAATAGGTCTATTTGGAACACGACACAAATACCGAAGCGTCGAATTAAAAAGCCATATTCTATTGGATAATACTAGTGTCAATCAAACGTACAAGAGTATTTTTATCGACGCGTACGAAACTCCGAGCATCGCTATTGGTCAGAGGTATTGACGCGCTTCCCACGCACACACACGTATTGGCGTAACGCGAAGTCAATCTCGCGGCGCAACCAATGAGAAGCTACAATCGCGTCGTCGTCCCGAGCTGTGACGATGACGCACAGGTCACGTGTTGTTTGTGCCGCGGTCCATAGAGATGTGTGTACAGAGGGAGTGAGAGGCAGATTGGCAGCCGCGTTAAGGATCTACCGATTATAGAAACGGGTGATGTGGTCATGTTGCAGAGGCTCCGCGTGGACTCGGGTTCAAGCCGCCTGCTAGTTCTGATGAAGCCGCACAGAAGAGGGCATCATCGCGAGGACTAGGAGCACACGACACCTCCCCCCCTTTTCCCCAAACAAGAATGGGGTATCATCCAGGAACGCGAAAGAAAAGATAGAACAGTAAGCAGTAAACGTTTTTCATTTCTAATGGCACATCTTGCGAATTACACGGAGGCCAACGGCGCCATGCTGATGCATGAAGCGCAGCCGAGGGCCAGCGGCGGCGGCGGCGGCGGCTCCTCCGGCGGGGATCCCCCTTGTTCCCCGCGTACCGGCGGTGGCGCTCATTTTCACCAACACAGGCAGGATACGCAGCCCAATCGAGATCACCACCACCACCACCACCACCACCAACAACAACAACAACCAGAGAGCCATGGACAGTCTCCCGCTCGGAAAAGCTCATCATCTAATGTTAAACTGGCACACGAGGATCCTGCTGCTGCTACCAGTCACACACAGGCTACCTCATCTGCTGTAAACCATGCATCTGGTCCGCCTGGTAATGCTACAGGAGTGGTGGACGACATCAGAAAGTGTGGCTACCTGAGGAAGCAAAAACATGGCCACAAGCGCTTTTTCGTCCTGCGATCTGCCAGTCGTCTAGGACCAAGCCGACTGGAGTACTACGACAGCGAGAAGAAGTTTCGTAGTAGCCTCCGGTCCTCTGGGGCTGGGGCTGGAGCTGCCTCTGCCACAACCACAGCCTCCCCCCCCAAACGGGTCATCTATCTCTACCAGTGCTTCACTGTCAACAAAAGGGCAGATTCAAAGAACAAACACCTCATAGCTTTGTACACAAAGGACGAATATTTTGCAATTGTGGCCGAAAATGAGCAAGAGCAGGAGGACTGGTACTTGGCACTCGGTGACCTCATGAGCGAAGGCAAAAAGAGCCACACAGACTCTGATGAACTTGAGGAGGGATACGGTACGGTCATGCCGGGCACCGTCTTTAAGGAGGTCTGGCAGGTTAACGTGAAACCCAAAGGTCTTGGACAAACCAAGAATCTCACCGGCGTGTACAGGCTGTGCCTCTCTAGTACGTCCATTCATCTGGTCAAACTAAACTCGGAGACCCCGTGCGTCAACCTGCAGCTCCTGAACATCAGGCGCTGTGGCCACTCGGAAAGTTTCTTCTTCATAGAAGTTGGACGCTCTTCATCCATCGGGCCTGGTGAATTATGGATGCAAGTGGACGATTCGGTGGTGGCGCAAAGCATGCACGAGACCTTCTTGGAGACCATGAAGGCTCTCAAGGCCTTTGCCGAGTTCAGGCCGAGGAGTCAGTCGTCAGGCTCCAATCCCATGGCTTTCGTGACCACCCGGCGCCACCTGGGCAACCTCCCGCCCAGCCAGACAGGACTGCAGAGGCGGTCTCGAGCCGAGTCTGTCGTTGGCACCCCACCTAGCAGTAAAAGCAGTGGATCTAGTGGTTATAGGTTTCGCACCTCTAGTGAAGGCGAGGGCACCATGAATCGTCCCTTCCGGTCAGTTACAGGCAGCCTGATCCACCTCAATACAGCTCGGGCTAACCTTGGCAGACATGAGAGCAGTGCTGGAAGTGGAAGCCGATATGTCAGAGCTGTGCCAGGTGCCAACTACCATGCGCGGTCCGCATCACTTCCCGTTTCTCACTTCTCTTCCACCACCAGCCCCGTCAGTATGTCCAGCAGTAGCGGACATGGTTCAGTTACTGACACTAATACCCGACCTTCAAGTGCTTCCATCTGTGGGTCCCCCAGCGATGGAGGCTTTAACTCTTCTGATGAGTACGGCTCCAGCCCTGTAGACTTCCGCTATTTCAGAGTGCGCAGTAACACACCTGACTCGCTGGGTAATACACCACCCATCCGGGAGGAGCACTCTCTCAGTGATTATATGGCGATGGGCTGGAGTCGAGACATGTTTAGTGGGAGTGCTGGGGAGGCTTCTCGTGATGAAAGCACTGATGAAGAATCACGGTCATTTAGGAGGAGGACACCCTCCTTCTCAAGACAGGTAGGAGTTGGCAGTGCAGGTGGTGTGACTATGTACCAGAAGATGACTCAGACCAACTTCTCGCTGGACGAGGCTGCGGCTGAGGGAAGTTCTCTGGGTAGCAATGGCCAGCCTACCTCCATCTCCTCCTCACTTCGCTCAGACTACAGCTCCAGCTCTGAACACAGCCAGGATCACCCCCCTGTACTGCGGGCTCCTGACTCATTTAAAGATGATGGATACATGCCCATGATGGTTGGTGTTGTGCCACGCGATTCGGATTATATGCCTATGCAACCCAGTCCCCTTCTCTGTGCCTCCCATCAGATTCAGAACGTGGCATCACCCGCTGCTCAGCATACGGACTCACAAGGCTACATGATGATGCTCCCGGGTGGAAGTGGGGTTGCAGACCCCTCCACTCCAGCAAGCCCTCACATTAGCAGTAGAGTTCACGGAAATAGAAATGCTGAGCACTCTGAAAATGGAGAATACATGGATATGTCCCAAAGCAGGGCCGTGCCAGGGAGAAGGAAATTCTCCAATGACAATTACTACACACTGACCACTCCTGAGATGCCCAAAGCCCACAGCTCGTATTTCTCTCTGCCACGCTCCTACAAAACCCCAGCAAGAGATCAGAGAGAGCATGACGAGTATGTTCCAATGAGTTCTCCAGCCAAACCCATCTACATCTCTCCCAATGTCACGCCTGAGCACAGTGGCAATAGCCTTAAAAATTCACCCCAGCTTAATGGATGCAGTGATGCCCACGTTATGGATAACCGGACATCACGTCCAACCAGACAATCCCTTAGCCGACGCAGTTTTCATGGCTCAAACTGGACAAGTGAATCAGTGGAACGTCCCCTCAGTCCTGGAGAGTACATCAACATTGAGTTTGAAGATCACGCCACATGCCCTCTTCGTACAGAGAATACTCTTACTAGCCAAAGCACCAGTCGTGAGCACCGGCACTCTCCCCTCCCCCAGGATTACATGAGCGTTGAGGTGGATGGCCTTCCACCCAAATGTAAATCTTCACGTCCATCTTTCGTGGCCCCCTGGAATCCTCCTGCCTACATCCGTCCCTTAAACTCTCTATCCTCTCAGGGCGGTGTGGTACCCAGGCCAGACGACTACACAGAGATGAGCTTTAGTCAACGAGAGGAGCGCAGGAGCCCCACAGCCATGCTGCAGCACCTTTGCGTTCAGGAACAGAGGCATCCAAACTCTAGCTCACCCGCTGAGCCAAAGGTAATTCGTGCGGACCCCCAGGGCAGACGGAGACACAGCTCTGAGACTTTCGTCACATCGTCGGGCGTGACAGAAGCAAGTGGCATGGACACCAGCGCCGTAGTGCCTAACGCTGTTCCGAAAATAGGGGACGGCAAGTGGCAGAGCTCATCGTCTTGTCAGAGTGCAGGTAGCACAGAGGAAGCACCGGGCTTCTCCTCAGACCGTGCTGAAGCAAGTGCCTCATCAGTGAGGACCAGCAGAACTGTAGAACACCAGAACGGCCTCAACTATATCTCACTGGACCTGAGAGAGGATCAAGAGAGCAACAATGGAACGTCACTTTCAGAAAACGGGGCTTATGCCAGCATAGACTTCACAAAATCTGAGCAGTTCACTTCAGCTTCTAAAGGTAAGAATCACCTGTTGAGTGCACGATTGCAATGATATTGATTTAAATGGGGATTTGTGTTTTTATCCATCTGTTGAACATTTTAAAGTGCATTTTCAATTATCATTACCCCAAAATGACCTCACATCATCTGTTTCTAACAATCTTCATATCGTCAATAGTGACTTTGCTTGACAGGCTTGTGAGCACATCTGTATGTTTTTGTGGTGGTTAGGCCTGCTCTGTGTGATCCCCTGGTGTTGAGAAAATAGTGTTTTTGTAGTAAGAGATGTAGTAAGTGTTGAAATTGACCTTAAAGGCATATTAAGTAACATATTGAGTGGAAAGGGTCAGACACTTGGCACTGTTCCACACAGCTTGTATTTGTATGCTCACTCAGTAATGTATGTTGACAGTCCCCAAGATGTATTGAATAATTTTTTTGCTTAATATTTCGTCAGTATACTCTGGAAAAAAACTAATATTTATAAGTACATTTTGATCATATAAATTTTATGTGACATATTTGTTAAATATCAAAACAAAACAATATATGAAACATCCTAGATCTCACATACGCACATCGTATTGGTCCTATCCCTATAACCAGGGATTATTCCAGATGTGTGGGGGCGGCACGGTGACTAAGTAGGTAGCACTCGATCCCCAGGTGGGGCGGTCCGGGGCCTTTCTGTGCGGAGTTTGCATGTTCTTCCCGTGTCTGCGTGGGTTTACTCCGAGTGCTCCGGTTTCCTCCCACAGTCCAAAGACATGCAAGTGAGGTGAATTGTCCATGACTGTGTTTGATATAACCTTGTGAAATGATGAACCTTGTGTGACGAGTAACTACCGTTTCTGTCGTGGATATAACTGAAGGGTGTAAAACATGACGTTAAAAATCCAGATAAACAAACAAACCAAAATTCCAGATGTGTGGCAGATAGAGATGGGACGATCGATCGGCTATGAATCGGTATCGGCCGATTTTTAATCAAAATATGCTATCGGCGATCGGCCGATATTTCCTAAGAGTAGCCGATCCGATCGTGTGATATATAAAGACCATGTTAAGTTAACAGCTCAGTGGATTGATCCAGACTTTGAGCTACGAAGCGCCAACCATCACATCACCATTCATCAACCATCGTACAGAAACCACAGTGAAAGCTCTTCATGACCTAAAATAACATCATTAACGTTGTGCATCATACATACGATGTAATTTTGCTGATTGTAATATTTACTTTAAAAAGATAATTCAACCCGGTCACATCTGAGTCGATTCTATCAGCACGTTATATAAACTCCTGGTTCACTTTGGTAAATCGTAAGCGGTTCTTACTTGTGATGTAGATGAGAACAGAAAACGTTACAGAGCCAATCTGAGGCAAAAGTTTATTCATTAGCAAATTCGTTAGTTCAGGATCATCTGCTGAACTTTTAGCTCCTTAGACGGAATGAGTCTGACGGTCGGTTACAGATCTGTGGTAATAGCAGTTTAATTAAGCTTTTTAATGTAAGAGAGTCACACAGAATGTTCTGTAGTAGCTGGTGTTTATTTAAAACCACGACATTTAATTAATAACAGTAAACACGGAGAGATAACTGAGAAGAGAAACTTACGCTTCGCGAAAAATGAATCGACTCGTGAATCAATGAATCACTTATAGCGATACTGTGAACAAAGCGTATCTTCTAAAGGCACACACACACGCGCGCGCACGCTGCTCCGGTTTATCTTCAGTGTGAGGCTCTTTTTAAGTTTATTTATTTTTATTTTAACGTCATGTTTTACACACTTTGGTTACTTTCATGACAGAAACTGGTTATTTGTTACACAAGATTCATCAGTTCACAAGTTTAATGTCAAACACAGTCATGGTCAATTTTTGTATCTCCAATTCACCTCACTTGCATGTTTTTGGACTGTGGGAGGAAACCGGCGCTCCCGGAGGAAACCCACGCAGACACAGGGAGAACATGCAAACTTCACACAGAAAGGACCCAGACCGCCCCACCTGTGCTACCCACTGAGCCACCATGCCGCCCAAAACAGTTATTGAAATGCTAAAAACTGACTGCATATAAAGTAGAAAAGGTCAAATATTATTTCCAAATGTTATTTACCTTTGAATTTAGCGAGCACAACACTTTTAATGGTGTGCTGCAGTTTTCCAGTTATTAAAGGTTTGTAAAAGAAAAGTAAAAAGCCAAATTTTAAATATTTGGCTAATTTTTTTCTTTTTCTATTATTATTATTATTGTTACAAATAATGTGCGTTTTCCTATTTCTAACTTTTAGACCACTGGAGGTGTTATTTTTCTATACTAAAATACATTACTACTGTAGTTGTACTAAACCACTTTAGTTGTTATTAAAATAACAACTATAACAATAATGCATTTGTTCTTCTGCCAAACAGGGCGGCACGGTGGCTAAGTGGGTAGCACTGTCGCCTCACAGCAAGAAGGTCCTGGGTTCGATCCCCAGGTGGGGCGGTCCGGGTCCTTTCTGTGTGGAGTTTGCATGTTCTCCCCGTGTCTGCGTGGATTTACTCCGGGAGCTCCGGTTTCCTCCCACAGTCCAAAGACAAGCAAAGGAGGTGAATTGGAGATACAAAATTGTCCATTAACTGATGAACCTTGTGTAATGAGTAACTACCTGTCCTGTCATTAATGTAACCAAAGTGTAAAGCATGACGTTAAAATCCTAATGAACAAACAAATCTGCCAAACATTTTGACAAGAATTAGGTTAATTCTAGTTGCTGATTCCGACTTACTCTTATTAGGACTTAGTCTTGACCTCATTTTTACACATTCCTGACCCAGCTTTTTATGGTCTTAAGATTTAGTTAAAGTTAAGTATTTACATTCAGTCTTATATACAATTTAAAAAGGCAGCATTTAGAATGCACTCAGTATCATTTCTGGTATTATTTCTGGTATCAGTAAAAAAAAAAAAGCTTTTTTAAACAGTTCAATTGTCAGAAAATCTGACCTCATTCTTTAGTCATTCTTTGTTGTTGTTTTTGGCATTTTGGCAGCTATCAGATGTTTTAGTAATGACATCAGATGTCCTCTTTCTAGAATGATGTTTTTGAGCTTACAGACCTGGATTTAAATGATGCCATCGATCTGACAGACAGTATACACATAAATTAGTTGGTTTCTTTCATGTTCTGATGCCTTTTCCTCTTTTATGTAGTGTTTCTTTCACTTCACCAGGCTTTAGGAAAGTCGTCTGTCTGCTGTCCATGTCACGTAGACGTTTCAGTAGGGCTGTCGCGGTGAAAAAATTTCCCCTTGCGGTATTCAGCTTGGCTCAACACGTAATGCGGTAATATCGCCAATTTTTTGTTTTTTTTTGAAAATTACTTAATTTATCTGGATTTTAGAGCTATATAAACAAGCTTTATTGTTAGGCTACGATTCAGTATATTATTGCTTTATAATGACAAAGATGAGACAGGTTTAAGACAAATCAAATGCGTGTTTATTGTTAAATACAGAACAGAGCTAAGCGCGTCTTTTCTCTATTAAAAAAGGTTTAAATTTAGCTTCTAGGCTAGATATACACTGTGAAACGAAAAAAAAGTGTTTAGGCTAAATATTTTAAATGCACATCTAATCAAAATATGATAAAAAAAAAAATAGAATAAAGTTTGTAAGACCTTAAACCTACGCGTTATCATGCGCGCTAGAAAAACCAACATGTTCACCTGATGTGGTTTGAGAGAGGATCTGAGATAGTTAGTGATGTTCCCGACGGCACTAACACTCTCTCTGACTCAATTTGATCATTAATAAACTTGCCTATAATTAATGTTGCCATTGTTTCCATTTTAAAACACAAACTCTGACACTCAGCAGCAACGGATGCGAACAGGTTGCGGGAAAATGACGCTCTTAGCTCATTTTCATTATGAACTTATTTAACATTTATTACCCCCGAATGTAAGCGTAAAACAAGATGGACTTTGCAACAAAAAAAAAAAAAATAGAAAAAGAAAAAACGTGAACATCGTGGTGTTGCGGTTGCTTGGCATGCCCTGCGGTTGGCTGATCTATACCGCGGTATTTCAAAATTGCGGTTAGCGCGACAGCCCTACATTTCACTAATTCTTTTTCATGAGGACATTTAGCCTAGGGCTCTGGTAAACAAAACAATAAAATATGCCTAAAGTAAGTTTTTAGGGGGGGTCACAGATGGGTACAAGTTTGCTGACAGTGCTGCTAGATTCCCTTTTTTTATTTACCTGAATATATTATTCTTTTACTGTAATAAAATGCATTACTGATTATATTTATAACAGCATATTCTGTATATAAGCACAATTACTTTTAAGTGTTTTTCCCCCCCACCTCCTGACCTTGACCATTAATAATGGTTAATAAGGCTAGAACCTGGACATCATGGCCACAGTGCATTGTGTGACAGATGTGTTATTTTCCAAGTGGTGGTGTGTTTTTGATTGATGTAACACATTATTAAATAGTTGGCATTGAGTTTAGAGGTCGTTTATCTTCATGTAGATGGTTACAAGCAAAATCACAGAAAAAAACCCATTATACCATCATACAATTACAAACCACTGAGAATTTAACGGCCACTATTTAAAAAAATCTATAGTATTAACAGATTGAATTAGGTTAAAAATTCAGATTCCCAAATGTTCCTGATTTCTTGCTGGTTCTTCTCAGGTTGGTTGTTTGCCTGATGAGTGAGTGTGGAGTGAACAAAGGAGTGAGGGGAGAGTGAGTCAGTGCTCTCAGCAAGCCCTGGCTGACTCATTTGTTTATCATAGAGTAGAGTTCAGGCAGAGACAAGAGAGTGAGGAGCGAGGATGAGCGAGGTTGAGAATGGGAGAGCCAGCACCTGTGTGTGTGTGTGTGTTTGTGTGTTGGAAGGGTGTGTTAGATTGTGTGTTGGTGTTTTTTTTTAGGGCAAAAGTCATGAACCATCAAAAAGCACATAAACCTTGAACTTTTGCTCTATAGTTTGCTAATGGCAAATTCTGCTGCTCTCTATCTGTGTCAGTACACCCCCCCCCATCCTATCCCCACATACACAACACCACTTCACCCCCCACCAGGTGTGGAGTCTGTTGTGGAGCATGCATGTGCATGTTTTGCTGACTAGTCCTCTGCTTTCTTTGATGTTGGCTAATTGGCCCAGCATGTTGTGACACACACTCCATTCTACAGGAAACACCTCAGCCCGAAAAATGTTACAGTTTTGCTTCCTGTCATGCTGATCCTACACCTAGGCAGACTGACCCTGATCTAATCACCATCAAGTCCTGAGTTCAATCCTCGCCTCCAGGCACCGTCTCTGTGCTTGCTCCGGGTTCTTCTCCCACCTTCTAAAACATGCATGAAGATGTATTTGTGATCTAAAATGCTCCATGTGTGTGGCTTTGGGTGTCACTGGACCCATGTCGATTCTGACCATGCTCTTTGTTTTTCAGAGGCTGTTTTGGTCTTGCTATTACTACAGTAATGCTTTAATCAGGACATATTATGATGTAGGTTGGAACGTCTGTGATGCTGGTTGAGTAGATGCCGCACAACAACATTAGTCCTGGAAATCCGGGTTTAATCCTTGCCTCTGTTGACTGTCTGTGAGAAGGTCTCATGTTTTTACCATGTCCGCATGGGTTTCCTGTGGATACTCTGGTTTCCTTTCATCTCACTGAAAACATGAGCGTAAGGAAGACCAGCTTCTCTAGATTGGCCCTAGGTGTTATTGAAGGAGGGCGGCACTGTAGCATGGTCACCTCACAGCAAGAAAGTTCCTGGGTCCAGATTCATACATAGGTGGAGCGACCTGGGTTTTTTCTATGTGGAGTTTGCATGTTCTCCCAGTGTCTGTGTGGGTTTTCTCCCACAGTTCAAAGACATACAGTCAGGTTTATTGGAGCTACTAAAATTGCCCTAGGTGTGTGTGTGTGCACCCTGGGATAGACTGGCAACCTGTCCAAGGTGCTTCCAACCTTTCGCCCAGTTAATCATACCCATTACGACCCTGAATAGGATAAATCGGTGGTAAAACAGACAATAAATGAATGAATGAATGTTATTGAAGCAGGAAGGTGAAGGTGTATTCTGCTCTTATGCCCAGTGGAATGTTGACTAGAACATAAATGTAAACACAGCATGTGAGTTGTGCAGACATCAACCCATCTTCTGACTTAAGAACATGTTATTAAGTAAATGTTTGTGTTAACCAAAGGTTCTCAAGTTTGAATCTGCTTGACTGCAACAGTGTCCAAAACATGCAGGATGGACTGCACACATGCGTTAGTAAGCTATTAATGTCAGGTCTGTATTGTAGAAATGCTGACTCTGAGTAGCTGTGAATCACTGACTGAATCAGTTAGTACCATATTATTTTTTTTAAGTTGCCACAGCAGCCTAAGGCATGTTTACTGAAATAAACATGTTATTTTGAAATTAGTCATGCCAGCAGCAAAGTATATCCTAATGCACTTGTTGTAATATCATACTCAGAATGTACCATTCTTACAATAACAATTTTCATTAATGTGTGGGGCATTTGGGTGGCGCAGTCATAACTTACACCAGCCCACTACCGATGGATCAAGAGTTGGACTCACCAGAGGTTCTATCAGCCAGTCTGGCATCTTTATACAGACACGATTGGCTGTGTCTCTGATGGCCGAGGCCCCCGTCCGGGTTGTGTTACTGCATTGCGCCCCGTGATTCCAGTGTAACCAGACCCCGCGCGACCCTGATCACGTTAAATACGGCGGGATTATCTAAACTAGTTTAACAGGTAGTGGGTTAAAACCTGTGTTGGGTAAATGAATGCTAATTTTGGAAAAAATAAAGCAATTGTCTATAGCTGCAGTAATGGGAGAAATAACAGGGTCTAATGCCATTGTGCAAGCATCACACAACATACATCCTCAGCATTAAACACACTTAAAATATAAGGTGGTCGACTGCTCTAATTTGCCCTAATGCCAGGTTCACACTACACGACCTTCGGAGTTGCCGGGTCGCTGTACAGTTCACACTACACGACTGGATCTCTTGCACTCGGGAGTCTTTTAAATCGTTGTGGTTTTCACACTACACGACTGGATCTCTTTGGGTTAAATGAAACTGTGTCCAAAAATGCACGTCAACAATAATCGAGCGGTGTGCAGCGTAAAAGGAAAGAGAAAAATAAATGAAATTGAGTGGATTTGGCAACACGACCAGCAGGGATTATCTGTTCTGTAGTGAGCTGGAGGATAAAAAATTTTTTTTTTATACTATACTGTAAAACTTGAGTGTATGCATATACCGTATATTCTAATAGAAACTATATTATGCCCCTGTCTCGCATTTTTACAGCTCCTTTAATAGGTTTCCAAACCCAGTATCTTGCGTTATCATTGGCTGTAGTTCCGACACTGGATACGGCCGACTGATCCAGATATCTAGCATGCTAGCGCTCCTCGAGCCGCTCGAATCTAGCGGTTGAACAGTTCACACATAGTGATCGAGAGCCGAGTTTCGATCCCTGAGCGAACACCGAGTTGCTCCCGAGCTGCCACATCTAGCGGCGACCAGTCGGCGAGCGAAAATCAGGGCAAAAATCATGTAGTGTGAACTAGGCATGAGGTGTGGGTAATGGTACTGGACTAGTAATTGGAAGGTAGCTGATTCAGGCCTCTTAAACCTCAGTTGCTTGAATTGCATATGGTCACAATTGTAGGTTGTTTTGGATAAAAGTGTTTGATAAATGCTGTTAATGTGTAACAAAATGTTTGCAGCTTAATGGTTTTGCTTCTTTATTACCTTAAAGAACAATCATTAAAATGAAATGCAACCAGGGATGTAACGATACACTCTACCCACAATGCGATATGATTTTTTCCTGATTTTTCTAAACAAAATGAAATTGAAGACAAATTATAAGAAAGTTTCCTTTTATTATTTCTCTTAAAAAAATACTGTATTTGTGCTTATCTTTTATTTATCTAAATAATTAGTGCTCTTTTATTAGGTACAAACTATGCAAAACAATGCTGCACATTTCCCTTTTTGTGTAAAAAAACTGAAATGAAATTTTAAAACAAATACAACATTATATAAATAAATAAATAGATTTTATTTATTAATAAATATTTCACATGAATTACCGATTTGAATCGTGACACGTGCACCGATTTTTAACTGTCTTGTGGTGCAGTGTTACATCCCTAAATGCTGCTCCTTTTTAAATGACAAAGGCACAACAATTAAATATCTGTTGCAACAACCTGCTAATGTAATCCACATGCTGGAGTAAAAGTTTGAGTAAAATCATCACAGCTTGTAAATTTATATTTAGAATTCTGAGTTCCCACTTCTATATACAACATCGTTTCCCATTTGAGTGCAAGTTATCAGTCTGACTAATTGTATTTCTCAATTTACTTTATCGCTTGAACGCAGCATGAGTGCTTAAGTGGCTTGTGAGAGTGTTTTGCTGCTTTTCGCCCAGTCTTTCCATAGACTACTTATATCTACATAGGGGCCCTGTGGAGTCAGAAACTATTTCCCTCTGTGTTCCTTCCGTTTGGAGTTGACATAATTAAACACTGATCACACTGTCATTTGATTGATTTAGTTCTGCTCCTACTACATGGTGTTTTTGCCGTGTCAGCTGATGCTTCTGGGTTTTAGCCATGGCTGTGTAACAGCCCGTCTGGGTTTGGGATATGGCTGCTCTTTGTGGTGATGGAATGTAAATTAGTGAGGGCAAAGCTACACAGGAATGCACCTCCGTTACCACACCATGCTTTCTACCGCTGGCTCTCCACCTTTTAAATGGCCTGAGTTGAACTGGCTGGGGCACAGACTCCGGGTCAATGAATTTACACTGTTGAGGTTTAAAAAAAGGACAAAAACAAGCTATTTTTGTTTCTGTTAGTACAGCCAAGACTGTTTTATCGGGAGCTGGAACTTTAGCTGGTCTTTTTTTATTGGTTTGTTTGGGGTCGTGTAGTGTTCACAACCCTCAGAAAACTCGGAGCTGTGCCACAGGGGGGCAAAGCAAGGGCAAGTAAGAGTACTCAGCAACAGGATCAGGGAGGGTCAGACTTCTGATCTGTTAAAAGTTTACAGTTATGTTTGTGCTAGAGTATTAAAATTCTGTGTTTCCTAAGACTGAGTGTTCAGTGTAGTTCTTTGTAAATTATTATTAAGGGCGACACGGTGGCTCAGTGGGTAGCACTGTCGCCTCACAGCAAGAAGGTCCTGGGTTCGATCCCCAGGTGGGGCGGTCCGGGTCCTTTCTGTGTGGAGTTTGCATGTTCTTCCCGTGTCTGCGTGGGTTTCCTCCGGGAGCTCCGGTTTCCTCCCACAGTCCAAAAACATGCAAGTGAGGTGAATTGGAGATACAAAATTGTCCATAACTGTGTTTGACATTAAACTTGTGAACAGATGAATCTTGTGTAACGAGTAACTACCTGTCCTGTCATGAATGTAAACAATGTGTAAAACATGATCCTAATAAATAAATAATTATTATTATTTAAATTGGATATGCAGTAACCAGGGAACAAATAAAACTTTTCTAAAGTTCCACTTGCACAAGATTTCATCCTACGTCCACATTTTCTGTGATTTTTTAAAAATACTCTGGCATTCGACTTACGAAAGTTGGTTTTGTATTTAGTAGAGTACACATTACATATATAATTATATATTTGTTTATATATTTATTGTCAATCCCACTTTTTAAAATTCAGAGTTTATACTTTGACTGCAGGTGTGATGATTTTTAATTAAATCCATGAATACAAATGTAATAAAATGTAATAAACAGGGGGAACTGATTCTCAATAGTTATCGTTAGACATATTGTTAGTTTTGTTTGTAACTCCAACATGAAACAACATGTAAAGCTTGTGAGCGTTTCACCCCAGGATGGATTTGTGTCCTATCCCGGGTGTCCCTGCTTTGCGTCTGGTGTTTCTGGATGGTGCCGGACCCACCACGTCCTGACCAGAATGAAGTGGTTAGATAAATGTAATGAATGAATGTTTTGTCTGTGCTCCCCCTGCTTGTGTTTTGTCTCACCCACTCTGGCTGTGTGACAGTCTTCAACCCTTCAAATCGTTTCCGAGCTGTTGCGCCTGGACCTGTGGGAGTTCTGCAGGAATGCAGGGCTGTATAGGAATGTTTGACAGGGTGATATGCTGACATGCATCACAATACACTTCAGAAATATTGCAAATGTAATTCTGTTGTAGTTCTATTATTGGAAAAGCACTTAGTTAATGGGAATAGATCTATTAAAGGTAATTTCTAGTTGAGGTTTTCCCTGTTAAATCCTGCATTTTTTTTGTGCACCAAAATTCCAGTGTCACAACCTTTGCACTTTATTATTCAATAAATAAAAACTGGTGATTTGACTGTATACACCAACTGACAATAGAAATGAGCCTGTTAGTAGGGATTTGGCTCTATGATTTACACAGTGGTCTACATAAATTATTACCAGCCAAGGATACAGCAGGAAATATGGCAGACTGGCACTTACCAGAACAAGAACCAAGAAACTGAGGACCTCTGGATTTGAAAATTTGTCTTCCAAACAAAGATCAGGTCTGTCCAGACTAGGGTTATCTCTGTGGTTCTTTATGAATAGGAAAGCTGGACAAAAACTAAATTAAACTTTGAACTATAGTGATGGTAAAGACTTTTGAGAGTACCTTGGACGACAAAGAAATGAATCCATGACCAAAAAATACTTGATGTTCTAATACTGAAAGTACGGTATATTGTCTAAGCAGTTGTCTAAGACTTGAACCAGCGACCTCTTAGTTACTAGTCCAGTACCTTAACTGCTAGGCTACAACTGCCCATAATAATAGTAATGATAATAGTAATAATTAGGGCTGTCACACGTTTAAATTTTTTAATCGAGATTAATTTTGCTTAGTTATTTTTGCAGTCGATTAATCACGATTAATGTGGTTCTTTAATCGCGATTAATCGACTGCAAAAATTTTAACAATTATGCACATTTTTATTGCATAATTGAAAATTATGATACAATTATTAAATCTAAATTATCTTTAGAAAGCCAGCCAATGCCTATATAGAGTTGTTAACAGCTACCCATCTTTCGTTAATTAACGCAATTAACGACAGCCCTAGTAATAATATGATTAAATCTTTAAGGCTAGGCAGTTAACTGTTACAAATCATCGCTGTTGATGACAAACAAACTGAATATTACTGTTTATATCATTTCTATGTGAGGGAAACAAATCTGAAAATATGCAAAAATTACTTGTTTTTTTTTTTTACTTAATCTGACAAAGCAGATGGCACAGTGGCTCGGTGGGTAGCACTGTTGCCTCACAGCAAGAAGGTCCTGGATTAGATTCCCATGTGGATCGGTCTGGGTCCTTTCTGTGTGGAGTTTGCATGTTCTGCCCGTGTCTGTGTGGGTTTCCTCCCACAGTCCAAAGACATGCCGGTGAGGTGAACTGGAGATACAAAATTGTCCATGACTGTGTTTGATATCGTGTATAACGAGTAACTACCTGTCCTGTCATGAATGTAACCAAGGTGTGTAAAACATGACGTTAAAATCCAAGATAGCCAGAACAGAAAACAAGCTACCGAACCATATTTAGTGTGAAGTTATGTTACTTTGGGCAGGTGATGAGACAGAACTTTCCACAACAGAACTTATGGAAAGACTGTAAAGACAAGGAAGACCAAGAATAAGCTGAATTGACAAGATCATGACATAGATTGCATTATCAGGGCTACTGTAAGCACCACAAGACCGAGGGCATTGCAGGAAGGTGACCCATTTGTTCAGCCAAACATTGCAAAGTGTTGACGGTGTAATAACACCATGTGCTTAAGGTTTTTACCAGTCTGATATATATGAACTATTGTTTTATTATTATTTAGCCATCATCCGACATGCCTGTAACAGGCAGGTGTAGTCTTCCATACTAGAAGAATGGCTGAGTTTTCCAAGGCTGTTGGTGTAGCAGGTTATACATCTGTTAAGGCAATTTCTGATCGATGCTTCAAGAAAATTAACTACAAATGTAATGTTCATTTGAGGAACTGTAAGCAGATTACCTAGAACTTGACTTCCCTGCCAAAGTAAAAATACCTTATCCCAGCCATGATTTGCCTCTATGGAATGTGCACAGAACAACAGTTCATGATTCCATAGATCATGTTCCCGTAATAAAAGCCACCAACTTACACTTACTCCTAATCATACTATTGGTCACTGATTCACTCAGCATAGTGCTTACAAAACATAAAAACTCACGCTTCTGCACTCGTTGACTCTCGTACAGTTTTGTCAGCACTTTTGGGCAGGAGAAAAGCATGAAAGTCTCATGTGACACGTTTTTGTAACTGCATTTCCAGCAAGATGTCCATCCACCCACCCACACAGCTCATTTTTCTCTAAATGGCCAATAAATGTAGAGGAAACGAGAAGAGATGCTGGATCTTCTGGGTTCATTTCACCATTATTGGCAGCGTTAACTTGGAGTTAATGGATTTATTATTTCTTTTTAAATTTCTGTGCAAATAGGTCCATGTTAGGAGATCTTTTAGATCTATATACGATTATTATATCACTAACTTCAGCGATAAACACACTGCAAACTGTGAACCTCTGGCTCAATTTTGTCATTGAAACTGTGTTGACAGCTGCTGTATTTTATTGTTAATTCTACTTTTGAGGCTACCAGTTGTAGCCTAGTGGGTAAGGTACTGGACTAGTAATCAAAAGGTCGCTGGTGTAAGCCCCACCACTGCCAGGATGCCACTGTTGGGCCCTTGAGTAAGGACTTTTACCCCTTTATTGCTTAGACTATTTACTGCCACAGTACTGTAAGTCGCTTTGGATAAGTGTCTGCCAAATACTGAAAATGTAAATGTACCAAAAATCACACCTTTGCCGTAATTTCTCTTTAACCATTTTATTGGTTCACATTTTCTCTGGTGACTGTACTTCACGTAACACTTTGCTACAGCGGCATAGAATCGGGTGGGTTTCATGTAAATATAGGTTAAACTGGGATGTCTCTGATGCAAATAATATTCAAGTAGGAGACAACCTCACCACACACGTGAAGCGATGCATTAACTGCGTTGTACAACAGTGTCGTGAATTAGACTTACAGTATTTTAACTAACTTTATAAATAATGACTAACTGGTTTTCTGTATTACCCAATCAGCCTAGAGCTACACAATTTTACTGGTATCCTGAGTTACTGCATAAAACTTTGATCCTTCCCACCCCCTACACATACACCCGCACACACTTACCTATAGAGACCTTGACCCTGTGTTTGTGTGTACAGTAATCAGTAAATCTGCGACCATTCTCATTTCTCATTTTACTTCGAACATGATTCTCATATCTTACTCCCAGTTCTGTTATTTTAGGCATATTACATAAAAGGATATCTTGCACCTGTACTGAAGTGCAAACTTAAACTAGCAGCATAGACTAGTCTGTTTGTGGGTGTAATATACCGACTTTCATGGCTATATTTGTGCATCTGTGTTTTGCATGGGGCCCTAAATTAGCTTTGCTAAAAGGAACACCTCGATCCAGAACACAGCGTGCTTGCTGTGCATACATATGCACCTGCACACCCATGCACCCTCATTTCTACAAATATTAAAACATGCTAATTTATTTAGAATTTGCTTAAAATGACTTTTAATTTCTCATGTTAAAGCAGGCCTTTTTTTGCTTGTTTAACAAAGCTCCAGAAAGCAGTTGGTTCCATCCAGTTTCAGTATGTAATCAGAATACAGTGGAACCACGATTTAACAGACTAAAACGGACAAATGTAATTGTCCAAAGCGATTGTTTTCCAGGGTGTGCGAAAACCCAGCACTAAGGTCCACAAAAGTGCTAAACATGCACATGCTGTATGATAAACAGTAAAATAATCAACATAAATAGATATGTAATACCTGTAAATAAATATTAAAATTGGTGTACTGTACTACTGGGGAGAAATTTCATTTACCTTGTGTGGCGGTGGAAAAGTTTTTTTTGTTTTTTGGTCAAGATCATATAGTGAGGACTATTAGAGTATCTATTATTCTGAGTCTGAAACATTGCTGGTGGCTTCTGGAGCAGTGCTGGTGCATAACTAAGCACTAGAACAAAACTTAAGCATAAAGCACAGAGAAAAAGGTGAGAACAAAGTGAGCCTCCTGACAAAATAGAGCCTATCACTCATGTAAACAGAGACATTTAGCGGACAATTACTGAACTACTGGTATTGGTACGCTTCTCGTGGGAATTTTATACAATCGGATCGGACATTCGGTTTTCCAGATTTTGTCCGTTAAATCCAAAATCCGTTAAATGGAGGTCCGTTGAATCGAGGTAGGTTTAATATAGGGATGTCAATGAAGTACCATCTCTGTTTACAGCCGCATTCAGAGTTTTTAACCAAAGCAAGAAATCTTTATTAACGTTGTTATTGTTTAGATATTGAGTAAATAATCTGTTAGGTATTGAAACAGAGCAAAGCTGTGTCACATTAGTATGTGAATCTGTGTGATGTGGATATTTAGCATCATGCACCAGTTTAAAGGTGTATAAACTCTGCTTTGTCGATTCAGTTTGTCACTTAGCAGCTTTAAGATACTGACTGCATTTCTTAAATTTACATTATGATTGTTGTTTATGTTCATTTTACTGTTCTACATCACTACCATGCTCACCACGTTACACTGTTTATTAATCAATAAAGCATGGTTGAATTGTCGATATGAATCCTGGCGATACAATTCATATTTTAATGGGGCGCTGTGAGCTTGTCGCTCACCTGCTATCCGTCGACTAATGACTGTTGGTTATCGATTAAAAGAAAAATTGGTACAATTTGCATTTCTAGTTTCATAAAAGCATCAGCTACATGTACTAAACCTGTTGGATTTAGGCCTGTATAGGGGTTGTGGTTGTTCTTGGGAGTTTGTTGCTTTCTTTCCTTTCAGAGTTTTTAAACAAGCCAACTCAGCCCCTATAAACAACCAAAAAGAAAACCATAATTAAAAAAAATGACATACCACATTCTAATCAATCTAATTTAGCATCCCAACTGATTGAGCAATGTGTAGCTACATTTTTGGGTAACTGGTGGTCAGGTTGGGTAATATTACTTAAAATATCTATCAGCTGGCTGCAGTAGCAATTTCACCATTTTGGTGGGATTTGTGGAACATAGTAAAAAACGTCCCGACTGAGGTAAACAGAATAGAGCAGTCGTGCTGTTTGTTACAGGCATGAATTTGCAGATCAAAGTTCAACAAACATGAACTTTGATCACATTTTATTCAAACTGAAAGTTGGTGTTCCAGGCTCTTGTATTGCAGTTTTTATTAAAATAAATGTAATTTTGCACCAAAAAATGTTGCATTTAATAAACTGCTGTAATCAGATCTTTGCTGTGTTTAATAAATCTTGATTATGAGGTTATGAATTAGCTTAAAACAGATCCATACCTGGTACACATGAAGTGTGTGGGCTTATCTCAGTTTAGAAGAGCATGTGCAGGGTAAATGGACATGTGTAGTAAATAATGATCATTTCCAAGCTTTTAAAATAGGCTGTATGTTAACTTGTTTTTTTTCTGGATTTTTCAACCTTTATATCTTAATTTAGTAATTTCCAATTGTGAATCCGCTGCCACATACACAACCCCCTATCTGATCAGGGAGAGCCGGACCACCACAAGCTTCCTCCCACACGTGGCCAATCTGCGGCCGCTTTTCATCAGCTGTCAGTGTTGGGTTCCCATGAAGTGCCATATACCGTATGGATAGCCTGGCTAAGTGCCATGTTAACCCCCCCCCCCCCCCCAACCCCTTGCGTAGGTGTCTGAACCAGTCCTGGATATCGATTATCGCAGGAAGAGACCCTTTCCAACCCCCTTAAATACGGCCAATTGTGTTTGTGTGGATGCCCAATAAGGTCACAATTGCAAGTCTGCATCACTTGAGCGGCAAATGGCTATTTCTCAATAAAAATTAACATGAAACTGAATGTTACATCATATTATTATATGTGTTTTATACAACAAATATTACCACAAATATTTCCAATGCTGGGTCGCATAGTGGTGCAGCAATCTGTGTCTTGGGGACATGGGTTCAATCCCTACTCTGGTCATTGTTGTTCCTATGTTAGCTTGGTTTTTTCCCTCCTCTTCCAGAAACATGTTGATTGGCTACTCTGTACTGGCCCTGGTTGTTAGGTCATAACGCACTCACAGATGAATTCACTCACTGTGATGGACCGGCTGTGTTACTGTAGTGTGTTTGTGTGAGCCAGACCTACCATGACTGACAGGATGAGTGAATGAAAAGTGAATTTACAGTCTCTACTGGACAGAACGCATATAATGTTACATTATCCACATCCATTAGGAAGTAAAACTGCCCTTTCAGGTGTGTCCTAACTGTGTGCTTGTGACTTCTAAACCATTTAGCGTGTTTTCAGAAATAAATAACGTTCTTTGTATTGTGTGGATAGAGGAAAATATGAAATAGAAGTAATATCACACACCAGTAAGCCAGGTTCTTTTTAGAGATCTTAGGTTGCACATTCATACCCCAGGGACTTTTTTTCTTACTCCGAGTGCCGGAAATTTAGATCCATTATAGAGAACAGGAAAGGTGGGAAGAGCTGGAGAGAGAACGACAAGATACTTATCAGATCATCAGAGCAGACATTCAGCTTGTAAATGGACTTAATTATGTCCTGCTAAAGCACTGAGCATCTCAGGAGTAGGTGTAGCTCACTTAACCTGCTATGATCTTAATCGTTAAAGATTTGTTCAGAGTTACACCCTTGATCAAGACAAAAAGATCAGTGAAGAAGCACCGGATCAAATGTTGTACTCACCTCAGTACTGTTTGTTTCTTGGGGCTAAATTTACAAATCAAGGCTAAATTATTTCCTAACTGCCTGATTTTGTTAAAAAAAAAAAGAAAAAATCTGATCGAGTAATGCTGGGCGCTACACCGATCAGCCATAACATTAAAACCACCTCCTTGTTTTTACACTCACTGTCCGTCTTATCAGCTCCACTTGCCATATAGAAGCACTTTGTAGTTCTACAATTACTGACTGTAGTCCATCTGTTTCTCTGCATGCTTTGTTAGCCCCCTTTCATGCTGTTCTTCAATGGTCAGGACTCACAGGACCACTACAGAGCAGGTATTATTTGGGTGGTGGATCATTCTCAGCACTGCAGTGACAATGACATGGTGGTGGTGTGTTAGTGTGTGTTGTATGAGTGGATCAGTATGAGTGGATCAGACACAGCAGCGCTGGTGGAGTTTTTAAACACCTCACTGTCCCTGCTGGACTGTGATAGAATAGTCCACCAACCAAAAATATCCAGCCAACAGCGGCCATGGGCAGCATCTTGTGACTACTGATGAAGGTCTAGAAGTTGACCAACTCAAACAGCAGCAATAGATGAGCGATCGTCTCTGACTTTACATCTACAGGGTGGACCAACTAGGTAGGAGTGTCTAGAGTGGACAGTGAGTGGACACGGTATTTAATAACTCCAGCAGCACAGCTGTGTCTGATCCACTCATACCAGCACAACACACACTAACACACCACCACCATGTCAGTGTCACTAAAGTGCTGAGAATCATCCACCTAAATAATACCTGCTCTGTGGTGGTCCTATGGGGGTCCTGACCATTGAAGAACAGAGTGAAAGCAGGTTAAAAAAGCATGCAGAGAAACAGATGGACTACAGTCAGTAATTGTAGAACTACAAAGTGCTTCTATATGGTAAGTGGAGCTGATAAAATGGACAGTGAGTGTAGAAACAAGGAGGTGGTTTTAATGTTATGGCTGATCGGTGTATTTGTCCACTTTTCTACAACAGACCTGTGGTCAAGTTGTACCATGGAGTTTGCAAACATCGTTTTATTTGTTAAAGGGGAGGTAAGGGTAATTGTACAATACTTAAATATTAAATAAACAATACAAATTTTATTTATTGCAACTGTTTCACGTGTGCTGATTCCATCATATATTGTCATTTTGTGGGGCCAAGCAAAGCTTATAATACTCAAAACCTTCATTATATACATGATAAAATTAAAACCTTTATATCTACTTATGACAGTAGAATAAGCCACAGACATATAAAAAGTCCCAGTCATACAGAAAGTAAAAACATAGCGTGATATATCGTAAAACCGCCAGAATCTTAAAAAATACCATGATACAAATCTTTGGTCATACCACCCAGCCCTAAGATTAAGGCACTGGACTACCAAGTCGCCAATGCTGGGCCCCTGAGCAGGGCCTTTAACCCTTAATTGCTTAAACAAGTCACTCTGGATTGCTTAAAAAAGTGACTTTGGATAAAAGCGTCTGCCAAGTGCCATTAACACAAGTAAGACTTTTGATTTATTGTACTGTGCTGTGTAGTTCAGCTACCTGTGACAATGCCTGTGACAATTACTCCTAGGTCACTTAGACTGGCTATGTTTTGATGTATAGAATACTCTGATGTTGGCAATTATCCATATACAGTGGGGCCAAAAAGTATTTAGTCAGCCACTGATTGTGCAAGTTCTCCTACTTAGAAAGATGAGAGAGGTCTGTAATTTTCATCATAGCTACACTTCAACTATGAGAGACAAAATGAGAAAAAAAAAATCCAGGAAATCACATTGTAGGATTTTTAAAGAATTTATTTGTAAATTATGGTGGAAAATAAGTATTTGGTCAATAACAAAAGTTCAACTCAATACTTTGTAACATAACCTTTGTTGGCAATGACAGAGGTCAAACGTTTCCTGTAAGTCTTCACCAGGTTTGCACACACTGTAGCTGGTATTTTGGCCCATTCCTCCATGCAGATCTCCTCTAGAGCAGTGATGTTTTGGGGCTGTCGCTGGGCAACACGGACTCCACAAATTTTCTATGGGGTTGAGGTCTGGAGACTGGCTAGGCCACTCCAGGACCTTGAAATGCTTTTTACGGAGCCACTCCTTCGTTGTCCGAGCGGTGTGTTTGGGATCATTGTCATGCTGGAAGACCCAGCCACGTTCCATCTTCAATGCTCTCACTGATGGAAGGAGGTTTTGGCTTAAAATCTCACGATACATGGCCTCGTTCATTCTTCCCTTAACACGGATCAGTCGTCCTGTCCCCTTTGCAGAAAAACAGCCCCAAAGCATGATGTTTCCACCCCCATGCTTCACAGTAGGTATGGTGTTCTTGGGTTTTTCTTCTTCCTCCAAACACGACGAGTTGAGTTTTTACCAAAAAGTTCCATTTTGGTTTCATCTGACCACATGATATTCTCCCAATCCTCTTCTGGATCATCCATATGCTCTCTGGCAAACTTCAGACGGGCCTGGACATGTACTGGCTTAAGCAGGGGGACACGCCAGTGTTACTGATGGTAGCCTTTGTTACTTTGGTCCCAGCTCTCTGCAGGTCATTCATCAGGTCCCTCCGTGTAGTTCTGGGATTTTTGCTCACCGTTCTCATGATCATTTTGACCCCACGGGATGAGATCTTGACCCCAAGGGAGATTATCAATGGTCTTGTGTGTCTTCCATTTTCTTACAATTGCTCTTACAGTTGATTTATTCACACCAACCTGCTTGCCTGTTGTAGATTCACTCTTCCCAGCCTGGTGCAGGTCTACAATTTTCTTCCTGGTGTCCTTCGACAGCTCTTTGGTCTTGGCCATGGTTGAGTTTGGAGTCTGACTGTTTGAGGCTGTGGACAGGTGTCTTTTATACAGATAACGAGGTCAAACAGGTGCCATTAATACAGGTAACGAGTGGAGGACAGAAGAGCTTCTTCAAGAATAAGTTACAGGTCTGTGAGAGCCAGAAATCTTGCTTGTTTGTTATTGACCAAATACTTATTTTCCACCATAATTTACAAATAAATTCTTTAAAAATCCTACAATGTGATTTCCTGGATTTTTTTTCTCATTTTGTCTCTCATAGTTGAAGTGTACTCATGATGAAAATTACAGACCTCTCTCATCTTTCTAAGTAGGAGAACCTGCACAATCAGTGGCTGACTAAATACTTTTTGGCCCCACTGTAATAGAGCTTCATGCACTTAAGTAATCAGATAATGGCAAACTCAGAAACTACACGAATCAGTCAGTAATCAGATTTATTTCGTAGTCTTGCTTCACTAGCAACCAAGTAGCTTATAATTAGATAAAGTCTTTTACAAGCAGGTAGTCTAGAACTGTGACACGGTGGTGCAGCTGGTGTAATGAGTGCCACACAGCAGCGTGTTTCCTGGGCACCTGGCTTTGATCCTTGCCAAGAATGTGTTGTGTTTTCAGTTTATTTTATTTCCTTTTACCTCCCGAAAACATAGGAGGTGAGCTGGCTGCTCGAAATTGCTTCCAAGGGTGAGTTGCCCTTTGATGAAATGACTTCATTTTCATGTTCTACTACTACTTTATCCTGGTCAGGGTGCGAAGGGTCAGTCTCTTTCAGCGTTTGTAGGCACTATTCATGGGCTGGCATGGTCGCTCAGTGGGTAGTACTGTTGCCTCACAGCAAGAAGGTACTGAGTTTGATTTGGAGACACTAAGTTGTCCATGACTGTGTTTGATATAACTTTGTGAACTGATGAATCTTGTGTAATGAGTAACTATCGTTCCTGTCATGAATGTAACCAAAGTGTAAAACATGACGTTAAAATCCTAATAAACAAACAAACAACTTCATTTTCATTTTTTACTACTGCTTTATCTTGGTCAGGGTTGCGGAGTGCCAGTCTATTTCGGAATTTGAAGGCACTATTCAGGGAGTGGCATGGCGGCTCAGTGGGTAGCACTGTTGCCTCACAGCAAAAAGGTTCTGGGTTTGATTCCCAGCTAGAGTGGTCTGGGTCCTTTCTGTGTGTAGTTTGCGTGTTCTTCCTGTGTCCGCATGGGTTTTCTCTGGGAGCTCCGGTTTCCTCCCACAGTCCAAAGACATGCAAGTGAGGAGAATTGGAGACACTAAATTGTCCATGACTGTGCTTGATATTAACTTTTGTAATCAGTAACTACCGTTTCTGTCATGAATGTAAACAAAGTGTGTAAAACATGCCTGTAAAATCCTAATAAATAAATAAATAGGCACTATTCTGTAACACCCCCTCAGGTACAAGCTCCCAAAGTTAGCATCCTTTTTTATCCATGTGCATCAAACATAAAAATATTTAAAAATTTAAAATCGAATGCAGTATGTTTGACCATTGTTGGTTTTTGGGCAGTAAGCATGAGGGCGGAGACTAGTCACTTAACCTAAAATGTCCTAATCCTAAACTACAGCAATCAAAATAAAACAGTTTTGAAAATAAATAAATAGTAAATGTCATCAGTTAAAGCCTTTTAAGTCACATGACCCTCAACAAAAAAGTTTAAAGTAGTTGGCTTGTCCTAAAATGTCACCGAGTCTTAATATAAGTGTGTAATGCATAATGTTTGTTTGACACCTTGCCCAGAGTGTGTTTCTACCTTGACCCTGTTTCCAGTTTTAGTGCTGGACCCACCATAAGCATCACCAGAATAAAGTGTTCACTCAGAAATATTCTGTGCAACTTGGGTACATTCTTTTTATTTAAAGATAGACATCCAGCTACAGTCCTATTCATGTTCATGTGTTATATCTATTCATATCCATTTTTAAATTGACATTGTGTGCTTTTTGTGCCACCTCACACCTTTAACCTTTTCTCTAAATCGCTGTGAAGTTAGGACCTTTCCTCAGTCTGTTTGACCTTCATCGTGGTCCAAGGAAAGTCGGCACTGCCAACAGGGTCAGGGGTAATCCCAGCACCTCTAAAATAGGTTCCAATGTAGAAACTGCATAGCAGGAGTGTGGTCATGATGCCAAGCTATTGTGGCACGGGACCATAATGTACTCATCGTGTCTGGCGATGCTATGCGGTGATGCACTGGAAACTAGCAGAGTGGAAACCAAGAGCGTTGACGTAGGTGTGCAGCCGTTCAGAACCTCTGTCCACTTTTCTAAAGTGTTTGGGGAGTGTGGTCAGCTCGGGTCTTGTTTATTTCACTGCTGTGGTTACATCATAGCACGGGCGGCTGACGTCTGCTAGGCATTTTTTTCAGAAGACAATAAGGGTCTCTAGGGAAGTGGTTCCCAGACTTTTTATGGTTATGGCACCTCTGTAAATAATTTCTTTGTTTACGGAAGCCTAAGTTACCTCAGACAGATGAAAGTTGTAAGCATGCACTGTTCCCAGCATTTACAGTAAGTCTCTGTGACCCTGATTTGGATGAAGCAGTTAATAAAGAGTTCAGTATGTCTTTTATTTTAAAAAAAAGTGTGGAAACATTTTGAAGAACCCATATATACACCGATCAGCCATAACATTAAAACCACCCCCTTGTTTCTACACTCACTGTCCTTTTTATCAGCTCCACTTACCATATAGAAACACTTTGTAGTTCTACAGTTACTGACTGTAGTCCATCTGTTTCTCTGAATGCTTTGTTTAGCCCCCTTTCATGCTGTTTTTCAATAGTCAGGACTCTCCCAGGACCACTACAGATTAGGTATTACTTGGGTGGTGGATCATTCAGAGCACTTTAGTGACACTGACATGGTGGTGGTGTGTTAGTGTGTGTTGCGCTGGTATGAGTGGATAAGACAGCAACGCTGCTGGAGTTTTTAAACACATCAATGTCACTGCTGGACTGAGAATAGTCCACCAACCAAAAACATCCAGGCAACAGCGCTCCGTGGGCAACGTCCTGTGACCACTGATGAAGGTCTAGAAGATGACCAACTCAAACAGCAACAATAGATGAGGGATCGTCTCTGACTCTGACATCTACAAGGTGGACCAACTAGGTAGGAGTGTCTAATAGAGTGGACAGTGAGTGGACACGGTATTTAAAAACTCCAGCAGCGCTGCTGTATCTGATCCACTCACAGCACCAGCACAACACACACTAACACACCACCACCATGTCAGTGTCACGGCAGTGCTGAGAATGATCCACCATCTAAATAATACCTGCTCTGTGGTGGTCCTGTGGGGGTCCTGACCATTAAAGAACAGGGTGAAAGCAGGTTAAAAAGGTATGTAGAGAAACAGATGGACTACAGTCAATAATTGTAGAACTACAAAGTGCTTCTATATGGTAAGTGGAGCTGATAAAATGGACAGTGAGTGTAGAAACAAGGAGGTGGTTTTAATGTTGGCTGATCGGTGTATTTCTGACTGGGAAACACACAATTTTCAATAAAAAAAGTATTGCCATGCCCATTTTTTATGGGATGGTCTTAATGTTTTGTCTTATCAGTGTGTACTTCCTATTATAGTATACAGACACCAAAGCTCAAACCAAAGAACGTTGTGTATAAGTCATAAAAGTCAACACCCTCAGCACAGGTCACTTTCAGGGGCTGTATAACTGCATGTCATGATACTACCCAGTTCTTACACAATGTCTGGCTGTAGATTTGTTTTCCTGATCGCTGGTGACCACTGCAGGTGCTGTGATGTGTGCCAGAATGATCTCACCGACCAATGGTGCCTTAATAAAGCTGGCTGTCCCACACAAAATAGACCAGCAGCATCCCTCTCGCTCCAGGCCACCACTGGCTAACATTAATATCACTTGTGTTGTGTAAATGTCTCCATTGTTTGGTCAGACAAAACCTATCAACAGCATCGCTTGACCGTGCTGGGGTCAAGGCAGTTCAGTACCTAACCCCACTGGCCAGTAAAAACATCAGAGAAAGGGTGACAGGAGAACGTGTGGTGAGGTTGTGAGATATTTGGACAAAAGAAAATCTCTAGAACTTTCCAGAAAGGTTTAAAGTTGGAATGTGCTGTTGATCAAATTACCTTATACACATATGACCGAAAATATGTAGACAGCTGACGATGAGCTTTTTAAATATACTATTTCACTTGTTTTTGTCCATTAAGTCAAAATAGCATTTTTGAGGTCTGGCACTGATGTTGCACTATAAGCTCTGGCTCATAATCAACATTCCAATTCATCTCAAAATTGTTCAGTGGGCTAAAGGTTAGGGCTTTGTGCAGATCAAACTTTCAAACCAGGGGAACAGTTTTTCTGGTTGGCAAGATTTGCCATTGATCTGCTAGCAATGAGTGTCTGCCTTGTTTTGTTTTTGCTCGCTTTATTTTGACCACACAAAGTAATCACATTACTGGTGAATGGTTTTCATCAGATGCCTTCCATGCCATTATGAATCCCCCGATGGGCTTAAGCTGACAGCAGACATTGTGGCTTGAAACATCCATTAGCTTCCTTCAAACATAGATCTGTGTAAATATCTAAAAAATAAATAAATACATTAATTCTGAAAGCTTTTCATTGCTTCTTTTTACTGCTCAGGGGTCCATGTTTTGTGCTTCTTAGACCAAATTTTCTTTATACCAAGTTCACACTACATGACTTTCCATGTCGTCAGGTAGCTGTACAGTTCACACTACACAACTGGATCTCTTGCAATCGGGAGTCTTTTAAGTCGTTGTGTATTTCACACTACACGACTGATCGGCGATAGTGGATTACACACTCCACGATCTATCACCATGAGGAATCACAGGCGAGTATATCTGGTCTCCCAAACTACGTTTTGTCTTGAAAACCCACACGAGAAGTAATGAGGGGTTTAACTATACCACGTCCAAAAATGCACGTCAACAATAAGCGAGCGATCAATGTTGCTTGTACGCTGTGTAAAAGCAATTCGAAAAAAAATTAATGAATCAGAGTGGATTGAGCTACGCGACCAGCAGGGGTTGTTTGTTCTATAGTGAGTTGGCGGTTAATAAATATTTTTTGCAATGCAGCGTGGGTATTATGGTTTGGCGTGGATGATATCACAAATACTGTAAAGCTTGTGTGTGTGCTGATGTATTCTGATAGAAACTATATTATGCCCCTGTCCCATGTGTTTACACTCCTCCCACGAGTTCCCCCCAACCCTGTATTTGGCGTTCTCATTGGCTGTAGTTTGTGTAGTGAGAACTAGGCATTACCTAGACTTTGTTGCTAAAGGGTTCTGAACACCAGCCATGGCATCAATTTTTGCTTCATTTTTGACTTCTATAGAGTCGAGTTTTATTCTATGGTGATTTTTCAACATTTACACTTTCTTTACATTTACATTTCTGGCATTTAGCAGACACTCTTATCCAGAGCGACTTACAGAAGTGCTTCGACAGTAAACATTTCCTACTCCAGTTTAAGTAGACAACAGTCCAAGAACACAAATCTGCTGAAACCCTGTTAAAACAGGAAATAAGAATTTATTGGTTTTTAATCGTTTTTTTAAAACCTTGAGAGACTCGGATGTTCGGACAGACAGAGGAAGTTTGTTCCACCACTTGGGTGCAAGTACAGAAAAAAGCCTTGATGCGTGTCTTCCTTGAGTTCTGGGTGGATGATCAAGGAGCAAGACTAGTGGCTTTAATGCCAAGTTCACACTACACTTTTACGATATTCAGATAGCTTTACAGTTCACACTACACAACTGGATCTCTTGCAGTCAGGAGTCTTTTGAGTCACATAGCAAGCGAGAGCTGAGTTTTGATCGCCGAGTTGCTGCCGAGCTGCCACATCTAGCGGCGACCAGTGGGCGAGCGAAAATCAGGGCAAAAATCGTGTAGTGTGAACTAGGCATAAGGTAGTTTGGAACTGGTCCATTTTTGGCTTGTAGGCGAGCATCAGTGTTTTAAACTGAATGCGCGCAGGTACAGGAAGCCAGTGACGACAACGCAGCAGTGGGGTGACGTGGCAGCGTTTAGGTTGGTTAAAACTCAGGCGAGGAGCTGCATTTGGGATGTGTTGTAAGGGTTTAATAGTGGACATGGGAGCTCCTGCCAGGAGGGAGTCACAGTAGTCCAACCGAGAGATTACAAATGACAGGACAAGAATTTGAGTGGCTTCCGTGGAGAGAAATGGACGAATCTTCCTGATGTAGAGAAGGAACCGGCACGATCTTGTCATGTTGGCTACATTGAGAGAGAAGGACCGCTGGTTATCCAGGACAACACCAAGGTTTCGTGCCTTGTCAGATGGTTTGATCTGAAAGTCACTTTACTGATACATACACTGCATGGATCCACTATTCCACCCATTGTTTGAAAGTCTCTTAGTTGCCTCATGCTGGTTTCCAAATTTACATATGATGTGCTAATTGTCAGCGCTGTTATGCTGCATTCACATGACACCCAGTTGTGCCATTGTTTCCTATAGAGTGAGGCGGAGCCGCTTTCCTTGCTGATGCATCACCTTAGGTGTCTCACAGCACGCAGATTAAAAGCTTTAATGCACGGTTTTTACAGCTTGCAACTGAGCTCAAAGTTCAGTTCTTAGTTTGCCCCTGACCCTTTCATATCACCGCCAGTAAGCAAATTGTTTAGATGATGTAGTCAAATGTGAAGCACAGACATGACGGAGAGAAACTGATTCTTACTGTTCCACAAATCCCTGAGCCGTTGTATTCCTTTTTAAATTAAATAAATAGCATTGTGGAGAAAACAGCATGACGGCTAATGAGCTTTGAAATAAATAGCAATCCCATGATTCCTAATCCTGTAATCGCTTGTTCTGTCTTTGTAGCTCTTTAATAAGATTTAATGTGCCCTTTGATTGAAGCAATAAAGTTTCATTAACCCACTTCCTTTTTTTTATCTATTCGCATCTCTAAGGACGACATTGTCAGAGCTTTTTTGTTTTCAACTAAAATAAGTTATTTAAAAATCTGCACATACACTAGCACACCAGAGCTGGGATTTCGAATACATCGTGTCGAATCTCAGCTCTGCCATCCGGCTGGGCTGGACGGCTAAATGAACAATGATTGGCTGTTGTTCATCCAGGAAGGGGGCCAGATAGGGACCTCATAACTGGTGCAATTACAACCTCTGCTGGCTGATTGATGGCGTCTGCACAGAGTAGAGAAATAATGCAATCAGGGTGTGGCTCTCGGTGCACAAGGCTGATTCGCATACGAACTCGCCTCGTGCAGGTGAAAAGATGCAGTCGGCTACTGCTCACGTGTCGGAGGGTTCGTGTGTCTGTTCGCTCTCCACAATTGGGGCGGAGGTCCGCACCAGTAGAGAGGAAGCATAATGCAAGTGGGTAAAAATTGGACGCGCTAATGCATTTAAAAAAAAACTGCACGTTGTGTTGTTTGTTTGCTGTGTTTGACGTAAACGCAGAGGTAAGCGGCAATATGCACACAGCCTCACGCTGAATGAAGCACAAAATGCTTTATTCGAAAGCCGCCTTATAACTGATGCAAGTGGGGCGGCTCGGTGGGTAGCATTGTCGCCTCACAGCAAGAAGGTCCTGGGTTTGATTCCCAGGTGTAGTGGTTCAGGTCCTTTCTGTATGGAGTTTGCATGTTCTCCCCATGTGTGTGTGGGTTTCCTCTTGAGAGCTCCAATATACACTATATTGCCAAAAGTATCCACTCACCCATCCAAATCATTGAATTCAGGCGTTCCAATCACTTCCATGGCCACAGGTGTATAAAACCAAGCACCTAGACTGCTTCTACAAACATTTGTGAAAGAATCAGAATCAGAATCAGATTTATTGGCCAGGTATGTGGATACACACAAGGAATTTGTTTCCGGCTGATGGTATCTCTCTAGTAATGGTACGATACAGTGTACAAGCAACGTATACATTAAACATTAAACACAAAATCACAAAATTATCCAAACTATAAGATTATATACACACAATATACAGATATGTAAAACAGAAGATGTGTTCTCTGGAGTGATGAATCACACTTCTCTGTCTGGCAATCCAATGGACGAGACTGGGTTTGGTGGTTGCCAGGAGAACGGTACTTTTCTGACTGCATTGTTCCAAGTGTAAAGTTTGGTGGAGGGGGGATTATGTTGTGGGGTTGTTTTTCAGGAGTTGGGCATACCAAAAGATTTTGGACAATTTCATGCTCCCAACTTTGTGGGAACAGTTTGGGGATGGCTCCTTCCTGTTCCAACATGACTGCGCACCAGTGCACAAAGCAAGGTCCATAAAGACATGGATGAGCGAGTTTGGTGTGAAAGAACTTGACTGGCCTGCACAGAGTCCTGACCTCGACCCGATAGAACACCTTTTGGATGAATTAGAGCGGGGACTGCGAGCCAGGTCTTCTCGTCCAACATCAGTGTCTGACCTCACAATTACGCTTCTCTAAGTATGGTCAAAAATTCCCATAAACACACTCCTAAACCTTGTGGAAAGCCTTCCCAGAAGAGTTAAAGCTGTTATTGCTGCAAAGGGCGAGCCGACATCCAATTACACCCTATGGATTAAGAATGGGATGTCACTCAAGTTCATATGCGTGTGAAGGCAGACGAGCGAATACTTTTGGCAATATAGTGTACCTACCTGACATGCAGTCAGATATATTGGAGATACTAAATTGTCCGTGACTGTGTTTGACATTGAAGACATGAACTGATGAACCAGTAATTACTGTTCCTGTCATGAATGTAACCAAAGTGTAAAACATGACGTTAAAATCCTAATAAATAAATACATCTAATGCAAGAAGTGGTGTTGGAGATTTGATCACTTTAAAGTCATGCTTTATTATGTAGAGTTTTCCTTGTTTATAGCTTTTAGCTTTTTATAAGACTAACCATTTCTTCTTTTTCTTTTCTTTCTTTTTGATCCAGAGTGAACTGGAGCTTTGATGCCTTTGAATGGAAGAGCCAGCGAGCACCCTGCAGGATCGACTTCAGGGACCTCCAGTTTTTACATCTTTGTCCTCTCTTTGGATTTAGCCTTCTTAATCGAGCATTATTATTATTATTATTTGGGTCACTAGTGTATGAATTTGATGCTTTAATTATTTTTTTGTGATTTTAATTTGAATTTTTTTTTAATTGTGCGGAAAAACGGAGGTCCGCTTACTGGTATGTAGAGATTCCAATAAATCCTCTAGTCAGCCATCTCATCCAGGCAGGTACTCAGTGTTTACAAGCGTTACTGATTCAATCACATTCATTTGCATCTTGGTTTCAGATACATTTTCTACTAGGTTTTATTTTGCTGGGCAGAAACACTGAATGTACAGGTCTTCAGGGTTCATCTGTAAGTTTAGGCGTTCGCTTTCTGTTTGCACGTTTAGAACTTTTCAGTTTGCACATGTTGCGCTCGGAGCTTGTGTGTTTGCACGGAAATGAATCCATCGGTTGTATTTCGATCATTTCTGTGCCCGTCACTCGTTACTTAGCTACGCTGACCCGGTGCAGGGCCCCAGGTGGGACGTGCTGTGCATTCTTCACATGTGACAGAGACCGACTGTACTATCTGAGTCCTCCACTCCCAGCTTGTCTCTTCTCTACCAAATATGCCGGATGAACAGAGGGGGAGGAGCGAGCGAAAGAAAAGAGGAAGTGTCTATTCTGGGACTAAACAAAATGCCAGATGAGAGCTTCTCCAGTCTGTAAGCACTAACAGGGCCAGCAAAGGGTCGTACATACATAGCATTACTGTAATCGACACGACTGCACACATCTCCTGGAGGTGCCTTACAGAAAGTACCACCTCAGAAAGAAGTCTTACACACTAATTCTGCTGTTAACACGGAATACTAAAAGTAGCACAGAAAACTAGCCTGGATATCACTTTACACCTGTTTTTTTCATGCGTGTTGAGTATCGGGATTATGTCAGCATAAGGATACACCATATGAACATGCAGTCGGCATGCATTAACTAATATAAAAACAATAGTAATAATTACAAACTTATTAATTATCTGCAGCTGCTTTTTATCATTCAAATTGAAGGCACATGTTTAATTAAAGTCAGTGTTGTTTTACAGCATAAAGCAATCAACATGTATTTTGGCATTAATTAGACTTTTTTTTTTCTATTTTAGATGCATTTTCTCCCTTTTTTTCCGATTTGGTTTAATTTGTCTTTTGCTGCTGTGGTTCCTTTATTGCGTTTAAGGAGGGTATATTTGCTGCTCACATGCCCTCTGACGCATGCACATTCCTAGCTTACCCCTTCTTTGCACCCGTGCTTCTGCACAGGCACCTCTATCCGCTAACTAGGGATCTTGCACAGCGTTTGAAGACCCCACCTACTTAGTCCGGTCATTTCCACACCCAGCAGACATGGTGGCCAATTTGTGTCTGCTGCAGGCACTGCCAGGCAGATGGCGCCCAGCTGACCGGGGTGCTCAGAATCTCGGGGCTGGTATGCTAGCGGAATATCTGGCTGTACCTTGAGGCACGAGGCTCTCTGTCATTCCACTGACTGTTTTATCGGTAAATCAAGCTCCCATTTAAAAATAAATATAGCAAACTGTAGTAAATCTGATGTGACACATTTAACCAGTTTAAAATTGATTGATTGTTTAATCCAATTCAAAATGTGGCACAGGACGCATTTTAACTTTATTTTTTCAGTATAAATGGTCAGTAATATGAACTTTGCAACTAATTATCTTTAAAATGATTTCAGTATATTCATACATGCAGTCACAATATTATACAATGCATCAGAATAGACGTTTTCATATTTTCTGCATCTCAAGCTAAAAAAAGTCTAAATATTTAGATGAAAACAAGTTACTTTTGAAGGTATTTAAATAATTCCTGCAATGTGCAGTGATAGCTCAGCAGTTAAGGTACTGGACTAGTAATCGGAAGGTTGCTGGTTCAAGCCCCATGCCTGCCAACTTGCCACTGCTGGGTTCTTAAGCAAGGCTCTTAACCCTCAATAGTTTTGATTGCATTAATCACAACTGTAAGTTGCTTTGGATAAAAAATGCAGTGGTAGCTCTGTGGTTAAGGTACTGGACTAGTAATCGGAAGGTCACTGGGTCACTGGTGAGAAACTCTGCCAACTTGCCACTGCTGGGTTTCTAAGCAAGGCTCTTAACCCTCAGTTGCTTTGATTGCATTAATCAGAACTGTAAGTTGCTTTGGAATAAAATGTGCTTTGGTAACTCTGTGGTTAAGGTACTGGACTAGTAATCGGAAGGTCACTGGTTCAAGCCCCACATCTACCAACTTGCCACTGCTGGGTTCTTAAGCAAGGCTCTTAACCCTCAGTTGTTTTGATTGCATTAATCACAACTGTAAGTCGCTTTGGATAAAAAGTGCAGTGATAACTCTGTGGTTTAGGTACTGGACTAGTAATCGAAAGGTCACTGGTTCACTGGTCAGAAAATCTGCCAACTTGCCAGTGCTGGGTTCCTAAGCAAGGCTCTTAACCCTCAGTTAATTTGATTGCATTAATCAGAACTGTAAGTCACTTTGGATAACAAGTACAGTGGTAGTTCTGTGGTTAAGGTACTGGACTAGTAATCGGAAGGTCACTGGTTCAAGCCCCATGTCTGCCAACTTGCCAGTGCTGGGTTCTTAAGCAAGGCCCTTAACCCTCAGTGACTTTAATTGCATAAATCACAATTTTAAGTCACTTTGGATAAGAAGTTGTGGTAGCTCTGTGGTTAAGGTACTGAACTAGTAATCGGAAGGTCACTGGTTTACTGGTCAGAAAATCTGCCAACTTGCCAGTGCTGGGTTCTTAAGCAAGGCTCTTAACCCTCAAATGCTTTGATTACATTAATCACAACTGTAAGTCGCACTGCCGGTTCAAGCCCTGCCACCACCAAGTTGCCACTGTTGGGTCCCTGAGCAAGGCCCTTAACCCTCAATTGCTCGTCTTGTTCCACTCATTGTGTAAGTTGCTTTGGATAAAAGTAAAAAAAATTTAAATGGTTCATTCCCCACCACCAAGCTGCCCAGGCCCTTAACCCTCAGTTGCCTGCATTGTATTCAGTGACAATTGTAAGTCACTTTGGATTAAAATGCTTGTTAATTGCAACAAATGTAACAGACAGGGATCAGAACGTATACAAAAAAAGTTCTTAGTCACCAGACTATCTCTAACAAGCCAAAGATGGCAAGTCGGCAGATGTGGGGCTTGAGCCAGTGATCTTCCAATTACTAGTCCAGTACCTTAACTGCTGAGCTACCACTCTGCCATTACAGAAATAACCACCAACAAGCTGCCCAGTTGGGCCCCTGAGCAAGGACCTTAACCCTCGTTTGCCTGCATGGTATTAAGTCACAATTTTAAGTCGCTTTGGATTAAAGCGCCTGCTAACTGCAGCAGATGTAATAGACAGGGATCAAAACACATTAAAACGAATACAAAAAATACTGTTCTTAGTCTCCAGACTATCTCTAACAAGCAAAAGATCTAAAAATTTGTAAGGGATTGTGCCTCAAAGGTGGGCTGGAATTACATCTTAACAGGACCAGAGTCATGTACAAGCTAAATCTAACCTTGCCCAAGGCAAAGCAGGCGGTGTTCCAGACCATATCTACCAGAACATACTATACTAAATCTGTTTGTCTGGTCAAGAGCATCACTAATAGTACACTTTCACACTGTGTAGCATATGTGGTGCATTGTGGGCTACAGTCAGGAAATTGCTTGCTTGTGCTATGTAAACAGTGTCTGCCTGTCAAAACCATAGACACTTGCATGTTCTAAATAATGTGAATTTGGTCTCTGCAGATCGCTCATGCATCAGTGCAGGTTGAGTCATTTAATGCTGAAGGAGGCTAAAGGTGGCTGCAGTCATTGAAGTAACAGTTGAGTTTGCATTAACACAACACTGTCAGATCAGGTGTGGTTGAGAAATGAATTTTACAATCATATGCAATGTAGATAAGATTGGTTAAAACATCATTTAGGACAACTTTTAATAGTATGGTCACCTTAACTAACATTTTCCAGGTGGAGAACTTAATAATGTTTAAAGACATGTTCCAGCCAGGCGTTCACCTAATTGGCCGTGTTCAAGCTAGAAAAGGTCGAATGGGGCAGGCATTTTTGCGCAAGTTGGGGGGAGGGGGTCATGAGGAGCTTAGCATGACTCTCCGTACGTGACATGGCTCTGTGTGGGAACCCAACACTGGCAGGTGATTGGAAGCAGCTGCAGATTTGACACGTGTCCTAGAATGGGTGTGATGATCCGGCTTTTTTTAGCTATTTATTAAGAATTTCAAAAACAAATTACATCACTTTTCTACAAAATCACCTTCCGATGCATTTTTCCCAGTGTTGAACCGAATGTTTTTGGTTGAGCGCATAGCCACTGATGCACCGCTGCTTTCACATCATCATCACATGAAAATCTTCTTCCCCTTAAAGCTTTTTTGAGCGATCCAAAAAGGTGGAAATCAGATGGAGCTAAATCCGGACTAAAAGCTTTCTCTCAGTCTCTCAGACACGACCAATTACTACTCCTCCTGCCCTCACCGTTTCCAACCAAAATACAGAAGTGCAGAAACTTTTTGAAGATCCCTTGTACAATCAGTAGGTAATTGCAATTATAGAACTGCATAATATCAATTAAATGAACTCTTATTTAACTGTGTAAGCAAATTAGGGTAATCACCCCCAGTGTCACATCAAACACACAACTTTTATTTTTGTACTCTTTCCATGGCTTGAAGTGTTGTTTGATGGAAGGAGCCGATTTGATCATAGCTGTTCAACACATGGCAAACCAACAATCACTTTGGCTAGCTAGAGATTCCTTTAACTGCAGCTGTAAATATACATGGTTAAATAAACCAGGATAATCCAGACACGACGCACCAAACAACCAGGTGTAAACGGCTCAGAGTTCTGATCAGAAAGCAAAGCTATCATATGTACACTTGTTCCAAACTCATCCAAATCAGCACATACTTAAATACATGGGTGGTCGTTACTGCAATGGAGTTACTTAACTAAAATGATTTTTCTTCATCCCAGCCAGCAAAATGTTAGGTTTGTTTTGTTTTATTTTATTTTGTTTTTAACAGTATTGTACATACATGATGTGCCATGCTTTAAGTAGATGCCCAGTGGGCATTGTGGTACAGAATGAAGTCTTAATCTTTGCCTTACTATTGTAATTAATTGTAGTCTGTGTCAACATTTTTACGATAATGCAGAAAGCGCATAAGTGAGAGAATGAGCTACATGGTACTTTATAGTGACCCATTTTTGAATTCGTTAGGTACGATATTGTTAAAGGTCCCTTATTTCAGTACGTTTGCTATAACCAAACCAAATGTGATACATTTCACTTGATGCTTGTTATAAAAGATGAAAAAATAATAGAGCTATTTTCATGGTATGTTGTTATACAATTGTTGGTACCGATAGTTAAAATGTGAATGTACATTTAAACGTTGTTTAAGATTTCATTTCAGTCCCTTCTGGTTAAGGGAGCTCTTTCCCTTCACCCTTTTTATATTAGAATCTTGTCTTAAAAAGCACAGATCAGCTTCAGATTGTCGTTTAAAACCGGGGCACGTTTAAGCCAGTTCTGAATTTTTGTTAAGGTACAAGATGTCATAATAAAAGCATTGTGACATCATTTCTGTTTTTCGGTACAATACTAAATTAATCTGTATTAAAGAAACATTGGCTACTAAAGAGGAACGTCTTATTAGATGATCATTATGAGAATGATAGTTTTTACACTATCATTTTTTTTTTTATAGTTTTATGTCAGTAAAATGACACATTTACAGCATTAAATGTCTGTGTTTTTTTATTTAGTCCAGATCCAATCCAGTTATAGGTCAGTGTGTGTCCTAGTACAGATGCTTTGTATTAAATTGACACCAACAGAACTACTTTGGCATAACAAATTTAAAAGCTCCCTAGCCAACCCCCACGTCACCTCACCCCACTCTTCCAAAAAAAGAAAAAATCAAAACAGCAGAAAATCTGGCAAAACAGCCATTTGTTCTTGTGCTTGCTTAGTTCAATATTTTTGCTTTAAAATGTGTTGCAGTTTAATGATTTTTACCAGGTTTTATGAAATTGCGTTCTATATAGCAAGCATTTAAATGAGCAATGACACAATTTCTATTAAAAGCACATCGGCGTGACATTATTATGCAAGTTTGTTTTCTTTTTAAGTTGTTTTAATAGCTGATTTGATCTCAAAAATTAGTTTGAATTGTGTTTATTAATCATTTTCTGAATCTGTTTGAGCGAGTTCATGGTATTACTCAAGTGTAAATGCATTTTTGCAGTTTAGTTTTGTTACAGTTGTATTTAATTTGCTGCTGTGTATAAAATGAATGTTGAACAATGCAATCTTAAGGATAAAGATGATAAAGCTCGGTTTGGTTATGATTTGTGTGTAAGTGCACATTGTGTTCAGTTAATTTTTGTCATATGGACTGAAAGGGAAAAAACAGAAGAGGGGGTCAAAAACCTTTAACAAGCGTTTGTGAATGCGCTCATTGTACATACTGTTGTTTTTCATGTTATTTTTTCTTCTGGTTGGAAAAATGAGTGATAGCAGACACATTTTGGAGCATTGCATAGTGTTTATATTTATCAGATTTTTTTGCTTTCAATAGAGCTATTGCAATAAAAATGTGGTAATGTAACTTGGTCGGCTCTGCAGATTTTTGTTTTTGGTTCCTGTTCTGTGTGTGTGTGTGTGTGCGTGTGTGTGCGTGTGTGTGTGTGTGCGTGTGTGTGTGTGCATGTGGTGGGGGTGTTTAATGAAGACCAAATGTTCCCATATTCTTATTATAGGAATATGTCAAAATTTTAACTTTTTAAACATGCTTGGAAAAACCTTAAGCCAAAATATTTCTTCATGGGTGTTAAGGTTAATATTAGTGTAAGGTACACGCTCGCTCACACTCTTTAACTAGAGGTAAAAATACCTCGTATTTACAACAGCAGCATCAATAAAACAATACATTTCAGGGTGTGTGTGTAAGGGGGGTTGAGCTAAGACAAACCACAAAATACTAGACTCTATTCAGTCTGGACTTTTATATTTTTCTGCAATCAAATTTTAACCGATTGCACCCAGGGGGTTGTAAACATTGGAAAACAAGAACTGCCTGACAATGCTGATTGGATTTCATTATAGTGTTAAGTAACCTCAACCAACATCACTGACTGTACCTTTATGATTTAATTCTTTGATTTATAGGTACTGTTTAGTTTTTCTATTAAGTGTTTGGCTTTAAGCCTACAGTATATACAATTCCCTTAAGAGGTACCTAGAGTTCTGCATTAATGATTCATAAAATATGGTTTTATGTTCATTTAAGTCATTCAGAAACACATTCAATATTCATTTTAATATAAGACAGACACCATGATTAAAGACAAAATGCAGCCTTTAAATGATTTAAAAGATTTATTTAAAATCTATATCACCCATGTGGAAAAGTAATTGCCCGCATAACTAATAACTGGTTCTGACACGCTTGGCAGTAAACGTTTGCAATGACATCACTGTGGAGGAATTTTGACCCACTCCTGCAGGATTGTTTTGTTTAAATTCGGCTACATTGGAGGGGTTTTAAGCATGAACTGCTTGCTGGTGAACCTGCTTGTGTGCTTTGTATAATTGTCCTGCTGCGGAACCTAACTGCACTTGAATTTTAGGTCACAGACTGACAGGCGGACATTGTCCCTCAGGATTTTCTGATAAAGAGCAGAATTTATGGTTTTAATTGATCAGGTTTTACAGAAGCAAAGCAGCCCCAGACCATGTTTGACTGCTGGTATGACATTCATATGGTGGAATGCATTGTTAGCTTTATGCAGGGTGTAATGGGACTCATGTCTTCCAAAAAGTTTCACCTTCACATTTTACATTTTATAACATAGCATTTCATGTTTACCTGGGTTAACTTTGTCTAATATTAAAATTACTCTGATGATCTGAAACATTTCTGACAAGTCTGATAATTATATTTAGAAAGATAAGAAATTGGGAAGGGGGCAAATACTTTTTCACAGCACAGTAGCATATGGCTAGTGATCAGGCTTGAGTATAAACAGCCCTTTTGTGTTAAGATCTGAATTCTGACTGGGTCATTCCAAAGCAAGTAGAATCTTTTTGTGTATTTTTGGGGATCATTGTTGCATCATTTAGCTTCTATTAAGCTTCAGCTGATGGATCCTTATAAAATATCCTGTACGAATTTCCAGAACAGTATTGAATTGATTGTTTCTTTAGTAATTCCAGTTATCCAGGCCCTGAGAGAGCAAATCAGCCTTAAACACTAATGCTTCCTCCACCATAATTTAAATGTTTTTGGTCTTTTTTCATCTTTTCTCTCATCCATCTACAGAACTTTGTTCCAGATGCATTGTGAAACATCCGGGTGGTCTTTGACAAACTTAGGACATGCCGCTTTTTTGAGAGTAGTGTTTTTTATGTTTTGTTGTTCTATTAATGCCTTTTTGTTCAATGTTTGTTTATCTGTTTTTTTATGTATTTTTTCTATAGTGGAAAAAACAATGTTCTAGATGTTTCTGAGGGGATTTTGATTCTTTTTTATTTATATGTTTTTTTGTTTTTTTAATGTATTTTTTCAATAGTGGGATAGGGGATTTTGATTCTTTTTTATTGGCTCTTGGTGTGGTCTTTGCAGGATGTTCAGGAAGGGTAGCAGCAGTGCAAAATGATCTCTTGGGCGGCATGGTGGCCTGGTGGGTTGCACTGGTGCCTTACAGCAAGAAGATTAATTCTCACATAGAGTGACCCAGGTCCTTTATGTGTGGAATTTTATTGTTCTCTCTGTGTCTGTGTGGATTTTCTTTGGAAGCTCTGGTTTCCACCCACAGACCAAAGACATTTGTGAATGTGTAAGTGTGTAAATTGTGTGAATGATTGTGTTTGAGATTGAACTGATGAATCATTTGTAACCTGTAACTACTTGTCCTGTCATAAATGAAAGTGTATAACATGACGGTAAAATTCTAATAAACTAACTCATGCATTGAATTTTATTCTTTAACCCTTTGATGCACAAGCTAAGCAAACCCCTTCTAATGCACAACATGGGTTGAAAATGACCCATATTCATCCATTCAAGAATATATTCATATGCACATTAGTCAGTTATTCATGTATTTACTGTCTTAGATAATAAAAGCTATCTATACTAGAATATGTAAACAGCTAGCAAGCAAATAGTATTGGATATATTCAAGATTCAAGGGCCTAATCTTTGGTTGTCTTTAAAAAGATCAGTAAATATGTTTTTGACTACAAACACTTACAAATGTCAGTAGTTCCTGTCAAATTCCATAGTAAATACATAAGGGTCATTTTTGACCCATGTTGTGCATTAGGAGGGTAGTGATACAAAAATGATTTTTATTAAAAAAGTAAAAAATATAAAACTGAAATAAGGATTTGTGATGATCAAAAACAAGTTAATTGAGGAATTCATGGAAGCTTGAATGACAAAATTAATTTATTGCAAAGATATAGAAAATAAAAACTCAGTTGGGTCACTTTTGACCCAGGTTGTGCATCAAAGGGTTAAAATATTTTGTAGTCTTTTTAGTCATGCGTCAAGCCGATAACGGCAGCAGAGAGGAAAACTCCCTAAATATTACAAAGAAGAAACCTTGAGAGTATCCAAACTCAACAGGTATCTCAATTATTCTTTGGTGGCATAGAGGATAATCTGGATGATTTAGAATTAGATTAAATAAACTAGATTTTTAACAAACGTTATAGCAAGTGAAAAGCATAAAGAATTTATTCAGGTTCATCATCATATTTTAGTTTAGTGTGTGGTAGAATAAGGTCTGTTGTGAGTTCTGAACATTGTAAGAGCAGTCACCGCAGATTCTCATCATATCCAGAAAGAACGGCATTGTTGGATGCATCTGTTTCAAACTTCTCTTTCTTTTTATCAGGGGTTGGATTACAGAACAGATATGTCATGAGATTTAACAAAACTCCATATTAATGCTCATGGTTTTGTAATGTGATGTCTAACAATCACATGGTCAGGTGTCCACATTTTTTTGGTCATGAAATGTAGTAACAATGAGCATATTTTTAAATGCTGGTTTTTACCTGTTATGTTTTTACCCATTTTAAGTCGTATAAATGTATAATAATTAAATGTACGCATGAATCTTAGTGAACCCAGTTTGACAGTGTTCCTCTGTTTGTTAGTGATGATTTTTAATGCTTTTATCATCCTGCTGTTACCTGTTTAAGATGTTAAAAACAATTAGGTGTAATTGTCACAACTATTCAGTTCATTCAGTGTGTCCTAAAGCTCAGAATCCGTTTGGCTTCACCTGTTGGACCTGAAGTGAGGGACAAAGGTCCTTTTTTTGGAGTAAATAACATATACAAAGGAGTAAAGTCCACACTCAGAGCAAGCAATCATCAGCTTTAGTCTTCCTTTCATCTCCCGCTGATAGAAAGTTTAAGTTGTTCAGTAACAGCCAAAATCTAGGGTTTAGGCCAATAAATAAATCCAGGAATTAAAATGAAACCAGAAGTGGGTGAGGGTTTCATACTAGATGATTTAGATTTCTTTTGTACACAGTATGGACTAAACATATACAGTACCACTAATATTAAGTATAAAAAGAATAAGTATACTTGCTTCATTGGGATCAATATTTTATTATTCTAACACAATTTACCATCTGGACAATGAGAATTGCTACATCATTCTTACACTGGAGGCTTCACATGATTTATTATACTCTTTTTGTGCACCATGTCTAAACAATTTTTATAGCAAATTAATAATTAAAAAGGACGTGTTTTGTTTTATTTTAGTTATGCATTTTCTCCCCTTTTTCTTCCGACTTTTTAGCGCATCCAATTTGCCCGATTGCGTCACGCTTCCTCTCCACCATTGCCGACCCCCGCTCTGATTTGAGGAGAACAAAGCTAACCCATGCCCCCTCCGACACGTGGGCAGCAGCCGTATGCATTTTGTCACCCACACTAGGCAAGTGCATATATGCGAATCAGCCTTGGGTACAGACAGACACACCCTGATCCTCACTCATTCCCGGCCTCTGTGCAGGCACCAACAATCAGCCAGCCAAGGTTGTAGTTGCATCAGTCACGAGGAGTCCCTATCCGGCATAATACCCCACCCCTATTTGAACAACAGGCCAATCGTTGTTCATGTGGCCGCTCAGCTCAGCCGGACGGCAGAGCTGGGATTTGATACAATGTACTCAAAATCCCAGTTCTGGTTCCAGCGTGTGAAAAGGATGTTTTAATAAGTCTTTTTTTCTTTAGAGGTATATTTGTGCGAGTACTTCATTGCAAAATTAAAAAAAAAAAGGATAATAAAATTATATAAACCTTAGAAGCTACTCAATACTTGATTGATTAAAAAATCGCTACATGACAGATCTTTCTAAATCAGTAAAAGCCCAGCTGGCACTCCATGTAAAGGATGGAAAATATGCATGAGTCTATTTGTTTTGTAAACAGATGCATTGTCATGAATAAACAGGAAAGCAGTTCCCTAAACTGTTAGATACACTGTATTCTGTGTAATTTCTCCAACTGGAACTAAGAATTCTCCTTCACCATGCTTTACAGTTGACACTCTGCATTTTGAGTGACACAGTAGTCTAGTGATGTGGGTGCTGCATAGCTCAAGGGTACAAGGGACCAAAGGGACCATCTTGCCCATGGCTAGTGTGTTTGGTGTCCATGTGGATTGCCTCCAAACATGCTGGTTTCCCCAAACATCCCAAAAAAAAGCCAGTAAGTATATAGGATATTTTAAATCCCCCTTTCATAGAGTGAGTAAGTGTGAGGCCCTATTTAGAGTGTTTGAGGCCCTGCAATCAACTGGCACTATGTCAATGTTGTTATCTTATTTCTCCAGTTTCCAGACCCAGCACAACCATGATGGGAATGAAGCAGTCACTGAAGATACATTATTGTGTCACATATTGTCCTTAAAAGGGTAATATAAATAAATAAAAAGTAATATATACAGTTGACTACAAATATTTACTGTGTATAGAAAAAATTTCTTGTGCACTTTTTATGTTGCGGATTTGGTTTTGAATGGTTAAAATTACTATTATTGCCAATGACAAAGTGAGCACATTTTTAGATTTTTTGTAAAATTGATTAAAAATCAAAAGGTGAAATTTTAAATTGTGGCCAAAAACAGATCAGGGCAGAGATATAAGACGGTGTCTATGGCTTTGGGTGTTACCAGGACCACAGTGACTTTAGTATTTTTAAACCAGAAGAAGCTTGGCGCAACCTTGTACCTTCCTTGTACCATCTGTCCAAATTGGGCAGCCTGGCAAGAAAGGTCTTATTCAGGAAGGTAAGAAAGAACCCAACGGCCACTCTAAAAGAGCTCTAAAATTCTTTTTCAGAGATGAGAGAACCTGCTTGACTGACAACCATCTCAGCAGGACAACATAAATCAGATTTTTATGGCAGATTGACAAGATGGAAGCCACTGTTGACTAAAAGGTGTATGATAGGCCAATTGGAGATTGGACATTTCTAGAGATATAAAGAACTATGGCAACATGAGAAAAAACATCCTTTGGTCTGAGATAAAAATTGGGGAAAATAGCAAACACTTTTTTTCCCTATTTTATTTCTGCATTTTCTCCCAATTTAGCGTAGTCAGTTTATCTTCCGCTGCTGGGGGATCCCTGATTGCTGTCGAGGTGAGTATAATAATGCTGCTCACGCCTCCTCCGACCCGCGCGCAGCCCTTAGCGGAACCCTTTTTCACCTATGCACTCTGCACAGGCGCCTTTCTATCTGCTAATCAGGGTCCTTACACAGCGTTTGAAGACCCCACCCACATATTCCGGTCAACCCGCCCTAGCAGAAACGTGTCTGCTGCAGGCACTGCCAATTATGCCCACGAGATGACGCCCAGCTGACTGGCGGCAACGGCAAGTTTCGAACTGAGGAGTTCAGAATCCCGGTGCTGGTGTGCTAGCGGAATATCTCGCTGCGCCAACTGGGCGCCCAAAAATAGCAAACATTTTGTCTAGCCAAAATAACTGTTACTGCAAATCACCTGGCTAATACACTCCTTACAGTGAAACATTGTGGTGGCAGCATTATTTCTTAGTGGTAATGGCAGTGACAGGTCAACTGGTAATAATTGAGGGGTGAATAAATGCAACCAAATATAAGAACAACATTAAAGAAAACCTCCTCCAAACTGAAGCAACAATTCACCTTATGACACAAGAAGAACCCAAGGAGTGGTATTGGGGCAAATCTTTGTAGGTCCTAGATTGGGCCAGCCAAAGCCCAGACTTAAACCTTATTAAACATCTATGGTGGGAACTAAAGATGGCAGTACATATACACTTTTCATTCAATCTGACAGAGCTTGAGAAGATCTGCCATGAACAATTAGATAAACTGCCTAAATCTAGATGTGCAAAGTTGTAGAGACATATCCAAGAGGTACTTCTACAATAAAATGGTCTGACTACTTTTGTGAATAAGAGGTTTCAGTTTTTGATTTTTAATAATTTTTTTCTAGAATGTATACAAACAGGGGTTGGACAAAATAACTGAAACACCTGGTTTTAGACCACAATAATTTATTAGTATGGTGTAGGGCCTCCTTTTGCGGCCAATACAGCGTCAATTCGTCTTGGAAATGACATATACAAGTCCTGCACAGTGGTCAGAGGGATTTTAAGCCATTCTTCTTGCAGGATAGTGGCCAGGTCATTACGTGATGCTGGTGGAGGAATACGTTTCCTGACTCGCTTCTCCAAAACACCCCAAAGTGGCTCAATAATATTTAGATCTGGTGACTGTGCAGGCCATGGGAGATGTTCAACTTCACTTTCATGTTCATCAAACCAATCTTTCACCAGTCTTGCTGTGTGTATTGGTGCATTGGCATCCTGATACACGGCACCGCCATTGGATGCACATGGTCCTCCAGAATGGTTCGGTAGTCCTTGGCAGTGACGCGCCCATCTAGCACAAGTATTGGGCCAAGGGAATGCCATGATATGGCAGCCCAAACCATCACTGATCCACCCCCATGCTTCACTCTGGGCATGCAACAGTCTGGGTGGTACGCTTCTTTGGGGCTTCTCCACACCGTAACTCTCCCGGATGTGGGGAAAACAGTAAAGGTGGACTCATCAGAGAACAATACATGTTTCACATTGTCCACAGCCCAAGATTTGCGCTCCTTGCACCATTGAAATCGACGTTTGGCATTGGCACGAGTGACCAAAGGTTTGGCTATAGCAGCCCGGCCGTGTATATTGACCCTGTGGAGCTCCCGACGGACAGTTCTGGTGGAAACAGGAGAGTTGAGGTGCACATTTAATTCTGCCGTGATTTGGGCAGCCGTGGTTTTATGTTTTTTGGATACAATCCGGGTTAGCACCCGAACATCCCTTTCAGACAGCTTCCTCTTGCGTCCACAGTTAATCCTGTTGGATGTGGTTTGTCCTTCTTGGTGGTATGCTGACATTACCCTGGATACCGTGGCTCTTGATACATCACAAAGACTTGCTGTGTTGGTCACAGATGCGCCAGCAAGACGTGCACCAACAATTTGTCCTCTTTTGAACTCTGGTATGTCACCCATAATGTTGTGTGCATTGCAATATTTTGAGCACAACTGTGCTCTTACCCTGCTAATTGAACCTTCACACTCTGCTCTTACTGGTGCAATGTGCAATTAATGAAGATTGGCCACCAGACTGGTCCAATTTAGCCATGAAACCTCCCACACTAAAATGACAGGTGTTTCAGTTATTTTGTCCAACCCCTGTAAGTATTCAGTCAGGGACACATGACAGAGACTACTAGTTAAAATATTTGACTATTTTGCATTTTTATTTGGCATTTTTAATTTAATTATATGTATTCAAAATTAAATATGCTCAAGATATTAAAGTCTGCAAAAACTCAAAGGTTCTGAATATGTGTGCACATGTGGTCCCTTATTTACACTCTATTGCTTTATAACCCACAAGTCTTCATGCAGGTTTGGTTTGTGCCCCCACCCCACCCTATCACAAATCACCTACTGTTTTTTTAATATCATGATAAATGAGGTGAAATACATAACTGACTGGGTTAAATATCACATTTCTATAGTTATAGCCATTTAAAGCTGTATCATCGGCATGGTATGAGCTGTTGGCTATCAAAGCTGGAATACTGTAGAAACGCAACCCCTCGTCAAGTGACTTCGGAAGCTATTCTGTTCTGCATCACGCGGAAACCAACGTGGCAAACTTCTACACGATGACAGATCTGTCTGCGTCATCAAAAGTCCAGCATGAATATATGTGTGTATATGTACATCTGTATGTATGCAAGCATGTACGCAGTTCAATAGTAACCTATAAAAACATGCCACTGCAAACATGGCTGCAGACTAATTAGTCGTGCCTCCCTCCAAGTATTGGCTGTAGTGGATTTAAGTTTCAAAACAGTCCGAATGGGCATCTGCCTGCACGCCTCTCTCTCAAGGAACTCATTAAGGGAAAGGTTATGAATGACCGTCCTTGTATGACCTGGTTCCTGGAAAGACAGCTGTTAGCTAGCTAAAGACGTCAAAGAGAAAAAACAAGATGCCACATTCCATCCTTAATTTGTCTGATGCCCAAACTTGTCGAAGCACTAAGGTATAAGTCAGCTATTTGTGTTAACACCGATGTTAACATTTATTGGTAAATGATGATGTATCTACTTTTAATTTTTAGCCTGTGGTTTAGTTTCAATTTAAATAGAAATAAGTAAAACCTTTCCTGAACAGTCACATGCCTGCCATCTGACTGATATTGCACCCAATTTCCACCATAAAATTTCACACCAAGTGACCAATTTGGGCATAGGTCAACTAGGCTATGTGGGTGGCTTAAGTGTCCCAAATAAATTAGTCTGATTACCTCTTATTCGCTTTTGTTACTTGTTCATGTGACAAAAAGAAGTGTAAATATTACAAGTCAATTACATTTACTTTGACTTTTATTTGATTGCAGACAGAATGAACCAGAGATATTTCATGTTTTATCTGCTCGACTTCATTTCATTTATTAATTCCTGCATTTCAGGCCTGCAACACATTCCAAAAAAGTTGGGATGGGGGCAATTTAGGGCTAGTAATGAGGTGGAAAAAACTAAATAATTATGTGATTCCAATTTGTGTTCTTCCAGCAATGGTTGCAGGGTGTTTGTTCTTTGGTGTTTCTTGGCTGACACACCAATGTCTATCTGTTCAGTGAAGCAGAAAACATGACTCAAACCTTTGCGAATCATCTGAGGACTAATTCCGATACTGTCGTGAAAATTAAAGCCTTTTCTGCTGATGCCACCCAGCCCAAACAACTAAACTGTTGTTTTAGACACAGGTCTGGTAGCCCCTGGTTCGTTTTGGCGGTGAGCTGTTCCACTGTAGCGTGTCAGTCCACCCTCGCGCACCTTCATAGTCGACGTTCATCTCTCACATCAATGACACATGGGGCTCCGCAGTTTCCACGTTGCTTAATCGCAATGGTGCCATTTGTCCACTCACTATACACTTTCACCACAGCAGCACACGAACAGTAATACAAACTGCGCAATTTCAAAAATGCTGCCACCCTTGACCCGAAAGCCAATAATCGTCCCTTTTTGCAACTCTGATAAATCACACCATTTTACCCATGACAGCAACAAGGAATGTGTGTGCAGACAGCCTATCACACACCTTATATACCCATCAAGCCAGCTCACGAAACATGACTTCTCTCATGTGCTATGCACTGCCGGTGTCGAAAGTAGGCAGTGGTCATTAGAATGTGATTCGACAGTGTATTTGCTTTAACTCTTACTAATTTTCTTAATAATTTTCAGTCCTATCCACTGCTGTCTTTCCAGTACATTGAAGTTGTTTCCAGTTGTTACTTTAGCCAGTGTACCTGATGAAACCCTAGTCAGGTGAGTTTGTGACTAAAGCTTCTACCATCAGTGACCTCTTTGTACTACTTTGCTCTTGCAACTATGGCCTGTATAGCATTTTTATACATTCCGTGGAGTGCTCAAAAATGTTTGGAGGAAGCCAAACAATGTTTTATCCCACAGTGTCTGCTGTAAGATGTCCAGTGATGATCCACAGCCTAGAAATACAAATATGGGACCATTTTACTGGACCATGCACACCTTTTCACAAACACACTAACAAAATTGTGCAAACACAATTTTCATAATAATGCTTTCATATTCCAACATTGGAATGTATTTGTACTTTTATAATGTATAATAACTTTCAATTATTAACTAGACAATTCAATTATTTTAAACATTTAATAGTCTTTTGATGAACACCATTTAGCAACTACTGAATCTTTAGGTTCTGGAGAGTTCTGTAGTGCAGACTGTAAACACACTGTATGGATAAAAGTATGCGGACAGCTTACAATAAACCTGTTTGACATTCGTGGCTGTTCAGTCAACAATGATTAGGCACTAATGATGAAAAGTAAGGCCTGACTCACAATCAATATTGCAGCTCATGAGAGTAGGGGTTAGTGCTCTGTGCAGACCATCTGAGTTCCTTAACATTCAATTTGACAAATCATGTCTTTCTGGACTTTGCTTTGTGCACAGGTGTAAAAACTAATGCCACAACGTTAATGAAATACCTGAAACCCCTAAAAACAGGTGAGTGTCTACATACTTTTGGCTATATAGTGTAGATCTTTAACTCCCATTACAAAGTAGAACTAAAAGGCAATCCACTGTTCTAGAGCTAAAAGCTATCGCTAGCAAATGAAACCATGAAACCAAACCCATACCCATTCTATATACTCTCTCTCTCTATATATATATATATATATATATATATATATATATATATACAGGGGTTGGACAAAATAACTGAAACACCTGTCATTTTAGTGTGGGAGGTTTCATGGCTAAATTGGACCAGTCTGGTGGCCAATCTTCATTAATTGCACATTGCACCAGTAAGAGCAGAGTGTGAAGGTTCAATTAGCAGGGTAAGAGCACAGTTTTGCTCAAAATATTGCAATGCACACAACATTATGGGTGACATACCAGAGTTCAAAAGAGGACAAATTGTTGGTGCACGTCTTGCTGGCGCATCTGTGACCAAGACAGCAAGTCTTTGTGATGTATCAAGAGCCACGGTATCCAGGGTAATGTCAGCATACCACCAAGAAGGACAAACCACATCCAACAGGATTAACTGTGGACGCAAGAGGAAGCTGTCTGAAAGGGATGTTCGGGTGCTAACCCGGATTGTATCCAAAAAACATAAAACCACGGCTGCCCAAATCACGGCAGAATTAAATGTGCACCTCAACTCTCCTGTTTCCACCAGAACTGTCCGTCGGGAGCTCCACAGGGTCAATATACACGGCCGGGCTGCTATAGCCAAACCTTTGGTCACTCGTGCCAATGCCAAACGTCGGTTTCAATGGTGCAAGGAGCGCAAATCTTGGGCTGTGGACAATGTGAAACATGTATTGTTCTCTGATGAGTCCACCTTTACTGTTTTCCCCACATCCGGGAGAGTTACGGTGTGGAGAAGCCCCAAAGAAGCGTACCACCCAGACTGTTGCATGCCCAGAGTGAAGCATGGGGGTGGATCAGTGATGGTTTGGGCTGCCATATCATGGCATTCCCTTGGCCCAATACTTGTGCTAGATGGGCGCGTCACTGCCAAGGACTACCGAACCATTCTGGAGGACCATGTGCATCCAATGGCGGTGCCGTGTATCAGGATGACAATGCACCAAAACACACAGCAAGACTGGTGAAAGATTGGTTTGATGAACATGAAAGTGAAGTTGAACATCTCCCATGGCCTGCACAGTCACCAGATCTAAATATTATTGAGCCACTTTGGGGTGTTTTGGAGAAGCGAGTCAGGAAACGTTTTCCTTCACCAGCATCACGTAGTGACCTGGCCACTATCCTGCAAGAAGAATGGCTTAAAATCCCTCTGACCACTGTGCAGGACTTGTATATGTCATTTCCAAGACGAATTGACGCTGTATTGGCCGCAAAAGGAGGCCCTACACCATACTAATAAATTATTGTGGTCTAAAACCAGGTGTTTCAGTTATTTTGTCCAACCCCTGTATATATATATATATATATATATATATATATATATATATATATATACACAGTGTATCACAAAAGTGAGTACACCCCTCACATTTCTGCAAATATTTTATTATATCTTTTCATGGGACAACACTATAGAAATAAAACTTGGATATAACTTAGAGTAGTCAGTGTACAACTTGTATAGCAGTGTAGATTTACTGTCTTCTGAAAAGAACTCAACACACAGCCATTAATGTCTAAATGGCTGGCAACATAAGTGAGTACACCCCACAGTGAACATGTCCAAATTGTGCCCAAAGTGTCAATATTTTGTGTGACCACCATTATTATCCAGCACTGCCTTAACCCTCCTGGGCATGGAATTCACCAGAGCTGCACAGGTTGCTACTGGAGTCCTCTTCCACTCCTCCATGATGACATCACGGAGCTGGTGGATGTTAGACACCTTGAACTCCTCCACCTTCCACTTGAGGATGCGCCACAGGTGCTCAATTGGGTTTAGTCCATCACCTTTACCTTCAGCTTCCTCAGCAAGGCAGTTGTCATCTTGGAGGTTGTGTTTGGGGTCGTTATCCTGTTGGAAAACTGCCATGAGGCCCAGTTTTCGAAGGGAGGGGATCATGCTGTGTTTCAGAATGTCACAGTACATGTTGGAATTCATGTTTCCCTCAATGAACTGCAGCTCCCCAGTGCCAGCAACACTCATGCAGCCCAAGACCATGATGCTACCACCACCATGCTTGACTGTAGGCAAGATACAGTTGTCTTGGTACTTCTCACCAGGGCGCCGCCACACATGCTGGACACCATCTGAGCCAAACAAGTTTATCTTGGTCTCGTCAGACCACAGGGCATTCCCGTAATCCATGTTCTTCGACTGCTTGTCTTCAGCAAACTGTTTGCAGGCTTTCTTGTGCGTCAGCTTCCTTCTGGGATGACGACCATGCAGACCGAGTTGATGCAGTGTGCGGCGTATGGTCTGAGCACTGACAGGCTGACCTCCCACGTCTTCAACCTCTGCAGCAATGCTGGCAGCACTCATGTGTCTATTTTTTAAAGCCAACCTCTGGATATGATGCCGAACACGTGGACTCAACTTCTTTGGTCGACCCTGGCGAAGCCTGTTCCGAGTGGAACCTGTCCTGGAAAACCACTGTATGACCTTGGCCACCATGCTGTAGCTCAGTTTCAGGGTGTTAGCAATCTTCTTATAGCCCAGGCCATCTTTGTGGAGAGCAACAATTCTATTTCTCACATCCTCAGAGAGTTCTTTGCCATGAGGTGCCATGTTGAATATCCAGTGGCCAGTATGAGAGAATTGTACCCAAAACACCAAATTTAACAGCCCTGCTCCCCATTTACAGCTGGGACCTTGACACATGACACCAGGGAGGGACAACGACACATTTGGGCACAATTTGGACATGTTCACTGTGGGGTGTACTCACTTATGTTGCCAGCTATTTAGACATTAATGGCTGTGTGTTGAGTTATTTTCAGAAGACAGTAAATCTACACTGCTATACAAGCTGTACACTGACTACTCTAAATTATATCCAAGTTTCTTGTCTATAGTGTTGTCCCATGAAAAGATATAATGAAATATTTGCAGAAATGTGAGGGGTGTACTCACTTTTGTGATACACTGTGTATATATATATATATATATATATAACCCATTTACAATATAAAGTCCACATATATTATTCATATTTTAATGTATATTTTACTAAGTACATCGCTTGTTTTAAAGGGATTCCTTTGTGTAAATAATTACACACTATGTGTGCAATTTTTGTCTAGCAGCTCTTAAGTCTGTATCTTATGTTTTATTGATTTTTTTTCACTTAGTTGTCTTTTCTGTTTTTACCACCTTTCTCTCATACTGCTGTAGTTAATTCCTCCAAGGGGATCAATAAAGTCTTATCTCATCTTATCTACCCACTGTATATTTCACTGTCTTATGTAACGGACATTGTGGCCTCTGATTAATTCCCGGTGTACCTGCTACATCTCTTCTGTGTCCACTACAACTGTCCATGTCACTCAAGTAGAGGAGTTGCCATCTCTGCCTGTGAATATTCAAACACAGCAACTACTATTACACTATTACACTTGACCCACAGCTGCAGAGGCTGCCAGGATGGCAAAAAAAAAAGCTCGAGCCAAAACATTTAACTCATTTGCTCCAAATGCCAAACTAAAACCTTATTACATTTCACTTCTGTGCAATTTCTGTACTCTAAGTTTACAGAAGGGTTGCTGTTACTCTATAGTAAGCACACTTAATTAATGATCAGAGTATGAAAAGTGCAAGTAATTTAAGGTAGATTTATCATGCAAAGATGATCTCCTAAATAGTAGAGTAGGAATCTGTGTCCTGTGTAGGATTAGGATCATTTCCACCTGACCCAGTGTGAGCTCTGCCCCTGTCGTCAGGAACTTGGTGACTCTGGCTAGTGTCCTATTATACCAGCTCTCCAGCTAAACTTGACCTTTAAATAAAACAGGTGAAACCCTGAGGGATTAACCTTAATCTCTATTGCAGGCCAACACACACTCATTTGCTTTCCAGCTTCAGTATGTTTTTAGGATGTGAGCCAGAAACTGGAGTATTCATTAAAAAACCTTCATAGACAGGGAGAACATTCATCGTTTTGAAGATAAGAATCAAACCCAGGCCCTTTAAACCCATGTTGCTGTGTGGCACCCACTCTACCAGCTGCAAAAATAATGGCTGTAAAATGTTATTTATACTCACTGAGCACTTTATTAGGTGCTAATTTATCTAGTACGTACAGTCACTAACTATTTTATAAGCTACACCTTCCATACAGATGAATGTTTTGGGTATTCAATTACTGACTGTAATCAATTTGTTGCTCTGTACAATTTTTATCCCCATGTATATATAAAAGGGGACCCCCCACTGACCGGATCATTTTCAGTGGTGGACCAATCACAGCACTTTAATATCATTAACATAATAATGACATGGTAGTGTGTGTTGCTCTGGTAGGAGTGTAGCAGGTGCAGCAGTGTTGTTGGGATTTTAAACACGGTTTAAACTGGCCGGCCTCTTTATTAGGAACACATGCCCTGTTAGCACTCGCTGTAGGTGTACAGTTAGAGACTAAAGCTGTTTTCTGTTACTCATGCACAATGTGCACAATCCTCCTCTAGTTAATTAGTGGACATTTCTGATCACATGACACTGTTGGCTTTATATTTGTAGTTCAGCACTGATACTGAGGTGGGCAAAAATCCCAACAACACTGCCGTACCTGTTTATTCAAGTGCAGCACACACTATCACTATGACATTATCATATTAGTGTTATTGCAGTGCTGAGAATGGTCCATCACCCAAAAAACATCCGGGCAGTGGGGGTCCTATGGGGATCTCTTTTAAAACCCCACATTAGAAAATGTGTTTTGGACAGCTCTGTTACACACACACACACACAACTGCCCTTTACACAAAAACTAGGGATTGATTTCACATTTAGAGACCACAGAAATCTCTCTTTTTGCTTTTCCTGTAGCTAAACAATTGCTTTGTACAGAAACATCTGTAGCATCTGCAGTATAAAAACTCAATCCTAACTGGTAATGGTGGATCTGGTTGCACACTAAAACACAGGGCACAAGAATACAGCCTGGACAGGGTTCCGGTCGCTCTCACCTATTTATTCAGACACTTAAAGCAAGATGCAATTTTAATCATGTTTTGACCCACATCATGTTGTGAGTAGCACTGTCGCCTCACAGCAAGAAGGTTCTGGGTTCGATTCCCGGGTGGAGCAATCTGAGTCCTTTCTGTGTGGAGTTTGCATGTTCTCATGTTAGGACAATGGTAGCCTAGTGGGTAGAGTGGTGGGTTATCAACTGAAAGGTTGAGAGTTCTAATCCCAACTCAGACATGCAGCTACTGTTGGGCCCTTGAGCAAGGCCCTTAACGCTCTCTGCTCCAGGGACGCCCTCTCTGCGCTCTGACCCCAGCTTCCAAACAGGCTGGGATATGCGAAGAAAGAATTTCGTTGTACTGTACATGTGTGTATGTATATATGACAAAATAAAGGCATTTATTCTCACTGTGTCCGAATGGGTTTCCTCCCACAGTCCAAAGACATGTAATCAGGTTATTCAGAGACTAAAAAATATATTTAGATGTGTGTGTATGCAATGGACTGGCACCCTGTCCAGAGTGTTTATGTGTGCCTTGCGCCCATTGAAAACTGGAATAGGTTTAGAAAGTGAGTAAACGAGTGAGAGTTTTGAACTGAGCCAACTATAGTGCGCTCAAATTCATTGCTGTTCCTCCCTCTAGTGGCTGTTCAGTATAACTACATTTCCTACAGCTATTAGCTGTGTGAGAGTAAAAAATACAACAATGTACACATACAACCCATAAAAACTTTATTGGCCATACTGTTTGCAGACTGCAGATCTTCTTTTGTTAAACAATGAAACACTGAATACTGCTGAAATGTGTTGACTAAATCATGCAGACTTCAATAGTCGTTATTCACTTTACAAGTTTGGGGGAAAAAAAAATCAAAATTAAAATAATAATTTGAAATACAAATTCCTGCCCTTCACGATGATTTGTCTTTAAGCAGATTTAATAGTCAAATTATTCATTGGCTCTTTTAGATTTAAATGCCTTAAATAAAAGGAAAGTGGGCAGTGTGATCAGCTTAATGAACACTGCATTTAAAAGGGCCTTCAACTTAAGTTTCTTTATCAGTAGTTTATTAGAGCACCTGATGATTAGAAAACAAAATTATAACAAAACACAGCCAATTCAAGCATGATATATATTCATTCTTGTAATATATATTTATATTCATATAAAATACTGTTTTATTAAACAAAAAAGTTTTTACAGTCAGTGAATAAGTGAGCTTTATAAAACGAGTGTTTTGTGATGAGTGTGATGGTGTAAGTGAAAGGCAAAAGAATTAAAAAATATATAAAAGTACCACATAAACATTTTAGATTAAAATGGTGTTTTACACAATATACACATTTAATTACTTACAAAAGGGATAGAAGCTTTTTTGGATACACCACTGTTAATATCACTGTGAAGTGGAGAAAAAAAAATAAAAAGATGGAAAATGATGAAGAAAAGCATTTTAAAAAATGCAGTTTTACTAATGTAGTCAGTGCATTTTTTTTCTTGATGATGTTCAAAGTGCCGATTTGGTAACACAGAGACAATTTCATGCCTCAAGCAACATGTAAAAATAGTACTTCTCTCCAAAAAGATTTTGCTTGTATAACAACATCACAATTCTGTTAAGAAAATAATTTCTTTAAAAAAAGGAAAAGTTAAGGTAAGAGGGTAAAAATGCACTTTTTTGTCACATATCCATCATGGCACTTGTTTCTGTCTCTTTATGAGGTACATCTTTTAAAAAGACTAGGTTTGTTCAGTTTTTTTGCTGTGTTGCACAGTAGCACCATTGAACTTGAGTTGAAATTAAAAATAATGCACCACATGAATTCCACCTGTTCTCCAACTGTTGCAGTCGCTGTGGTGCTGATCCCTAGTAAGAGATCACGTTAGCATTAGCATCACTGCGTTACGTCCTCTTCATACACACAATACAGCGGCTCACACGCTGGTGAAGATCTCCTCCTTTCAGGGTCTCAGATGCTGGCTTCCTGTAAAGCAAAGAGGGAGTAATCAGACATTCTATGTTTTGCAAAAGCACTACAGTATTATACTATTTGTATTTTTGATCGTTCATCCCATAACTTTGCATACAGTCAAGAGTGATAGTGAAGAGGGCCAGTGATAGCTCAGTGGTTAAGGTACTGGACTTGTAAGCAGAAGGTTGCCGGTTCAAGCCCCGCCACCACCAAGTTGCCACGGTTGGGTCCCTAAGCAAGGCCCTTAACCCTCAATTGCTCATCGTGTTCAGCTCATTGTGTAAGTCGCTTTGGATAAAAGCGTCTGCTAAATGCTGAAAATGTAAATGTAAAAAAGAGTGAGAAACTCTGTGTGTTATGTAGATCTATTTTCCCCATATAGTTTGATATTGATTAACAATGATAAAAGAATAATAATTATTAAAAAAATAACAATGATTTTTATTTTATTTTTTATTATTATTTTGTATTAATTTCAGTTTATTCATTAGTCTTTATAACACTTTAATTGGCTTTTGCATGATTGCTATAGTTACTCATTAATGCTCTGTAATGTTATGTTTATTTTGCTTTTAATGTTCTTACACTGGTCAGTGTAAATGATTCATTTAAGGACTCCAATTTCCAATGTCTAATCAAGACTAATCAGGGTCTCTGTGAACCAAAACACTGGGTGCAGGGCAGGAATACACTTTCGACAGGATGATAACCAATCAGTGATTAACTTTCTTGGAGGAAGCCCATAAGCATGACTGGAAACAGGATTCAATCCCAGGCCAGCAGGACAGAGCATAAAGAGAGCATAAGAGATAAATCACCTATACTTACGGCTCTGCCACCATGCCGCCATCTAACTAGATAATGCACTACAATACCTATTTTAAGAGCAGGTTCCCCTAAGCTACCCATGCCACCAATATAGCACCAACTAAAAAACTCATTTCACACTGAGCAGTACAGCACTACTGGAGTTTGTATCCCGTGCGTTACCTGAACATTTCACTCAATTCGATAGTGGCCAGCCAGAAGCTGTAGGAGTTTCCGTAGTAGTTGCAGGTTCCGCGGCCGTGGCACTCAATAAAGGGAGAGGAGCGGAATTCCTCCAGACAGGATCCGGGTGAGGCTAAAGCCTGACCAGATCCCTCAGCACCTGCACTAGTGTGCTAAAGTAGGAAGAGAGAAAGCAAAAATAAATGATAAACCTGAAGTACAGAGGTTTCTTAATATTATTATGAAATGGCAGTATTAGCAATACTGTTCCTCTAAAATTCTACATAATTCATTTACTTTGTTTATATGGTTTATCATTAAACTGATAAATACTTAATAGGGATGTAGAGAACACAACTTTTAACTTATTCAATGACTGGTTTTGCTACATGCAATTAAACATAATTTTAAAATCTTAACCAGCATGGTAAATCAGGCACTATTATAATACATTTTACATACTATATTTTATCACTTCCCAGTCTAGTCATTTTCAATCCCAGTTCTTCCAGTGGTGTTGCATGCACTATTTTTGCTTTGTGCCAAAAAAACAGAACTGTATTGTATACACAGAGTCACACTATCCTACTTGTGTTTTGACCCAGACCAGCCCCAGAGACAGCATATAGCAGGAGCAGAAACAATTGTGTCTATTGGACTTCACAGTCAGGTCAGCAGCACTGTTGCGATTTGACCTTAAGAGCACATACATTCTGCAGTGGTGTTTTAGCTTGTTAGGCTGATGCGTCACCCAAACACCCAGTATATCAATTTAAATAATGTATGTTAATGTAAAGAGATACATTTCATTACATGTTATTTATGGCCACCTCATTATAAAGCCAATGCCAACTAATGAATTTCGTGTTAGTGCTAAATATAGCTTGTCCCTAAATAATGATATTTTTCTCCATACACAAACCCTTGAATTTTTTATACAGAACCTCCTGGTTAAAAGGAATAGAAAGGTAGGTACCATCATGAAGGAATAGCCAATCCACAAAGAGTCCCAGTTCTGTGGGCATTTTGGTATCTGGATGGTCTGGCTGTGGATTGCAATCACCATTGCTGGAGCTTCACATACAGCACATCTACATACACACAAACACACATGTATATTTAAATTAAAGGTATATTTTAATAGAGCAAATGAACATTTAACCCAACTCAGTAATCCTCTTGTAATCCACTTTAAAGCAAACTATTTTCAACTGCTGCAGTGTTCTAAAAATTACTAGACCTACTCATAAATGCAAAACATTAAATTCTGAGCATGTACACTTTACTGTCTAAAAATTTTAACAAATGTTTGCAAACCCCACACCACAAACTAATGAAAAACATTCATCCAATTGGCAACACTTTGTTAAGAAATGTTATTTACATGCTCCCAAAAAGTAACAGTATTCAAAATAATGCATTTACAAAAGAATCCTATTTGTATTATAAAGACGTATTATTCTGTTTACTTGCATTTCATAACTGCTCAGCCATTAAGTTACCCGATTATTTATGTGCTCAAGTAAACCATATACTCAGATATGTTGAATCATTGTCAGATAAAAAATAATACTAATAATAATTAAGACACATGGATGACACCTGGGATACATGTGGCCCAGTAATAAGGTTATGTCACACAGTTAAGTACACATTTAACAAGAAATTTGAACTTTTTTCTGTAAAAGGACAAGATCTAGTCTCAGGCTGCATTTCAAATTAGTAGATTACAAATAGTGCGATTTTTAATAAACTGAGATCTAGACAGTGCAGTTTTTAATTAATACCTGCATGAATGTGTACCAACAAGATAAAAACAGTGTGTTATGGATCAACACAACAACTATATGACTTAGTGGTTTTATAGTTCAAGTCATGTCACTACACAGTCATTGCTTTGTGACAGTTAGTTGCACAGATGGGTCAGCTTTCTCTAATGCCCTCAGTCTCGCGTCACTTGTAGCTGACTAGCCCCTAATAATGAATCCGCATTGTGATGTTGTCAGTCCATTTTATTTTTAGTTTTCCTCATTTTCTAAGTCCTTCCACAACTCCTGTCATAACACTGTCTTCAATGTTGTCATGTGGATGCTTCTTTATGTGCCCAGCATAACTTAACATAAAGTAACTTGCAGAAGTAAAATACACAATTTAAAAAGTATTAATAGTCATACATTATTTTATTTAATAAATATACTAATAGTCTGGCTACTTGTAAAGATATTACTAAATCAGCTTAGCTGATTTCTTGCAGATTTTCTAGTGCAAAATAATATTTTTACTGGTAGGAACAAATTATGGTGTCAGGAAGCTTATATTCGTTGTATTTCTGACCATTTGTCCATATCTGACCTGCTGATAAAGGGTTTGATGTTCTCGCCCTTGATGGGTTCCATGCTCATGGGCATCGGCTCAGGTGTAGACAGCCAATAAGAGTAGTCATTTCGGGAGGCAAAGTTGCACACATTGTTGATGTTGCAGAACATAAAAGGCATGGTGCTGAAACGTCGTAGGCAACTTCCAGCAGTACCTGATGAGAAATAAAAATAAATTTTATTATTACAAAATTGTTTTTTATGTAATGTATGTAAAAAAGACAAAGAATACTGAGACAGACACTCAAAATAAATAAATCTATAAAAAATTAATCAGACGTTTAACAAGCAAAATGTGGATACATGTGATCACATTTTATTTTAAATATTTGATCACAATATTTTGGTATATATATGTAAGCTGGATTCAAGAACGTACAAAATAAGACAACACAGTGTTCTTACCCAGGTCCTGGCCATGAGCCCTCTCATTACCCTGCACATAGAGTAAAGAGTAGCCATCATAGATGATTGAGGTCCCAGAAGGGCAGCCTGGCACCTCTGTAGTCTGGCTGTGACGTGTAATCAGGAATCCATGGGCTGCTGATGCTGAACCTGGAAGACCTGGTTGACCCTGGGGCCCGTCTGAACCAGGAGGGCCAGGTAAACCCCGACCACCTGAAGCCAGATACAGCATAAATGCATTACGGGACTGAGGAAAAAAACATTCATGAAGTTCTCCTAATCATTTAGTACCACAAAAAATCTTTAGTTCTCAAATAATGTGCAATATTTTTCCCTATATCCCAGACTAAGCTTACAAATACAGAATATGGGTGGCGTTACATGAACCTAGCTATTGAAGGGACACATATAACAAGGGTTAAAGCTTCTCTGAGCGTCCAAAAGGTTGGAAATCAGATGGAGCTAAATCAAGACAATAAGCTCTCTCAGTCTCTCGGACACGATCAATTACTACTCCTCCCACCCTCACCGTTTCCAACGAAAATATAAAAGTGCTGAAAGATCCCTTGTATATCATACACCCTTAGTGCCTGCTTTACATTCATTGTCTATTTTACACTGTGGGGTGGCATTAGGTAAAACGTAGGAAACACCCAGGGCACACACACACACTCATACTTGGAGCAATTTTTAGTAGATCCAATTGGCCTGACTGCATGTCATTAAACTTGGTGGGAGGAAACCGGAGCACCCGGAGGAAACCCTCATGGACACAAAGAGAGCATGCAAGCTGCCCAGCCAGAGAATAGAACCCAAGCCTCTTCTGTTATGAGGAGACAGTGCTACCCACTGCACAACCATGCCGCCCCCATTACAATATAATAAAGTTCTACACTGTAGCACAATAAGTGTCGTATATAAAATGAATTCTAAAAAATAAATATTATGCTTTCAACTTTGTGGCAATGATTTGGGGAAGGTCCTTTCCTGTTCCAGTATGATTGTGCACGAAGTAGACATGGTTTAATGAGTTTAGTGTGGAGGAACTAAAGCACCCTGCACAGTCCTAAACTTAAGTCCACTGACCAACATTGGGATGAACTGGAATGAAGTATATATTTACAGTATAAGCATTAACATGATATTCTTGAACTGATAAGAAAGAAATTCATACACCAGACTTTTAATTATCCTTGGTACATAATCCCTGAACTGTGCAAATTGTGTTTGGTCACAACTGCAAGTCACTTTGAGTAAAATCAGAGCAAAAATGTACTTGAAGTGGTTACTGTGTAATCATAAATTATGTTGATGTACTTGGTAGGTATGTGTATTAAGTGGGATGAAGTAAAATAAATATATGTGTGTTTTTACTGTAATGTTTCTTTGATAGGATTTTAATGTCATGTTTTACACTCTTTAGTTACATTCATGACAGAACGGTAGTTACTCATTACACAAGATTCATCAGTTCACAAGTTTAATGTCAAACACAGTCATGGACAATGTTGTATCTCCAATTCACCTCACTTGCATGTCTTGGACTGTGGGAGGAAACCCACGCAGACACGGGGAGAACATGCAAACACAGAAAGGACCCAGACCGCCCCACCTGGGGATCAAACCCAGGACCTCCTTGCTGTGAGGCCACAGTGCTACCCACTTAGCCACTGTGCTGGCCTTTTACTGTAATGTAGCTACAGTGATTAATTGTAAAAACTCGTACCTGGCTGACCGGATGATCCTGGATCTCCCTTCCTTCCAGGGGAGCCGCTGAATCCTGGTGGTCCGTCAGGGCCCAGGTCACCAGGGAAACCAGGCTGACCTACAAAGAATGTGACATTAGTTCCACACAACAATATAAAAGAACATAGGTATAATCCAACCAGTTTGCTTAAGAGAGAGGCACAAATTTTTGTCCTGCTTTGCCAGCCAACAAACTCAGGCAAATGAATCACTAGTGTGAGTGGCCAGGAGAATCAAATTTTGTGTGTGAGCCATCAGGAGTGTTTTTATACTTGCACAGTGACAGTAGGCAGATGTATGTGACAATCACAATAAATACTTTAATCAACAAGAATAATTTCCTTCTCCTACTTAGCCAGTAATGATATGTAAAAAAGGTCATTTGCTTGTAAAAAGTATTAATTATAAAAACTGTAAATCCTTATAATCCTTATCCGTATAAGTTTTAGTAGTATCAGAAATGGCTAAATGTTATGAATTTGTGAGCACACTAAATACCCAATAAATGCCAAATGCAAACAAGGAATGTCTATAAGAAAGTGATAATGGAATTGCCATTAAAAATATTTGCACAGTGCTGTTACAAACACATACCTGCCAGGCCCTCGAGTCCTTGAGCTCCTGGTAGTCCTCGATCTCCCGATTGGCCAGGTGAACCTGCTGGGCCTCTCAAACCCTTCACCACAATTGGAGCCGAAACTGGACCTGGCTCACCAGGAGCTCCTGTAAAAAAAGCCAGTAACATCAGTTTAGGCTTGATGAGCTTGGTACACTGAGTAACAACTTCGATGGATTCCATAAGTATTCACCTGGAGAGCCAATTTCACCACGTTCTCCTGGCCGTCCAGGATTTCCAGGCAAACCAGACAGACCTTTAGGACCTGTGGTAAGCACACACACACATAGCAGATCACTAAACCTGATAAACAGGGACGTAGAGAAAGGTAGTACAAATAAATCTGTTTTAGATATTTCTAATGTAAAATAGTAAATATGGTCTTAGCATGATTAGATTAATTACAACAGCCAAAGAACACAAGCGTTGATAAGTAAATTACTGGTTTAATGTCACTGAAGTTAATGTGTCAATGTGTTGAGTCAAGTCATTACAGAAGATCTAATGTGTTACATCCTCATGTTACACAATTGAATGATGGTGGTGCACAACTGGCAAGTTTTTTTGCCTTTGAACATGTAATCAGCAATTTAGCAATTCAACAAATCAGTTTATTATGACAAAAAGTAATCGTGAGTAAATATTGAAATGATGACCTTTAACTTTTAATTTAACACTCTATTTTCTTTGTTATTCAAATAGGCAGATTCTTATCTGTTTAGGAATTTAGAAAGGTGATTATATTATACATTTTGCAGTTCATAAAAGACTGAATTTAAGTGTGTACGTGTGTTTTAATGTGTTGGACAACTCAAAAAATCTGACAATTTGGCTGTAAATTTTTTTAAAATTGAATCAGACATCAGCTATGCTAGTAAATACTTAATTTCCTTATCTTCCAAATATCTATCTATCTATCTATCTGTCTGTCTGTCTGTCTGTCTGTCTGTCTGTCTGTCTGTCTGTCTATCTATCTAGCTATCTATCTAGCTGTATCCATCTATCCATCTATCCATCGGTCTGTCTACCTACCTACCTACCTATCTATCTATCTATCTATCTATCTATCTATCTATCTATCTATCTATCTATCTATCTATCTATCTATCTATCTATCTATCTATCTATCTATCTATCTAACGTCTGTCAAACAGTAAAACACATTATTAAGCATTATACTTGCAACTACTCAGTATTTACATACTGTAATCTACACTGTAAATAATATAAACGTGCTAATAAAAGTGAGACGCATCAAACAAAAAAACAAAAAAAACAGCATTAATTACATCAGTTACATACTGTTTAGCACATAGCTTTCAGGACTTTGCAAACCAAAAGAGACACAGCCATTTACTTGTCAAGAAATGTCCTAATTTCGATGCTAAATACTTAATCAATATTCCAATCCAAACATTTCAACCAAGTAGAATTAAGAATTAATATTTTTTGAAGATTAAAAACGCATGTTTTGACTGACTAAGGGACTGATGACAGTTTTCCACATACACAAGGCTGGTGCTGATGCTGGTACTAATTTAGACCTGAAAACTAACAAACTGTTTATAGCAGTTTAAGAAATCTTTTGCATATACAAATGTACAAAATGTTTCAAGATGTTTTATTACTTTAGTGTGGAGCTGCTCAAGTCAACTTGTTATGAAATCATTGGTTAATTACTAATGCCAGTACAATCACTGTTTCTTCTATAAAACAATAATTTATGGTTGTAATACAAAATTAGCTGATTTTATTTAAAGTAATTAACATTTTGATTAGATGATTCTGCCCCAGACCTTTATCATCACTGGTTCAATATCACTGTGGACCAGTAGTGCTAAACCAAATAAAATTTTGCCAGACTGAACCCAGCAGAAACAAAATAATAAAAAAAAGTGAAATAAAACCAGTAAAATGAATGATGTATGAATGGTGTTGTTGACATAATAATAATTAAGTGTTGACTTTAAAGTCTGACTGACCTGGGAATCCTATAACACCAGGAAGGCCGATGTCTCCTTTAAGTCCAGTAGATCCAGGAGAACCAAAAGTACCCTTTACATAAAAAGAAGTTAAACATCCTTAATTTACAGTCTCAGATCAGATAAGAAATTCAGTGCTTTAAAAAGGCACATGCTGCAACATTAATTGCCACACAACACCTACCTAAACTCTGCAAACAGCAACTTATTTAGCCCACCTACCCAATTTCTATATTACATTATGTATAAAGTAGGGTCAGTTATAAATAAAAACGTTAATGTTTATATTAAAAGTAAAAACAGTGGAGCTGTGGATCAGCTGTTTCTATTTAGGATTAACAGCCACTGGCCTGTACTAAGGTAGAAAAAAATCAGGATCTAATCACAGATCTGGAGACTGATACTAGACTATATTAAAAGCACATTTGTCTGACCTCAACTTTATAGATCACACCAATCCTTATCAACTTGGCCAGTGAACAAAAAAGGAAAATTGAATGAAAATGCCAACAGTAGCACCAGCTGTCATTCTAAATGAACTGGAGATGCCAATGGATGTGACTTTAGATGCTCATGGATCAACCATATTCATTTTGAAGACTCCTTACAAAGTGGCAGCATGTCTGCTGGTCTTCTAAGACTAAACTGAGACTTTTCCACTTAAATTCTAAGTGTATATGTGGAGAGTAAATCTAATAAGGCACAGAAGCCTTGGAGCACTTTCCACAAATATGGTAGTTTTGACATCATAATTCAAGGTCCAGCCATTTTCTGCTGGAAAGACTAAATTGAAAGGTTTGCAACTTACCATAAAGCCAGGAGGTCCAGGGTCTCCTTTCTCTCCAGGGAAGCCAGGTGTTCCAGGGGTTCCAGTGAAACCCTTTTCTCCCTTCGTTCCTCCAGTACCTGGTGGTCCGCGGGGCCCCTCTGGACCAGGAAGACCTTTACAATACATTAAGATTAAAGTAAGTTGGAGTGCACTTAAGTTCTCCACCAATGTCTAAATACTACACATGCAGAAAATGATATTTTAATATGGCATAAAAACACTGTGATCTGTTTGCATGAATGTGTGTCTGTGTGTAATACTGGCAGTTCATCAAAGTGTTTCATAAATTTTATCCTTAAAAAGGCAGCACATTAACACCATACAATGTGATAAAAGGTGAACTAAAGACAACAAAGAGGTGCAGACAATTCAGGTGGGCATCAGACCAAGAAGGCTAACCTGCAGGACCTATATTGAAGAGTCAAAGGTCAAGAGGGTTCCCAAATTCCAGAGATAGAGCACGATGGCACAATGCAGATTTAAAGCAAAAGCAAAAGTTAGCATAGCAACACAATTACTGTAGCATCAGCAAATATTTCAACACAAAGAATAGTCAAAAACATGAGCAAACTATATTAATCACAAAACATCACAGCACACAAAGATAAATAAGAAATATTTCTTTTAACTTTCTAACCAATATGTCAAATAAAAAGAAACAACAAGGGTCGTATTCAGAGACAGTGACAAGTAAAAAAAAAAAAGTTACATTTTACAGATATCTATAATGGGGTGCCAGCTGAAGCCCCACTAGGGTGGCCAGCCGACAGTCTTTTCAGCTGACAGTCCTCCATCCACGCAACGCTAGGACGGACACTTAAAAATCCTCCTTTTGGCATGAACTGGTTTCATTTTTGATCAATATTATCTGTCATTGGCTTGGGTACACTTCAAAACAAATGCTTTGTATTTCACTGGTTTAACAGCCTCATTTGACTGCTTATAGTGCTACCACTGGTAAATCGCAGAGGGTCCGCCCTCTAAATGCTTGTCTGTGATTGGGTGGTTGAATTTCGCCCGCTCGCTCTGTTCTGTATACACCTCTAATAGAGTCAGTTAGTCAGCTCTCATGCTCAGGAACGCTGTGAAAATGCCAAAAAGTAAACTTTTGGAGGCAGCAAGGAACGGACTTAAATATCAAAAAATAGACACAACATTTAGTGAGTAAAAAAACAGTAATTTGTTATAGAATTCTTGCTTAAATTGGTTGTGGTTTCATTCTGTGTGTTGCAGTATCATGTCCTCCTTTTGGGTGTAATGTCCTCCTTTTTGGGGTGTAATGTCCTCCTTTTTGTGGCTATGAATGTGGCCACCCTAAGCCCCACACATGTGAGGTTGTAATATTTGAACCCAATAGCAGGATTCTTAACCAAGGTAGAACAAAACTTTGGCTAAAGAGCCACAAAAAAAAGATAGCTATAACAAGTGGCCAGACTGGGGAAGAAATAGAACTCATAGACGAGTGCATTCATTAGGGTAGGGGGTGTCACACTTCACACACTCGGATAGAAAAAGATGATGAAAAAAAACTTCATCTCAGGTAGCCATGTACTCGTCCCACAGGGGCACTGGCAACCACACAGGAAAGCTAGCTACTCAGTCCATGGGCATGGAATAACTGTGATCGCCAAGAGGTACCACAGTAACAGCTGAGTTCTACAAAAAGAAAATCAAAGAATGCCGGCATATGAGCCAGCAGGAACAAAGGTTTCGGTCTCACAGAGTATGCAGGTAAACACCATACAAAGAGCCCATTGCAGGGAGGCCAACAAAGCCGATATTTAAAAGGCTCTACCAGCTGCAGCAAATGTCACAGTCAATTATCTGTGACTCCATGCTTTGATTCTGTAATTCCCTGCCAATTTTTACGGCAGGTGGGCCCATTGCAATACCATAAGCTTTAAAGACAAAATATTTTTTGCTTTTTAGCAATTTACCCAAAACCCAATGTATTTTATTATATGTTTTGTGGTTACATAAAATAATGTCAGATTTTTAGCTTTTCGAGCTGTCACGCACGGACACAATACCAGTTGTTGTCAGAATGTCTAGCTTAATTTTAAACTGCAGTGGAAAACTATCCAAGCAGCACTGAAGTGCATAGGCAAGTATGCATGCTAATATGTGCAATCTCTGTAATAACTTACCACACCACTCTGAATACAACCTTGTGGTAGTAATACTTGACAGAAATCATGCTATCTTATTTTTTTCTACTATTTTTAAAGGTTATCTTTGCATGACTGTGCCATTCAAACTTACAAAAAACTGATTTAGACATTTAGAGCTTTAACTTATGATTATTTATGCCACATGTTCATTAAAATAAGAATATGAATGCTAGATAAAGGAATAGTATGTTCTGAAAACTAATTAAAACACCAGAGGAAAAACTTCATTCTGTTCTTTCAACTGTTAAGTAAATGTTCACTTAAGCCCTCAAACACACACATGTGATTCTACCTGGGAAATTAACCGGTCATTTATTGGAAAGATTTCCTAATAAAATGACCAGAGAAGCTGCACTGACACACTTAAGTGACCACAATTAATGCTTAAACTACAAGAATGATGCAGCTGGGAGAGTGACAGGTTCAATTCTTGCCTTTGGTCATTGTCTGTGAAAGTTTCACATGTACTTCAATCTTCTGGGTTTCTTCCAGGTACTCTGGTTTCCACCCACATCCCAAAAATGCACAAGGTGAATTGGCTAGTGAGTACATTAAGTAAATGAATGTGTGAGCCTTATTCTCAGTGCTTCTGGATGGTGCTGGACCCATCCCGACCCTAACCAGGATCATTGCAAAGTAAAATAGATGCTGGCTATTTATGCCGAGGAGCATTTCTTATGTTTCTTATGACTGCCTCGGAATGGAACTGTGTCATTTACAAGTGAATCAAGATCATTAAATTAGTTAAATGCAGGATTTGTTAGAACAGAAATTTCATAGCTCTGAATGTTTGAGTGATGTGAATAATGCACAGCTGGAACATTATCAGTAATGTCCCAGGTTTTGAGTGTAAAAGAGCTTAAGGTTTATTATTTTAATCAGAAATAATATAATATGATGGATTAACAAATAATATGAACTCTCTGTTTTAGACCAGTTCTGGAATGAGATGAACCTGACCTTCTGGGCCTGCCGTCATCAGGAGGAGGTGCAGCCACACCATACAGCAGGAAATAAAAAATACAGGTCATACCCACAATGCATTAGGATACAAATTCAGCCTTACTGACACCAAAATTGGGCTTTTTATTTAAGACAATGTAAACTTTTAATTCTTAAATTAAAATTCTCTTCAAATTACAACTAATTAAATCTTTTTAATAAAAGGACTTCTATTAGATGGAAAAAATTATTAGTTATTATTATTAGTTCCCTTGAATGTTTTTATAAATAGGTTTAAAAAGCCCAGATTGGCCAGTGGTGTGACGGCTTTACATATCTTTAAGACACAAAACATTTTCCCATGCAGGTGAAGACAAACCAAATAAACTACTGATGATTTACTGTGAAGAGGAAGAAGCATTAGTTTTTTGAGACCAACGGAGGAAAGAAAAAGTGAGGACACATGATGGATGAATCAATAAACCTATGGGCACATACAGTATACACAGAGGAAAAATGGACACAGTGCAGATTGATTCATGCTTTGGTTGCCTCAGGTTACTGGAAAAAAAAAACAATAATCAGTGCATGCAAACCCTGTAAACATTTACAATATACAAAAAAACAAAAAACAAAAAAGAAGTGGAGAATGGTAGCATGGCATGCCCAGACATACGTCAAACTTAGTACATGTGCTCTGTGAATCTCTGCTCTTCATTACATTTGTGCCATGTTATGTGAACACTAGTGATGATTTGTGCAACAACCATGCACATCAGTGATGTGAATAAACATGATCATTACAGTCAATCTGTTCTCTAGTTTAGTGTGTTTAAAGAAGAGTTCAAATGTGTGAACTCTGAACTCTACACTACGTCCTTTATCTTTAAAACCACCAAGAGATTCAGAAAACAGATTTGACCAAGAAGGAGCACAACCCTGCTTCTGGAGATCTGATATCTAATTATAAGCTTTTTAAAGTATCCATTATTTATTGTCACACTCAATGGGGCATTATAATTTACCTAATATTGAATAATTACATTATAGACATTATTATTACATTACAAAACATTATTACCAATTTACCAGTTTTATGTACAGGGGGATTTCAATACCCACTGTAAAAGCCAGCGTATTAGTTTAAAGCTAGAATCAAATTTTCTAAAGAACAAGATCTCAAGAAACAGGCTCATGCACCCCAAAACAAATAACTAATAAAGTGGGCCAACTTACCGATTCGTCCTGGTGGTCCAGAAGGACCTTGGATACCTTTAGGCCCCTGCAGAGGCAGACCAGGAGCACCAGGAGGGCCTTGAGGACCAGGACCGCCTGATGAACCAGAAAATCCCTGTTCACCTTTTGGTCCTGGGTAACCAGGGCCACCAGGCTGGCCAGGTAGACCAGGGTCTCCTTTGGTACCTGCATTAAAAGGTTTTAGTTTTAGGTTTAGTAACACTTTATATTCTTGGGTTAGTGTTAATCTAATTATTGGAGGTTGCAATACTCTTTACCTGGCATTCCAGGGGAACCAGGAGGACCTGGGACTCCATAACCAGGAATACCTATAAAAATAAAAAAGAAGCCATAAATGAGATTCTCTAGATCGCAAGGTGTAGGGTACACTTTTAGCTATATTATTCCAAGTAGCTTATATGATTTGCAGTGGTGTGTTTTATTTTATTTTTGAATTTTCCTTCCAATCTATCACATTGGGTAAAAGTTGCTGATTTCACTGTGACTGAGAAAAGCCGTGACCAACACATGACCCTTCTTACGCGTGTGCAGTAGCCGACTGCATCTTTTCACCTGCATGAGGCGATTTCATATAAGGCATGTAAGGAGAGTCACGTACTGATCGCCATTATCTGCCAATTAATCAGCAAGCAGACATTGTAATTGCAGCAGTTATGAGGTATCCTCTCCGGTGGACAAGCCAATCTATGCCAGTGTAGGTGCCCAGGCTGTCTGTAGCAAAGCTAAGATTCAAACTCACGAGTTCGAGATGTCAGCTCTGGTGTGCTAGCGTTTTTTTTTTACCACTGTGCCACCTGAGAGCCCGAATTTGCTTTTTCAACAAGAAAAGGATGGGAATATTATCTGTATTAGTATAAAAAATATTACATTTAATTACAAATATTTTCTACAACATAAATACCTATAATAAAATAAAACCTAATAACATCCAACAAACACTTAAATTAACTAGACTTCGATTTACTTACCTGGCTCTCCCTTTTCTCCCGCTGCTCCAGGAATACCATCTAAACCAGCTTGACCTTTTCCACCAGGTAAACCAGGTCGACCAAAAATGCCTGGGTCTCCGGGCTTTCCTGCGTTTCCTGGAATACCTGGAGGACCTGGAACTCCATTCAACCCTTTAGCACCAGGACTCCCAGGTGCACCTAAAGCCATCAGAAGCATTTTTTTTTTTTTAATAATCCATTATGGTCAATAAATAAATAAATAAATAAATAAAACATTGGCAATTAAAAATGGCAGTATTGATCAGTTTCAGGTATTTCAATATGTAATATGTGTAGCCCATCATGAACACATTAAAATTATTTCACATAAATTGTGCTAATTTTTGAATGCACAGCCTCCATATGGATGGACAAAGATGGACATTGGCTCTTCTGGCTATTAATGATTTACAACTGATACAGCTCACTAGAGCCTGGTGTCTACTTTCATCAGCATATACTTTAAGAATTCTGACAGTTGGTGTAGCAATAAGGTATAAGGACAGTTTGGAAGGTAATTACAGTTAATTACAGTGACTGACCAGTAGTGAACTGGTGTGAGTGGCATAAGAACCAGTAAACGCAACATCAATTAATTTCCATTGTTCTATTGTCTATTTAAAAGCCAACATTAGCATTACATTTATGGTATTTAAATGCAGACACGGCAGTTAAATCCAACCCTTTCATACAGGAATAACAAAAATACATATTCAACACCTGACCAACAACAGAAATGCAAAGTACATTACATATACAGGGGTTGGACAATGAAACTGAAACACCTGTCATTTTAGTGTGGGAGGTTTCATGGCTAAATTGGACCAGTCTGGTGGCCAATCTTCATTAATTGCACATTGCACCAGTAAGAGCAGAGTGTGAAGGTTCAATTAGCAGGGTAAGAGCACAGTTTTGCTCAAAATATTGCAATGCACACAACATTATGGGTGACATACCAGAGTTCAAAAGAGGACAAATTGTTGGTGCACGTCTTGCTGGCGCATCTGTGACCAAGACAGCAAGTCTTTGTGATGTATCAAGAGCCACGGTATCCAGGGTAATGTCAGCATACCACCAAGAAGGACAAACCACATCCAACAGGATTAACTGTGGACGCAAGAGGAAGCTGTCTGAAAGGGATGTTCGGGTGCTAACCCGGATTGTATCCAAAAAACATAAAACCACGGCTGCCCAAATCACGGCAGAATTAAATGTGCACCTCGACTCTCCTGTTTCCACCAGAACTGTCCGTCGGGAGCTCCACAGGGTCAATATACACGGCCGGGCTGCTATAGCCAAACCTTTGGTCACTCGTGCCAATGCCAAACGTCGGTTTCAATGGTGCAAGGAGTGCATATCTTGGGCTGTGGACAATGTGAAACATGTATTGTTCTCTGATGAGTCCACCTTTACTGTTTTCCCCACATCCGGGAGAGTTACGGTGTGGAGAAGCCCCAAAGAAGCGTACCACCCAGACTGTTGCATGCCCAGAGTGAAGCATGGGGGTGGATCAGTGATGGTTTGGGCTGCCATATCATGGCATTCCCTTGGCCCAATACTTGTGCTAGATGGGCGCGTCACTGCCAAGGACTACCGAACCATTCTGGAGGACCATGTGCAATGGTTCAAACATTGTATCCTGAAGGCGGTGCCATGTATCAGGATGACAATGCACCAATACACACAGCAAGACTGGTGAAAGATTGGTTTGATGAACATGAAAGTGAAGTTGAACATCTCCCATGGCCTGCACAGTCACCAGATCTAAATATTATTGAGCCACTTTGGGGTGTTTTGGAGAAGCGAGTCAGGAAACGTTTTCCTCCACCAGCATCACGTAGTGACCTGGCCACTATCCTGCAAGAAGAATGGCTTAAAATCCCTCTGACCACTGTGCAGGACTTGTATATGTCATTTCCAAGACGAATTGACGCTGTATTGGCTGCAAAAGGAGGCCCTACACCATACTAATAAATTATTGTGGTCTAAAACTAGGTGTTTCAGTTTCATTGTCCAACCCCTGTATTTCAGTGTTAAATGAGTCGTAAGTTGAATCCTTTTTTTTCTTTGACATTATGTAATGTAACAGTACTGTACCTTGGAATCCAGGAGGTCCTGGCTCACCATTCTGGCCAGGACTACCAGGGGTTCCTGAAAATCCTGGAGGTCCTGATTGTCCTTTTGGCCCTTGGCTTCCGGGGATACCAGGTGTGCCAGGATCACCCTGTCCAGCAAAAGCTAGTTAGCTCCTCTCTCATTTGCGCATGGTATTATTTGTATATATACTATTTATAAAATAGTTTTTAAGCAGATATTGTTTTATTCTAAAAACACTGCACACAAATACTGTTTTTACCTTGGCTCCTGGAGATCCTGGCAGCCCAAAGCCTGGTGTTCCAGGCTCTCCTTTTGGTCCTCGGAATCCTGGTGCTCCTTGAGAACCAGAAGCCCCAGAACGGCCAAGTTGACCAGGGTTTCCTTTAATTCCGGGAGAACCTGGCAAACCCATCTCACCCATACTGCCTTTAAATCCTGGGGTGCCTTGAGGTCCTGGTTGTCCTGGGTTTCCAGGCTCTCCCTTGGGACCTGTAATGCAAAGATGGTATTTCCTTAACCTTTATACACATAGATTATCTAAAATGTGAAGCACCTTATAGAGTTGCCTTATACATAATACCTTTACATGATGGAATCAGGAATTAGATAAAAAGAATTAAAAAAAACTAAAAATGCTATGCTAACTTTGCAGCAAGCTTTCCAATGAAACTGGTAAATGGGAAATCTACAAACCTTTTACTCTGTAACAACTATGTGGATTTGTTGCAGGAATCAAATTCACATGACAATCACATGCAATCACGGTAAAAGGCATTGAACAAAGTAATTAGGTTACCTGGGGGTCCAGGGCTTCCAGGACGTCCATCTAGTCCAGGGAGACCAGGATCACCACGAAGACCAGCAATACCTTTTACTCCTGGACCTCCAGTAAAACCTGCATTTAAAAGACAGTTTTAGTGACTAAAAAACATAAGTGACTACAATTAAATGATTTTTGGATGTAGTATCTGTATGTCGTGACTGACAGCAGTCATGTTAATTTTTTATGTGTATTTATACACCTACTGGCTACTATTATGAAAATCTGCACACCCATTTATTCAAAAGCTGAGATTTATTAGACGAGGCAACATTCAGCAAGAATGACACTGCTGTAGCCTTAAATTTCTCTTCTAGGCTAAGAAGACTAAAACATTATGTCTTCTGCTGCCGTAGCCCATTTGCCACAAAATGTAACTTTTTATGTGTTATGAGAGCCTTTCAGCAAGTTTTTAGCCACAGAAATGCTGCTTACTGGATGTTTTTACCATTTTGTGAAAACCTTAGACTGTTCTGTGTAAAAATTTCAGTGGATCAGTCTGTCTGGTACCAATAGTGACTAAGATCATTTGTTTATTTTATAGTCTTATGCTTCTTTTGAAAATTAACTGAAGCTCTTGTCCCATGTGAATATGATTTATGTACTGTGCTGCTGCCACATGATTGGCTCATAATTCCCAATAAAGTGGCCAATGAGCGTAAGCTTTTGTCCTTATATAAAGATACTTTACTAAATTGGCAAAGAATTCTGAATGTGGAAACATAAGCTGTTTGAAGTTATGTGCTTCTGCATAGCCACTTCTGGCCGGTGGGGAGACAGATGCTTTATAGCATTAATTGGCTTCAAGTGGGAGCCTTACTATTTATCACAGTTCTCTTTCAAAGATTTGCCAGCTCCTCAGTTTGGCAAAACTCTGATCTCTGGACCTTTATCCCAACACACTTTCTCTAATTTCTGGGAACTTAGCTGGAATTGTGGCAGTTTGTGGGTGTCACATTAGGAACTGGCCTGAATAAGCAAGTTCTTTATGCAAGTTCATTACAGAATGACACCGGGTTCAGGCTGCACCAGTTAATGGTGTGAGCTTATATTCGTGTTTTGCAGTCAATTACTTGTGTTCAGGATTCCCTATCTTTACTTTTTCTGAGAACCAGGTTGTTGCTGATGTCCGGAGCAGTCTGTCATCATTGTGGCAAGCAGTTCTTTACTCTGCACTATCCCTGTTTTATCCACTTTCTCTGTTGCAGGCTGAGAATTCTTTTGTCTTTCAATTGTTACTTTACATTTACAGCATTTAGTAGACATTTTATCCAAAGTGACTTACAATTATGACTAAACACAATGCAAGCAATTGAGGGTTAAGGGTCTTGCTCAGTGGCCTAACAGTGGCAAATTGGCAATAGAGGGAATTGAACCTTCTGATCACTAGTCCAGTATCTTAAACACTACTACTGCAATACTTTGCTTCCCTTATTTTGGCCTCTTTATTTATTCATGATTGCCATTTCCATTTTTTCTTGTGGCTTTTTAGCCACAGTATTGTTCCAGCTTGGTCAAGCAATTGGGTTATTTTCAATAAAATTGGGTTCCACTTGTGAGATGTGACACAACCTGTTACAATGTTTAAAACATAACATGCATTTATCACAATTTTGTAAACATCACATATACTCACCAGGTGGTCCTGGTTCTCCTTTTTGTCCTTTAAAAGTATCAACCATTTGTCCTGGTGGACCTGGTATACCTTGATCACCTTTATCTCCCTTAAGTCCAGGTAGACCTGTGGCTCCTGACCGTCCAGGAACACCATTGTCACCTTAAAAAACAGACAAGTTAGATATGAACTAAGGATAAAATTTCAATTATGAGCTGTTTAAGGGCTGAAAATTAAACTTACCTTTTGGTCCAGGTGCACCTAGGGAACCAGGGATTCCAGAGTTACCAGCAGGTCCTGGAGTACCCATCACACCCATGTCTCCCTTTGGTCCTGTAGTATGGGTAATAGAAACAAAAGCTGGTTAGAGGGATACTACTTCTACTAATTCAGAATGACCATGTTTAAGTTGTTCGAGTGGCAGTGCACACAAATGTTTAATATATTACCAGGGTATCCAGGTTGTCCATCTTGACCAGGGAGACCTGGGTTACCAGGAGGACCTAACGGACCAGAAGGTCCGGGTAAGCCTGGGGCTCCTGAGTCACCAGGCAAACCTGGAAGATCCAGACCAGGGGGTCCAGGGTCTCCTTTTTCACCATTCAAACCAGGAAGACCTGCGCAAACAGCACAAAATGTACACAAGTGTAGACATAAAAACAGTCAGTGATTTGTGCAAAACGTATACTCTCATTCTCTAAGCTCAATGAAATGTTACTTGCTACACTGGGGGTGAAATGATTTGGGGTAATTCCTGGAACTAAGGTGGACATATCTAATGTTCTTGAATTTTGTCACTTATTTTGCAACTCACTGGTGGACTGAGTAGCTGGTGGAGCACTCTGTGGTTCTTCTCAGAAACCATTTCAGCATTTTCCATGTTTCCTGGCGAATGTCTTCTTTAAGCAGCAGTTTATGGCTTAGTTAAGCATCCTGTGATTGGGTTTATCCCAGTAATATATCAGGGTTACACCTGGCACCTCTGTTACGTGGCACTCTATACCTGTAACATTTTCATGTTATTGTAACTATTAGAGGGAATTAGCCAGATTTGCTTAGCTACTGATCATGTTATCTTGAGTGTTTTAACTCTGTAGGTAACAATAGTGGCTCCTCTGGGATTTAAAATTGAAAACCTTTGCAAAGAAGTGAAAATCAAGACTTTTATCACAGTCTAATTACAGAACTGTTCCCAGTAAATTAAGACACACTTAAAATATACTAATAGTGATAATTATCCTCATGCTTTAAATAAGCTAAATCAAAGGGACATGTAACAAATGAATAAAGCAGTAATTTGTAGTGAATTCTTCACAGGCATCTAGGCTTTTAGCACTAAACTTTTCTGACCTGTCTATCATTAATGATTTTGCAGTAGAGCATTCGATCTTCATACAGAAACCCAGAATTAATTTCAGATTAATAGAAACATTATTTAAACTTTTATTTTAACTGCCAATTTCCAGACATTGTAGAGCTTACCAGGAGGGCCCATAGGGCCATTAGGTCCAGGGGGTCCAAGGGGACCCCTTACACCAAAACCAGGAGGGCCTGGGGGGCCTTGAGGACCAGGGGCACCACCTAAACCAGGTTCACCTATGAAAAAGAGAGATCATTATTTAAAACTTTTGTGCCTTAGTCTTTTTAAACTGTTCAACTACAAAAGGACTCAAAGACTGACATTACATTAGCAAACGTGATATCCATGTATAATATCTAGCCACGTATAACAAAGCCATAATCGTAATATCAACACCTAATCATTAAAACTCCAATCAGATTAAAGTGAATTTTGCATTGTACCTTTGGCTCCAGGAGCACCATTAACACCTGGTCGACCCGAGGAACCAGGACCTCCAGGGAAACCAGGATCACCTTTAGGTCCAGGATTACCCTTACTGCCAGGCAAACCTTGGGGACCCTGAGGACCAGGAATACCAAAACCAGGGTCTCCCTGTGGACACACACACACACAGTAATACAGTGACTGAAAACTGCTTCTTAATTGCACTTAACTTTTCATTTAATCATAATAAACTTTCATTTATCATTTGACAGATTGTTTGGCACTGCATAATCACCAGCTTTAAATGACTGTAGCATAACTGGGGCTTGAATTCACGAGACACAGGGAATAAAGATAAGGGTGGATGTCATTTGGACAATTTTTATTTTGATCTTGCTGCTGCAGGACACAGTAACAGCAGGGTGGAGAGAAAGTGTTCTTGGTATATCACTAAAGCTGGGACTGAAGTTAAAAGTCTGCTGAATGAGCTTGGCAGTGAGTCACATTAGGAGTTGTGTCCTTCAGCATTGCTATTTTGGCTGGCAGAGGGGGCACGGAGGCTCCAAGTGGACATTTTCTATATATCACGGTTTCTCCTCTGTTGGCAAATCTGCTATTTCTCAGAAGCTGTGATACCAGGTTTGCTCCAGTCTGGTTTTTTGCTGGCATTTTGAGCCTCACTATAGAACCACTCTGGGAAATCGCAACAGAAGTGGCGTGACATTCCATTTCTGGAGCAGATCCCATTTGTAAAAACATGTTATACACAGGCTGTGCCAGTTGGTGGTGTTGGGACACCATTCATGCAATCCTGTCCTGACCTGTTCTGGGGGCAGACTGCCATACTGTGACAACCAGTTCTCAGCTCTGCTCTGTCCATGTCCTGTTCCCTTTCTCCGCTGGGAGCCAATAATCCGCACCCTTACCCATTACAACAGCTCTGTTTTTTCATTACTTTGAATTGCTAGTTTATTTTATGGTCAACCCCTAGATGTTTACCTTAGGCCCAGGGGCTCCAGGGTTGCCAGGTAGTCCATCAACTCCAGGAGGTCCAGGCCTTCCAGGTGTTCCTGGATTGCCCGCAATACCTGGGAAACCTGCAAAATGTGTTCAGTAATGTTAAACATTCCAGTTGCTCTGTTATTAGTGAGAACTTGGTATATGTGAGTACATTTATAGCTAAGATTAACTTAGGAATTAAATGGCTTTGGGCAAGATGTTTTTGATGGAGTGGTAGTGTTTACCTTTAGAACCTGGAGGTCCAGGTAAGCCAATGCCCAGGAGACCAGGCTCTCCTTTGGAACCAGGAAATCCAGGGGTTCCAGGTTGTCCAGATAAACCTGGGTTACCTTTACAGAAAGAAATTATATAACATTAACTCACAGAAATAACTTATATAGGTATAGTGTACTTCACTCTTTTTATTCTACTTAATGAATGGCGGGACAACCTTAACTCTCTAATTCATAGCACAGAAAAAAAAGAAAGCCCCTAGGTTTTGGACAGACACGTCTACCATAACCATGTTTTCCACATAAAGCTGTATCACCACAATGGCAGGACTGTTACTTTTCTGTTTTATTTACCTGTTTTTAAAATCCAGTCTAATTAAAGCTGTAAAGCTTAAGCACAATTGCACATAAATGACCTGAATAAAACATAGCAATGATGATTAAATCATTGATTAAATAAATAAATTATGAGTAAATTAGAGTAATATTTGACCTATTTTTATGCCTTGCTGTCACCCCCTAAAAATGAAAAAGAAATGGATTATGTGTAGCATAAACCTGGCAGTAATGGGATGTACAGTAGTAAATGGAGACCGTAGAGTTAGAAAAACCAGAAGAATCGTGTGTTATATGTTTAGTTGTTCAAGTAGAGGCTTAGACCTTGGCAGAATGTGTTGACAAATAGAAAATCAAGCACTAGGCTTTAGGTTTTTACAGAATCATCTTAAATCCTGACTATCCAGTTCTAAACAAATACAGTAGACCCTTGACTTACGAACCGTTCACCATACAAACATTTTGGGTTACAAGCGTTTTTTTCAACTTAACGTACAAACAAATTTCGGATGCGAAAGAAACACGCATGTAAATGAAACACGTGACGGCACGAACAAGTTGACTCCGAGCATCTCTCTCTCTATATATATACAGTGAAAGAACATACGAACAAGCGGATGGTGTTTTCTTTATATTTTGTAAAATTCAATACCATAATGGCCCCAAAGAAGGTGCAGAGAAAGCGTAGTGGTGAGAAAAAGAAAAAATCTATTACTATTGAAAAAAAGAAGGAAATTTATTATGGTGTATGTGACGTGTGTTTTTTTATGTACAGTACAATACTACTGTGTATTTTTGTTTATTACTGTTTATTACAGTAATGTCTATTCTATAATTTAAGATTTAAGAAAAAATATAGTTGTATTTATAACAAAAAAGGCCATTTAAGACATTAGAAGGGATAGGTAAGGGGGTGGTTTGGGAGGTCTGGCACGGATTAATTCTATTTACATTATTTCTTATGGGAATAATAGGTTTAACTTAGGAACATTTTGACTTAAGAACAGCCCTTCAGAATCAATTAAATTCGTAAGTCAAGGGTCTACTGCAGTGCATTAGTTAAGTAAAAATTACACCTGTTGTGATTGCAGTTTTGCTACAAGACATACCACACCACTAGCTGCACCCTTAAAAATGGTCTGCAAAAAGCTGCAAAAATTATATGGTCATATAATAATGGTCATAAAAATATCAACTTTTTATATGATTAAAACTATTCTTACTTAAACACTCTGACATATTTGTGACTGTGATTCAAAGTGACCTACAGTTGTGACCATATATACTGCACACAGTTAAAGATTAAGGGCCTTGCTCAAAGGCTCAACAGTGGCAACCTGGTAGAGTGGGACTTGACCCAGCAACCTTTCAATTACTAGTCCTGTACCTGCTGAGCTACCATTGCTTTTAATGATACTAGTTGATTTTAAATAAATGATTTTAAATGATTGTTTTTTTGGAAAATCATGTGGAACTAGAAATATTTTACATTCCTGCTAAGTTGTGATCTTTTAACATACAGTTTTTGTATTGAGCTTTAGAGGCTGGTTCCTTTGACCATTTTCTATTTGGGAGTATAAATATGAAGCTACACTATGATTGCATAGCTATTCTTTTTTAAGGAAATATTTCTGTTAAAAAAGATTTAACAGTGCCACATAATGTTTGGTTAGGTGAAAATAAAACTTTGCCCATTTACCTGGGTTTCCTGGTAGACCAGAGTCTCCATCACGTCCTGGATTTCCACGTTCCCCTTTTTCAGAAAGAGTTTCACCTGGATCACCTTTTTGGCCTACAAAGTGTGAAATAAAGATAATGAAGTTGTAAGAGCACTTTTAGTAATAATGATAAAAGGCTCCTGATGATCATTGTGCAATGGTCTTACCTGGTGTTCCAGGGTTTCCTGGCCTTCCTGACACACCCTGGAATCCTTTCTCTCCAAGACTTCCAGGTGGGCCATATCCTGGGGGACCAGGGGAGCCTCTGTCTCCAGAAGGACCTGTGAGACCAGGAGGACCAGGAGGGCCAGGCTGACCTTTTGCCAGAAGAGGACCCTAAAACATGGAAAAAATGAACTATAAAAAATACAGGTCAAAAATAAGCTACATATAAGCTATATACGGGGGAAATGAATTCCACTGTCTCCTTTGTGCTGCCCTTCTTCCCCTAACTTAAAGCCAAAATACGGTTGCCCTACTCACAGGTGCTCCTTTGGGACCAGGTGGTCCTGGAAAGCCATTCCGACCAGATGGCCCAGTTGGGCCGGGAAGTCCTGGAGAGCCAGGAAATCCTGTGTCTCCCTTTACTCCCTTTACACCACCACCAATGGCGTCACCAGGATCACCCTTTTCTCCCTGTGGTCCAGGTACACCCTGTGATCCAGGAGCACCCTGTAAAAGTAAACAGACACACACACACATAAGGCTTCATATCCTGTGCGGAAATTGTTGTAACAGTAAATGTATCCAAAGTCAAAAAACTTACTGGTATCCCAGGTTGACCAGGACCGCCAGCAAATCCTCTTTCTCCATTAGGACCAGGGGATCCAGGAAAGCCTATAATAAAGAAAGAAGAACATTCAGCATTTAACTCATCTAAAGGTTTTTTGTGCAAAAAGTAAATACACACCTTCAGTCTAAATATCAAACACACCATCCGGCACAGGGTGCCAATTTACTGCATGGCAGAACACACTCGCTCTCTCAGTTAGTGGAGCCCATACTCATTTTGATGAACTATTGTAGCTACTAGTATTTTTTCACAGATAGATGACACTCCAAGTCCCCAAGGGAACCCCACATGGAAGCAAGTTATACATGCCAAACTTCACAGTGCCACTATCCGAACGTGATTTCAAGTCCCTGTGACCCTAGAGCTGCGCTGCAAACACACTACCTATGCTTGGTCTTGGTATTAAATAATGCAGAATGTGAACTGATGTCAAGAATGGCAAGGGTACAAATTTCTCGAAGATTTTGAGTTACAAGCTACCACTGTAATTAGATTCAACTTTAAAAAAAGTCCACAGATAACATCTATTAAATTGTGTATACATTTTGACCCCCTCTGTATATAGAAATGAATTTGATCTACTAAAATCATTAGAAAACAAAGATGCAATGCAATGTCCTGCTTGAATAGCAAATGTCTTACTAATAGTGGATATTTCTGCCTCCAAGCCTGACCACGGCTAATGGAGTTTAGATACAAGGAAGGAACGTCAGGAAAGGAAATAATGAGCATTCAATACACCCTATTTTAAAAGCTAAATAGTTCTTTGTATTTCAAAGGAGCACTTTAGAGTTCTTACCTGGGTTTCCTGGAGGTCCAGGTGGACCCTGTGGTCCCGGAATGGGGTTTCCATTAAAAAAACAATTCACACATGTTTCACCCTTTTCACCTGCAAAACAAGTAATTAAAGATCAGTCAACTGTTCAACAACTAAGCAGTGAGGGTCTCATAACTGCTCAAACACAATGAGACCTTCTGTAGTGGCTCAGTTTTATTTAAGGATTCATCTTTTGTTCAGTATTGTATTTTGATGACCCACCTTTTTGACCAATCTCTCCAGGGAAACCACGGTCACCCAGCTGGCCTGGAAGACCAGGAGCACCTGGAATGCAGTTATCTGGAGAGGATGATCCTGGTGGTCCTGGAAGTCCTGGTTGTCCTGGTAGTCCAGCTCTTCCAGGTGGACCTGGGATAGGGAGTCCAGGCTGTCCCTCATCTCCCTTTAGACCTTTATCTCCCAGAAAACCAGGTTGACCTGGTGGGCCTTGACCTCCGATACCTATCATGTAATATTAGATAGATCACTTTATTAATCCCAGAGGGAAAGTCAAGTATTACAACAGCTCAAGGTACAATAGAAAAAGTATTAAGTAAATAAAAGACTCAGTTAAAAATTATGAATTAAATAGGGTCAAGGTGCGTAAGAAATATTAATAAGTATTGCAGTACAATGTTGGTATGTAATAAATATATATGCAATATGTAATATAATAAAAAAATTACAAAAGGCATTAAATGTCCAGAGATGTGCAATGACATAAACAGAGTGACAGATCATGCTTCATGAGTCTGCCCTGATAGTCCTGGTCCTGATGGTCCAGTGGGGATGAGTTATACAGTGAGATCGATGTTTGTACAAACGATTTCCTGTATCGTTCCTTTATTCATTCCTATTTGCCATCACTTTCATAATTTGTTAATAGTAAAACACAAGATTTATCATTTTTTTTATATTTATACCTCCACAGGTAACCATCTGCTTGCTTCATCTTCCATTAGAGAGTAATGGGTTTATTTGATGTAATAAACATAAAGAGAAAAATGTGCTTATAAACTATTTGGCATTGTATTTATTTTAAATTCACAACATGTATTTTAATTCAATATTTTCTGCTGATTACTAGTTCAGTACCTTAATCGCTAAACTACCCCTGCTCCTTATGCAGGTATGAACGTTCCACACATCGATTTAGCAGAGGCAAGGACAAAACCCAAGTCCCCATGACCCTGGAACTGTAGTACACTCACATTACCTGCATTCAGTCCCAGTCTGCTTCTTTTAGACCCTGCCAGGAATGGATTCTCACAGAGAGCCGTAATGAGTATGAAGAATCACGCTATGCTCCAAGTGAATCCCCCAACACTCATGCCAATGTTTTGACCAAACTCAGCATTAGAATCATGCATCAGCAATGAGTAGAAACCCTATTCAACCCTCCCTCCTTCAATCACACATGGCAAATTGTGATTGTTGGATGCCAGGTTGGTTGCGCCACTGAGATTTAATCTAAAGAGCTCAAGTTCTCTGCAGTGGTAAGCTAATGTATTAAAACCTTGCATCACTCAAGCACCTAATTTTTAATTATCTTCTGAGGTCAATGTCTTTTTATTTTATTTTAGATTGTGAAAAACAGTTTATAAGCATGTAGTTATGACTGTATATATTTTCCTAATTAACAGAAGTGTAAGCTAAGCACACAAAGGTGAATGGAGCATGAATGACCAGCTATTCCACTCATACTAGCCCATTCCCTAAACTATTCACATTTTCGGGGTTTGGAAACTTGTAAAGCATTATAAACAGATAAATTAAGTGACAGTTCCATACAAGGTATATGGTTCCTCAGTACAACTTTTTTTCTTTAAGATATTCTGCAATTAGTGTTAGAGAGAAGTTTGTCTCTCACCTGGAGTTCCCGGTCGACCTGTTGGGCCTGGGACACCTGTGAGACACCATAAACAGTTTAATAATTGCTGAAAAGTCCTCAATCACAAACTTGTGTATGCCATTTCTATATCATTTGAAAACATTTGGAATATACTCTAAAGAATCACACACCCTGTGAACCCGACTCTCCTTTCCTTCCAGGGAGTCCCGATGGACCAGGATCTCCTTTCTGTCCTATCTGGTTTCCTGGTCCTATTACCACCTAAATAAAAATTAGAGGTAAGATGAGTTTTTCAGTTTGTTTCCATGCAAAAAAGTAACATTTAAAACAGTTACTATATACATACATAAAGACAGGTACAAATGCAGCACTTACTAGAAATTTTTTTTTAAATTAATGACATACCTGTCCCGGAGGTCCTGTTAATCCTCGCTCACCTTTGTCACCCTATGATAGAAAGAGGTCATATTTTAAAATAGACATTGTTTTAAGGCACTCAGGTCCAAGAATCTCTAATGAGCAAGTCTATGGCAGCAGTGGCAAGAAAAGCTAGATATTCCAAGGATGAAATATTGAGGAGAGCAGACTCAAAAAAAACCTTGTATGGGTCAACATTACAGTAGTAAAACAAGAAAAAAGATTTTTTAAGTGCATAAATGTAGGGAATATAGTTTTACAGTTCACAGGAAGTTTATGGCTAGGATCATTTGGACTGGGATGGATGTTTTAACATGTTTTAGCACTGACATTTGGATGTGGACTGTTATCTCACATGTGGGTAAAATTTGTCCACGCAGCTCTCAATTTTAATCACACTCAATTTCTTAACAGCTTATCCAATTAAGATCGCCTTGGATGCTAGAGCCTATCCCAGCTTTTCAATGGGTGCAAGGCACACAGTAACACCCTGGACGGGGCGCCAATCCATCGCAGGGCAGACACACATACATACATACACACACACATACACACACCCATTCACCTATAGGGCAATTCAGTGTCTCCAATTAACCTGACTGCATGTTTTTGGACTGTGCGAGGAAACGGGAGCTCCCAGAGGAAACCCACGCAGACATGGAAAGAACATGCAAACTTTGCACAAAAAGGACCCGGACCACCCTGCCTGGGGATCAAACCCATTTAGTTAATTAATTTAATTAAGTAATTAATCATGACTTTTAAAAACTTACAAACTTTAAAGCAAATTAATATAATAATTTACAATCAGTAAGAAATTATTACTAATCAAATTAAATGACTAAAAACCATAACAGGAACGTATTAACCTACAAGTTCCTAAAGTTCTTTAGAACACTATTTTAGAGTTTAGTTAAGACTTAAAAGTAGACTAGCATTGACTAGTGGACAATATTGGTGGACTGATGGACATATCGGTAAAATATTTAACAACTAAGCAGTTAAGGTCATAACTGCTCAAACAAAATAAGACCTTAAGTGGTGGCTTAATGGTGGAAGTACTGGGCTAGTGATCAGAAGGCCTCTGGGACAATGGCTAAATGAGTTTCCTCATAACTGCTGCAACTGCTGGCTGATTGATGGCACCTGTACAGTGAGACAGGGGAGAATGGAGATCAGTGCGTGACTCTCCATGCACACATAAACCCGCCTCTTGTAGGTGAAAAGAAACGATCGATACTGAAGGGGCGTGTGATGGTTGTGGTCTGCAGCAGTAGAGGCAAATTAGGATTGAGTAATTGGATATGACTAGCCTGGAAGACAATTGGTGAAAAAATGCACACTTCTATATCCCTATAACAATCAGATGAATCAATGAAAGCAAACAATATAATTTTAAAGCCTTATGCAATCTTACCCTTTCACCATCTCTTCCTGTTAAACCGGGGTTACCAATGTCTCCTTTCACGCCCTGAGAGAGAACAAAACCAAACAATGAGATCGCAAGTCACTTAAAGATTACGTTACATTCTAAGATACCTTAATGTGACAATGTTAACTTGGGCTGATAAAGAAAATCTTACTTGATATCCAGGAGGACCAGGATCTCCATCTTTACCAGGTTTTCCCTGAGAAAATGAAAAACATTATAAGCACCAACAATGAGTTTATCTGCTACAGATTTGAATATACTGTCCCTGAAGTGTGGCTTAACTCACCCGTTTTCCAAGTTCTCCTGGCTCACCCTTCCCTCCTTTCTGTCCTCCAGATGTTCCCTGCCAAACAAACCCAGCGCAATAAGTTTACCTAATTCACCTTAATACAAGAATACCTGAAAATCACTCACATACAATAAAACACCCAAGTAATTGTCAATAATGAATATGTACAGATAGTTATCCTCCATCATTTAATGTCATCTAATTGTGAAAAAAATTATTTAAAGTACACACAGGCAGTCCAGGAGGGCCAGTAAATCCAGTTTGTCCAGGTGGTCCACGATCACCCTAAAATTACATAAAAACAGTGTAAACAGATGATTTTAAATAAATAATAGGCAAATAGATATTACAAGTCTTATAATTGTGTTAACACTAATACAACTTTGTTGCCTTACAATCAATTTAATGACAATTTAATGGCAGAATGATTCATTTAATTACATTAAGTAACACAGAGGTAAACATTACATTACAAATGCTGCACGTAGCTTCAAAGTAATTTCATCTGGCCAGTAGCAAAGCAGATTGAGCCTGATGTAAAGCCGACATTGTTTTATTTTTTAATGTACACAATTTTGATTACTATTTCTATTGTATTTTTGCGTTTATCAAAACATTTCAGTTATGACAATAGTAGAGCGATTAAGGCACTAGTGATCCAGATGTTGCCGGTTCAAGCTGCGCCACTGTAGCACCCTAGGCAAGGCCCTTGACCCCTTAAATCAGCGTTTCCCAACCTTTTTGCACCATGGACCGGTTTTATTTAAGATATAATTTCACGGAAAGGCGGGGAAGGGAGAATTTTATATTATTTAATATAATTTAATAATATTGCTCACAAACGTAAAATGAGCTGTTTTTGCTGCAAGGAGACATTGCTAACACCTAGGGGCAGGCCCGGACTGGCTAATCGGGAGATTCGGGAGGATTCCCGATGGGCTGGCTCATGTCAATCTCGAGTTTGGGCCGGTTGGATGGGAAAAATAATTCTGACACTCATCTGTCACTTATCTAATCTTCTTCTTGCATTTAATTCTCCATTCATCTGACAGCGCTGCCCCTACATCGCAGTAGATTCGATGGGTTCTACTATCTGAGGGAATTCTCCACTCCCAAATGTTTAAGTTGGTTTGGCCCACGAGGCGTCTTTTCTGGAGCGCCGGTAAAAGTAAATAAAGCAACAGAATAGCGCAAACCATCAGTCGGTGGTGATGGAGGGCAGGAAGAGGCCAGGTGGAGCCGAAAAGGCCAGGTTAAAAAAAAGCTGCCAAATGAACAGACCTGTTTTCCAGAGGACAGACCCCATGCAGCCGGTAAAGAGAGATATGGAAATAATTTTGTATTGTCACTGTAAGGCTATTGCGCAACATTTGCAATGTCAACTTAGCGTAGTTTATTTTGTAGAACCCAATACACACCATTAATCACAAATATCCAGTTTTAAGCTGAAAATAATAAACGTAATTTGAAGTGTAATATATTAAATAGCCTAACTCATTAATGGAATGTTTTTGTTCCGGCGCTACTGTACTGATGATCCCGAGGAGGCCATGACTACTGAAGGGACAGGTAGAGGATAGTCTAACAGAGTTATTTAAACTAACATAGTTATTTGTAATGTAAAATATAATGTAGAGAATATACAGTACATGATATATGTTAAATTGTTCAGACATTCAGAAAGATGTCAGCACGATAGCCTAATTTATTTTAACAAATGGAGACAAATAGCCTAAATCACTATCAATTTTACACCATCATAATATAGGCTAAATTGTTTAAAAAAAAAAAAAATTCAAGCATGTTATGTTATTCAGCAAAATAGGCTAACCCTTAATGAAATAAGCCATGTCTCATGTCTATAGACAATGACACCGTTATTAATAAAGTTACAGAAACCAGTGCACTGCTTAGGAGGCTTTTGATGCTGTAGGTAGCCTATACTAAATATGCGTGTAGTGAAGCTATTTAAGGGTTTAGTGTAAACCTAACAATAGAGCACCTCTCTGTGGGGAAGACAAATGCAATTTTAATTTCAAATTATTTTTATTTCAACTTATTGCTCCTGTACAAATGTAAATACGTTTTCATCTTTATCACATTTTTTTTTACCTTTTAAATCTTTATCTGATTTAAATTTGAATTAAACATGTCTAAGTGAAGTGTTTTCTGTTAACTTACCAACATATACCTGAACTTATACCCAATAAAAAGGCATTGTAAGAGCTAGCTGCTGTTTCATTTATTCAAATTCCTCCTCCATGGAAAAAGTGGGCCGGGTTTGGGCATGAAACTCCCGGGCTGAAAAAGGGGTAACTCCGGCCCTGCCTAGGGGTGACAATAAGACAATAACACCCGAAATAGAAGCAGTGAAAACTGCTTTCCTAGCGATCTCCAATTATTCATTCTTTCTGTGCAGCCCGGTAATAAATAGCCCACATACCGGTACCGGTCCGCAGCCCGGTGGTTGGGGACCACTGTCTTAAATGACTGCATTGCATATTAGGGAGTCAGATTTAAAACAGAGTCAATTCCCCAACTCCTGGCACTAAGAATTTAACGTTAACTCTGGGATTTGGAAGTCATAAACAACGTATTTAGTCCATGGAAGAATAACATAAGGCTGGTATAAAAAAATTTCAAAAATATGAATTTATATACGCTAATGTAAGATAGCAAATAAATCTGGGTATGGCAGCAGCTGCAGTCAGCACACTGTTAGTCTGTAGCAACAACATGGGTGGGTTTTCTTGTTACTCTTAACATACAATGGTACAATGCTGAAGTTCCAGAGCTTTATTAATGGCTTTGTAACTCTTTCCACACTGGTAGATTTAAATGACTTTGTTGTATTTGATTCTCTGTAGAACACAAGCATCATGAGTTTTGAACTTGGCTAGTGATATTTAACCCAACTGTCAATCAAATTTGGCTAACTGGTTGATTCAGCTGCTAAGGGTATAATTACCTCGTAACAGATAAGGCTGAAGAGCATTTTCCATCAATAAATATCATTATTATAAAAAAAAATTATGTTTAATTGGTTATTTTTTTATTACTAATAAGTTATCTTTTTCTACTATTAAATTTTAATATACCTTAGACAAATATGCAAAATAAAAAAATAAACTGTAAAATACTTGTACTTGCATTGTGCCTACAGGGTCTCTAATTTTAATTTTGTTTTTAGATAATAAAAAGAATGTACTGCAGTAAAGGTTCTTCACTGGGTAAAATTATTTTATAAATTACACTAATGTAGCTTCACAAGCACAGACTTCTTTCTTACAGAGAAAAGTCCATGCTAATGAAAACCTCATTCGACATATGTTCCAGCAGCTTCTGACAGTCCTGCCTAATCATCAGGACAAATCAGTCTCAACCAGATATGTTTTGTCATTTTAATTTTTCTAATTCTTTTTATTTTAATTTTGTATATGTAAGTCATAATGAAGTAAAAAATGAAGTAAAGCTTAGAGCAAAGAGGTAGTTGAAGAACGACCAATGGTACCACCTAGTGGTTAATATAGATTTGCACATAAATTACTGTGGTGCCATCTGGTGGTCGAAAATAAAAACACAATGAGAAAATGCAGCTGAGAAATGTTTAAGGCTTAAGTTTTTAAGAGTACCTCACTCTTAATTATGAATGAATTAATAGCTGTAGGGTCAATTAAAGTATCTGTTTATTACGTCAGAACCATCAACACAGGTTGGTTATATAAGGGGTGGATGGATTCACTGTTAAATGTCTCACTAACAGCATTATTAGCACCAGTGGACAGTTACATGTCAGTATTGTCTGTTACTTTTTATTTATACTAAAAATCTAACATTTTCCACATTAAAGAACACATTAAAAAGGGTATTTTCATTGAAGTTATTTTATGTCCTGCACTGTGTGTGTATGTTCGTGAATGTTTGTGGGCAGGTGTGCATGAGGCATTGTACTGCACAGTATCTGAAAGCACATACAAATCATAAATAAAAAAGCTGCCTATGGACTCTTCTGGACTGTTCTGTTTTACCTGATGATATTTTGCTATTTTTTTTTTTTATTGTTTTAGTAATTGAATGACAGCCCTAACTAGGGTTGGGCTTTAAAATATAAATTATTATTTGTGTTCTATTAAACACTAACTTAACTTTGACTTCAACACAAATAATTAATAAAAAATGAGTGTACCTTCTCTCCTTGCTGAATCACAACATCGGTTGGTCTACTAAACTCATCAACTTGCCCTGGTGGCCCCGGAGGTCCCTGTACCCCCTGATAACCCTACACACACAATAAAATACAAAGAATGTAGAATAAGAAAATGCATTAATAGAATAACACTAATTATCCTAAGTTCTTGAAATAATCTTTTTCAGCGGCTCTTACCTGCTCTCCTTTTGGCCCTTGGAAGTTCAGTCCCATATTTCCCTAACAGAAAACAATATTTTGTAATATGCAATATTTGTCTGTATAACTGAATAACAGAAACTAGCATTAGTGATTTTACAGAGAAACACGGGGTTAGACATGAAAAACAAAGGGTAGATCAAAAAAATCAGGATACCTTAGGACCTGATGGTCCAGGAAGACCAGGAGGACCCTGTAAAAAAAGATATTCATTAACAGGTATTTACAAACAAGTATAATCAAAATGAATACATCTGATCTACTGAAATTTAGAGGAATATAACTGAGATACTGCACTCGCTATACTTATTCTTATGAATAAAAAAAAATACCATTATTTCATTTAATTTTTTGTTTTACCACGGCTTAATCCTGTCAAGGTCACAGTGGGTCCGGATTCCCTACAATCAACGTACACAATTCACTAACACACCCAATCGCATGGCCTTGACCATAACCTTATCAGACATAGACAATCATGACTGTATGTAGACACCAGACTAGCTGATAGCACTGCTGGGGATTCAAACCATCGATCCCAGCAGTAGTAAGCTAGCATAAATTAGATTTTTTAATTTTACATTCATGGCATTTAACAGACGCTTTCATCCAAAGCGACTTACAAATGTAGGCCAAACAGTGGCAACTTGGTGGTGGTGGTGGAGCTTGAACCAGCAAGCACTGCTGCTGTACGATTACTGTGCCACCTGAGCACTGCAAATACCATCATTATCTACTAAATTATTACAAATGTATTTCTGTATTTATTACTTCATAATAAAAAGAAAGCTGCTCCCCAAACCATGCAGTACCCTCCTGAATACTATGAACTAGATAGCACCTTACTAGTAGTAGTATGTGGTTTAGAACACTGACTAAATTAAGTGTCAAACAGCAAATAAGCTCAATGTAGTGAAAGAATGATGCACCTTCCTTTTTACCATATTGTAAAAAAGTTGGATTATTATTATTATTGGATATGATATTGGATACTTCAGTAGAAGTACTAAAAACTTCATACAACACCCGTGACTTCGCAAGAACAGTCTGTGACTGAAGCAGAATAAAGAAAACTAATTTCATACCTGGTAACCTCTCTGGCCAGAAGGACCAACAGGACCTTGCAATCCAGGCAGTCCCGGCTGTCCCTACACAACCAGACACACAAGCAGGTTAGTGACAAAATATATTTAGCTTGAGCTCAAGTGATACAAACCTATTACATGTACTAGTTTACCACAGACAGCAATTAAGTATTTTTGTCCAGTGAAGTAATCAAGGCCATATGCACCCACACACACAATCAATCACTCTTTTTTCTTTGCAGGTTTTAATACATTCATGTGAATATAATAAGAATGAGTCTGATACGTTAGATACAGAGAGTTTTTTTTATATTAAATTACATTTACAATCCAACTACAATATACGTAGTTTGCTTGAGTAATTTCCTATAATTCTTTCTAAAGTGTTCCGATGATTTTATGTATAACAAGACGATTAGATTATAAGATAGGGCTATTTGCTCAAATACTAGTCACCTCTGTCTCAAATCCTGAAAAATTTAACATATATAATAGTAATAGTAACTGGAAGCGCAATAGTATAGTATTTTAAGAATGTTAAGAAATCTCTTTTTTTTTTTAAACAAAAACGCTGTTAAAATCAAAGCTAAAATCTAACTAAAATGTCTGTATAAAAAAAACAAGCAATTATCAAAAAAGAATCACAGCAATAAAACAAACACACAGAATGAGCTGCTTATTTCACATGTAAGTCAATGAGAAAACCGTTTGGCCACTATGGCTACCTGACATTATCTTACCAGCCAAGGTTGTCGCTACATCTCCTATTTTATTGTAAAAGTATTAAAATTGTGTTTGAAAGTGGACTTTTAGGATTAAATAAATATATATGTGGATAATCCTGAGCTTAATCATTATCAGGAATCTTTTGTTAGTTTTTACAGTCTTAAAGATTATATATATGTGCTTTTTTCTCCCAATTTAGTGTAGTCAATTTGTCTTCCGCTGCTGGGGGATCTCGGATTTGATATATTGCTACTCACGCCTCCTCCGATCCGTGCACAGCCCTTAGCGGAACCCTTTTCCACCCATGCACTCATGCACCCACCCACATATTTCGGTCAACCCTCTCTGCAAGCACTGCCAATTATGCCCCCTAGATGGCGCCAAGCCGACCGGTGGCAACACTGAGTTTCAAACAGAGGAGTTCAGAATCTCAGCACTGGTGTGCTAGCGGAATATCCCGCTATGCCACCTGGGCGCCATTGTCTCAAAGATTTTGATGTTTTATATTGCTGCATATGCTTCACTTTCCCTGCAGAAAAAAATACATGCAATAAATAAAATGAGAAATAAAATGAGAAAAACCTGACTAGTTACAGTATAGTACATCTAGTATACTAGTCTGACTACACCTCTGTTTAGTGATCGATGTTTAATCATAACCAAGAATAAATTATCAACTTAGTTCTAACATACAGATACAATGTTTACAGTTAGCTGCCACAAACAGGGATTCAGTTTTAAAAGGCTTGATGACATACCTTAGGACCTGGTGAACCCTCACGCCCAGGTTCCCCTTTTGGGCCAAAATCTTCTGAATAAATGACATCACTAGGCTCTCCCTGCCAAGGCAAAATAAGAAAGAGATTATAATACTTAACAAGCTGTGTGCTCCTGTCTCACACTGTTCTACAGCAAAATGCTTGGTATTATTAAGAAATAGAACGTACAATTGCAGGAAAAAAGTAAGTAAACACTTTGGAATTAGCTGGATTTTGGCATTAATTACTAATGGAATGTGGTCTGATTGTTTTCCCAATTATCCACTAAGACAATCTAACTAAACTAATGACACACAAACAGTTGTATTGTTCGAGGCAAACAACTTTTAGAAGACCTCAGAAGATGTGTTATAAGTTTAGTCAAAAAGCTTTTTCTATTGTTAAGAGTGAGATAACAATCAGACCACATTATTAGAAACTGATGCAAAAATCCAGGTAATTCAGATAGGGTTTACTATCAATAATTTCCTTTATTAAACATACATTTGTAATGGGGAGCTCGGTGGATCAGTGGTAAAATATTCTAGTCTACTAGTGCTGAGATCTCAAGCTCTCGAGTTTGAATCCTAGCTCTGCTATCAGCCATCTGGATGCCTACACAGACAATAGCTGAACAGGGTTTCCTTATAACTGCTGTAATTACAGCCACTGCTGGCTGAGCAGTGGCGCCTCCTACACAGTGAGACTGGGGATAATGGAGATGTGCATGACTTTCTGAGTGCAAAACGGATCCCCACATGAACCCGCCTCGTGCAAGTAAAATATTGCGTTCAGTATTGCACATGAGTCAGAGGGGGCAAGTGATGGTTGCGACCCTCCTCGGTTAGAAGTGGAGGGTCTCCAGCAGTAAAGACGAATTATGATCTGTTAATTATGTTAACCAAATCTCCAGCTGTGCTATCCAATGGCCAGGCATCTACATACAGACATGAATGACTATGTCTGATGGTGAGGGGGGATGGCTGAGACCCTGCGATGGATTGGCGTCCTTTCCAGGGTGTGTTACCCCCATTACTCCCGGAGGTTTAAGAGAAACCGGACCCACATGGCACTGACCAGGATAAATCATCTTGTATGGGTTTACTAGGGTACCAGATGTAAAGTAATAAGCAGTGCCATTATGATTTTTCTTTCAGAGAAGTAATAAGTTTAGTCTTTTTTAATGGATTACTTTTTTTGTGGTAACTACCAATGCTAGTTTTTATAAAGTATTAAAGAAAAAGGAGATATACGGTGTCTAAATCATGTTTTAATATTGTAAAATAAAGTAAGTTGTTATGTATAAAAGTGTCTCGCTTTAAGCCTCTGTGTGTGCTCCTGAGGTGCCACGCCCCCCTCTCCATGAGCACACTGTCTCCTGCCACACCCCATTCCTGATTGGCTCTTCTGGGCTAATTAGCTCCAGCTGCTCCTGATAAAAGGAGGCAGCTTCTCTACAGACTCTGAGAACTATTGAACTGGACTGGATTTATGGTGTGGAACTCTGTTTTGGACTCTGTTTTGGACTCTGTTTTGGACTCTGTTTTGGACTCTGTTTTGGACTCTGTTTTGGACTCTGTTTTGGACTCTGTTTTGGACTCTGTTTTGGACTCTGTTTTGGACTCTGTTTTGGACTCTGTTTTGGACTCTGTTTTGGACTCTGTTTTACTGTTTGTTTCTAGCTTGTGTTACTAGCCGTGTGCTTAGCTTGTGTTACTAGCCGTGTGCTTAGCTTGTGTTTCTAGCCGTGTGCTTAGCTTGTGTTTCTAGCCGTGTGCTTAGCTTGTGTTTCTAGCCGTGTGCTTAGCTTGTGTTTCTAGCCGTGTGCTTAGCTTGTGTTACTAGCCGTGTGCTTAGCTTGTGTTACTAGCCGTGTGCTTAGCTTATGTTACTAGCCGTGTGCTTAGGTTGTGTTACTATGTAAATAGCACTTGTCTTCATTAATAAATATATCCTTGCTTTAGTTCACATCTCTGCGTGTGTGTCCGCCCTTTTGTCTAGCCGTAGTGCCCCACCGTGACATAATAGTTCTCCTCGTTAGGACACAGCGAGATGGCGGTGGTTATTGAATTCCCGGAGTTTGACTCCATGGGGTTCCATCAGACCTTTGCACTTTGTAGGCCAGCTCTCTATGATTGAAGCAACCATAGTGTTGAAGGCTTCCTCCTTCAGAGCCGGCTCTATTTGCAGTACCTCAGTGACCCTAAGCCCACTGAACAACAGCAAGTGCTGTTTATGATGTCTCGGCTTAGTGGTGCAGCTCGCAGATGGGCTAGGAAGCTCTGGACTGAGAAGGGAGCTGAGCTTAACTCAGTGCAAGGGTTTAAGGGCCTCATGCGGGATACATTTTCTGGTACTCAGGTTCGGGTGAGTCCTTTGCCAAGTCCGTCTGTTTCCTTGACTCGTAGTCAGTCTAAGTCTTTGGTTAGGAAAGTTTATGATTGTATCCTGCCAGTTTGGGTAGCTTTACGTTCGCCGGTGTCAGTCAGTCCAGTCCATGTCTTCTTCACTAGTTCAAACTAGTCCAGCTACTGTGTCGAATCCAGTCTCTCCAGGGTCCAAACAGCTGACTTCTGACGCATATCCAGGGTCCAAGCAGCTGATTTCGGACGCCTCTCCAGTGTTTTCGCAGCTGAGTCCAGTTTCTCCAGGGTCCAAACAGCTGACTTCTGACGCATATCCAGGGTCCAAGCAGCTGATTTCGGACGCCTCTCCAGTGTTTTCGCAGCTGAGTCCAGTTTCTCCAGGGTCCAAACAGCTGACTTCTGACGCATATCCAGGGTCCAAGCAGCTGATTTCGGACGCCTCTCCAGTGTTTTCGCAGCTGAGTCCAGTCTCTTCAGGGTCCAAACAGCTGACTTTTGACGCATATCCAGGGTCCAAGCAGCTGATTTCGGACGCCTCTCCAGTGTTTTCGCAGCTGAGTCCAGTCTTTCCAGGGTCCAAACAGCTGACTTTTGACACATATCCAGGGTCCAAGCAGCTGATTTCGGACGCCTCTCCAGTGTTTTCGCAGCTGAGTCCAGTCTCTCCAGGGTCCAAACAGCTGACTTTTGACGCATATCCAGGGTCCAAGCAGCTGATTTCGGACGCCTCTCCAGTGTTTTCGCAGCTGAGTCCAGTCTCTCCAGGGTCCAAACAGCTGACTTTTGACGCATATCCAGGGTCCAAGCAGCTGATTTCGGACGCCTCTTCAGTGTTTTCGCAGCTGAGTCCAGTCTCTCCAGGGTCCAAACAGCTGACTTCTGACGCATATCCAGGGTCCAAGCAGCTGATTTCGGACGCCTCTCCAGTGTTTTCGCAGCTGAGTCCAGTCTCTCCAGGGTCCAAACAGCTGACTTTTGACGCATATCCAGGGTCCAAGCAGCTGATTTCGGACGCCTCTCCAGTGTTTTCGCAGCTGAGTCCAGTCTTTCCAGGGTCCAAACAGCTGACTTTTGACACATATCCAGGGTCCAAGCAGCTGATTTCGGACGCCTCTCCAGTGTTTTCGCAGCTGAGTCCAGTCTCTCCAGGGTCCAAACAGCTGACTTTTGACGCATATCCAGGGTCCAAGCAGCTGATTTCGGACGCCTCTCCAGTGTTTTCGCAGCTGAGTCCAGTCTCTCCAGGGTCCAAACAGCTGACTTTTGACGCATATCCAGGGTCCAAGCAGCTGATTTCGGACGCCTCTTCAGTGTTTTCGCAGCTGAGTGACTTTTCTCCAGTGTTTTCGCAAGTGACTTCGGACACCTCCAGGGTCCTCACCATTGTTTCAAGAAGTTTCTCAAGGATTTTTGCAGCTGACTTCGGACGCCTCTCCAGGGTCCTCACAGCTGTTTCAAGGAGTTTCTCAAGGATTTTCGCAGCTGACTTCGGACGCCTCTCCAGGGTCCTCGCAGCTGAGTGACGTTTCTCTAGTGTTTTCGCAGTTAACTTTGGACGCCTCTCCAGGGTCCTCGCAGCTGAATGACGTTTCTCCAGTGTTTTCGCAGCTGACTTCGGATGCCTCTCCAGGGTCCACGCAGCTGAATGACGTTTCTCCAGTGTTTTCCCAAGTGACTTCGGACGCCTCTTCTCAAGGGTCCTCGCAGCTGACTTCGGACGCCTCTTCGCCAGGGTCCTCGCAGCTGACTCCGGACGCCGCTTCGCCAGGGTCCTCGCAGCTGACTCCGGACGCCTCTTCTCAAGGGTCCTCGCAGCTGACTCCGGACGCCTCTTCTCAAGGGTCCTCGCAGCTGACTCCAGACGCCTCTTCTCAAGGGTCCTCGCAGCTGACTCCAGACGCCTCTTCTCAAGGGTCCTCGCAGCTGACTCCGGACGCCTCTTCTCAAGGGTCCTCGCAGCTGACTCCGGACGCCTCTTCGCCAGGGTCCTCGCAGCTGACTCCGGACGCCTCTTCGCCAGGGTCCTCGCAGCTGACTCCTGAAGCCTCTTCGCCAGGCTCCACGCAGCTGGTTTTTGGTCTCAAGTCGGCGCTCCTCGATGGCGCTTTTGGTCTCAAGTTGGCGCCCCCCGATGGCGCTTTTGGTCTCAAGTTGGCGCCTTCCGACGGTGCTTCTGGTCTCTCAACGGCGCTGCCCCTCGTCGGCGCTTCTGGTTTTCCGTCCGCGGCCTGCGTTCCAGCATTTTTGTCATGCCTGCCTCAGAACTTTTTAAATGACTTCAAATTTGCCCCGCAGGGCCCAGGACCTCCTTGGTTTTGTTTTCTTTTTTGGTAAAGGCACTCCAGGAGTAGTGCCTTTGGGGGGGGCATCTGTCACGCTTTGAGCCTCTGTGTGTGCTCCTGAATTGCCACGCCCCCCTCTCCATGAGCACACTGTCTCCTGCCACACCCCATTCCTGATTGGCTCTTCTGGGCTAATTAGCTCCAGCTGCTCCTGATAAAAGGAGGCAGCTTCTCTACAGACTCTGAGAACTATTGAACTGAACTGGATTTATGGTGTGGGACTCTGTTTTGGACTCTGTTTTGGACTCCAAGGGTGACCTGGAACGTCACTTCCGGTGGTACGCACGCTGAGACGCTAGCCTAGTTGTTTGTTTGTAGCCTTTAGCTAAATAACTTTTTATATACGTATGTTTTAAACATATAATTTATACGTTAATCTTCCGTGTGTTGTTGATTTAGTTTTATTTTGTTTATCGTAAAAAAGCGCTTGTGTTTACTAACGTAAATTCGTGCTGTGTTGGAAACTAGGAAACTTCTGCTACCGGCATCCGAACGAAGCCGGTTTTGTTTGTTTTTGTACTTCAGCGCATAAACATCATTATCCAGAATTAAAACCGTTTTCGGTCCGCACGTTTGTGTTTGGTTGTGTTCTGTATTTCAGCTCTTAAAACACCTCTGTTTTGTGGGGAGTTATAACCGTTTCTGTTCGTAGGAAGCGCGTTTATTTGTTTTGTACACCAGCGCATAACACCGTTTTCCTTTAGAATTACAGCCGCTTTTGTCCGAACGAAGCGCATTTGTGTTGCTTTGCTTGGTGGTTTTTGTATTCCAGCTCATCATCGCCTGTTTCATCCGGAATTAAAGCCGTTCTTCTGTGACTACCAGCAGAAGCGCCGGTGAATCCAACATAAACATCATCTCCAACTCATCTTGTAAAGCTAAGTATATTACTTTGTTACTATGGCTCCAGCAGGAGCTTTGTATCCATGTTCCGAGTGTAATATGTTCAGTTATTCCTTCTCCGTGTTTAGTGATAACTTTACATGTGATAAGTGTAGATTAGTGGTTAGTCTAACGGAGAAGATCTCAGTGTTAGAAGGGCGCATTCGGGCGTTAGAACAGACTACTACTAGTGAGGACTTAGATTCAGCTGTAGCAGCCCCGAATGCCAGCAGTTCAGGTACAGAACCCCAGACTCCGGCATTAGAGCCCTCACAGCGGGGCGACTGGGTGACGTCTCGGCGACATAGTCGTAGGGAAAAGCACCGACCATCTCAGTTGCACGTGTCCAACAGGTTTTCCCCACTCAGTGAGCCACCCGCTGAGAAGCCTGTTAATGTAAGTGCTCTGGTTATAGGAGATTCTCAGCTCCGACACGTGCGTATTGCAACCCCCATAGAGACACCAGCAACCATAGTCACTTGTATTCCGGGGGCCAGGGCGCCTGACATCAGAGCAAACCTGAAAGTGCTGGCTAATGCTAATCGTAGATTTTCGAAGATTGTTATCCACGTCGGCACTAATGATGTTCGTTTACGGCAGTCTGAGGTTACTAAGAGTAATGTTAAAGAGGTGTGTGAGTTAGCTAGGTCGATGTCTGAGGCAGTAGTGTGCTCTGGCCCCTTACCGATTCGACCCAGTGGCGAAACCTACAGCAGGTTGTTGTCGCTGAACCGCTGGATGTCTAAATGGTGCTCAGAAAACTGCATCGATTTTGTAGATAACTGGTCCACCTTTGAGGGAAGGCCTGGTCTTTTGAAGCGGGATGGTGTCCACCCCACGTGGGAGGGTGCTGCTCGCATTTCTTGCAGCATAGGTGACAGGCTTTACCACCGCGTTAGTGTAGCGGCAGATAGTGTTAAATGACTATCCAGAGCCAAGACCAGGCAGCAGACTAACAGGCCTAACCGACTGTCTGCGAGTCGCCATCGGACGTCACCTGGAATCCTTAGGTCACAAACCATTGAGACTGTGTCTGTTTACCGTGGCAGGTGTAAGCCAAAACAAAATCAAAAAGTATGTCATAATAACTTAATTAAAATTAATCTAAATGAGCATCATGAAAACCCTAGTAAAGTTAAACTAAAGTTAGGACTTCTAAACATCAGGTCACTTGCATGCAAAACAGTAATTGTAAATGAAATAATTACAGATAATTGTCTTAGTGCCCTGTGTTTAACCGAGACCTGGGCTAGACCTGATGAGTATCTAGGTTTAAATGAAGCATCTCCTCCGGGTTACAGTTATGAACATAAGCCACGTCTTAGCGGTCGTGGTGGAGGAATAGCCGCAATTTATGATAAAGACATAGGTCTTACTGTAAAATCAACTCCCATAACAAACTCGTTTGAAGTTCTTATCTCTGACATAACCAATAAATGTTCATCTGATAAAAATAGTATGTTTAAACTGGTTACTGTTTATCGACCCCCTGGTCCTTACTCAGAATTTCTTAACGAATTTGCCGATTTTCTTTCTAAATTAGTTTTATCAACTAAGAAAGCTTTAATTGTTGGTGACTTTAATATTCATTATGAGGATAAGTGTAATCCACTCAAAATTGCGTTTGATTCTATTTTAGAATCCTTAGGCATCACCCAAAATGTAACAGGACCCACTCACCGCTGTAAACATACCTTAGATTTAATACTTACTTATGGTATAAACATAGACAACCTGGAAATTATACCACAGAATGACTTAATCTCTGATCACTCCCTACTAATATATGAAGTGTCCCTGTCCAATAATATACAGCAACCAAATCGTTTTAAATGTAAGCGCACTATTACATCTGCAACTGCAGCAGCGTTCATAAACTGCCTACCAGAATTACCAAATATATCAGCATCAGAACCTAAAGAACTAGATCAGGCAACTCAAAACCTAGAGACCGTACTGCGCACAACCTTAGATAACGTAGCCCCACTCAAAACTAAACTGATTAGGGAGAAAAAACTTGCTCCATGGTACAATGACCACACATGCGCACTTAAACAAGCAGCACGGAAATTAGAACGTAAGTGGCGTCACACTACACTGGAGGTGTATAAGATTGCTTGGAAAGATGCTCTAACTGAGTATAAACATGCACTTATAAAAGCTAAATCTGTATATTATTCATCCCTAATAGAGAAAAATAAAAACAATCCTAGATTCCTTTTTGAGACAGTGTCCAAATTAACTAAAAACGTTAATGAAACTGAATCTAATATACCGCCTGACTGTACCAGTGATGATTTTTTAAAATTCTTTAATGACAAGATAGAAAAAATACGACTTCAGAGTCAGAGTGTGTCACTTGCCAATGTTAAGTATGGACTCACTCCAAGCAGCATTGGTGATAATAGTAACGAGTTAATCCAACTAAATTCCTTTAATCCAATCTCCCAAAATGAACTAACTGTGTTGATTAAATCATCGAAGTCATCATCGTGTATACTCGATCCTGTTCCAACTCGTTTACTTAAAGATTTACTCCCAGCTATTGTAGAGCCCCTGCTTACATTAATCAATGCATCCCTTAGCCTTGGGTATGTACCTAAATTGTTTAAAAGTGCTGTTATTAAACCCCTGATTAAAAAACCTAATCTTGATCCACATGTTTTATCTAATTATAGGCCAATTTCAAACCTTCCTTTTGTCTCAAAGATATTAGAAAAAGTCGTTTCCAAACAGCTATGTTCTTATTTGAATGAAAATTGTATTCATGAAAAATTTCAATCAGGATTTAGACCCAACCATAGTACCGAAACCGCATTAATTAGAGTAGTTAACGAGTTGTTAATGTCTTCTGATAATGGATGTGTCTCTTTTCTTGTTCTATTAGATCTTAGTGCAGCGTTTGATACGGTCGATCATAACATTTTACTGGAGAGGCTAGAAAATACAGTAGGTGTTAAAGGACTCGCACTCTCTTGGTTTCAATCATATTTGACTGACCGCTCTCAATTCGTTTATGTAAATAATAAATGCTCAGAAACTACAAAAGTAAAGTGTGGTGTTCCACAGGGGTCGGTACTTGGACCGCTATTATTTACACTCTATATGCTTCCACTAGGTGAAATTATTCATAAACATGGCATAAACTTTCACTGCTATGCAGATGACACACAGCTGTATATATCAGCCAAACCAAATGATACTGACACAATCAGTAAGATAGAAGATTGTGTAAACGACATAAAAAACTGGATGTCGTGTAATTTTCTTTTACTTAATTCAGATAAAACTGAGGTTTTACTTGTTGGCTCTAAAGCTGCAAGAGACAAGTTGTCTAACCTGGTGCTAAACTTAAACACGTTCTCTGTTACTCCCAGCCCAGATGTAAAAAACTTAGGTGTCACAATAGATTCAGATCTCTCCTTTGATACACACATTAATAATATTACTAGAGTTGCTTTCTATCATTTGCGTAATATCTCTAAAATAAGAAATATACTATCTGTTAATGACGCCGAAAAACTGATCCATGCGTTTATAACTTCTCGGTTAGATTATTGTAATGCTCTTCTAACTGGATGCTCTGGTAGATCCTTAAACAAACTCCAGTTAGTTCAAAATGCAGCAGCTCGAGTGCTAACTAGAACTAGAAAATTTGATCATATCACTCCTGTTCTATCATCTCTACACTGGCTGCCAGTTAAATTTCGCATTGATTACAAAATACTTTTACTAACCTATAAAGCGCTACATGGTCTGGCTCCACAGTATCTGAGTGAGCTTATTAATTACTACAACCCAGCACGTCCACTTCGTTCACAAGATGCAGGGTTACTTATAGTTCCTAAAATTAAAAAGACCAAAGCTGGTGGAAGAGCATTTTCTTACAAAGCTCCACAACTCTGGAATAATCTTCCTGCCTCTGTTCGGTATTCGGACACAGTCTCAATGTTTAAGTCTAAACTGAAAACATATTTATTTTCTCAGGCTTTTGATTAATATAGACAAAGGAGCAGAGCTTGGGGGTTCTTGGTCATAGAAACTTGTGGTGATCAGGGATGTTGGGTCGCTGTCGTTCTGCCTCTCTTGTCCAATCACTCTGGTTTGGGTAGGAGAGGTGGGTGCTGATGTCCTGTGAAAGCCTTCATGACCTTGTTACCTGCTCGCTCTCCCTTTTAGTTATGCTGTAATAATTAGGGCTGCCGGAGTCTAAAACTCTCTGTAAAACTGTTTGTCAACTAGCATTGTACATTATTAACTACATTCTCTGTTGTTTTACCCCGAGGGCATTCTGATGGAAACCTGTTTACCCGCCGAGGTTAGGATTAAAGTCGAGACTGCCGGGACAACGATGCTGCTCCTGTCAGATGTGACGGGTCTGGAGTAATTGCAACGACAAGAAATCACTACAGACTTTATTGAAGACTAGAGCGGATAACAACTCTATTATTATTTAATTGTTTATTTATCTATTTATTACCACTGTATGACTTTTAGATCATTCAATTCTGTGTTTGTATGATTTGTGTAAATCGTGTATTTATTTAAAGTATCCTCCAGACCACCCAAGAAGGATGGGCCCTGTTGAGTCTGGTTCCTCTCAAGGTTTCTTCCTGTAATTTTCAGGGAGTTTTTCCTTGCCACAGTCGCCCTCGGCTTGCTCAACAGGGGTTTTTGTATCTGTTGGTCCTGGATTTTGTAAAGTTGCTTTGAGACAATGTATATTGTAAAAAGCGCTATATAAATAAAGTTGACTTGACTTGACTCTGTTTTGGACTCTGTTTTGGACTCTTTGACGGTTTGTTTCTCGCTTGTGTTACTAGCCGTGTGCTTAGCTTGTGTTACTAGCCGTGTGCTTAGCTTGTGTTACTAGCCGTGTGCTTGGCTTGTGTTACTAGCCGTGTGCTTGGCTTGTGTTACTAGCCGTGTGCTTGGCTTGTGTTACTAGCCGTGTGCTTGGCTTGTGTTACTAGCCGTGTGCTTGGCTTGTGTTACTAGCCGTGTGCTTGGCTTGTGTTACTAGCCGTGTGCTTGGCTTGTGTTACTAGCCGTGTGCTTGGCTTGTGTTACTAGCCGTGTGCTTGGCTTGTGTTACTAGCCGTGTGCTTGGCTTGTGTTACTAGCCGTGTGCTTGGCTTGTGTTACTAGCCGTGTGCTTGGCTTGTGTTACTAGCCGTGTGCTTGGCTTGTGTTACTAGCCGTGTGCTTGGCTTGTGTTACTAGCCGTGTGCTTGGCTTGTGTTACTATGTAAATAGCACTTGTCTTCATTAATAAATATATCCTTGCTTTAGTTCACTAGCCGTGTGCTTAGCTTGTGTTACTATGTAAATAGCACTTGTCTTCATTAATAAATATATCCTTGCTTTAGTTCACTAGCCATGTGCTTAGGTTGTGTTACTATGTAAATAGCACTTGTCTTCATTAATAAATATATCCTTGCTTTAGTTCACTAGCCGTGTGCTTAGGTTGTGTTACTATGTAAATAGCACTTGTCTTCATTAATAAATATATCCTTGCTTTAGTTCACTAGCCGTGTGCTTAGCTTGTGTTACTATGTAAATAGCACTTGTCTTCATTAATAAATATATCCTTGCTTTAGTTCACTAGCCGTGTGCTTAGGTTGTGTTACTATGTAAATATCACTTGTCTTCATTAATAAATATATCCCTGCTTTAGTTCACATCTCTGCGTGTGTGTCCGCCCTTTTGTCTAGCCGTAGTGCCCCACCGTGACAAAAAGTAATAAACATGAATGTGAAAATACACAGTCAAAAACTTGCCTTCTGGCCAGAAAAACCAGGAGGGCCCTGCAAAAGACAAGAGAGAAAATACTAATGTTAGACTACAATATAATAAAAGACTACCAGTTAACCTTTTGTTCATGGCCATGAGAAATGATTATTATTTTTAAGTGTAATGTCCACAATTATTATTTCCTAAATCAAATGCAGCAATATAGTTCTTACCGGCTCTCCATCTAAACCTGGGAGACCTGAACCTCCTGGAAATCCTCTCTCACCCTGTAAAATAGAAAAAAAATATCTAAGATTAAAAAGTTAGAACAGTTCCAGCAATGCCTCTGCCAATGGCAAGTCCAAGTGAGAATAATATTCCTGGCAGTGTTGGAGGAAAATATGTTGTATCAAACCCCATCACCTTAAAACGTATTATGAAGACGTGTAGATAATTTCATAAAAAAAAATATACAACAAGAAAACTTAATAAACAGAGGAAGAATATTTATTGATATGTATAAGTAATTTTGTTAACATAAGTTGACACAATTTTGAGTTTCAATGAAACATTTTGCTCTCTTGACCACACCAAATATTTTCTATAGGTTTTAAATCTGGACACAGAGAAGTAATGATGTCAACCTCGAAACTCATATTCAAAACTGTATAGATTCACTTGAAGTGAACGTTGTTTCAAAGTCCGTATCAAAACGAAAAAGTCACGAGACTGTCCCAGAAAACGTTTCATTACGTCACGCTGTTTCGAAACGTTTCGAAACTGATCAATTGTATGTCAATGTGTAATAAATATTGCATAGCCTGGTTGCACAAGCACTTCCCCTTTTAACTGTATAATAAATAATGGTCATTGTCAAGGACACGGAATGATGTTTCATACCACTATCAAAACACACTTCTTTCAGTGATCTATAACAGCCTTTCTCAACCGGGGGTTACGTCTGGCTTCGTCAGGGGTGCCGTCAAAAATATTCTGACGTTACTGATACTTATCAACTTATCGTGAAAATGTAGACCATTAGCCGCCTCAAACATCAAAATTTGTCTCACACGCCCCTTTCCCCATGCTACAACGTCAACGCGGGTTGCGTGCGTTGCCTTTAGTGATGAGTCGTTCGCGAACGACCCGATTCTATTAAACGGCTCTTTAAAATGAACAAAAGGAACTGAGTCGCGCCTCTGGGAGCCTATATATATACAGGTCCTTCTCAAAAAATTAGCATATTGTGATAAAGTTCATTATTTTCCATAATGTAATGATAAAAATTAAACTTTCATATATTTTAGATTCATTGCACACCAACTGAAATATTTCAGGTCTTTTATTGTTTTAATACTGATGATTTTGGCATACAGCTCATGAAAACCCAAAATTCCTATCTCAAAAAATTAGCATATTTCATCCGACCAATAAAAGAAAAGTGTTTTTAATACAAAAAAAGTCAACCTTCAAATAATTATGTTCAGTTATGCACTCAATACTTGGTCGGGAATCCTTTTGCAGAAATGACTGCTTCAATGCGGCGTGGCATGGAGGCAATCAGCCTGTGGCACTGCTGAGGTGTTATGGAGGCCCAGGATGCTTCGATAGCGGCCTTAAGCTCATCCAGAGTGTTGGGTCTTGTGTCTCTCAACTTTCTCTTCACAATATCCCACAGATTCTCTATGGGGTTCAGGTCAGGAGAGTTGGCAGGCCAATTGAGCACAGTAATACCATGGTCAGTAAACCATTCACCAGTGGTTTTGGCACTGTGAGCAGGTGCCAGGTCGTGCTGAAAAATGAAATCTTCATCTCCATAAAGCTTTTCAGCAGATGGAAGCATGAAGTGCTCCAAAATCTCCTGATAGCTAGCTGCATTGACCCTGCCCTTGATAAAACACAGTGGACCAACACCAGCAGCTGACATGGCACCCCAGACCATCACTGACTGTGGGTACTTGACACTGGACTTCAGGCATTTTGGCATTTCCTTCTCCCCAGTCTTCCTCCAGACTCTGGCACCTTGATTTCCGAAAACAGTACTTTGGACCACTGAGCAACAGTCCAGTGCTGCTTCTCTGTAGCCCAGGTCAGGCGCTTCTGCCGCTGTTTCTGGTTCAAAAGTGGCTTGACCTGGGGAATGCGGCACCTGTAGCCCATTTCCTGCACACGCCTGTGCACGGTGGCTCTGGATGTTTCTACTCCAGACTCAGTCCACTGCTTCCGCAGGTCCCCCAAGGTCTGGAATCGGCCCTTCTCCACAATCTTCCTCAGGGTCCGGTCACCTCTTCTCGTTGTGCAGCGTTTTCTGCCACACTTTTTCCTTCCCACAGACTTCCCACTGAGGTGCCTTGATACAGCACTCTGGGAACAGCCTATTCGTTCAGAAATTTCTTTCTGTGTCTTACCCTCTTGCTTGAGGGTGTCAATGATGGCCTTCTGGACAGCAGTCAGGTCGGCAGTCTTACCCATGATTGCAGTTTTGAGTAATGAACCAGGCTGGGAGTTTTTAAAAGCCTCAGGAATCTTTTGCAGGTGTTTAGAGTTAATTCGTTGATTCAGATGATTAGGTTAATAGCTCGTTGAGAGAACCTTTTCATGATATGCTAATTTTTTGAGATAGGAATTTTGGGTTTTCATGAGCTGTATGCCAAAATCATCAGTATTAAAACAATAAAAGACCTGAAATATTTCAGTTGGTGTGCAATGAATCTAAAATATATGAAAGTTTAATTTTTATCATTACATTATGGAAAATAATGAACTTTATCACAATATGCTAATTTTTTGAGAAGGACCTGTATTATAATTATAATTTTTATTGTTATTATTTTGCACTGTTTTTATTAATATTTTATATTTTTGCACATGTAACTGTTTTGTATATATTTGTTCTTTTTTATTGTTATTTTTATTATTTCTCTGTAACTTGCTTTGGCAACACGAAGGTCCTTATTTGTCATGCCAATAAAGCTTCTTTTGAGTTTGAGAGCCGTAACCGAGCAAACCATGCAGACAATGAGCAGTGCTAGTGGTATAATGACAAATAATTGAGAAATAAACTATAAACTTGTTTAATGATGTTAAATCTGATTGGTTCATGGCACGTATGTTTTAAAGCAGAAACAAACACAGGTACATCTCTGCACAAGAGAGGATTTTTCTGAAACTTAATGCAATGCAACCACAGTACGTCTCATCCCTGTAGTGTTTTTGTGTGTTAGCAGTACGAGGGATGCAGAATGTAAGTTTTTTTAAATACATTTTAGACTGGGGTGACTTGAGATTTTGAATACTTTTAAAGGGTGCCGTGACTGAAAAAAGGTTGAGAAACACTGATCTATAAGACAGATGTTACTGTTAGACCAGTGGTTGGACAATAGATGTCACTGTGGAGCGATGATTCAAACGTTTTACATGCTCGAATCTTTTTCAGAAGCGTTTGTTTCATTTCCTTCGATCTTTTAAAATCCCCACTTATTATTTAGTCCAATACGTGCTCCACCAAGGTGAAAACAATTAACAAAACTGTACACATGTGATATATGGCTCATAGCAGCCTATTTAAAGTACATAACAGGAAAAAAGTCCGTGCACTAGGACCGAGTAGAACCCGAATCAAACGATTCACATAGGCTGTCCCCTCGACTCTTCAGGCTTCACCACTCACTTTAGTCAACTCAACTAACCCCCGCTGATGGTCGCACGCTCGCTTAAAAGCGTATGTGCCCGGCAAAAGCAAATGGAGCGCTCCATTACGGCCGAATCAGTATACACATTAATTCATAACTAAAATGCAGTCAGCAATCAATCCCCGACATCTCACAATAATCAATACATCATACTCAGTCCGATCAATGTAATTATCAGTCATTCTTTTGTTGCGCCGATGCACATCATCGGTCGGATTAAAGTCAGCTTTGCTTTAGCGGCATTTAGTGTACTGTGTGTTTAGAGTACGGGGTTGCTTGATCAGGGTCGTCATCACAAGGCCACTCCAAGATATTCCAGGACTGATTCCTTAACCAAGCTTTGGCTGACTTGGAAATGAGCTGGGAATTATTGTCTCACTGGAAAGTCCAATTATCACCAATGTTCAATTTCAACACAGAAGGCAAAACATTCCTCTTCAAAATGCCTTGGTATTTCTGTAGCCATGAAGCCAATCACATAGTCAAGAATGCTAGTACCTGCATCAGGAAATCATCCTCACATTATCAATGACCACATCCATGCTTGACCATGAGGATAGCATTCATCTGTTCATAAACCTCACCTTGGTGTGCCAAACCATTGTTTCATATGGCCAAACAGTTTTAGTTTTGATTCCTCACTCCACATAATGGTGTCCCAGAACTCCGCAGGCCTATTCCAAATTCCTTCTGGCAATTTCAAAGTTGACCCTACCTGTGCTTCTTGGTTAGGAGTGGTGTGCATCGTTGAGTCTGACCAATATGTCTTTGGTTGTTAAGTGATCTTTTTGTTTGTCCCAACCTTTATCATCTTATCATCAAGTCTTTTGCAGTAACACAGGGTTTTTTTTCTGGACAACGCTTTTAATGGTGTCTATAGAATTTTTTAAGGTCTTGAAAATCTTCTTATACCCTTTTTCAGTGCAATAAATTAGCTTTTTTTCCTCTCCGCTTTTTGTAATAGCTTCTAAATTTCTTCAGCTTTTTCGTAGCTGCAACACACTTTGTTTATATCTCTTGTTGAGTGTTTTTATATAACACATCACAGCTAAAGAATCATTAAGAATCGTTACTGAGTTCCCATTGGTTTAATCACACTGTAGACCAACTTAAACCTCGCAGGGAAAGAGTTTGCTCTACCGAAGATGCCAAAAGCAAGCTTCCATTAAGCATGGATGATGACCATAGAGTGGCACACACCCACTGCTTTGGGTATGCGTTCACTCTCCTGACGAGCCAATGGCGTCAACACTCTGGACTTTAAGAGGTTCTCATTGTTTAACTGCCTTTCTCCATGGCTGTAATATTTAAATAATCATAGTATTCACAGTAGTGACCCTTACCTGATTAATTGGTTTGTAATTAGTTTATTTTCTGTACTTTAGTATTAATGCTTATAGACATGTTTAATGAACCCATTCTACCCTTGCAAACCTTAATCATTGCATTTTTTTCTGACTCTCACCTTTGTTCCGTTACAACCGGCAATTCCTTTTGGTCCTGGAGGGCCATCCTGTCCTGGAATACCCTGTAATAAAAAAAACAAAGAACAATTTTACAACTTTGGTCAAGATAGAATGTTCCAAACACAATGTCCCAAACACTGTGACCTGAAGTTCTACTACATACTTTAGAGTACTTTATCAGAGACAGCTTGGGGCAGCATTTTCTCCTATTTTCCCCCACTGAATTAATTACATTTTCCCAGTCTTACAGGGTCTCACAGAGAGCAGTATACAAAAACTTATGCACTAATATCCATCCCTTGTGCATGTGCCTCAACCAGCCAGAAGAGGCAGCAACTGCAGCAATGAGAAACCCATTCTATCTCCATCCTCACATACAGCCAGTCGTGTCTGTGTGGGTGCCCAGTCAGTCAGAAGCACAGCTGAGAACTTGAGAGCTCAAGATCTCGGTGAGTGGGGCTAGTGCATTAGAGCACCCGGTGTAGATTTCTTTTATTAAACATGAGCTCAGTATTATTATTAATATTATTACTGATCATGCCTACCATGGTTTTAACATCTTTTTTATGATAGAAAAATGCATTTATTATAATAAAACAATAATAATGATAATAATAAGTGTTATTATTATTACTATTAAGCTTATTCATGGCACTTACTGGAATTCCTGGAGTTCCTGCAAATCCGGGCAGCCCTGGAGGTCCCTGTAAAACAGAAACCATACAAGATGCCAGCATAAGCAAATGATAAAGAGGTTTGGCTTCTATGGAATTTGGATCAAGGGGTCTCACCCTTATTCCTTTAGGTCCAGGTGGCCCTGGAAGTCCATCGTCACCCTGTGGAAGAAGAGGATTACCAGATATTTATTGGTTGTCCTACTTACAGGCTAATAGTAATTGACCCTAAATAATAACAAGTGATAAATACATAATATTTAACTATAATATAACTGTAACTACACAAATTATTTAAGGCAAGGTTGAATTCTGACCTTCTCTCCAAGAGATCCAAGTGGCCCTTCTGGTCCAGGGAATCCTGGTACACCTGGCTGACCCGAGAGGCCTGGAAAACCTCTATCACCCTGAAAACACACTGTAGTGCTCAGTGGAATTTAAAGGTATTAACGTGATGACAAAATGTTATGTTGCCCAGTTCTGTATTTTGTAGTTACAGCAGCCACATATCTTGTAGTCCAGCAAAAAGTTTAGATGAGATAAAAAAAAGATATAAAAGGAAAGTCTAATAATTTACCAGTGACCTGCCATGGCTCTGTCCTAGCAAATTAATTATAGCAACAAAGACTGATATATAAATTATAAATAAGTGACAGTTTGTAAAATAGATGGATATGAAATATTTAATACAGATTATACCTTGTCCTTCTGAGTATGGATTATTTATTAATAGAAGAAAATGAAAAAAAGCCAAACAGCCTTTAAAAGGACCAGAGGGTGTCAAGCCATGAACACACTCATGTTGAGACATTCCACATCCCAACAAACTGGATACACTTTAATACATTACACTTTGCTGGCACTATAATAAACATCTCTAAAAAGAAAGTATTGCCTTGGCAGCAGCCCAAAAGATGGATCAAACGTCTAGATTACCTCTAGCTGTAGAATCCAGATTTAAAATGAAACCTCTGCCAAGACTTGAGGGTGCTTAAAGGGATATACTCTACTTGATATATTGCTGAAGTAATGAGTGTAAACACAGATGCTGGCCAAGGCCGGTGCTTTTTAGATGAAGAAGTGCTAGTGGCATGTATAAATGGTGCTTGTAGCATACCTCCATTGAGAGCCATTTGTGTTACTTAATTACCAATTATGTAATCAATTATTTAACCTCCTCACCCTCCTGTTTTAAAGTCACTGTTGCCTGTTTTTAATTAAATATTTCTTCTTTAAATAAAGGAAATGTCCATGTTACCACCTTATTCTCTAAAAGTGTTTAACAACAGTTTCCCTATCTACATTTGAAAGTTATTTTTGTATTATTTAATTTAATTTCAATTCATCCAAGTCAAGCAAAGGAGGGTGGGTCCTAATGGAACATTTTTGGATATGCAATATATTTAAATAAGACAATTTCCACTGTAAAAAGCACTATGTAAATAAATTTGACTTGACCTCCAGTCATGCAGTTAGTAACTTATTTATCAGGAAATTCATGAATTGCTCATTAATAATTAAAAATAGTACATATTTGCAAAAAGAGACAAAAATCAATCTGTATGTGAATTCACCTTCTCCCCTTTTACTCCAGTGCAGTCACACTTAGAGCCCGTCCCACAGCCATGACATGCCTGAAAAACAATAAGAAAAAGACAAGATTAGGTTTAAAAACAGAAACATTTGCTTCCTATTCCTTTGGTTAAAACAAATGAACTCAAGGCCCGTGGGCCACATCCGGCCTGCCACATCATTTCATGTGGCCCACGAGTGCTTCAAAGAGTAATGATTGTCTTAAAATACACTGTAAAATCATACATAAACTGCATCTCCAACAAGGCATGCCGATTTTGTGACCCGCAAAGTGACCACATCCCGCCACTAGATGGCAGTGTTTTCACAGCAGCAATTAACTGAGGTGATTTTCCAATGAGTGATGTTGAGAAATATTTACAAATAATCTAAAAATGTACAAGAAGAGAAAATTGAAGCAGAAGGAAGATAATTTAATAAAAGATGGAAAAGTGAATACAAGTTTGTGCTTCAAGAAGAAAAACCGGTGCTTCTCTTGTGTTATGAGGCCATGTCTGTGGTAAAGGAGTACAATATAAATGTAGATATACACTATAAATATACAATATAAATTTGGCATTTTGACACCAAACACAGAATTTATCCTTCACGAAAAACAACAAATTGTCTAAGATTTAAAAGGCAGACTGCAATCACAGCAGGATACGTTACAATCGAACCTTTGAGGGCCACCATAATGCAGATGTGGCCCTCTGTGAAAATGAGTTTGACACCCCTGGGTTAAACTGTTAAAGTATTTCTTATATTCAGAGTAGCAGTACATCCCAACTCCTATCCTGATAACACAGACCACATAGAGTGAATAGAGGTCTATCTCAGGACATACACACTCACGAAGGGTACAACTTTGAGGAGCTTATCCACCCAATAGCATGTTTTTAGAAGATGGGAGTCAGTTAATCAGAAAATCACAGGTACTGACCAACAGGCAAAACTTTACATAAGATAGTGTTTAGGGCTGAGGATCGAATTTAGAACCTTTGAGTTTTTAGGCATTAAAATCACTTGCAGAGCCACTTTTTTGTCTTTTATACAGTTTATCTAAAAGCTTTAGGTTTTTGTTTTACGCCAATGCATGTGTGCAAAGAAATCTGCCAAAACTGTTAAAACATTAGACTTCAACATTATATACAATAATCAATACAGCACTACAGCTACAAATTACTACATCATTTGTGTAATTCACAACCAGAAAACTACCATATGAATACTTTTGTAGAACAGACACATTTTTGAACACAACAAGGTAAGAACAAAAATTATGCCACCTTGGAATACATCTATTCCAGCACTAAACAGTAGAACTGCTGTGGGCACCCTCCAAATTATTTGCTTTCAGCTTTGTAAAAACTGTAAAAACTACTGTGCCTCATGAACAAAAGAAGGTTCATAAAAACTAGTGCACAAAACAATGTGCACAGAGCCCTGACCCTAAGCCCATACAACACCTTTGGTAGAAATAGTAAACTAAATTGGGGGCTAGGCCCTCTCAGTAAACATCACTGTCTGTCCTCCCAAATGCTCTCTTAAATTAATGGGCACAAATTCCCACAGAAACATCCCACAACCCAGTGGAAGAGTAGTGGCTGGTATAGCTGCAAGGTAGGAGTGAACTCCATGATTATAGGGCAGCTGTAGCCTAGTGGTTGGCACTTAACCCTCAATTGCTTAGATTGTATAGTGTCACAGTACTTTAAGTCGCTTTGGATAAAAGAGTCTGCTAAATGCTGAAAATGTAAATGTATAGTTTTGGAATTGGATGTCCACGCTTTTGTCTATATGATGTCTGTCATGTATTAAAAAATCTGAACTGTCATGTGATTTTATACATGTAAACACATTTAGGGATAAAATCACAGCATTTGGAGAGAGACAGATCTAGATAAAATCAATGATGTAATCACAGAAGAGGTCACAGTTGTACAGCAGCAATGAAACTTATTCAATCTCTTTCCCCCCTCAGGCACAGCACTTCTCAAGTCCCCTAACAGTCATGTTTTGGGATGTGGGAAAACCTGTCTGAAAGACAGCTACATAAAAATATACGAAACATCTTAAACTACATAGTCAGTGTGACCAAAAATGAAGTTTGAACCCAGGTTCCGGGACCTGTGTCTTGGATATTGGATATCGGATGTTTAAGCCACACCTATTATAAACAGGTGTATACAATTTGTAAGAGTTTGTGGAAGATCTTTTTCTCTTGCACCCAGAACATAGACAAAGATCCATAAAACACAATTTGATAAGTTTGATGTAGGGGTAATTTAGTAGCCTGCACAGAGCCATTCTAGTTAACACTAGAATGACTATGCTTGCGCATTTTTGCGCAAGGGACTTTTGCCTCTCGATCCCCCGCTCCCCTGTTGTGAGCCAATTAGTACCCATTATCATGGTAATGACCCACAGCCTGTCTACACACACACACACACATATATATATATATATATATGTGTGTGTGTGTGTGTGTGTGTAGACACCTCTCATCCCCCATATGTGTGTGTAGACACCTCTCATCCCCCTCTGCCCAAATTCTACAGACAGGCCTGAGTGAGCTAGTTTCAAGAAACATTATACAGGAATTGGCAGCAAGATTTATTTAAAATAATATTCACAGGAAAAAAATCTTACAAAAGCAATAGACACATTGCAATTTAGTTTTTTCTTTCTTTATTTAATGCTTTTACAAAACTATAGGTACTATATATATATATGTGTGTGTGTATGTGTGTGTGTGTGTAATTGTAGCTATACATGTTATTCACACTTATTACACACCCAGTTTTTCTCAGTTGTACATTTGCGATATATATATATATATACTGTATATATATATATATAGTTTTAGAAGTCACTGCGCTTTGTAGTTCTATAATTACTTTCTTAGTCCTCAGTCCTAGAACTGCACTGAGAATGATGTAGTGGTGATGTGTTAGTGTGTTTTGAGCTGGTATAATTTATTTATATATATATATATATATATATATATATATATATATATATATATATATATATATATATATATATAGTATATACTGTATATATACAGTATATATATATATATACATACATATATATATATATATAATTCATATATGTATATTCATATATGTGTGTATATATATATACAGTATATATATATATATATATATATATATATATACAGTGTATCACAAAAGTGAGTACACCCCTCACATTTCTGCAAATATTTTATTATATCTTTTCATGGGACAACACTATAGAACTAAAACTTGGATATAACTTAGAGTAGTCAGTGTACAACTTGTATAGCAGTGTAGATTTACTGTCTTCTGAAAATAACTCAACACACAGCCATTAATGTCTAAATGGCTGGCAACATAAGTGAGTACACCCCACAGTGAACATGTCCAAATTGTGCCCAAAGTGTCAATATTTTGTGTGACCACCATTATTATCCAGCACTGCCTTAACCCTCCTGGGCATGGAATTCACCAGAGCTGCACAGGTTGCTACTGGAATCCTCTTCCACTCCTCCATGATGACATCACGGAGCTGGTGGATGTTAGACACCTTGAACTCCTCCACCTTCCACTTGAGGATGCGCCACAGGTGCTCAATTGGGTTTAGTCCATCACCTTTACCTTCAGCTTCCTCAGCAAGGCAGTTGTCATCTTGGAGGTTGTGTTTGGAGTCGTTATCTTGTTGGAAAACTGCCATGAGGCCCAGTTTTCGAAGGGAGGGGATCATGCTCTGTTTCAGAATGTCACAGTACATGTTGGAATTCATGTTTCCCTCAATGAACCACAGCTCCCCAGTGCCAGCAACACTCATGCAGCCCAAGACCATGATGCTACCACCACCATGCTTGACTGTAGGCAAGATACAGTTGTCTTGGTACTTCTCACCAGGGCGCCGCCACACATGCTGGACACCATCTAAGCCAAACAAGTTTATCTTGGTCTCGTCAGACCACAGGGCATTCCAGTAATCCATGTTCTTGGACTGCTTGTCTTCAGCAAACTGTTTGCGGGCTTTCCTGTGCGTCAGCTTCCTTCTGGGATGACGACCATGCAGACCGAGTTGATGCAGTGTGCGGCGTATGGTCTGAGCACTGGCAGGCTGACCTCCCACGTCTTCAACCTCTGCAGCAATGCTGGCAGCACTCATGTGTCTATTTTTTAAAGCCAACCTCTGGATATGACGCCGAACACGTGGACTCAACTTCTTTGGTCGACCCTGGCGAAGCCTGTTCCGAGTGGAACCTGTCCTGGAAAACCGCTGTATGACCTTGGCCACCATGCTGTAGCTCAGTTTCAGGGTGTTAGCAATCTTCTTATAGCCCAGGCCATCTTTGTGGAGAGCAACAATTCTATTTCTCACATCCTCAGAGAGTTCTTTGCCATGAGGTGCCATGTTGAATATCCAGTGGCCAGTATGAGAGAATTGTACCCAAAACACCAAATTTAACAGCCCTGCTCCCCATTTACATCTGGGACCTTGACACATGACACCAGGGAGGGACAACGACACATTTGGGCACAATTTGGACATGTTCACTGTGGGGTGTACTCACTTATGTTGCCAGCTATTTAGACATTAATGGCTGTGTGTTGAGTTATTTTCAGAAGACAGTAAATCTACACTGCTATACAAGCTGTACACTGACTACTCTAAGTTATATCCAAGTTTCATGTCTATAGTGTTGTCCCATGAAAAGATATAATGAAATATTTGCAGAAATGTGAGGGGTGTACTCACTTTTGTGATACACTGTATATATGTGTGTGTGTGCGTGTGTGTATACATACATACATACATACATACATACAGGGGTTGGACAAAATAACTGAAACACCTGTCATTTTAGTGTGGGAGGTTTCATGGCTAAATTGGACCAGTCTGGTGGCCAATCTTCATTAATTGCACATTGCACCAGTAAGAGCAGAGTGTGAAGGTTCAATTAGCAGGGTAAGAGCACAGTTTTGCTCAAAATATTGCAATGCACACAACATTATGGGTGACATACCAGAGTTCAAAAGAGGATAAATTGTTGGTGCACGTCTTGCTGGCGCATCTGTGACCAAGACAGCAAGTCTTTGTGATGTATCAAGAGCCACGGTATCCAGGGTAATGTCAGCATACCACCAAGAAGGACAAACCACATCCAACAGGATTAACTGTGGACGCAAGAGGAAGCTGTCTGAAAGGGATGTTCGGGTGCTAACCCGGATTGTATCCAAAAAACATAAAACCACGGCTGCCCAAATCACGGCAGAATTAAATGTGCACCTCAACTCTCCTGTTTCCACCAGAACTGTCCGTCGGGAGCTCCACAGGGTCAATATACACGGCCGGGCTGCTATAGCCAAACCTTTGGTCACTCGTGCCAAAGCCAAACGTCGGTTTCAATGGTGCAAGGAGCGCAAATCTTGGGCTGTGGACAATGTGAAACATGTATTGTTCTCTGATGAGTCCACCTTTACTGTTTTCCCCACATCCGGGAGAGTTACGGTGTGGAGAAGCCCCAAAGAAGCGTACCACCCAGACTGTTGCATGCCCAGAGTGAAGCATGGGGGTGGATCAGTGATGGTTTGGGCTGCCATATCATGGCATTCCCTTGGCCCAATACTTGTGCTAGATGGGCGCGTCACTGCCAAGGACTACCGAACCATTCTGGAGGACCATGTGCATCCAATGGCGGTGCCGTGTATCAGGATGACAATGCACCAATACACACAGCAAGACTGGTGAAAGATTGGTTTGATGAACATGAAAGTGAAGTTGAACATCTCCCATGGCCTGCACAGTCACCAGATCTAAATATCATTGAGCCACTTTGGGGTGTTTTGGAGAAGCGAGTCAGGAAACGTTTTCCTCCACCAGCATCACGTAGTGACCTGGCCACTATCCTGCAAGAAGAATGGCTTAAAATCCCTCTGACCACTGTGCAGGACTTGTATATGTCATTTCCAAGACGAATTGACGCTGTATTGGCCGCAAAAGGAGGCCCTACACCATACTAATAAATTATTGTGGTCTAAAACCAGGTGTTTCAGTTATTTTGTCCAACCCATGTACATACATACATATATGTATGTATATATGAAACTATTTGAAAACTGTGGCACAAACTTTTGTTGTTAGCAAGAGACAGAATCATGGATTAGTTGGGGGTGGGTTGAATAGTGTGTTATCTGCAAGCATATGCATGACAAAAGAGGACTGATAGTGCTCTAATGGTTATGTAGAAGGAGGGGGTATGTCCTGAGGATCTCAGATTTTCAGTCAAGCTATAAGCTAAAACGTTGATTCTAAGCCAGGTCTTTACGTCCAACATCAGAGCCTGACCTCGCAAAAGCCTTTTTTATTGAAACAGATTCTCACAGACACACTCCAACATCACAGAGGAAAGATTTCCTAGAACAGTGGAGACAAGGACAAATATATATGTATTAATGCACATAGTTGTGAAATGGGGTGTCCAACAAGTTTATGTTCAGAAGTCCACATACTTTTGGCCACGTACCGGTATGGCAGCATGTGTTCAATACTGTTTTTGACCAGGAGGTGGCAGCATTTCCCCTACTTGTGTTTTATCTCAACAAATGTAAAATGTAAAAAACCAGAACGCCCACAGAGTCCCCAAACTAAGCAAGTGAACAGAACTGAACACTAAAAAAACATTTAATAGTCCACCCACACTCTCACATGACATGTTCTGCCTGGTGTTTTTCTTTAAGTTTTCCATTGCAAACAGAGATCATGTATGAGATAGACCATTCTAAAACTCAACACTAAATGTCTACAAACAGGCTACAAACAGAGGCAAGGGAGAGAGAGGGAGATAGAGATGTTAGAGAATACATCTACTTCTGTTTAGTAAACACTTCATCCTAGTTAGGGTTACGATGATAGGGTCCATAGCCTACTGGAACAGGACAGGAACAGGAACAGGACTGGAAATTTCTCATGACCAGGCTGCCACTCTGTTACAGGTCATCACTCTCCTACACCCAGGGGTGAGTCACAGCAGCCAATACACCATCTGGCAGGTCTATGTAAGGTGAGAGAAAACCAGAGTACCAAGAGGAAACTCAAACAAACTTGGAGAGAACATGTAAAACACTTTTCTGGAGGGGGGTGACCTTATGTTTACATTTTCATTTACATTTTCGGCATTTAGCAGACGCTTTTATCCAAAGTTACTTACAGTACTGTAACAGTATATTGTCTAAGCAATTGAAGGTTAAGGGTCTTGCTCAAGGACCCAACAGTGGCAACCTGGCAGTGGCGGGGCTTGAACTAGCAACCTTTCGTTACTACTCCAGTACCTTAACCGCGAGGCTACAACTGCCCTACTGCCCTACTGTTCTGGGTCATCAGATTTATTACTAATTTTGGCAGAGTTGGACAAAGACCTGTTTGGAAGCCAAAAGAGAGCTGTAGATCTTAGTTTGATTAGACTGATCTTTGGGAGGGGGGCACAGTGGCACTGTCGCCTCACAGCAAGAAAGTTCTGGGTTCGATTCCCAGGTGGAGCAGTCCTTTCTGTGTGGAGTTTGCATGTTGTCCCTGTCTCTCTGTGGTTTTCTTCCAGGTGCTCTGGTCTCCTCCCACAGTCCAAAGACATGAGTCAGGTTAATTGAAGCTGCAAAAAATGCCTATGGGTTTGAATGTGTGTGTGTGTGTGTGTGTGTGTTTGCGTTGTGATGAACTGGTGACCTGTCTGGGGTGTTTCCTGCCTTTCGCCCAGTGAATAGTACCCACTGTGACCCTGAATAGAATAAAGCGGTGATAAAACAGACAATGAATGGAGCAGCAAAGCAGGAAATCCAAGCAGTGTGTGACAACCAACCCGGTATCTCTCCCTCCACAGGAAAACAATGGTACTGCCAGTGCAAAGCAGTTTTGCCGCTAATCAACTGAAAGCAGTCTTTGGCTGTAACACTCTGTTTCTTTTGACCATTTAATATAAGATTAAGCGCTGGTGTTTTTATAAAGGCTCACATTAGCCGTGGTCTGGTGCTGATGTCTGCTCCCAGCACTATCCTGTCCTCAGGCTACACTGCATCAGTGCACAGCTAATCTTCTGATCACCAAATACACACACACACACACACACACACACACACACACACCACCACACTCTTTTGCTCTGTAGTGCCTAGTGTCAGCATTCAGCCTGATGCTGCGGCAGTGCCTGATACCCCTCTAAAAAGTAAAACCTGATAATAATTTCTCCCCTCAAATAGTATAATCTTATCATGAACCTGATGTCAGAGGTATTACTAACCTGTATGCAATTAAATGTTTATTAGATACACCTATCTGGTAGAACATTCATTGATAATTTTATAAGCAATGCCGACCATACAGATATGTGCACGTGGATCAGTGTGTAAAGTACGAATGATCTTCAAAAAGTTTCCACACTTTTATATTCTGGTTGGAAACGGTGAGGGCAGGAGAAGTAGTAGTAATTGGTCATGTCTGAGAGAGAGCTTTTAGTCTGGATTTAGCGCCATCTGATTTCCACCTTTTTGGACCAATCAAAGAAGCTTTAATAAGGGTAAGAAGATTTTCATGTGATGATGATGTGAAAGCAGTGGTGCATCACTGGCTACATGCTCAACCAAAAACATTTTTTGCTGATGGCATTAAAATGTTAGTATGACACTGGGAAATGCATCGAAAAGTGACTGTGTAGAAAAGTGATGTCAGTTGTTTTTGAAATTCTAAATAAATAGAGTTAAAAAAAATGGTTTGGATGTTTGGCATTAAGTCACTTCTTATTATCACACTGATATTGTTGGAAAAAGCTTTAATATACCAATTATGCAATGGAGTGGGTCTCGACTGCATCTCGACTGAGGTGCCAGGTGTAGCCCTGCACCTCCAAAAATTCCAAATAAACCCAATTTGCAGGATGCTTAATCAAGTTAGAACAGTAATTTGGCTAAAAAGCCACAAACAAAAACAATTAAGGGAAAATACAAGCTAAGGAAAACCAAACAGAAACAAAGTAACAAATTAATGACAGAAAACATCCTCAGCCTGCAACTGAGAAAGTGAAGAGAAGAGGGATAGAGCAGAAATGAAAACTGGTTGTCACTATATAGCAAGCTGTTCAGAGCACCTGTGACAACCAAGTTCTGGGGAAAAAACCCCAGAACAAGCCAGGGATGGCAATGCATGAGCTGCACCCACCAACTGCCACAGCCTGCGCCCAGTGGATGCCCTAATGTGGGGCCCACTCTAGAAAAAAAGAAAAAGTGTGCTGCAGTCAGGTGCCAGCAAAAAAAACCAGACTGGATCAACCTGTGCATAATGGTTTCAAGAGAAAGGTTTCCAACAGAGGACCCGGCAAATCTGTGAGGAAATCTGTAACCATTCTTAGCTTGTTGGCTATTGGTTAACCATAAACCACTAATACAAGTAAACAAAGTAGATTACAGGCATGAGGCTGTGTGTGTGCATGTGTGTGTTTGTACAATGGATTAGAGAGGCAAGACAAACATTCTTTAGACCTAAACAAGATTAATTATAGATGCACACTAGGGTTGGGCGGTATTGCCGATTTTCATACCGTCATACCGTCTTCAGAAAATACCGCGGTATACGGTACAGTGTACAGTGTAATCACAGTATTCAAATGTTTTATTACAAAAAATTTAACAATCAGAACGTCAAACGTTGCTTATCCCATCTGATCTATAATACATATTTCACGCATAAGTGTAAATGCGTCTCTGGGAGCCGTTATGTATATTTTTTTACTTCTGCGCAGTTCTTATCGGCTGTAATCCATCCATTCAGCTTGGCATCAGTAGAAGGAATCAGTCAGTCATAATGAGAGCTGTTTATTGTCGAAATTTAAATCCGAAAACACTTTTAATATCGCGGAGAGCGAGCGAGACACACACACACACAGAGAGAGGGAGAGAGAGAGAGAGCCGTAACCGAGCTACAGAGAGAACATGCAGAAAACGAGCACAAATAACTGAGAAATAAACTTGTTTAATTGTGTTAAATCTGATTATTTCATGGTGCTTATGTTTTAAAGCAGAAACAAACACAGGCACATCTCTGCACAAGAGAGGATTGTTCTGAAACTTAATACGATGCAACCACATCATGTCTCTTCCCTGTAGTTTCCTTTTAAAAGAAATCTCTTTTCTCATTTAAGTGTTGTTTGAATAATGCCTACATTTAAGGCAAGGTAGCAAAATGTGTATGATTGTTCATCATTGATATTAATATCGGGGCTGTCTTATAGTTTACTCAGTAGCGCTTCACGAAGAATGGCTCTTTAAAAGGAACCGAGCCAAAAGATCCGACTCCCTTCAAGGAGCCATAATTCCCATCACTACAACCAATCAGTGAGCTCCAACCGCCTACCACTCCCACCCCTCCCTTACTGTGGATGCACGAATGTCTTAAAGTCTCAGTTTTCAAAGTAAACCTGAAGCAGAAATTTGGCGCTTCACATTTTTTAAAATACCGTCACCATTTTTAAATACCGTCAACATTTTTAAATACCACGGCATACCGTAATATCATCATACCGCCCAACCCTAGTGCACACTATGAATTAAGTATCTGATTGTCCAGTCAGCACATCATTTTGGTATAGTGCCCGTGATCCGCAGCTAGACTTGGCAAGCATTTGAGGCAAGGGCTTCTATACTGTGCACTGTTCAGCAAACCGATCGGTCACTGAGCCTCCTATTGTGTTCAGCATGTTTCAAATTCTCTATGGTTAGTCATGTATTTTGGTTTACCTAAACACTGTTTGAAAGCACAGCAAATCTGAACCAGCCAATGAAAAATAAAAATGAACATATAAAAAGAATTAAAAGAATCACAATGTGTATGTAAAAAATTCCCAGACTTACTGTACTTGTAGGCAGTTGTAAGCTAGTGGTTAAGGTACTGGACTAGTTATCGAAAGGCCGCTGGTTCAAGCCCCACCACTTACAGGTGACCACCGTTGGGCCCTTGAGCAAGACGCTTAACCCCCAACTGCTTAGAAAATATACTGTCACAGTACTGTAAGTCGATTTGGATAAAAGCATCTGCTAAATGCTGAAAATGTAAATGTATGAGTGCATATAAAGGGAAGGAGAGCTGCAGTTTTGTAAATACCTCACTCTCTATAAATAATATGATACCTGACCTATGGTGATGTCTTGTATTTAAATAGCTTGAAGACTTTTTAATTGAGGTGCCAACTTGATCATGCACTAGTGTATTTAGACCACATCAGGTTTCCCTCCTGTCAAGACAAGAGCATGTTGTATATGCCAGATTCTCCATGCAGCAGCAAGAATTAAGTTTAACCAGACCACATTATCTGTCAACTTTGGTGACCTTGTGCCCACTGTAGACTCAGATTCCTGTTTTTGACTGACAGTAATAAAGCCTTATCTGATCTTTGGATCTTATAGATTACCTTTATCTTATAGATTGCCTTGGAGTTTAATGTATTGTGGGTTGGGAAATGCTTTTCTGCTCACAAGGGATGCAAAGAGTGGTTAGTCAGTCTGGCCAATCTGCCACTCACTAGATGTTTTCTAAATATCATTCTGTGTAATCAGCAGTTTCTGATATTTTCTAACCAGCCTGTCTGGCATCAACTAACACACCATGGTAAAAACCAATCAGCTCTTTTACTAACATGTTTAATTTTTTTTTGCATTTTTCCCAATTTTCCTCCCAATCTAGTCGTATCCAATTACCCAATTACATTACGCTTCCTCTCTACTGATGCTGATCTCCACTTCTGATTGAGAACAGCGAGACTGACACACGCCCCCTCCGACACGTGTGCTGTAGCCAACTGCATCTTTTCACCTGCACGAGGCAAGTTCATATGCGGATCAGCTTTGTGTACAGATAGACACACCCTGATCAACGCATTATTCCTTGACTCTGTGCAGACGCCATCAATCAGCCAGCAGAGGTCATGATTGCATCAGTTATGAGGAGTCCCTATCCGGCTCCCCACCCTGTATGAACAACAGCCAATCATTGTTCATGTAGCCGCCCAGTCCAGTCAGATGGCAGAGCTGAGTTTCAAACCGGCGAGTTCGAAATGTCAGCTCTGGTACGTGTTTTACATGTTTAATTAATATTTTCAGTAATTCATACAAACAGACATCTATAAATTAATGACTCATGAAAAAACAAATGGCATGGCAAATTGTATTTTTTCTGCGCTCTATCCTAATCAACAAACAAAATCCACCCTTATTTTCCTGTGAAATGTTCTCAACATGGAACAAAATAAGGCCTCAAATGCAAATAAGTAAAGCAGTGTAGAACTATTAGTCTAGCTGAATTGTACCAAATCTAATCTAAAGTTTTAAACACTGACAATCAAATTCATTCAATCTAATTGATCTAATTCACCACTGTGACAACATTTACTACTACTGCCAGTTGTAATGTGTATGACTATGTATGTGACAAATAAACCTTGATTTGATTTGATTTTGATTTACTGCATCATACAGCAAAATGCCAAAAAAGAAAGTTTTTAGCACTTACAGCTCCACCAAACACCAAAAAGTCCAGCTGTAAAGTACTGTCTGTAATTACTTTGTACATTGATGCACACTATTATTGACACATCCTGAGAGGGAAAGGTAAAGGAAATGAGATGGAAAATATAAACTAAAGTATATAATCAGCCCTGCTTGGTAATATGTTAGATAGTTCTTTCATCTACACAGTGCCAGTACCTAGTGTCTAAACTGCCTTATAATCTTTTTCCCTTTATGTATTTCAATATGTGATTTTCAAAGCACTGGTCTTAATTATAAAAGTTTTATGACCACTGGAGAGAAGGCTTTGTACTTAATGAGGTTTGCACACTGGCTTAATGTCCACCAAGAAGTGCTGATCCTCAGTTTCACCATCTGGTTCAAGGCTTTGCTTTTACACATCAAAATTAAATTGTATTATTTTATATTAAAGTAATGCTTTAAACACACAAACACACAAACAAAACAAACAAACAAAAAAATCATTACAAAATCGCTCGAAAATATCTTCTAGCTATGACCAGTAATCTGTCAACATTCATGTACTGGTTGTCTATGACAAACAATTTTGCTAAGTATTGCAATACTTGAATACATAGCGGGACATTCCGCTAGCACACCAGCGCCAAAATTCTGAACTCCTTGTTTCGAAACTCGGCGTTGCCACCGGTCGGCTGGGCGCCATCTGCCGGGCATAATCTGCCTGCAGCAGATGCTAATTGGCCACCGTATCTGCTAGGGTGGGATGACCCGACTATGTTTGGGTGGGATCTTCATACGCTGTGTAAGGACCCTGATTGGTGGAGGAGACACCTGTGCAGAATGCAGGGGCGAGAAGAGGAGGACTGTGCACGTGTCGGAAGAGGCGTGGGCAGCAACATGCTCTCCTCGGATGCAATTGGGTATCCCTTAGCAGCGGAAGACAAATTGACTACGCTAAATTGGGAGGAAAATAGGAAGAAAATGCATTTAAAAAATGTAAATGGGAAAAATACTGGGAAAAAGTGGAAAAGTCCTCACATGCACTTTAAAGCACGTTCCTTTGCCTTATAAACTTTCATTAAAATGCTGTGGCTGGCTTTGTACATTCTGGGGCATAAATGAGCAACCCCTCACCCTTCTAGAGTTATAGCTGTTGTATAACAGAGTTCAGCCCAAGGATAAGGATCTGGCAACAACTAAAGTGAGAGCACATAACAAAATAATAAAATAAAAAAACCTCAAATCATGAAGTTAAAATACTGCATTATCAATATTAACCAAACTCTATCTATATGCTGCAACTAGACAGTAAAGGATTTGACTGTAAATAACTGTACACTCACAGAAGTAAAAGTGACAAGAAGTGGTAAAACATAACATATCAGTGTTTAAGAGATAATGGCATATTATTACTAATAACTTACAGTCGTCTAACATACTGCAATGTCTGTTTTTATTTCCTCTGTCTGTTATACTATTCTGTGCTTTCTGGTAAACAGTCCAGAACATTCCACTAAAGATCCTCTTTCCAGAGTCATGCCCAGTACTCATTTCTGCTTTGGGCCCAAAGCAGCTGAAATGACTCCAGCAATGTGTTTATCTACCCTAGGCAAGGTTTTTTTAGCGCCACCTAAGCGCTTTCATCGCTGTGTGACGTTTTTAAACTAGCAGGTCTGTAAAATAAAAAAGAAACATCCTAAACATTGTCCAGCTGAACTGTTTTGAAAAGCAAAGCTGTTTGAAGTGGTGACCCTGAAAAGACCCCATCTACTGTAGAGACAAACCGGCCACAGGTTTCCCTTTCATCGTCTCAAATCAGCAATGACCTCACACATAAACCAGTTACACACAAAAAAAGAGGGATGAAACATGCCCCCAGCACCACATGTGTCCCAGTTAACACAACCAGAACTTTCTTCATCTGTCCATGGAGGGTCTTTCTACTTTAAGTCTTGTGTGTCTAGAGCAGAGGTGGAAAGAGTACTAAAATAAGTAAAAAACTTTAATGAATTTTTACTTAAGTACGAGTAAAAATACTAGTCTAAAAATCTACTTAAGTAAAAAGTAACTCATTTAAAATGTACTCAAAGTAAACGTTACTTAGTTACTTTTTTTAACAGGAGAGGGTGACAAGTGGATTTAAATCTCACAATAGTTGTTTTTTATTCAAGTATAATAGAAAAAACATGTTGATACAACATTTAAAACATTTAGGGATGTGTAATGTGTCATTTTACTACAGACCATTCCATAATTTTTACCCCTTTTTCTCCCCTTTTAGCGCATCCAATTGTTCAATTAGCATCGTGCTTCCTCTCTGTCTATGCCAAACCCTGCCCTGACGGAGGTGATTGAAGCTAACCCATATCCCCTCCGAAACACGAGCAGCAGCCAGATGCATCTTTGCCACCCACACATTGACGAGTTTGGCGCCACCCAGCGTTGCATGCGGAGAGACACACCCTAAGGGCACCCTCTCCCATCTCTGTGTAAGCGCCTCCAATCAGCCGGCAGAGAACGCAATCGCATTCTGACAGAGAGAGACCCACATCCGGTTCTTTGTCCCACCCCCCATATGAGCAACCGGCCAATTGTTGCTCATATAGCCACTCAGCTTCGAACCGAAGCAAGGCTGCATTCGATACCACGTTCTCAGAATCCAGCCCTGGTTGCAGCGCGTCTCTTTTTACCGCTGCGCCACCTGAGCGGCCATAAAACTTTTTTAAACTGTATAACCACTAGTGATGGGTCGTTCGTGAACGATCCGATTCTATTGAACGGCTCTTTAAAATGAACGAAAGGAACCGAGTCGTGCCTTTGGGAGTCGTTATATATATATACTGTATATATATATATTTTTTTGTGTGCAGTTCTTATCAGCAGTAATCCACCCATTCCGCTTAGCAGAAACAAACACACACACATCTCTGCACAAGAGAGGATTTTTCTGAATCTAAATGAATAAAAGAATGAAAAGCCATTTTTTTGAATGGCTCTTGAAAAGGAACCGAGCCAAAAGATCCGACTCCCCATCGCAGAATTTACTGCAGCAGTTTCCCAGACGCGTTTATTTTACTCAGTAACGGATGTTATTTAAAATGTATCAAATTACAATTCTTAATACAAAACATACTTAAGTAAAAGTTAAATTACTGGTTGTAAAATCTACTTGAAAAAGTACAAGTACACAAAAAAAAACTACTCAATTACAGTAACGCGAGTAAATGTAATTCGTTACTTTCCACCTCTGGTCTAGAGGTATTGAACCCTCATGTTTTGTTTGGGATCCCTGAGACACTAGAACCTCTTAAGTAGCTCACAAAATATCCTTAGCCTTTTTTAATCTGCTTAATACTTAATGACTTTTTCTAATTTTATGAAAACTACAGTTAAACAACATTTTTTATATTTATACTGTGTTCTAAACACTGCCTAATTTATATTAACTTCAGTTTTAGATCTCAGATTTCAACTAGAATGCATGATTCTAGAATAAATACATGACACCAGTTTCCATCTGGTGTTGAGGGTACAGCCAACTCTCTTACACACACACACACACACACACACACACACACACACACACACACACAAACCTCCCACAACACACAAACTCACTCTCTCCAGTTAATGTAGTTAATTAATTTTTTTAATTTTAAACTCAATGTCATTGTATTTTACCCACACAACACTGGGGTTTCTGGGACCCTAAAGCAGTTTAGTAAATGTCAACAGAACACAAGAGTTAAACCTTTGGTGTCAGATGAGCCGGGGGCTTTTCTCAGAGCACTGTTGAATTAAGTATGCACACATGGAAAAACAACTAGCGCGTGTTTTAGTGTTCACAAAGGTTCAATCCGCTCTGCTTGTACACAGTGTATCTGCAATGTTAACCACAGTGATTTTTAAACCAGACTTTACAAGAATAAACTAAATGGATTTTTATTTAAATAACAACCAACCTGTTTCAAAATATGAAATATTCAGCTACTAAAATTCTCAGAAACTTATAACTTGTGTTTTAGCTAAAAGAGAAGATAGTTTTAAAGTTTCCTTAAACATCTGCAACAGTTATTTTTATGTGACTGAATGACTTAGCACATAAAAGCTGATAAAAAAATTCAAGATCAGTTGTGATGTCAATTTGTAATTGAAAAATGGTGATTTATTTCTCCATGAGTCAAAGGACAGGTGCACAGTGTCATAGATAAAGAAACATAACTTACAAGACATACAAAAAATAGTCCAAGTGGGCTGAGCTACACTTGGGCTGAACTACACTTGGGCTATGCTACACTTGGGCTATGCTACACTTGGGCTGAACTACACTTGGGCTGAACTACACTTGGGCTGAACTCCACTTGGGCTGAGCTACACTTGGGCTATGCTACACTTGGGCTGAACTCCACTTGGGCTATGCTACACTTGGGCTGAACTCCACTTGGGCTATGCTACACTTGGGCTGAACTACACTTGGGCTGAACTCCACTTGGGCTATGCTACACTTGGGCTGAACTGCACTTGGGCTGAAGTACACTTGGGCTATGCTACACTTGGGCTGAACTCCACTTGGGCTGAACTCCACTTGGGCTGAACTCCACTTGGGCTATGCTACACTTGGGCTATGCTACACTTGGGCTATGCTACACTTGGGCTATGCTACACTTGGGCTGAACTACACTTGGGCTATGCTACACTTGGGCTGAACTACACTTGGGCTGAACTACACTTGGGCTATGCTACACTTGGGCTATGCTACACTTGGGCTATGCTACATTTGGGCTGAACTCCACTTGGGCTATGCTACACTTGGGCTGAGCTACACTTGGGCTGAACTACACTCGGGCTGAACTACACTCGGGCTGAACTACACTCGGGCTGAACTACACTTGGGCTATGCTACACTTGGGCTGAACTACACTTGGGCTGAGCTAAACCTGGGCTGAGCTAACTCTCAACTATAGCACTGCCATTACATCTTCACCATGACCAACCACAATGACTCAAGTCTGCTTCTTAAATTGTATTGGACTAAACCAATTACAGCTGAATCAGCATTTCCTGAAGTTCACCATTATCAATCATACATTCATAAAAAAATTCTTATTAATCACCTTAAAACAGTATTCTCTCCCACCAAGCACACACACAAATTCAAATTACAGCATTTCAAAATGGTACAGACATACAACTCAAAATCACAGCAACCTTCAGTGCACAGGTCCTTTTGACTCTCAGCACAGCTGCTAGGATGCCTGATTAAAACAGGTAAGTACAATCACTTGAACCAAACTTCCTTTTTGAAGGAGTTAATGCAGCTAACAGTACATACACATTTATCACAATCCTTAAACTAATAATATCTTTAGTTGGTCGCTCCGAATAATGTTAAATAATCATAACAGTTTGTATTGTTTGCCAAGTTAATTATTCTGGAGTTTGTACACTGCATAAGGGTTGAAAAAACCAAGGTAAGGTCCTGATTTGTACAAACGTATGTAAGCTCAATTACAAACACAGTTACTTGTCTGAAGGTTTTCTGAAAATATGACGTTACAAACAGTCATTGCCTCCTTATTTCTTATTAGTGATTATGGTGTTGAGTTTTAAACACATTACAATATGGAAAACTAAGACAGTGTACTGCCCACTGACCAGAAATGTTTCAATTTTCCATTTATAGCCAACAACATTGTACATACTGTCAAGCATGTTGATGGTAGTATTATGCTCTGGGGAAGCTCAGCAATGGGCTGGACTGGTGCCCTGTCCAGGGTATTCCTGCTTTGCACCCAGTGTTTCCAGGAGGAAGCAAGCTTTAAATTAAGACATGAGACTTAAACCTAGAAACTGTTAGCTGTGTGGCATCAACACTACCTGCTGTATTGTTCCACACATCACTGATTTTTTTTGCTTAGCTAACAATTGCACACATTTTAAAAAATAGTAGTTTTTGATAAAATCCAATAGGCTTGTCAGCTTTGTGAATAAAAATGCAGTTTCCAAGTAGAAATTTGTCATTTTAATTAAAAATAAACAATCAATCAAAAGTATCTCATGCTTATTCTTTTCCCAGCGTTATATTTACTGTGGCAGTCCTACATGTAAATCTGGATAAGCGGTGATACTGGAATGCTGTAAATATAAGAGACAGTTATTTGTTTGGAAGTTAATGGACATCTGCAGTTCTCTAAACACACCACCAAAAATCTGATAGTAGACTGATAGTAACCTGTTTTCTCTTTCTGTTTGCATTCAAGATGTGGGATAGTTGTCTAATAGTCTGCAGCTGATTCAGTTTTCAAGCCATGTTTATAGAAGGGAAAAACTCTAGAGTCAAGGTCAGTGGCCTTCATCTGTCTCCATGTGTGTCAGTGATTTTCTGTTTTTCTTAATCCTGTTCCCATCTGCTTTCCTTCTTTCGGTTTATCTTCCTTCCCACTGACTCTGTGACTTTACCAGTGACAGCTGGACAAGGTTTCCAACAACATCCTGAGCGACTTATGTTAAAGTTTACCAAGACTACAACATTCCAGGAAAATTACCTAGCTGGCTAATGTGTGAACAGAAACTTCTAAATTACTGGGTAATAAATTACTTATAAATTCTGACATCGTTCAAGGCACCTTTAAATAAGTGGTACAGTAAAGTGACAATTGGAGAAGCAAACATTAAGTTGTTGGCCATTTGTGCAGAGGTCAATATTTCATTTTAAAGATGCATTGGAGGGGGCACCCAGGTGGCACAGCGGGATATTCTGCTAGCACACCAGCACAGAGATTCTGAACTCCTCGGTTCAAAACTTGGCGTTGCCACCGGTCGGCTGGGTGCCATCTAGCGGGCATAACTGGCAGTGCCTGCAGCAGACATGGTTCTGCTAGGGCCGGATGACCGGATTATATGGGTGGGGTCTTCAAACGCTGTGTAAGGACCCTGATTGGCAGATAGACAGGCGCCTGTGCAGTAAGCATGGGTGAAAAAGGGTTCCGCTAAGGGCTGCACGTGGGTCGGAGGAGGCGTGAGCAGCAATATACCCACCTCGACTGCAGTCAGGGATCCCCCAGCAGCGGAAGACAAATTGACTACACTAAATTGGGAGAAAATGGGAGAAAATAGAATAGAAAAAAATTGAATAAAATAAAAAAATAGAAAAAAAAAGATGCATTGGACAGAAACAACGAAAACACAAACACACACACACACAACTGGGTCTGATATATGAACAATCACCGAGCACTTTATTAGGTACACTGTGATCTGACTTTCATTCATTCATTGTCTGCATTACCACAGCTTTATCCTTGTCAGGTTTGCGGTGGGTCTGATTCACTGGACGAAAGGCAGGAAGCACTGGTTCCAGTCTGACACAGGGCAGACACACACACACACTTAGCAATTTTAGTAGCTGTACTTGGCCTGACTGCATGTCTTTGGACATGGACATGAACATGGACAAAACAGATCTGCCATAAAACAGAAGACACTGAAACAGGCATTACTGTCCATTAGACATAAGCCTAGACATAAGCCTAGACAGGTTGTTGATCTCATGGACAAACAAAGCAGGGAGAAGAAAGACTTAAACAGCTTTTGCACGGGAAAGAGGGATCAGTTTGATTGATAATAACTCACAAAATCCTCTACAAGCAAGCGTGAACAAACACAAAATCAGACTTTTAAATGCAACCTCACAATTTCTTTGTTCAGACAGCAAAAGCTGAAAAAATGATAACAGTTGTAAAATAACTAACAGCATTCAGGAGAAAGATAAGCAAAACGGGTATGAAAAGCCAAACAAGAAGTTAAAAATTATGTGTTACTTTTCCTGTTTTCCTAAAACCTGCGCAGTTTTATCAGCACAATTAAAGAACATAGAAATGATGAAGGAATCTTCATGAGAAATGTGTTGTAAAATAAATCTTGTGTGTGAGGCGGTACTGAAGCAATATTTAGTGTGCAATATTTAAATTTACTTTTCTTTCAGTGGTCAATTTAAGTACGGTTAAATTACATTTACCTTTTCAGACACCTTTATCCAAAGCGACTGTGACAGCATACAGTCTGAGCAATTAAGGGTTAAGGGCCTTGCTCAAGGACCCAACAGCAGCAACCTGGCAGTGACGGGACTCGAACTAGCAACCTTTTGATTACTAGTCCAGTACCTTACCTGCTAGGCTACAACTGCCCCTAATTAATTGTGTAATGTTGAAAGGTTTAAGCACAGAAACCCAATGAACCACACACACTGATTTAACCTAATTTATTTAACCTAATTACTGGGATCCAATTCAACTGGCAATTATCAATAAATCCAATAATTTAGATAAAATCAAATTTGTAAGGTACATGTATAACCTTATGGTTTTGAAAATTCCTCCTCTTCATTAATGCTAAAAAAAACATCTACAGATTGCAAACTGATCAAAGTAGGGTCAAATAGATTAATAACACGTTGGCATATTTATACATGATGACTAAAAGAAAACTTTTAAAGCGCTGTCTGTAGTAACCGTGCTTCACCACACGAGGGCAGTACAACCAGTCCCAAACGGCAACGCTTAAACGAACATAACTCCTGCTTTGGAGCGGCTGGAGCTGATCCTGTGTCAGTTCGTACTGTGTGAAGCACGTGACGTTCTATGTTACAGATCAGATTTTGTGCATGCTGAGACCTGCAGGTCAGTCCTAAACTCACTGAACCTATAAACCTCATGTTCAACTGGAAATATGGAAAACTTCCAAAATGTTTTAGTTTTTATTTATTTAAAAATCACTCATTATCATGTGACTTTAAACAATGTTCACATCAAATAATTTTCTAGTATTTTGGGAACTACTTAAATGCCACAGCGATGGGAAATTGTGAGCAGTTTTAACAAGTTGTCTACAGGTTTAGGTTCAAACACTGCTGCTCACATTATTACTTATTATTATTATGTGCACTTAAACATTTATACATATCCTTTGGATGCAATGAAAGTTAATCCAGGGGCATCATGCACTCACACCTAGCAAAACTCAAAAAGTGCTCAGGTTTCCTCATACAAGTCCAAAGACGTGCAGTCAGCTATTAAAAATGTAGCTACTAAAAATAGAGCTACTAAAAACGCCCTAAGTGTGAGTGGGTGTGTGCCCTGTGATGCACTGGCAACCCATCCAGGGTGTTTCCTGCCTTTCACCCAAAGTGAAACTTCAAATGGACCCTGACCAGTATAAAGTGGTGGTACAAGATAAAAGACAATTAATGAAGAAAAGAATGAGATCAGTGACCTAATGAAGTGCTCAAAGTATATATATACACAACGTATATATAAAAAAACTCATGACGGATAGTAATATATATAATGTATAATATATATAATATAATGATAGCATGATCAATAATATATAGACATATTAGCCAATCTCTATTTATATGTTGTGATTACACAGTAATGGATTTAACTGTTAAAAAAAAAAGTGTAAAGCCACAAAAGTAAGAGTATTTTTGCTAGTAAAAATAATAATAATATAAATGATTTTTTAGTTAATAGTAATAATAATTTATATTTATATCTATAAATGGATTTGGGTCATTTTTCCCATTTTTAATGTGAACTGTCATCTTCGAGTTTCTCCATAAATTAGGTTTAAGTCTGGTCTTTGGCTAGGTCACACAGTTTATTGTGGCAGAATGCTTTGGGACATTGTCGTGTTGAGTTTGTGTGTGCTCTGAAGGATTTTTTTTTAATAATGTTCCTGTATTTGCCTGCTTTTATTCATCCTTCGGGTTTTACTAGTCTTTTTGTCCTTGTAGCTAAGAAAAGGCCCCATGCATGATGCTGCCACCACCATGTTTCACTGTAGGTATTGTGTTAGCCAGGCAATATGCATTGCTTGTTTTTGTTTTTTTCTTGTTGCCAGAATCTTACAAACTCCAAGCACTGTTGCATGTGCTTTTACTTAACAGTGGCTTCCATATTGCCACTCTTTTATGGAGATTTATGGAGAGCAAAATAAATGGTTCTGTTAAGCAGTTTCTCTGTACAAGACTTTTAAAACACTTTTGGGGTGACTGTTCTTTTCTTTCCTACCTCCTTGACCAAGGCCCTTCTTGCCTGGTTGCCCAGTTTGGCCAAATAGGCAATTATAGGAAAGTTCAACATTGTGCCAAGGCTGTTTAATTTCAGAATAATTTTGGCTCGTCATGTAATTTAAACTGTGCTCCTTTTATATCCAATCAGCATCAGCTGTTACCTGTTCACCTGTTTACTTATGGATTATTCCAAACTCCTAGTCTCACATTTCCCATGAACTAACTGTTATGTAATGTGTTGCATTAGTGTAAGGTAAAACATTTATGTTAAATATAAATGTATACTTTTAGCTGTTTTTAGTTAAATACCAGTAGACAAAGTTTTAAAATAACTGTTTTCTGTTTTATTTACCTAATGTAATTTAACCTAACATCCCAACCTTTTAGAATTAAGTTCAATTCCTAAATAAATGTAAATGAACATGACAAATAAACATGATTCTGATTGCACTCATTCTCCAGACAATATCTCCAGTTACATTCAGTGATGCTCAGACCCGCCCAACCACATCAGTATTGGAATAACTAATTACTACCTGCACTAAAGCTGCCTAGACTGCCAGACAGCAGAAAACAGGTATTATAATGTGTGTGAGAAAACACTGCTTGGCTCTCCATTATGAAAAAAAAAAATCTGTATGACAGTCGAGCCCATTAGAACAGTAGGTGTTTACATTTGTAAGTTGTAAAATGTAGTGTTCAATTCTTATTTACAATGTTACACTGTCATTGTTATTTTTATTGATTAGAGCAAGATGCACAATGTAACCATGTGGCCAAAAATATCCAGAGACCTTACTATAAACTTGTTGGACACCCCATTCCAAACCATGCGCATTAATATGGTGGCGATACTACCATCTTTTTTTAAGGAAATGACAGCCTTTACTTTTTTTGGGAAGGCTTTCTACAATATTTTGGAGGGCCTGCTGAGATTTATTTGTGAGGACAGGCATCCATGTTGATCAAGAAGTCAGAGGCATATAATTTATTTTACATAATTGATTTTATACATCTGATAGGAATGGGTGTGTTTAAAAAATGTGAACTTAATATTTAGTAGCAGTGTCTCAATACTTTTGTCCATATAGTTTAGCTCTGAGCATCACTAAGGAGATAAGAACAAAGATAAATACGGATTGTGAGAAAGAGCAAAGTTTGTTATAGATATATAGAGCAACTGGGCCAAAACAGTGGTGCAGCTCCACCTGCATGACCAGACAGAAATCAGATTAAACATTCAACATCTAGATTACAGATAACCACCTTTTCTGTAAAAGCTTTACTTGTGGCTATAAACTTGTCCCTTCCATAAGGCACAAAAATCAGAAACAAAGCCTGTGATGGATTGGCACCCTTCCAGGGTCCATTCCTGTCCTGCGTCCAATGTTCATCAGGATGAAGAGGTAATTAAAGTTGACAGAGTAAATTATGTGTATCAACACAAACAAAAACACAAATTTTGATGGTAAATAAAGTACAAATAATTAGGGCTTGATCTGTATAACAATTCTGCCACAATGGTGATTCCAATTATAAAATGGTGAAGTAATCATATTGGCAAGTATGCTTTTATTTGGTTAGACATATGGCTAATGTAATGTGGTTTCCTTACTATGCAGTCTCCCAAACATTACATATTCACCTAGTCCTAAATATGTAATTTTCCTTCAAAAAAAGAAGTGCATCAGTGGACTGTCGGTCAGTTGGTTTCCAATGTGATTGCATCTGAATAACAGCAGAACTTTCTGCACTTAACTGTCTTTTATAGGTTTACTTCAAAATATGACTAGATATAAAAGGAGCATTAAATAATAACTTGGTCTATAATGCAACATCCAAAAGCCATAGTCTTACATGGTATTGGGGTGTTTAGTACGGTGGCCGAGAAGTGCAAAACAAATTTACATTTCAGAAAACAAAATTACAAAAAAACAAAAACAAATTTACAACAAAAGCAAAAACAAATTTACAAGTGCTCGGGTACCCAGTGTTTGTAAATTTGTTTTGGCATATGTAAAAGTGTTTCAGCACTTGTAAATTTATTTTCGGCATATGTAATTTTGTTTTCTAAAATGTATATTTGTTTTGCACTTCCCGGCCGCACATATTTGACGGAAAAGGCAGGGACAATAAACCGGAAGTGCGTGTTGCTTACCTGCTGTCAATCAAACTGTTTCTCAGCGATAAAGTGAACGGAGTTTGTGATGGTGACGATAAACAAGGTTTTGTCTAGTTTGTGGAAATCATTTTATCCAGTTGACCCGCTATTGTTTTTCTTGTGGAAAGTTTTGTGCAGATGTTTAGACGTGGCGTGTGCATCTCTATCTACCGTCCGCTCTTCTAAACATCTAAGGAATTCCCACAAGAACAACAAAAGCGAAATAATGAAAATAATTAACACAAAATGGACAAAACATTGTTTATTAGGGACGGAACATTTGATACCGAGGCTTTAAAACTTGTTTCACTTTTGTAACACTGGACTCAGTGTATCGGAGCTTATATTAAAGCAGCATGTGCGGGACTGATGAAGCTTTGTGCTGTGTTTTATCTCACTCACTATATAAGAGACAATCAAACCAGGGTTACCCACCGTCCTGTAACATACACAATCCTGCTTTATCTGGAGACTAAACACCGCGTTCAGTACTGAACTGATACAGGACGCTTTGTATTTTTATCAATGGGAGACTGAGGGAATTATATTAAGTAGTGTTCACTTTTATTCTTAGTAACGGTGTGTGTGCGCTGGTTATAGCAGCAGGGGGGGACCTTACACAGTCATGAGAACAAAGGTTTTATTTATGGTGTTTAACATTTATTATTTTCATTCTTTATAATAATAAGTCAGAACCATATTTTAGGCAAAACAACGCACTCCGCCCACTGTGCTACACATACAGCGGTTTATTAAACAGGTTATGTCACGTTACTAAGAATAAAAGTGAACACTATTTAATATAATGAATTAAGCAGCAGTTTCCTTCTGTTTCATACACCACACCGTCTCCCATTGATAAAAATACGGAACAAAGCGTCCTGTATCAGTTCAGTACTGAACGCGGTGTTTGGTCTCCAGATAAAGCAGGATTGTGTATGTTACAGGACGGTGGGTAACCCTGGTTTGATTGTCTCTTATATAGTGAGTGAGATAAAACACAGCACAAAGCTTCATCAGTCCCGCACATGCTGCTTTAATATAAGCTCCGATACACTGAGTCCAGTGTTACAAAAGTGAAACAAGTTTTAAAGCCTCGGTATCAAATGTTCCGTCCCTAATAAACAATGTTTTGTCCATTTTGTGTTAATTATTTTCATTATTTCGCTTTTGTTGTTCTTGTGGGAATTCCTTAGATGTTTAGAAGAGCGGACGGTAGATAGAGATGCACACGCCACGTCTAAACATCTGCACAAAACTTTCCACAAGAAAAACAATAGCGGGTCAACTGGATAAAATGATTTCCACAAACTAGACAAAACCTTGTTTATCGTCACCATCACAAACTCCGTTCACTTTATCGCTGAGAAACAGTTTGATTGACAGCAGGTAAGCAACACGCACTTCCGGTTTATTGTCCCTGCCTTTTCCGTCAAATATGTGCGGCCGGGAAGTGCAAAACAAATATACATTTTAGAAAACAAAATTACATATGCCGAAAATAAATTTACAAGTGCTGAAACACTTTTACATATGCCAAAACAAATTTACAAACACTGGGTACCCGAGCACTTGTAAATTTGTTTTTGCTTTTGTTGTAAATTTGTTTTTGTTTTTTTGTAATTTTGTTTTCTGAAATGTAAATTTGTTTTGCACTTCTCGGCCACCGTAGTTTAGCTACCATTAATGCTTACACATTTTAGAGCAACATATGTTTGCGACTAAATGATGTCTTCTTTAGGGACGTCCCTGCTTGTTTTAACAAGACAATGCCAAGCCACTTTCTGCATGTGTTACAACATCATGGTATAGTCACAGAGTGTGTGTGCTACACTGGCCTGCCCTCAGTCCAGACTTGTCGTCCTTTGAAAATGTTTGGAATATAAAGCATTATGGGGTCAGGACAGGACTACATCCACACAGGATGCCAGTCTATCACAGAACAACAGATAATGCATGATCACCTTCTGTATGTGTTTTAATGCTGGGAGGATACCCAGACCAATTTAGCTCTGCAGTGGTGTTATTATTATTAGATATACCAATTAATTATTAATTAATTCCTAATTTGTCTTCAGCAACTGCTTCTATCTAAATAGGCTTTCATTGGGTCCCAAGTTTATCTCAGAAACAAGGTGGAAATACAACCAGATCAGAGTGCCAACTTTTAAGAGGTATTACACACTGACTCATTCACTGTCTGCCTCACACTTCCATCAGTCCACCTACCTGGAAAAAACCCCGCATAGACACAAGGAAAACATTCCAAACAGAATGTGACCAGCAGCAAATGAATTCTACTTTTCCTATTCTTGCAATAATGCTTAGTTCTGTACGCTTAGCTTGAGTCATTCTGCACTTTTGCATGTATACAGATTCCTGGATACCAGCGTTGCTAAAGTACGGCGATCAGTGTTTATGCAGGAACAGCCATTTTGTTCTGTCACATCAGACACAAGTGTCTGATCTGCAGACAGATAGCAGTTCACGGTGAAAAAAAAGAGGAAATGCATAAGAAAACAGAGGCCCCTAAGTCAGAAGAAACAAATATGTTTTTCTACCTGTAATATACCCAGACACTACAAAGAGTGGGTTCATTACATTCCTTTGTCTGAGATCAGAGGATAGACGCAGTAGACTCCACTTAAAAACTCTAACTCACCTGTGGTTCTGCAGGAACGAAGAAAAGTACTACAGGTAAGCACACATGAGTACATTAAAAATACAAATACACACACACCTAAGTAACTGCATCTCGGTCTAATCATGTACATGTTTTTGAATGACAATAAAGCTGAGTCTGAGTCTGACACACACACACACACACACACACACACTGAAGTCCTGCTTTAAAGTATGACAGACTGAGAGACCCCCTCTCTTCCCTTCACATTCCACATGCATGGTTTGACGACCCCTAATTCTATACATCAAAAAGTGTGTGTGTGTGTGTGTGTGTGTGGCATAACAAACCACCCACTTTCAAACTCCCAGCCACATTACATCCAAACTAAGCTTATAAAGCAGGGGTGCACAACATACGGCCCGCGGGCCAGATCCGGCCCGGCAAAACTCTCGATCCGGCCCGCCAAATGAAGTGCTGATGCATTTTTAAATAAATGATAGTGTCACTTTAAATTCACCGGGTAATTCCATGAAATTGCGACTAAAAAGTAAATGATGTAAATACAAGTTACCTCAGCTGCACCATGTGTTTGTCCAAACCAAGTACGAGTAAACAAAGAAAAGTGGATCTCGAGCATATGAAATTGAACCCTGAATGGACATACAAGTATTTTCTCATGTCTGCTGTGCTTGCGACCACATTAATAATTGGTGTCAGACCAACACATTTCTTGTAAGTACCTGATTTTATGTAACTGTACTTAGTGCTGGGCGATTTTCACGATTAATTCTGTTAGTTAGAATGAACGTTTTCACATGATGTTAGAATGTGACAATTGCGGTTGTTTACATACATTATATTTTAATTAAAATACCAACATGTCACGAGGCAGAAACTGAGCAGACGCTCGCGGAATATAAATCAGGGAAAGTTTAATATTAAAAGGGCAAAAACAGTGTACAAAACCCTGCAGAGTCCAAAACCAGAGGATAAACAGACAGGCAGCAAACGGAAGACAACAAGGATTATACACGGTAACGGTTAGATTTAGAAATAAGGACACAAACACGATCGACAAAACTTCACAACGAGACTAAAACAGAAGAGTTTAAATAAGATTCATGGAACCAAAAACAGCTGAATTGAATCAAAACTCCGGTGAGCGCGATCAGGATTGGCTGGCCGGGGACATGTGGTAATCACGTGACAGTCCAGGGGCTCATGGGAATTGTAGTCCATATGGTTAGACGTGGAATGTGCCCCGTCCATCCACCCCCCAGTCACAAGAAGACAAAATCAAAGCTGAGCTGAGTGCTTATTCGATGTCCCCCAGTGTAGATACTGATACAGACTCACTTATATGGTGGAAACAGTAAACAGGCTTGTGTTCCTTTTAAAAAACCTGTAAAGAACTGTTAGTGGTTTTGCACTTTTCTTATGCTGCACATTATTTAAAGTGAGTTGTTTGTGAGTTTTTTATATAAAGGATATAGCTCATTAAGATTTCTATTTTGTTCAAATTATTGTTAATTATTGTTATATTGTTATTGTTATAAAGTTTGAGTTCCTTGAAAGAATAATTAGGTGGTGCTGTTACTATTTTTGCATTTCTGCAGTCTTTTAAATTAACATTTTCCAATTGAATTATACAAAAAAAAAAAATTACAATCGCAATCGAGAATCAATAATACATTTGAAAATAATCGATTTTTTTTTTCAATATCACCCAGCCCTAACTGTATTACAAATTCATGTGGACAGATCTGTAAAAATGAAATGTGTGGCCCTCTGGTTTAGGTGTTTATGTGAAATCGGCCCTTGGTAAAAAGAAGTTGTGCACCCCTGTTATAAAGGAACAAATGGAGAGCAGAGGAAGCGTTTGAGGCGAGGTGAGAGAGGAAGACCTGAGTAATTAGTTAACTAAACACTGAAGGGCTATTAAACATCACTGTCCAAATGCCAGCATTAAGTGGCATTTATAGCTCAATTATACCACACTTCAAGAAATTCACACCAAACACACACACAAACAAATGGAGGATTAAACTGCACTGTTTCCTAACACGCTCAGGTTACACAAGGCTGCTAAGACTATGTGCAAACAGTCATAAACAGCTTTAATTGTATTTATTTTATTTAATAAGCCTAAAGCCTTAAGCCTTACTGACAAAAATATTGTGATTTTGTACATCAGGTCTGTGAGAGACCAGTGACCTTTTCAGGGTGTTTTCTGCCTTTCACCCAATAAGTCGGACCCACCACAACCCTGACCAAGTAGTGATGAAAGAGACAATGAATGCATGAATGAATGTACATCAGGTCATTGATGCTCACTCCTGCTGAGACCTAATCCCAAAAGTGCTATCAGTAATTTTTTTTAAATGATAACCATCTGTTATTAGTCAGTTAATTGTTAACCGACGCTTGATGCTTTAGTTTTGTTTAATTATTATTTTGTTCATGCATTTTCTCCCCTTTTTCTCCTGACTTTTACCCAATCCGTTTACCCAATGCTTCCTCTTTACTGATGTTGATCTCCATACTGGTTGAGGAAAGCGAGACTGACACATTCCTCCTCCAACACGTGTGCAGTAGCCAACTGCATCTTTTCACCTGCACAAGGCGAGTACATATGTGGATCAGCTTTGTGTACGGAGAGCCACACCCTGATCAACGCATTATCCCTCGTCTCTGTGCAGGCGCCATAAATCAGCCAGTAGAGGTCGTAATTGCATTAGTTAATCGTTGTTCATGTAGGCACCCAGCGTGCCACATGGCAGAGCTGAGATTCGAAACGACAAGTTCGAAATGCCAGCTCTGGTGTGCTAGCATGTTTTACTGCTGCACCACCTGAGCGCCTGTTTTATTGCTGTATGTTGTAAAAGTGACAGTAATGCAGAAAGTAGGATTAACAACATGAACAAGTAACATTTAAATCAAGAAACAGAACAATAATAAAAAAAAAACCCTACATGTGCAGAGTTTTACATGTGGTCAAACCCCATACTGATGCAAAAGAGTGTCACGGTTTCTGACTCTAATGCGTATACGTTTATGAATTAAGTACTACAAATGCACTTTTGAATTGTCCTGTTTAGATTAGGACTGCAAACACTTCTAATGCATCTATAATCTGACACATAGGCTGAGTCTTGAATTTTATTGACATTAAGCAACAGACATCAAACAAACATTCTTTGCCAGTCATCAGTTAATTGGTTTGTTAATAAAATTCCTAAATCATAATCGGTCTAACCCTATGCCTGAGCACCTTAGTAACCAGTTGTTACTAAGCCAAAAGTGTCCAGCAGAAGGGGTATGGAGGCGCATACATGCCCCATCAAATATATATATATATATATATATATATATATATTTATTTACTTATTTTTATGTTGGGAAACATGCTTTCTCTAAATCTGTAATTCCAGCCTTGCACCAGTTAGGTTTTCGCTGGCGTGGGATGCCAGCACACTTTTATCTCTTTCTGGGAGCTCATCCAGTGTTGCAGCATTTTGGGGCCCTTTTCAGAGCGCCCTCCACCTGTAAATCTTTTTTTTTTTTTAGAACTGGGCTGTCATAGACAGCCAGAACAACCATGTCATATTGTGAAATCCAGTTCTCACTTCTACTCTATCCCTTTTCTATCCTCTTTCTCAATTATGGTTTGCTAATGTTTTGTTTCTTTCATTTGTTTGTTTTGTTTTGTGTTGTTCTTTTTAGCCACAGCGTTGTTCTATCTTGGTTAATCATCCTGCACTTGTGTTCTATTTTTATTCTTGTAGGTGTGGAGCTTCACTTTGCGCTTCAGTAGTGAGGCATGGCCCGTCCGGTTAATCATGTACAACGTTAATTATCAATGATCTATGCAATAATATTTTAATAATAAATAATAAATAATGTGAATAAAACAAAAGCTACACTAGTACTTATTGTTAAAAAAAATAGAATTTCTAGTGTATAAAACAGTACCTCAGGCATCTATATATGACTTATACTGGATGTGCTGTTTGACAGTTGGACTAAGCTAAAAGTATAAAAAAAATATTTCTCAAAATTGATTATTCAGACTTTTATTATACTCAATCCAGGGTGACTTAGAAAAAAATAGAACAAAGGGTGCCAATCTTGATCTTGCCATCAGTCCTGTCTGGGTGTGACTTTCTAGTCTGAATGGATGTTGTGGCTACATACTCTTTGGTTAGGTTGAAATCAAGGGCACACGTGAAAATCTGATATAACACACACGCACACACTCTTACCCGTGCACAGTGATGCTAACAATCACGTTCATGCATGTGCAAATCGGTCTGGGTAGAATGATTACGCATAGACATCCATTCACATACATGTTCATTCATTATGTTCATTCATAAAAACATAGACACACTAGACTCCTACAGTTCACTAATTGCTGAGAAAAGTTGCTCACGGAGTTTCTCATACATGACAGGTTCAAAAAAGACCGGCTGGGTGTGCATTACAGACAAACTCCTTCACCTGGCTGACAAGGATCAGCACAGCGCTACTTTTCATCCCCTTATATAGATAACGGGTCTTACTTTACATAAAAATAATATCATGACAAAAATACAAGCTTCTCTGTAATACTAATCAACTTAATATGAATAAACACCTAGAAAATACAAAGGCATTGAAACCCACTTTAAGGATATGACCTTTTTTTCTGAACCCTAGCACACATGGAATTTCAGATCATGTGCTGGCACACTGCAGGCACACTAGGTCGCGTTGTTTTGTGAAGCTAGTGGGGTGAAATCACAAGAGTGCATTCCACACTGTACTGAAGTAAAAGACTTCAGCATTCCACAAAAAGGGGGTATATGTTCCCACACTTCAGGATAATCCTCGCGGGCTGGGACGGTTAAGAATTTGTCTCTGTAGATGTCACGAGAGATGTACCATATTGTTTTTTCCCCTCTTCATATAAGCATTGCTACAAATAACAAAACTTTATTGCATTTTGCCAGACATGCTATCATTCACCTGTAGCTCTGATTTCACTCTGAGACCCTAGAACTGCCCTATCAACAGAATGAACTTTAAATACGGTCTTCACTTATACTTTACTAATATAATATTTTATTGAATTTAGAGGACTGTCAGGTAACAGTGGTTTTATAATTCTGTTGTTACTTAAACGTATACAATAGAGTTGGCAGCATATAAGCAACAATTGCGATGTTTGTTTTCTAATGTATATTTGCATATTAATATATTTTTACACATGTACACCTACACCACCCACACTAGTAATGCATTGCACAAATGTATTTCTTTTTATTTAGTTAATTTTTAATTATAAGTTTATAATAATAATAATAATAATAACTTATTGATTGAATAATTATTATAAATAATAATACTAAATTATCATTTTATAATCATTATAATTATAATACAGTCAGCAATAGGGGAGATATGGAAGAGTTTATATATATATATATACAGTGTATCACAAAAGTGAGTACACCCCTCACATTTCTGCAGATATTTAAGTATATCTTTTCATGGGACAACACTGACAAAATGACACTTTGACACAATGAAAAGTAGTCTGTGTGCAGCTTATATAACAGTGTAAATTTATTCTTCCCTCAAAATAACTCAATATACAGCCATTAATGTCTAAACCACCGGCAACAAAAGTGAGTACACCCCTAAGAGACTACACCCCTAAATGTCCAAATTGAGCACTGCTTGTCATTTTCCCTCCAAAATGTCATGTGATTTGTTAGTGTTACTAGGTCTCAGGTGTGCATAGGGAGCAGGTGTGTTCAATTTAGTAGTACAGCTCTCACACTCTCTCATACTGGTCACTGAAAGTTCCAACATGGCACCTCATGGCAAAGAACTCTCTGAGGATCTTAAAAGATGAATTGTTGTGCTACATGAAGATGGCCAAGGCTACAAGAAGATTGGCAACACCCTGAAACTGAGCTGCAGCACAGTGGCCAAGATCATCCAGCGTTTTAAAAGAGCAGGGTCCACTCAGAACAGACCTCGCGTTGGTCGTCCAAAGAAGCTGAGTGCACGTGCTCAGCGTCACATCCAACTGCTGTCTTTGAAAGATAGGCGCAGGAGTGCTGTCAGCATTGCTGCAGAGATTGAAAAGGTGGGGGGTCAGCCTGTCAGTGCTCAGACCATACGCCGCACACTACATCAAATTGGTCTGCATGGCTGTCACCCCAGAAGGAAGCCTCTTCTGAAGTCTCTACACAAAAAAGCCCGCAAACAGTTTGCTGAAGACATGTCAACAAAGGACATGGATTACTGGAACCATGTCCTATGGTCTGATGAGACCAAGATTAATTTATTTAGTTCAGATGGTCTCAAGCATGTGTGGCGGCAATCAGGTGAGGAGTACAAAGATAAGTGTGTCATGCCTACAGTCAAGCATGGTGGTGGGAATGCCATGGTCTGGGGCTGCATGAGTGCAGCAGGTGTTGGGGAGTTACATTTCATTGAGGGACACATGAACTCCAATATGTACTGTGAAATACTGAAGCAGAGCATGATCCCCTCCCTCCTGAAACTGGGTCGCAGGGCAGTGTTCCAGCATGATAATGACCCCAAACACACCTCAAAGACGACCACTGCTTTATTGAAGAGGCTGAGGGTAAAGGTGATGGACTGGCCAAGCATGTCTCCAGACCTAAACCCAATAGAACATCTTTGGGGCATCCTCAAGCGGAAGGTGGAGGAGCGCAAAGTCTCGAATATCCGCCAGCTCCGTGATGTCGTCATGGAGGAGTGGAAAAGCATTCCAGTGGCAACCTGTGAAGCTCTGGTAAACTCCATGCCCAGGAGAGTTAAGGCAGTTCTGGGAAATAATGGTGGCCACACAAAATATTGACACTTCAGGAACTTTCACTAAGGGGTGTACTCACTTTTGTTGCCGGTGGTTTAGACATTAATGGCTGTATATTGAGTTATTTTGAGGGAAGAATAAATTTACACTGTTATATAAGCTGCACACAGACTACTTTTCATTGTGTCAAAGTGTCATTTTGTCAGTGTTGTCCCATGAAAAGATATACTTAAATATCTGCAGAAATGTGAGGGGTGTACTCACTTTTGTGATACACTGTATATATACAAGAATGTGTGCTATGTGTATAGCAATAGGGGAGATATGGGATTTTATATTTTCTTTATGCATTTTCTCCCCTTTTTCTCCCTTTTTTAGAGCGTCCAATTGCCTGATTGCATCATGCTTCCTCTCCACCAATGCCGATCCCTGCTCTGATTGAGGAGAATGAAGCTAGCCCACGCCCCCTCCAACCCGTGGGCAGCATGCCGTATGCATCTTATCACCTACACTTTGACAAGTGCAGTGCAGCTCAGCGTTGTGTACGGATGTACGATACGATGTATTCGAGATCCAGCTCTGGTTCCAGTGGTTGTTTTGACCGCTGCGCCACCTGAGTGGCCATATATATACTGTATATATATATATATGCTTATATATATATGTGTATATGCTTATATATATGTGTGTTATTTCTTTTTTTTGCTTTGTGATATTACAGACAGTTTAGCATTTTCAGTTAAAAGCCCTTCTGATCCGTACACATGCCTCTTCAGATCAGAGGGGCCTCATGGGGCAGCACACAGCCTTAAGTAGCTCAAAGTATGAACAATACCTGGCACCTCACAATGTCTTCCTGATAACACACTCACGTCACACGAGCACACAGACAAACTCTGCATGGAAACGCACATGCTTTCTCTAAAGGCCTGTTAGGGTTAAGAGGTGGCACAGACAATAGAGCGCGTCTTAAGTTAAGGTCCCTCAATTGACTGACCTAAAGGTCTTGCAATCCTTCAGTAATGAGAAGGGGGTGGACAAAGGCCTACAGGCCTTTTAACTTCTCCCTGATAAGTTATAAGGCAGAGAATGCGAGATGAGACAGAACCCCAGGAATTTGGAAAAGGTCACTCTGATCAATGATGTGGAAGGTCCACATTGAAATCAGATATCCTGACTGGACCAGCCCATTAGAATGCCTGTTCAGAGGTGTAAAAATGAAAGTCTGATCTGTAGTAACATGCTAAGTGGTGCCCCATGCCTCTGGTGACAGATGCCTTTTTAGAAAGCACGTCCTCCCTGTCAATCTTGCTGTCGGCTAGTCTGTCAGCTGGACATCAGACTGGTCACTAAGAAACATAGCTGAAGAAAAGCACCACCAGCTTACACAAGACTTAAGTTAGAATTGTTTAGTGGTGTTTGTAATGCCATCATTGGTATGCTAAGCTTGTTACATTTACAAATGTTTTATAGGATTATTTTGAGATATTAATTATTCACACAGGAATATAGGGGCACCATTTTAGTCAGATTAAAATATGAATGCTCAAACCACTTCAGAAGTTGTTTTGAAATGTATTAAGCCAGATCTTATAAGTGTAAATGCATGTGGATAGAATTCAGACACAAGACCCCATTTATACTGGCAATTTCCAGCAAGCACGACTATGGGTTAAGATTCAAAAATGATTTACATTTACAGCATTTGGCAGATGCAGTTATCCAAAGCAACTTATAATTGTGAATGAATACAATTCTAGGGTTAAAGTTCTCTTGCTCAAGCTACTTGATGGTGATGAGTTTGGTCAACAGTCCAGTATCCTAAGCACTGCTTACATTGCCCTGTTTGTGTTAATGCACTTTAAAGACATTTAATACAAAACTACATTAAATCACTAGTGAACTATTTTCACACTATTATACATGTAATTGCATTTAACTACATATGAAAATGCATGTTGCTGAAACTTTCTAAATCGGGAGGCCAGGACAGACCCAGAGATTTGTGGAAAATTGAAGTATGTATTTTTAATATTGTATTTGTAATAATGTATTTTTATTATTTATACTGTTAGGTGTATCTGTGTCATTATAAGCAAGTGGGAGAAAGTAGTGCTGGTTTATTATAGATATGGACACACAAACCCTTGCTTTAGCTACTTTGGGTCTCACTGCAATCTGTCATTTCTGGCAGATAACAGATATTATGTTTGGTTAAATATGTAAAGTGAATCAGAGTGCTTGTTCATACAATAAATTTCACTCTTTGTATAGTTCTTTTTTAATCAATTTGTAAATCTAAAAGTAAAAAGCCATGCTAAATTGTTTCAGTAAATGTTTAGTAAACTCACTTAACCGATTCTTGTTTGGTCTTTGCATGCCACATCAAAGTTTTCTTAAGTTGATTTATTGAAGATTTCTATCTCACTCAACTGTGATGCCCAGGAGAGCATCTTCGGTCACTCCCTCCGGCTACACTCTGGTCAATGCATAGTAATGGCATTTAGTAGTGAACATGTATTATTAATGCATGTGATCTTATCAGGATATAATATAAAACGACTCAACAGCTAGATGGTAATGGGGTCAGTGTCATGTATAGGTAAAATTTAACTGTGAACTGTAATCAATTATTACATTTCATAGTCTTTATTTGAAGCAAGACCCTTAATTTAAATGTTTAGATTATGTTATTAAAATGCATGGAGGTTACTCAAAGTTTAAACCAAGTTATAAGGTGTTTAAACCAGCTCCAAGAAGTCCATCATTTAAAGGACTTGACCAACAAATATTGTAGTATGATGGCTCATTATTTATACTTTTGTTAGTTATTGTAGTGTATGGGCAAAGAAGCCAGGGGTACAGGGAAAGTAAAGACACCTAAAATAGTAAGTAAATGTATGAAGATACTTTTACCTCTTGTTTGTTTTCATGCATTTAATATTATGTATTGCATCAATATTTAAAGTTTTTAATTACCCTATCTTTGCCACAGAAATAAGGTACAGCTGAACATGTATTACCGTGGATCTGGTTGATGCACAGACAGCATTTGAGTCCACTTTCAGAATATAAAACAAGTTTTAGGTGAGGAATAGCCTACATATAAAAGGCTGTGAGGTGAAATTATGTAAGTAAACCTTGCAGCGTGTGTTTTTGTTTTTTTTTGCTAGCACACCAAAACATCTGATGTACTGATACTGGTGTACTGATAATACCAGACAATCTGATTTACTAGACAGAAACGTCAGTTTAACTGTTTTTATTTTAATTTTTCCTTTTTTTGTCATCTGCAGGTTTGCACCACTGTGTAAGCACGTTTACACATTTTCTCTTGAAAACTAATTAAGATCATGTTTAGGTATTAGCAGAAATGATAAAATAGGATAGTCGGCATGTTTGCACATGTTGCACAATGTACTCAAAAAATAGGATGCGCTGCTGTGCGCTATAAAACAGACGCACTGGAAGCTTCTTGCAACGTGTAATAACATGGCTATAACTGTAACAATTCACTTTAAAAGCGCCAGTTAAGTGTAATAAATGTTACATATGAAGGTTTAAATCGTATTTATTTAAAGACCGAGAAAATAAAGAAGGCTAACGATCTCTATTTATTAACGGCATCAGAAGCGCGCTTCATTCACACAGCACAGAACTAAAACACAACATGCAAAACACGTTCTATTAATAATAATGATTATACGAGCTAATAACACTTATAAAGAGGTGAATATACAGGTACTTACCGCCGACTCACTTTCCTGAACTCCTATACACAGACTTATGAAAAGCAGCAAGTTCAGCAGACTTTTAAACTTTTTATTCATTTTTTTATACAATCCACCCTCTCAGCATTGACAATCAGCACCGTGAGAGTATGTGGAACTTTTCATATTCTTTTAATAACTATATTCTAGTCCTAAAGTTTTAAATAACTAACTGCGGACTCCTCTTCATTCCACAGGTTCTCCAGTTAGTATCGCAGCTGCCTAAACTGCGCCCTCAACTCTTTACTGCGCCTTAACCTGCTGGGAGGGGCTACTTTCGTATCACTTCGCCTTGCCGTAAAATAGTCCCCAAAACGTGCACGATTTCTTATATTTTTCAACAATCATGTTAACCTAATAATGATAACCTAATGGTCAAAACCAGTTCATCTTGGCATATCAGTAATTATTAATTATTTAAATACTTTATTTATTTTTTCAAAGCTAAATGACCCAACAACAGCACTGTGCAAAAGTCTTAGGCCACTATTAGATTTGCTGTTTTAGCAATGGTATAATGACAATATATAATGATTTGTTAGTTTGAATTAAATCCTAATTAACGTCATTGCTAGCATGTCTTAATATTACATGTCAAAATGACTGCAGTCTATTACACCAAGTTTGTGCAAGACATGCTTGAGCATTACATACACATGTTGTATAAGTTTATTGGGAGCTTGCTAATATGTATAAGACCAACTTTCAATTGCATTATTCTATTCAAAATGCCAAAAATCAGAGACATAAAAATATTAAATTGAAACAGGAAGGCCACTCTTAAAGAGAAATCAGCAAACTAACTGGATACTCAGGATGTGGTTGTCATGCTGTTTTAAAGAATTTGAAAGAATCAGGAGAGGTCAAAGACAAAAAAAGGACTTGAAGGTCAAGAAAACTTTCAGTCCAGCAAGGACCTGTCTCAAAATCTGACAGCTTCATCAGGATGCCAAGTTGACCTTTCTGCAATCAAAAGAAGTTATTTTGTTTTAAAAACTGTGTTTTTTATTGTGTGTACATAATTCCTGTATTTTCTGTTAGCATCTGTATAATAAGAATAAATAAATATGGATGGTCATTTAAACTTTGCTACTTTTGCCTAGTACAGTACATAGTCATTCCAAAGAGTGGCATGGTGGCATAGCTGGTGAAGTAAGTGTTGCACAGGTCCCAAGGTCCTCAGTTTTTCCCTGCTGCTGGTCACTTTTCTTTGTGTCTATGTGATTTGTTTGCAGAATTTGAAGCTTAGCTGTTCTAAGTTGGCCTATAAGTGTGAGTAAGTAAAAAAGAAAGGGTATGAACTGATGCTCTGACGTTTTGTATGTAATAACAGTAATAATTTACGCAGTGCAACTTGTTCAAAATTACAGATATTTTTAAATTGAGTTTCTTTTTACTTTTTATTATGTTTATTACTTTTTTTATTATTATTATGTTTATTATTGTTGCATGGTTTATTCAGGAATGTTACGTGGGGAAATGTTTTATATCATTTGCTCTTATGACTGTAATACACTAGTGTATAGTCTGCGCTCTGTGAGTGTAAGGGGTGTGAGACAGAGGTGTGATTGACAGCTCTAAGCTCTGCCCCTCTCTCTGCTGCACAGCGCAGTGTTGGGGTGAGCGGTATCGAGTCGGGAAGCGACAGACCAGCTTTCAGCACCCAAGTTTCGTGAGTTCAACGTTCGTCTTTTTTCTATAATTCACTTAAAGCCAGTGCAACTTGCCTTTTATCGCAGATACTTCTATCACCACAGAAACGTCTTGTGTGGGTTCTTTATAAGTGTATAAAGGTCTTTGTAAATGTGCGTGTGTGTGTGTGTGTGTGTGTTTCGGACTTGCAGTAGATGAAGCGGTGAGCGCAGTAAACGAATCTGAACCCGCGGCTTGCTGTGGACTGAGCGGGACTCGACACACCAGCTCACCGATATTTACCTACACCATGAATCTGTGGTACGTACCTGCAAGTTTTACTCTACGTTAATATTACTCTATAGTCCTTACAATGTGTTGAAGAAAGGTGTTCACTTGGTATGCCTTACTGAAGTTGTATAACTGCTACGCACTTATACGCACTTTATTCTAATCAGTTGGCATCCACTATTTCCAAAAAGAGCCAGCTAACCGCAGGGTTTCATACACACCACGATTGCACCTGGTTGCACTTGATTTATCATGTGGTCTTTGTTTCAAAACTATTGATCAGTTCAATTAAAGTGTAGTGAAGCTCCTATGTGGTTTTCTAGCTACAGACCTGCAGCCACGGTTACTCTTATTGCACAATAGTACTGTTAGTACCAGTCTTCCAATGAATGGATTCACCTTGTGGTTTTTTGGCAGGTTTGGGTGTCTTGCTGTGGTCCTGTGGCTGGACTCCACATACGCAGTAAGTGCGCTTTACTTATCTTTAAACCCATGCTCGAGTGTCCGAGATTCATACAAAGATCTATTCGAGTTTAATATTAATAGGGTACTGATGATCCCCATAACAACCATTAGATAAACCGCGCACCTGGTGCTTGGTGTTTTTTTAAGTGTAACATTATGAGTCATGTTTTAACACTGCTATAGGTTTAGAAGATAAGTGGTATTTACAGAATGTCTTACCGGTGGACTCTTGAAGTAGGACAAACTGCACACAAATTTGTGTCCAGAAAGGCCATGTGTTATTTTTTATCTTGTAGTCTCAGGATAAGAAAAGTTGTTTTCTTGTGATCATAACTTTTCTGGTGATCAGATGCATAAGCTGCTTGTGTTCTGTACATCACATGATGGATCCATGCATTTGTTTTTACTTTGATCAGGAGCTGACACAAGTATTGTACACAAGTATTGTAATTGTATGTTTGTCAGTGCTAGACGATTTCCACTTTGGTCTTCATCACTTAATACGATTTGGCAGCTTTTGTTGAGGGTACGCAACATTCATTATTTCAACAACACAGGAAAAATAAGTTGTGATACCGTATTTATCACAAGATAAAAAATAACACATGGCCTTTCTAAGCATCTTGACCAACCTTCTTTGAGTGATCTCACAAATCATAATGTTCACCTGATCCAACATGTACACTGAAGGATTCACTGTTTTGTCCTAGGCCTTTTTATCATTTGAATCACCTAATTACAATTAGCTAAACTAATTATGATGATTTGAAATGACAGCAGTTACTTGTCAGGTTTTACTTGTCACATTTTGCATTTTCATGCAATGTAAAACATCGGATTTATTATGAATGACTTTAATATAGTAATTGAATATTTGTGACTCATATTTCAGCCTTCTTCCTGTAACTGTTCTGCTTTTAAACATATTCATACTTGCTGGAGTTCCATTAAAACTATGTATTTTATGTAGTATTTAAATGATTGTTCATGTTGCTTCATGGCTATTCTTTATAAAGTATACAGTTGAATTCAATAGTATTAGATGAGCCCCATTTATTTAATTGAGCCCATGTAAATGATTTTTTAATTGTATGCAAGTTAGTTTGTTGTATAACAAGAAAAAACAAATACAATACACTCCAGTAATATACAAGTCACAGTATTATCAGCACTTTCCCATATACAGTAAATTACCAGATAAAAGACTATGTGTCAAGTAAGGTTTTTAATTGTATATTTTCTGTTATAAAAATAATAGAACATGAAAGTTATTGAAGTATATGCAGAATTGTGCAGTGACCTAAGGATAAAGGACTGCCATTAATGGTTAACTGTTACTCGACAAACTAATATGTTGTATGAAAATACAGTGGATATAAAAAGTCTACACCTCCCTCTTAAAATGCCAGTTTGTGATGTATTAAAATAAGACCATGATGAATAATTTTAGACTTTTTCCACTTTTATTGTGACCTTTAATCTGTTTTACAGTTCCATTAAAAAACAAACTAAAATATTTTAAGTGGGAAAAATAAAAACAATAATGTGGTTGCACAAAATATGCACCCTTACACAAACTAATACTTTGTTGACGCACCTTTTTATTTTATAACCGCAATCAGTCTCTTTTGGTAGGAGTCTATCAGCATGGCACATTTTGACTTGGCAAGCTATGCCCACTCATCTTTACAAAATCACTTCAAATCTGTCATATTGCAAGGGCATTTCCTGTGTGCAGTCTTTTCAGGTGAACCTACAGATCTTCACCTAGATTCAGGTCTGTGCTCTGGCTGGGCCATTCAGAAACTTTGATCTTCAGGTGAAGTTATTTTTTGTTGATGTGTAGGTATGCTGTGGGTCATTATCATGCTTAAAAGTGAAATATCTTTTATCTTGAGATTTTTAGAAGATGCCTAAAAGTTTTGTGCCAAAATTAACTGATATTTGGAACTGTTCTTAATTCCCACCACCTCTCCTCCAAACATTTGTTTTGGAATTATGGCCAAGAAGTTTAACCTTGTCTCATCAAACCATAACACATTTCCCCAAAATGCTTTTGGCAAAGTTGATGTAGGTTTTTGCTAAATGTAACTGGGCACATCCCAGACATATGAAGAATATAAAATATTGTTATCACATATAGTACACAATCACTTGCAAAAAAATTTTTTATGTTGCTGTAGACCTCTTTTGGACCAGTTAATCAATTTTGTAGGGCTATCCAGGTCTTGTTAATATCACTGGTGACCAACTTAACTGTGTTTCATGGTATATGCAATGTCTTGGATTTTTTTTTCTATAATTCTCCTGACTGATACCTTTCACCAATGAGATTCCTTTGATGCTTTGTAAGCTCTTCATGGCTTTTGCTGTAAGATGCAACTATTTTCCTAAACGTCAGGACAATTACAGAGGGTACAGAGTTATTTTAATTCATGGCACGTGTACTGACTATTATTTAACACAAGTTTAAATGTGATTGGTTTATTCTGAACACAGTCACACCCCCAATTTATAGAAGGTGTGCACACTTGTGCAACCACATTATTTTAGCATATTTTTACTTTTCCCCTCTAAACAATTTAACTTTGTTTTAATTGAATTGCACAAATTATGGGTCACATTAAAGGTGGAAATAAATGTAAAATGATTAAATTTGAAATGATTACGGCAAGTCGTAGCCTAGTGGTTAGGGTACTGGACTAGTAATCAAAAGGTTGCTGGTTCAAGCCTCACAACTGCCAGTTGTGGCTGTTGGGCCCTTGATCAAGGCCCTTAACCCTCAATTGCTCAGATTGTATACTGTAACTGTACTGTAAGTCGCTTTGGATAAAGGCGTCTGCTAAATGCTGAAAATGTAAATTACTTTTGGTGTAATTTTCTACATTCTGGCATTTTAACAGGGGTGTGTAGACCTTATTTCTACTGTAACAACACTGGTATGATACTAATAGTTGCAGTTCTAAGGGTAATTTTTGCCCATTCTTTCAAGTACACACACTTTGTCTCTTTGCAGTCTGTAGATTGAGGCCTGCCAATGCCTTGCTCAAATAACAGTGGAGTTTCTGAGAATAGTCTCTCTAAAATCCCAATATGAGAGCCCCTATGTCAGTAATACTGTCTCACGTATGCAAGTCATCCCTTCAGTGAGCACTGAAACACAAACTAGTGAGCCACTACCCATCTTTGGGGGTCTTTGATGGGTCATTTGGGAATTGGCCTTGGTGTTATTGGACCTTTGGTGGATCCTGCTTTTTTCCAATCTTAAAACTCTCACATATTATTAATTCACCTGCTTATTGAATATGCTGCTTGGGACAGTGGTAGTCTAGTGGGTAGGGCTTTGGGCTATCAACTGATAGGTTGAGAGTTCAAATCCCGGCTCTGCCATGCAGCCACTGTTGAGCCCTTGAGCAAGGCACTTAACCGTCTCTGTTCCAGGGGTGCTGTACGATGGCTGACCCTGTGCTCTGACCCCAGCTTCCAACCAAGCTGGGATATTCAAAAAATTATTTTGTTGTACTGTACGTCTGTATATGTACAGTGGGGCCAAAAAGTATTTAGTCAGCCACTGATTGTGCAAGTTCTCCTACTTAGAAAGATGAGAGAGGTCTGTAATTTTCATCATGAGTACACTTCAACTATGAGAGACAAAATGAGAAAAAAAAATCCAGGAAATCACATTGTAGGATTTTTAAAGAATTTATTTGTAAATTATGGTGGAAAATAAGTATTTGGTCAATAACAAAAGTTCAACTCAATACTTTGTAACATAACCTTTGTTGGCAATGACAGAGGTGAAACGTTTCCTGTAAGTCTTCACCAGGTTTGCACACACTGTAGCTGGTATTTTAGCCCATTCCTCCATGCAGATCTCCTCTAGAGCAGTGATGTTTTGGGGCTGTCGCTGGGCAACACGGACTCCACAAATTTTTTATGGGGTTGAGGTCTGGAGACTGGCTAGGCCACTCCAGGACCTTCAAATGCTTTTTACGGAGCCACTCCTTCGTTGCCCGAGCGGTGTGTTTGGGATCATTGTCATGCTGGAAGACCCAGCCACGTTCCATCTTCAATGCTCTCACTGATGGAAGGAGGTTTTGGCTTAAAATCTCACGATACATGGCCCCGTTCATTCTTCCCTTAACACGGATCAGTCGTCCTGTCCCCTTTGCAGAAAAACAGCCCCAAAGCATGATGTTTCCACCCCCATGCTTCACAGTAGGTATGGTGTTCTTGGGTTTTTCTTCTTCCTCCAAACACGACGAGTTGAGTTTTTACCAAAAAGTTCCATTTTGGTTTCATCTGACCACATGATATTCTCCCAATCCTCTTCTGGATCATCCATATGCTCTCTGGCAAACTTCAGACAGGCCTGGACATGTACTGGCTTAAGCAGGGGGACACGCCTGGCACTGCAGGATTTGAGTCCCTCTCGGCGTATGTGTGTTTACTGATGGTAGCCTTTGTTACTTTGGTCCCAGCTCTCTGCAGGTCATTCATCAGGTCCCTCTGTGTAGTTCTGGGATTTTTGCTCACCGTTCTCATGATCATTTTGACCCCACGGGATGAGATCTTGACCCCAAGGGAGATTATCAATGGTCTTGTATGTCTTCCATTTTCTTACAATTGCTCCCACAGTTGATTTATTCACACCAACCTGCTTGCCTATTGTAGATTTACTTTTCTCAGCCTGGTGCAGGTCTACAATTTTCTTCCTGGTGTCCTTCGACAGCTCTTTGGTCTTGGCCATGGTTGAGTTTGGAGTCTGACTGTTTGAGGCTGTGGACAGGTGTCTTTTATACAGATAACGAGGTCAAACAGGTGCCATTAATACAGGTAACGAGTGGAGGACAGAAGAGCTTCTTAAAGAATAAGTTACAGGTCTGTGAGAGCCAGAAATCTTGCTTGTTTGTTATTGACCAAATACTTATTTTCCACCATAATTTACAAATAAATTCTTTAAAAATCCTACAGTGTGATTTCCTGGATTTTTTTTTTCTCATTTTGTCTCTCATAGTTGAAGTGTACTTATGATGAAAATTACAGACCTCTTCCATCTTTCTAAGTAGGAGAACTTGCACAATCAGTGGCTGACTAAATACTTTTTGACCCCACTGTACATATGACAAATAAAGGCATTCTATTCTATCTATGCATCAAATTCTAAATTCATTTATATTTACAAAATACAATCAAATTGGCTAGCCAAAACATTAAAACATCATTTCTGTGTACTTTTGTCAGTTGAATATAGCTTAAAGACAATGACCAAATCACAGATTGTTTTGAGTAAATAACCTGCACATTTCAGAGCAAAATTACATGCATGAGGGGCTTTTTACAGAAGCATTCAATGCACACCAGACATTAGATCTCCAGGATCATAGATCATATCATATTTTCCTCAACTTTATCTCTTTCACATGCACACACAGAGGCATGTCCTCACACATTTGGCAATTTGGCCAAAAGTGGAGGACATTTTACTTATTTACATGTACGTTTATGGAATTTAGCACAAGCTTTTATCCAAAGCGACTTACAATTGTCAGCAAATATGATTTAGGGATAAGGGCCTTGTTTATTGGCCTGATGGATGCAAATTGGCAGTGGTGAGGTTTGGATTAAAAAAATTACTGGTCCTTAACCACTGAGCTATCACTGTTTCTGAGAAAGCATTACCACAACAGAAAGTACAATTTATTGTCATATAAATCATTTATATGAAATAAATTATATCTTTCCAACTTTGTGGCACAAGTTTCAAAAAGGCCCTTAATTGTTCCACCATGACTGTGCACCTGTGCTTACAGAGAGACCCATTAATACATGGTTTGACAAATTTAGTGTGGAGGAACTCCAATGGTTTGCACAGAGCCTTGAGCTTAACCCCACTGAACACCACTGGGATTAAAATGAACACTGATTGTGAGCTGTATGGCTTACATATTCACAGAATGTTTCACAGCATGCAATTTTGTTCCTGATTTATCATTATACTGTCTGTTGCAGAGGAAACTGTGATTCATATATTTTCATATAATCTTTCCCTATCACTCAAACAAAATCATATATCTTCTTTCAGACATGTACACATGCATAAATAAATGATTTAGTCCTCACACTGTTTTAATTCAACATTTTTAATTTCAAAATTATTTGTATGATCGTATTTCATATTTCATGTAGCCCCTAATGTAAGAAATTGTCCCTGTATGGATTATGACTTACGCATAGCAATTTATAACATGAGAAGGACCACACAGGAATTGCCACCTTACCACACATACTCATGGAGAAGCTTAAAAGAGAATTGCATAGTTAGAAAACATTCATGTATTAAAGTTAGTTAATACAGTTAATAAAAAGTGACCACAGTGGCCTTAATAAAAAAAAATACAGTTAATAAGATTCATTAGCACAGTTATGGATATGAAGCCAACAATGTGCATTATTTTGCTTTAGAAAGGTCAGTTATTTTGGTACTAATACAGTTTTGTTAAAAAAAAAGTATAAATTAAACAACAAAGAACAATTATAGTTATGTATAGACAGACTAGAAACCAGTAGTATTACACAAGTCACAAATATTCTGCATAGTGGATACAGTATATATTAAGATTCCCTGACTTTTTGAGCTTGTTCTTGTGTTGTGGATCTGATTTTGAATAAATATGATTCACATTTTTACTGTCAATTCAGACATCTTAACCGCTTATTCAATTAGGGTTGCGGGCCTATCCCAGCTTTTTAATGGGCGCAAGGCACCCAGTAACACACTGGATGAGGCGCCAGTCCATAGCAGGGCAGATACACATACACAAACACCCATTCACCTACAGGGCAAGTCAGTGTCTCCAATTAACCTGACTGCATGTTCATTTGTATGCTGTTTACTATTATTATCCTTTAGATTTGACTAAACTCAGTTGGAGTCCACCTGTTGCAATTTGAAATATTTGGACATAATTCAATCATTCATTATCTGGTTTACCACTGCTTTATCCTGTTCAGGGTTGCAATGTGTACAATTCACTCACCAAAAGGGAGAAAACACCCTGGACAGGTCATCAATCCATCACAGAGCTTTTGTACATAGTTTGTAAAATCACAAACTTGGGTTTATAAGTGTCAGGACAAAAACAAGCTATGAACTCCAGGGAACTGTCTGTGGCTAGGCATAGATTAGGGTAAGAATATAAAAGAGTATCTAAAGCTTTGAGTGATCCCAGGACAACAGTGACCTCAATCATTTTTAAATAGAAAAAGCATTGCACATCTCTGAAATTGGCTGTCTGGCCAAATTGGACATGGCAAGCAAGAATGGTCTTGGTCAGGAAATAAAAAGAACTAGACAGTCACTGAAATGTGAGAACCTGTTGGATGGACAAACATCTTTACAGCACTGTGAGTGGCAAAATGGAAGTGATTCTTAAGTACAAGGCATATGGTAGCATGCTTGAGGTTTGTTAAATGGCATGTAAAGGACCTATGGCAGAATGAAGAAAAATATCTTCTGGTCTGATAAGATGAAATTGAACCCCTTGGGCAGAACAGCAAGCACTGTGTCTGGTAAAAAACAGGCAGGAACATATCTTGCTGATGCTATGGGGTTGCTTCTCAGTGGCAGGTAAAGGAAGACAGGAACATTCTTGAAGATAACAGAAGAGCAAAAACTCAATTTATGAATGTAGAAACACAGTATCAACATCCCTTACAGAACTTTTTTAATGTTAAACATTTATTATTGATTTTTTAGCTTTAGTTTGTGGAAGTACTCTTTCAGTTACTGTAAAAATATTGTTTTTCTTTTAGTTAAAACTGACCAAAGTGGATTGTATTTATTTTTATTTATTAAAGTTGAATGGAATAAAAACTTTACTGAACATATTATAAAAAAAATTATAAAAAAGTAAAACAAACGACATTGGACAAAATTTTTTATCTTTAATATACTTTGTAGCACAGCCGTTAGAAGCAATTACTGCAATCAAGCATTTTTGTTATTCTATATAAGATTTTCGTGCTTTTCTGCTGGTAGTTTGACCAGTACCTCTCTTCTTTAGCAAACTGTTCCAGCTCTCGCTAGTTGGAGGGGTCATGTCTTCCAGCTGCACGTTTCAGCTCTTTCCACAAAAGTTCAATAGAAAGGACTCATAGCAGATCAGAATGGCACATCAGATGTTTTATTCACATCCACCGGTGTGTTTTGTGTCATCCTTTGTGAAGACTCTGCTGAGCAACAACTTTATAACACTGGGTTATACTTTCCACTCCAAAATGCCTTAAAAGTCTCCTGACTTTATTGGGTGCCTGGTATTAAATAACAATAGTGTAATAATATGATATATATTAATATATATCCTACTATAAGACTATAATAATACTATAATAGTGCCTGAGACAGCAAAGCAACCCCAAAACATCACTGAGCCTCCTCCATGTTTGCTTTTTTTTTTTTAACTGATCCTGATCCTCATCTGTTACCAGTTCACCTGCTTATAACGTGTTGAAACTGAATATTTTATAAAAAAAAAAAAATTTTCCTCTGTCACAACTTTTTAAAATGTGTCATGGGCATCAAATTCAGAATGCTGTATTCTGCTATATTTTAAGAGTGCAGTTGTAGCCTAGCGGTTAAGGCATTGGACTAGTAATCCAAAGGTCGCTGGTTCAAGCCCCACCATTGCCAGGTTGCTGCTGTTGGACCCTTGAGCAAGGCCCTTATCCCTCAATTGCTCAGACTGTATACTGTCACAGTATTGTAAGCCGCTTTGGATAAAAGCGTCTGCTAAATGCCGAAAATGTAAATGTAAGAGTGGATCGTTTTAGATACAGTGGTTCACGGTTGGGATCACTTTTGGTAATCCCCAGTGCTTGTTTTTAGACAGATCAGAGGTTAGTTCTGTGGTCAGTACTCATTATTGTGTCACAGATGGTAGAAACATACAGATAAATTGCTCATCTAGTGTTTTAGTAGAAATAGTAGAAAAGTTAAATCTGCAATTAGATTTTTGAGACAGCCTTTAGTAAACAGGGCTGAAAATTTTGATGGAAGGCACACATTACATGGACGTCTTGCTTGAGATACTGCCATTCAGGATACTGAGAATGCCAATGCAATTGGCGCTGAATATTTGGCTACACAACTCATGTTTGAGGGAGGATGAGAAAAGATAAATGCAAATCTAAAACAAGGACAGACTGACCAGGCCTTATCACTATACTTCACACTTTCCCAGAACAGCTTTCTCTCTAATTATTAGATCCATATGATTTGTTTCCCCACTAAGTTATCTCTGTAGGCTTCCCTCCCCAGCCTCTGTTCTGCAAAAGAATTCCAAGCCTGCCTGGCAGAACTTGTTGAGAGAATTTTCTCTTGCTGCAGGTGTCACTTTCTAGAACATTCCTTCAGAAATGAGGCTGCTGTTTGATTTGTTGGTGCCCCTCCCTGATATATCTCTGCCTCAAGGCTACAGGTTCTGTTTGAGGTTCCTCTAAATTTCTGCTATCAATTAACATTTCTAACACCTTTGTGACTGACTAAAATTTGGTTCAGTGAGTATAGACAGAGGAGGGCAGAGAAGGTAAAACCACTGGGTGGTGTCAAAAAATAATAATAAAGTGCTAATGTTAAAGATTGCTTAATAGCTAGCTACTGGTTACAGAAGCACTATTTGTAGAGGAATCATTTGTCATGGGAACTTGTGATACCATTCCTCTCTTTCAGGCATTTATAAAAAAAAAAAAAAATCAGGTTTAGAAACATTAGGACAATATGTTAAATGCTTAAAAGAACAGGAAATAGTGACATCTACATAGTACAAAACAAAAAACAATGTGAAACACAATAGGTAATGTTTGAGCTTGAACACAATTTAATGCCTGCAACTCATTCAAAAAAATTATACAGGGACGTGTTAACCACTAGCTGCATCACCTCTTTCAACAACAGCTTATATTTAGTAGAGCAGTGGTAGCTCAGCGGTTAGGGTTTTTGGTTCAAGCTCCACCATCTCCAATTTGCCACTGTTTGGCCCTGAGCAAGGCCCTTAACCCTCAGTTGCTTAAATTGTATTTAATGATAAGCGTAAGTTGCTTTGGATACGCAGCAAATAGACATTATCTGGTCCAGTCTTGAAATGGGCTGTTTTTTAAAAAGCAAATCCTCAGAATCAATACACCTGTTAAAACTAACCATAACTTTGTATTTAGAACAAAAACTGTTCCATTAATCCCAACTGGACTGTAGCTTTAAAGGGAAAAAAGTAAACACTGATTTAACAGTGGTTGTGTGTGGCCTCTGCCAGACAAAATTAAGACAGTACAGCCGGAGTAAAAGTGATGTTGAAAGATCTGACAGCTGTGTTTGTGAATGGGTGAACTCTTAGGATGAGCTGTGTGTTGAATACCTAAGCTTCAGAAAACTGCACTCACATACTGAAGGTATTTACAGAAGCACATTTGTTGGTCAAACAGTCATTTAAACTCTGTTTTTACACATTGCTGATAAAAATGTGTTTGTTAAACCTTTAAATGAAGCATATATGCAGAAATGCAGTGTCTTAATATGTTACTCAGGTGAAATGAGTGTCATAGCAAGTTTTTAGTCTTAAACTTTTTGTATATTATTAGGTTATTTATTATTAAGCATGTTATTCAGTAACTAGAAAGAAAATACTGTAGTATTATTGTAGGTCCTAGTGTGAGTAATGTAAGTTTTAAGGGGTTAACAGTCCCCTGCTGTGATTTATACTGTGTTAAATGAACAAAAACACCTTATACCATTCTGATATTTGGGTTCAGTTTAATTTAGATGTCTTTTAAAAACATATGACCTATGCATTATTGTCAACCCAAATGCATTCTTTTCTTTGTTTTCCTTTGTCTTTTTCTGTTTTTGTCAGAAAAAAGTTCCTTTTGTGTATTTTATCTCTGCTAAAATAGAAAGAAAAGCAAGCTTTAAGCTTACTGCCATTTCAAACTTTACTATGCACTGTAACATCCATGTGCCAACAGCTTCTCCATGGCAGACCTGCTTCTTGATGGTGAAATTATATTTAACCATTTTGTTTTTCTCAACCTTGCATAGAGACCACTGTTCCATGTAATGGGGCAGTCCAGTTTGCGCTTTTTTATATAGACAAAGGAAAATCACCAGCTACAGTCAATCATCATCATAAACATAGGGTTAGGAGGCCATGCCACAATGGTAAATTACCGTAAAGAACTTTTCACACCACTAACTTATCACTTGCTATATGCAACTTCTTAACCCTAAGCATGAAAATAACAAACTTTAAATCACAGAAAAAGATCACCTATCGACTCAAATGCATCCCTTTATCCTGTGTCTTTTCTTTCTTCCCTTTTCTCTCTGTTGGTATCTGAAACAGTTCTATTTTTATATATGCTGGGATTGTTAAGACATTTTTTAACCTTTTGTGAATTGTTCTTCAACACCACAGCATGCAAGTAAAACTTCATCATAACTAAAGGAGATGAAAAGAGTGTGTCTAGCATGTATCAATGTTTGACTTTTGCTTGTTTTACTGGCTGAGGCTTGAGAGGTTATAATTGAGAGGTTTTGGTTACTACTACACCTAGTCAGTGAAGGTCAAAGGTCAAATTTTACACCGCAGACAGAATGGGAAAGTGGAAGTAGTCTGTGAAAGTAAAAATCTAGACATTTTTAGTGCTTGATTTATTACACTTTTAAAGGGTTTTGATTTAGGCAAAGAGTTAAGAGTAAATAAATAAAAATCTTAACAATGACAAGAAGAAAAATGAATTAAAAAAACATGTCTTTTCAACACTACAGAATTAATTGACGTTTTTACAAAGCACATGTAATAGAAATCCTTAACTTTTCATTTTAGGCCGAGAGGCCTAATTTTTAAAGGTGCACTTACAATTAATCAATATTTTAATATTGACATATTTTTATTATTTATAACAAATTGAATGTAATTAAATATTTATAAAATGTCCATTCCCACAAAATATCCTAAATCTTTCTATCCATCAATCATTGTTAATCATTTTATTCACAAATAATCTTAAAATCCTGTACACATTAATAAGTGCATATAACCTATAGGTGGTAGGAAGTAATATTAATATTAGACATACATACAGACAGACATATAGTTGTGGCATAGCCTACTAATCCTTGATAGTGATTATGATTGTAGCTGGTGACTCTTGTTCTTTTATATTTTGGAAAAATAGGAAGAAGCCAGGAAAAGGGTCAGAGCAGAAAAGAGAGACACATTCCTGAGTCTAAGATACAAAAACTCTTTTTGTCTATAGTGCTGTATCTACATTTTTTTCTTTTCATTTGTCATTTGTCATCCAGTGTTTGCTATCGCTGCATAGCTGGATTACTGATTTGTTCTCTTTTTGTCGTGTAGCTGCCTGTCCTTTAATTTGTCTATTCTCTGATTAACCCGTCTCATTATTATTTTTTACCTGTCTGGGGAATTAAACCCAGGACTTTCTTGCTGTGGGGCCCTTTTTGATAATTTTTTTTCCATTGCATTCAAAGTAACTTGTCATATGAATGACAACATCTAGGATGAATAGGTTTTATAGGGGAACTGCTTCTCTGGGGTAAAATCTTAAGTGCTGAGTATATAAAAATGTACAGCTTAAAACTGTTAAGTATACATTTACTTGACATTTATATTAAACTTTAAATCTCCTAACTGGGTTTTATTGTATTCACCTTTATCGCTTTGTTTTTCTGTACTTGTTTTTTTATAGCCACTTTCTTTCCTGTTACTGAAACGCAGTTTTTATACTATTGCACATTTGTTCTCATTTATTTAGTATGCATCCAAGATGAAAGAATTTTGTGATGAAAGAAAGTCATTTTTCTTATTCAGTCCACTTTCAGCAATGCATCAGTTTCATTAGCAGTAATACTGGCCCACAGCATTGTACTACCATTAACATGCTTGTTAATTAGTACAGTCTTGTTGTGTTTGAATACCTTACCTTTTGTCTTCCAAAAATAAGTTTGGTAATTGTGACCAAAAAATAATATTTATTTTATTTTAGGATCTAAAGTTGCTCAAAAAAAGGTTCAAAATGACATTCATACACATTCTACATTACTGCAATTTTCGGTATGTTATATTTTCGGTAAAGAATGGGACTTATTAATATGAAACTGTGGTAAGTTTTATATTTTATAAGCTTGTCAGTTATTGGTTACCATAGATTGATGATGGTTGGTTGTTGGTTAAAAGAATCTCTACCAGTACCTTGTTAATCTGAGTTGTTTTATGTGTATGTTTGACCCAGTAGATTTTTAGAAAAACACAAGACAACCTTTTTTTGCAGTTTTGTGTACTTTCTGATCAGATGCATAACAATATTTTAGTTTATGGGCTACACCTGCAGTTTAGCAATGGCATTGTTCAGTCATTTATCAGCCAACTAAAGAATTATTGAGTTTGAATATCATCTTTTGTTTAGATTTTATTCAATCATTCATTTTTTTATCCGTTTATCCAATTAGGGCCGTTTATCCGTTTATCCAATTAAGCCTATCCCAGCTTTTCAATGGGCGCAAGGCACAGTGGACGGAACGCCAGTCCATCGCAGGGCAGACACACATACACACACCCATTCACTTATAGGGCAATTCAGCAGTTATAAGAGCAGTTACTACCTACCTCTAAGCATACTGATTTGCCCAGTGACAGTCCATAAAAAGAGACAGGGGCTGGCTTGTTGTGTGTTGGAGCAAGAAGGTAACTGTAGTGAAGTAGAAGGAAATTAGCCAGCGGGTGAAAATTGGCAATGATTAACTGGAAGAGTATTAGGTTAAAAATAACAAGTACATTATGTACATATTCATTGGGTATGTTAATGAATAGCAATTAATAGGGATGCATCGATACCATTTTTTCCCAACCGAGTACGAGTACATGTATTTTTGTACTTGCCGATACCGATACCTATTTAGAATACCGTTTTTTTAAACAAAAACACGTGAGAAGTGACGAGAAGTTTAATGATACCACGTCCAAAAATGCACGTCAACAAGTAGCGAGTGATCAAAGTGTTTGTGCGCTGATGTGATGAAATCAAGGAGGAAAAATAAATGAATCGGAGTGGATTTGGCAACACGAATAGCATAGATTGTTCTGTAGTGAGTTGGAGGTTAATAAATATTTTTGCAATGTTGGTGTTTTGTTGTTATGTTTTGTAGAGGACGATCAGGTCAGAAATACTGTAAAACGTGTGTGTGTGTGTGTGTGTGCCGGTGTATTGCTGTTCGACATGTCACTCATTCCCAGTCGCACATCTCAGATCAGATATCTGACGCTCTGCGAGCCGGTCGGATCGAGTTGTTGGATAGTTCACACTTAGCGATCGAGAGCCGTCTTTTGATCGCCGAGCGAACGCCGAGTTGCTCCCGAGCTCGGCGCTAGATTTGCCGGCTCGGGAGCAACTCGGTGTTCGCTCGGCGATCAAAACTCGGCTCTCAAGAACGCAGGATACGGTGTGAGGGGAAGCGCAGGGGAGGAGTGTAAATAGGTGGGACAGAGGCTTAATTAATATAGTTTATATCAGAATACACCAACACACACATTTTACAGTATTTCTGATTTGATCCTCTACAAAACATAACACCAACACTGCATTGCAAAAATATTTATTAACCTCCAACTCACTATAGAACAATCCATACTGTTCGTGTTGCCAAATCCACTCCGATTCATTTATTTTTCCTCTTTGATTTTACGCTGCACATCAGCGCACAAACACTTTGATCACTCGCTACTTGTTGACGTGCATTTTTAGACGTGGTGTCATTAAACCCCTCATCACTTCTCATGAATGTTTTTGTAAAAAAAACAACGTAGTTTGGGAGATCAGAGAAGCTCGTCTGTGATTCCAGTTGGTGAAAGGTCGTGTAGTGTGAAACCCCCTATCGCCGATCAGTCGTGTAGTGTGAAATACACATTGACTGAAAGACTCCGGAGTGCAAAAGATTCAGTCGTGTAGTGTGAACTGTACAGCGACCTGACAAATCAGAAAATCGTGTAGTGTGAACTGTGCATAACGCAGCAATGTGCACTAGGCACACGGTATCGGATGTTTAGTATCGGAGCCTCGTTTGTGAGTACGAGTACAAGTTAATGAGCGCAGTATCGGGCATATACCCGATACCAGTATCGGTACTCATGCATCTCTAGCAATTAATGTAAAAAAAGTCATTTAAAGTCATTTCCAAAAGCTGAAGCTTGATTTGAATTGAGAGCAGAGCTAGTGAGCTTTCTCTTGTTTACCAACAAGCATGTGCTACATCTGGGAAGAAGTATTACAGTAGAAGTACTAATTTTAATTAAAAGAACACTTAATTTCTCAGTAAACCATAGTAACAGTGGAGCTGTAGGTTTTGCTTAGGTTTTATTTTTTTTGTCCAGGTGTGTTGAGCTAGTATGAGGACAGTATGGCATTTTCTTTCTGCAGCCTTTATGCCCTGCAGATATACATTCCTCTCATTGCATTGCATTTCCATGACGGCATTGCAAAATGTGTGACCGACAGGTTTAAGCTTAGTCGTGATCGTGAGCAAATTCACTTATCCTGATCCTGCTTATTGCTTATTCTGTATTATACCTCACCTCCTTACCTCTAATGAGCAGGTATTACAATAGGTGTTGTGCCAACCCTGAAATGTTAGTAATGTAGCAATCACTGTATATCTAACAGATCAATTTTCAAGCTGCTTTGGGAGGATAAATCTCTTAATTTTATTGATAATAACATAACAGAACATGCTTACGGCTGTAGGTTTGGATATAGTGGTCAAATGAGGGTGCAAGTGCTTCTTCCTTTTTACTAGCTTTTTTGAAAACTCTAAAGGTAGAAACACTAGCAGTCTCACTGACCTTTAGGTCACCATTTTAGGCTATAAATGACTTTACAGCGTAACATTTTTTTCTCACCTGTGTCAACAGTACCTGTCTGGGCACGTAAAAACAAAACATTCATAAATCAGGTTATCAACATAACATCGTAGACTGCAGTAGAGGAGGCAAAAAGAATGAAAGATCACTATATTGTTTCAGACCCACTTGACAGATGCACAGATTACTTTATCATGCCCAGTAATGGCTGGCAGGGTGGCATGGATGCAGAGATAACTAACAATGCTAGTTCCTTAAATCTGCACATCAAGGGCAGTTTCTGTGCCTCATTAAGTGTTAATTTGCTTGTAGTCGGTTGAGGATCATTATATACCAGCCTCTTGAATCAGCTCATGGATGAATTCTCTCATTATTTGATTTTATTGGTGAGGCCAATACACCGGGTAGAAGGTCTAATTTAAAGACCTGCTCAGCTTTGCCCACTGTCCTATTGCCAGCATTTTTTTGGTTGTGTTTTGGGAAATCAACCAGTGGCTTGGTATTTAGTTTTAGTCTCTAATGTTTTTTGAATGTTGCTGTTACGAGGGATCCACCCTGAGCGTGAGCTGCCTCCAGGGCTGACATATTGTCACACTCTGCACAGGACCTGTCACGATAGGTCCACCCTGGATGGGATTTGAGTACAGTGGGCCATGGCAGTCTATGTATTTTGTTAATGGGTGGCCACCTTTATTGAGTTCCTTGTCTTTGCTTTTTTTCGAGAGCTTGGGTTGTCACTCCCTGGTGAATTGAGTAGCTGGCCTAGGTGGCAATCCAGCTCTCTGGCATCTCTTGATTGATTGAGCTCACAGAATTTAAACTATATGCTGCTATAGTGTGTCCAAAATATCCTAACACATAGGATATCCTAATACATCCTATAACATTGTTTTTGCTTCTAATGAAAAATGTCAAACTTGCTTAGTTTTAGCCAACTTTCCAATATTGGAACAAAACTGTAAAATGTAATTCTGATGCTTAATTCTATGCTTTTGCTAAGGTTTGTTTTATCCATGCAGCATGAGACTAATGCATTTACACTGGCAACGCTAAGCCTAATTTTTAAAACTAGTTCCATATTTGATTGTTTGTTTGTTTATTAAGATTTTAACATCATGTTTTACACTTTTGGTTACATTCATGACAGGAAACGGTAGTTACTCATTACACAAGGTTCATCAGTTCACAAGGTTATATCGAACACAGTCATGGACAATTTAGTATCTCCAGTTCACCTCACTTGCATGTCTTTGGATTGTGGGAGGAAACCGTTCTCTCGATAAACCCACGCAGACACGGGGAGAAAGTTCCATCTTTGAAAGGATAATTTATACAGTGATTTCACTTAATATAAAGTGATCTACAAGAGTATCGTAAGGTAGTTTTAAATACTGTAGATGTACTAGACAGAGATTAGATTTTTGATAAATATATTTTTTAATTAGCAAAGCAGCTGAGGTAATAATTGTGGGCAGTTGCCTTGATACTGAAGAAGCCGAATTCTCACAAATGTCAGTAGTTAGAATTACCAGCTATCTTGATGATTCATGTGAGTGTGAGCTCATTTCTCCCCAGTGTTTCTGTTAAAGACTGTATCTAATTCTGCCTCAAGTCATTAGAAGCTTAACTTCTATAGTTCGAATTTAGGTCAGCCAGCTGGAGCAATTCATTGCTGGTCCATCGTTTTCACATCATGTTCCTTTTGTGTTTTATAACTGTCTTCCATGTTATCAGCACATCACTTCAGAGAAAGAGTAGTGGGCCTTACGCACAAGATGTTTCTTCTGCTTTGGAAGTTCTCATGTCATTAGAGATAGCTATCATGGTACAGGCTGGGCTTTACTAGCTACAACACAGCTAAGATCTTTACCTATATGTTTAAAGTACAGTTTAATGTACTGTGACTACACCATCTTTTATTTGTAGCAGATTGTTTGGGTTAAGGTGGTTTATCAGCTAGACAATTGGATACTCTTAACATAAAATTCTGAAGAAAAGAACATTCATGCTTGAATTCCTAGGCAAAGTTTCCTTAAAAGGGAAGAGGTCAATGGCTCATGTATTATTACTGTTGTACATGTCTTTGTTTAGTAAAAATAACACTGTTTAGCATGTCTGTTGTGTAAAATAAATTGTATACTATAAGACGTTAAATTTGTATACACACTGTCCTGTTTAAAGCCTGTGTTTTGAAGTATTATTTTCGAGCTAAGCTGTAAGTACAGTATATTTACTGATGGTAGCATTCTTAGTGCATGTGTCTTGGTAAACTCAGCCTACTCTGGACGAATGGCAGATGGATAGAATTTAACAATTAGAATTTAAGTAACTTTTTTATATAAATTATGGAGATTATGTCTGGGCTTCGGTTCAGCCAACTGAAACCATGAATATTCTTTTTTTTCAAGCCATTCTGCTGCTTTTTTGTTAAGGTCTTTGTCATTGTCTTTTGCATTATTAAATGTATATTGAGCTGTGAATCATTAATTGCTACCCTGACGTTCCACTGTTAAATGTCTTAATATTGTTTGGAGTTTTTAGTTCTCTCGAAGATTGCAAGCTCTTGACGTCCTAAAGCAGCAAAGCAGCCCCATTCTATAATGATTCTTACACCATGCTTTACAGTTGGGACAGGGCTATGGTGTTGTTGTACAAGTCTTTTTTAATTAAGACATCATTTTGCATTTGTGCCTTAACGTTTTCATTTGGCTCATTTGTCTATGAAATACTGTCCCTAAAGAGGGACTTAACTAAATTCTAAGCCTTGCGCCTTTACTCTGGGGTTAATTCTAGACTTACCTTTCTGTGCTATCCAGTGACAGTTAAAGTTCAATATTAAATAAATTAAATTATAGTGGGTGGGGTATATTACGCAGCAAGTAAACATTTTATCCTCAAAGTTGATGTGTAACAAGCAACTGTAAGGATTTAAGCGAGTTTGACAAGGGCCAAATTGTGATGGCTAGACGACTGCGTCAGAGCATCTCCAAAACAGCAGCTTTTGTGGGGTGTTCCCGGTCTGCAGTGGTCAGTATCTATCAAAAGTGGTCCAAGGAAGGAACAGTGGAAAACCGGCAACAGGGTCATGGACTGCCAAGGCTCATTGATGCACGACATATAGCTCAGATTGCTAAAGAAGTTAATGCTGGTTCTGATAGAAAGGTCACAGAATACACCGTTCATTGCTGTTTGTTGCGTATGGGGCAGCAAAAGGGGGACCAACACAATATTAGGAAGGTGGTCATAACGTTATGCCTGATCGGTATATATAATTTAGAATTGAACTTTAACTGTCACTGGATAGCACAGAAAGGTAAGATAGTCTAGGATCATTAAACCACTGTATTATACTTACCTTATTATATTTACCGTATTATACTCACCAGTAACTGGTGGGTTACAATGAGCTTAATTTCCTCCTTTTTGCTCTCGGAAACAAAGGGTACACATAAAGGGATGAATTTAAAAATACAAGAAATAGCAACACAAAAGAAAAAAGGCACAAATGTCAGTCTAGCTGCTCATAATGAAATATATTTAAATGCACAGTGGAGGACTTTGCTGGGGTTCTTTAACATTGATCATGATTCAGATGGGTTAACTGGATGTCTTGTTTGTTCTGGAGGATGCACAACACAGATTTACAGCCTACCAGCTGTATTAAACAACTGAAATTGCTTTCCTTTTATCTTCTTCCAAATTCAACAGACAGAAGATATAAAAAGGCAATGAAAAAGAAAAAATACAGATAAAAACAATAAACAGAGAAAAAGCAGAAGACGTGTTTAATCTTAAAAAAACTCAACAGCCAAGTTTTTAATGATCAGCTAGATAGATATATAGATATCTATCATATCCAGACATAGTTTATTATAAACAAATATGTTTCATGGTTAATATGTTTAAATATACAATAGTGCATGTTTTCTGCATTTGAAAGATCGCTAAGATTGCTTTGGTGGAGTTTTGTGATTGCACTAAACTTGTGCTTCATTTTAAATTCTCACTCTCCTCAGCTTATGTAATTATTAACCACATTCAGTCACCTTCCTGTGGTCAGTTTGAGTCTGATCCTTTCACAATCTGGTTAAGTGTTATTCTGCTGCTGTGTTGTGATTATTTTCAGCTGTGCTTACTCTCAGTCATTCTTGGTGCAACAGTAAACTGCACAAACTTACTACCGCTGAGATCCGGGGTTTGAATCTCAGCAGTGCTATCGGTCGGTCAGGTGTCTGCATGAACAGGATTGTGTAATTTCCTCGATTGGGAGGTGCACACAGGTCTCAGTGCTAATATTAAGTCAGCTGTGGCGACCCCTAAAATACGAGAGCAGATGAAAGAAAGTCTAAGCATATTTACATTATGTTACATTAAGTTACTACACACCAATAATTGTTCAAAGTGACATCTGGTGGAACTGCATATAATCCATTACATTTTGTATAAAGAGCACAATCACTGTATTAGATACACTGTAATGTTAATCATGCATGTGTATACATGTGGTAGTTTATAAATATTAGTTAATGTTTTCCGTGAGCGACTTGTTTTAAAAAAAAAAGTCAGCATGTTTATCCTGACATCCTAATATTTAGTAAACATAATTTGATATGCAGTTAAACCTAACATGGTAGTTTCAGGATGTATGGATAAATTAAATCCTGTGTAAGCCAGGGTATTCCCCACTGCAAATCAAGACCTCTGTTAGGATTATTAAGTGCTTTTCATTCAGATTAAATTGTCTGTGTCTAATGTGTTTTATGTGATGTACCCAGGATATTCCATGCTATTCTTTGAAAGTACCTGCCGTTCCCCTGGCATCTTAAATGTTCACATCCGTCGTCTGACCATCCTGTGTATTGTTAGGCGGAAGATGAACGAGACTAATTATTCCAGGATAAGGAGTTATTAAAGTTTTTATTTCAGGTCAAGAAACATTTTGACTTTGGCTGCATTACACAGCACATCTCCATATAAGGTTCTGGAAATGCTGGGTTACGATGTCTTATATTTTGTTCCCATCGGACAGCATGGCAGGATATGGTTACTAATTGATTTCAAAACTATCCGAATCTCAGATTTGTACATGTGTCCGATTTGACCGTAATAGAGTATTTGTTAGATAATCGCTTAATTGATTGGCAAAAAGCTATACTTAAAACTAAGAAATTATTTTTATGCTAAAACAAGCTGTGTATGTTTGCAGTGATGTGTATACTTAAACTAAGCCAACTAAAATTAACTAACAAAAAACATTTAAAAAAAGAAGAATTTCAAACAGCACTACACTACTGTTTAATATTGCACCGTACTATGAAATAGAAAATAATTTTCTGCTTTTTTTCTAACGTACAGTGGATTCATGAATCAAACCCCTTGATTTTTGCCCACTTTAGTATGTTGTGGATTTGGATCTTATCTGATAACGCTTGAACAGATCTGCCATGAAGAATGAAATAAATAAAAAAACAGGTGTGCAAAGCTTGTAGAAGCATATCCAAGAATACTTACAGCTGTAATTACTGCCAAAAGTACTTTTACAAAGTCCTAAATCAAGGGTCTGAATACTTATGTGAATAAAAAATTTCAGTTTATGATTTTTAATTAAATTTCCTTCAACATTCTTATTCTATAGTTTTAGTCATCTTATTATTTGACAGAGACCTGTGATAATACTGTGGCTTTTAAGAGCTGCATTCACACCGTCTAGCTAAGTTTTTCTGTCTATACATTTACTGTGCTTAAGGAGCCGCAGAAGGTTGGTAGTTGGAGTTCTACAGATCCCATTTCCAGAAAAATTGGGAAATGTTGTAAAACGAAAGAAGAATCTGTGATTTGTAAATTCTCTTCAATCTTTATTTAACTGACAAACGTAAAAAGAAAATATTTTCGATGTTTTCACTGATCATTTTTATTGAACTGTGTAAATATAAACACAGTGTGGTTCCTTCAAAACATTAAGACTTTATTCTTAATATTTTAAGTTAGTATAAAACATTTTAACAGTTGTCCTACAATGCCGTTGTTGTGACTTTGTCTAAAGTACTGGAAAAGTTAAGAAACAGACATTAAGATGATAGTTCAGCCTTATAAATGCAACCTGCAAACAGCACAGAGAGGTTCATCACCTGAACAAAATAGCTCATTTCTTAAGCAAAATGCAAATCATCTTTACATGTAATCACTTGTTTCATTCTGGCCTCTTATGAAAGGGGTGATAAAGGTTTTTTTTTAAACTAACCCTTCACATTCCAACACATTGCTTAGATTTGTATTTGTGTAAATCTTGATTCTCTAATAAGTAGATAAAATACAATTAGAACTAATTATCTATTATTTTATTATACATTCTATAAAATTAGAACTAATCACTTATTATATTATTATAAATTATATTATTTTTAGAAAATCTAAAAATAATATATTGGTATTAAAAAGATATTATATTATTTTTAGAGGGCCCTGACGGTTCACCTCTGGGAGCTCTATATGTGTCTCTCGCTTTTGGTTCCTGGATTATCTGTGCTTCTTCCTGACATTGTTTCTATAACTGATGCATTCTGTTTTACCGCAGTGTTTATATTTATCAGCGTTAAAAGCATTATACCATTGTCTCTACTGCTGTCTCTTATTTCTTCATAATCTTACTTGACCTTCTCTGTTCTTTAATTCTAGCTAGTCAAGTCTAAGTTCAATGATGTGCATTTACTTTTGGCTTGACAGAATTCAGTACAATAACAGCTATTAGTGTTATGTACGAGTATGTAGTAGGTGTGCTATTTTACTTGAAAATGACAATGTGCAGTTTTATAACTGTACGTTTAAAACATTGGGGGAGCAGAAATAGAAACTACACAATAGTGTATTAATGTACAGTATAATGCATAATAATGTATTTTGTAATATTATTATTTTATCCATAATTTTATGAATTAGCAACTCATACATTTGGTTCATAGTAAGATCAGAAGTGTTTTTGGTATTATTTAGTATTTGTCATAGTTAATGTAATATATCTGCACCTGTTATGTAAACATATTTAGTGTGCTAAGTGGGTAGCACTGTCGCCTCACAGCAAGAAGGTCCTGGGTTCGATCCCCAGGCAGGGCGGTCCGGGTCCTTTCTGTGTGGAGTTTGCATGTTCTCCCCGTGTCTGCGTGGGTTTACTCCGGTTTTCTTCCACAGCCCAAAGACATGCAAGTGAGGTGAATTGGAGACACTAAATTGTCCATGACTGTGTTCGATATAACCTTGTGAACTGATGAACCTTGTGTGTAACGAGTAACTATCATTCCTGTCATGAATGTAACCAAAGTGTAAAACATGACGTTAAAATCCTAATAAACAAACAAACATAAACATATTTATTAAAGAAATACGCTGTAAAAAACATTGTTATTCTGTTTAATTCTTGGTGCCAACAATTCTTAAAAATACTGTGTGTGTGTGTGTGGAGAGAGAGAGGCATAAGACTTTGCCTGTCAGGAGCTCTTACAAATGCAGAGTTTAGATTAGTTAAGCATGATATTGCTTGATATTGCATGATATTGCTAAGTAGGAAGAAGTGGTACACAGTGTTTTTCTACTTTCTTCTTTTGTTATAGAGTACAATTAGATCACCTACATACAAAGCAGGGTCTTGGGTGGTTAACGGTTCTTGACTTCGAGGGTTTTTTGATGCTGTTGAAGATGTTGGAGGCTAAATGTCTGTGGATAAGTGACATGAGTATGCCCCTGGAACAAGAGAATGTGGAATGTGGGAGAGGTCCAAACCTGGGTTGTTTTATTTATGCACATTGATGGATTTGCCAAGACATGTTCAAAGATGTTCAAATGTTTGTCTTTTTGAGCCCCCACTCTATTCATCTTGCTAAATTTACTTGAAAGATTTTGTAGATTGACATGCTTTCCTGTGAAGCAGTTGGTACATTTTTGTTAAGCCATGGACCGAAATGTTTGTAAATTCAGGTTTTGCATCTTTTACTTTATTTTTTTGTTTGTTTGTTTTCATATAAATCCCCTATAATATCTGTGGGATGTACAAAACATTTTTAATAATCAATTACAGTACAAATAATTAGGAAAATATGGTGAAACAGTAAAATTTTTATATACATGTTTGATTTCTGCCTCTGATAATTTGTCTGTGTTCAGCATATTGTGTGTGAGTGTGTGTGTGTGTGTGTGTGTGTGTGTGTTACCCTGTGATAAACTAGTGTTCTGTCCTGGATTTATTTCTTTCCTGTGCCCAGTGACCCACTGAAACCATTAAGCAGTGACTAGATAAATAAAGAAATAAATAATGTAAGGCTTTGTTCTTTTGGCTGCACCCATATAATTCTGGTAGCTTTTACACCAGATTCCCTTCCTAATGCAACACTTGTAATTTATCAGAGCTTGGGTACCCTGACAAGTGCACCTCCCAATGGCTAAGCTGTTTCGGCCGACCCTCCGACACAGCCAAGTGTGTTTTACTGCTGTGCCACCCAAACAAAAACTAAAACATTTTATTTACATTGCATTTAAATATATAAAAAAAACTGATTTATGTCTGTATGGTTGGTGCTCGAGTGGCACAGCTGTCCATCATGTTAGTCCACCTTCGCTGAGATCTGGGTTTGAAGGGTGCTGTCTGTCAGCCAGATGTCTACACAGACATGATTGGCTATGTCTGAAGGTGGGCTTGCCGTTTGAGGCTTGGTGTTTTGTCCAAGGTATTCCTTAATTTCACCCAGTGTCTCCTAGTGAAACCAGAACTGTCGTGACCCTGACCAGGATGATTACAGGTTAATGAAAAGGAACATAAAATGAAATTAAATGTCTGTCTTTTATTTTGTATGAGTTCATCTTAAAGTTGGTATTTTGAACAGCTAGCTGATTTGGAATTTCCCTCCATATAGATTATAGCAATTACAGCTGTATAAAAATAATGGAACTGCTAAGCCCAAGTATACATGTCTACTAAGCCATGATTGGTAGGCCTACAGATTAAAATAGAACTCTTCTCATACTGATTTAGTGGTAGTAAATATTTCATCAACTGCTTTTTACCTTTCAGAGCTTGTTACAGGTGGGTGAAATTAAGGACACACGAGACATTTCTGGAACTTGTACTGTGTTATTTTTGAGCTGCTTTAAAGAGAAAGCTTTACACCCTCTGTTATCTACTTGGAGACACTACATCTCCACTTACCTCTGCATCTGTGTAAAACCCCTCTGGGCCCACATTCAGTTCATAGTCTGCTCTAAAACTGAGAAAGTAAACAGGTCAGACCATAATAAAGACACTTAAAGCTATTGTTTCACTCTCACTATTTAGACATGAGACTGCTTATTATATGGGCCATCTCTTTATCTGGACCACATTATATTTTCATTATAAACCACTTAAGGACAAACTGCACAATTATTACATTTTATGCTGGCTGTTTATGATGTGTACCATTAAATATTCTAAGAAATGGGATTGGTAATAATCTACATCTTTGCAGGTATTGACATTCAATTTGTTTTGTTAATTTTATTTCTAATAATTAAATAATTGCAATAGAACAGATATCATTAAACAGTGGTTCTCAGTCTTTTTGTTTTGCTAAGTTACAATAGTGGCCAAAAGCCTATCTCTATGCCTTTACGGATGCATTAATGTATAGAAAAAGGGTGCCCGAGGTAGAGAAGTGCAGCCTTCACATTTTTTAAACCTTCTAATGATAAGCATCCCAAATGTACACTAAAATAGCTGATAGTCTAATTACAGTATAAAATAAAGAAATAAGAACTGCTTTTTAATGTGTGCCTCCCAAAAACAATAAATAACTGGAAATAAATTAAAATATTGAGGAAAAAAGGGGTAAATCACCTAAGTGGGTTTGATTCACTTTTCCTGTCATTGTTCTCCCCATGTCTTTGTGGGTTTCTTCTGGATATTCCGGTTTTTGGCCTACCTTTCAAAATATGTAGAATGTTACGTAATTGGCTACTGTTAATTTCTTAAAGATGTGAGTGAGTTAATGTGCGAGTATGTGATATTTTGGGAATTGGTGCCCTGTCCAAGTTGTAAATGTAAAAAGGCACAATGAGACTCAAATTTTGATAGGGAAACGAACAAAAACCCAAAATCTACATTTACATTTTTGGCATTTAGCAGACGCTTTTATCCAAAGCGACTTACAGTACTGTGACAGTATATTGTCTAAGCAATTGAGGGTTAAGGGCCATGCTCAAGGGCCCAACGGTGGCACCTTTGGTTTACTAGTCCAGTATCTTAGCCACTAAGTTACAACTGTCTAACATTTGACCGCTTGGGATTAACATGATCCACTGACCCCCCCCCCCCCCCCCCCATTGTCCACTGTCATTACATAGCTCTGACCAATATCTTAATTATTTAATGTCTGAATCTACTGTACTAATATATTTTTATGTTAAACTGATATGATGCTTCAACCTTTAACTATCATCTTTTTATTACATATACACTATCAAATCAAAGCATTTTATTGGGAAAACATTTTGTTGCTTTACAGCCAGCCTAACTGAGAGGTTGTCTCATTGTGTAGCTATGCTGGGTAGACTCTTGGATAAATATACAGACCTGACATGTATGTATTTTAAGGTCTCTCCTCTTCAGAGAGTGCTCTTCAGATCACTCAGAGCCTAAACATGACACCTGTGCTCCAGTAGAGCCAGGCTTTGCCATCTTGGTTCTTTTACTGAATAATTATAGCACTAACTTTTAGTAAACCCATCAGTGTCATTAACCACATCCATATTTATAGACATGGTTGTGTAACCCCTGACACTGACAGAAATAAATGATGCCTGTGGAGTTTTACATTTCTGTTATGCTACTTGACTCTTGTGCAAATGGGATTGTCACTGAACAAGCCTGTGCAGTGGCTAAGTTGCATATCTTTGATACAGTCCTGGCTAGCCCATAGGGGCAAAAAAACGTAAGGAATCTAGGAATTAAGACAGAAACCAAGCATTTTTGTTTTCTTTTGCAAAGTGACAGGCTTGCACACACATATTGACAAAGCCTGATGGGCTGCTGAGTGCTTATGAGTTATTTGACAGAGGGCTTTGGAGTTGGGCCCCAGAACAAAGTCATTTAGACGTTACATTCCTGGGATCCATCTCAGTGAAGTAAAGTTAACTAAATTCATAACAACATAGAAAACAGTACATCAAGACAAAAGTAATTTGGATTGCACAAGAAACTTGTACCCTTGTCAATTAATTGAAGTCCAGATTTTCAGCTGGCAGACTAAAAGCAGTAAAAGCATGTGGTTGTATTTAAGGATGAAAAATAACCCAACTAACCAGTCAGTCTCTAAACTGGCGATGCGTTTTCAATGACCCTGTTATTCCACCAATATCTGGGAACAGACCTTAGACAGGTTTCCAGTCCAGTGCAGATGGCATTCCCACTCACTCACTCATTTACACCTAGAGAAAATTTGGTTAACCTACTGACATGCTTTTGGGAAGTAGGGGGCAACCAGATTACCCAAATGAGAACATGCCATATACAGTGTATCACAAAAGTGAGTACACCCCTCACATTTCTGCAAATATTTTATTATATCTTTTCATGGGACAACACTATAGACATGAAACTTGGATATAAGTTAGAGTAGTCAGTGTACAACTTGTATAGCAGTGTAGATTTACTGTCTTCTGAAAAGAACTCAACACACAGCCATTAATGTCTAAATAGCTGCAACATAAGTGAGTACACCCCACAGTGAACATGTCCAAATTGTGCCCAAAGTGTCAATATTTTGTGTGACCACCATTATTATCCAGCACTGCCTTAACCCTCCTGGGCATGGAATTCACCAGAGCTGCACAGGTTGCTACTGGAATCCTCTTCCACTCCTCCATGATGACATCACGGAGCTGGTGGATGTTAGACACCTTGAACTCCTCCACCTTCCACTTGAGGATGCGCCACAGGTGCTCAATTGGGTTTAGTCCATCACCTTTACCTTCAGCTTCCTCAGCAAGGCAGTTGTCATCTTGGAGGTTGTGTTTGGGGTCGTTATCCTGTTGGAAAACTGCCATGAGGCCCAGTTTTCGAAGGGAGGGGATCATGCTCTGTTTCAGAATGTCACAGTACATGTTGGAATTCATGTTTCCCTCAATGAACTGCAGCTCCCCAGTGCCAGCAACACTCATGCAGCCCAAGACCATGATGCTACCACCACCATGCTTGACTGTAGGCAAGATACAGTTGTCTTGGTACTTCTCACCAGGGCGCCGCCACACATGCTGGACACCATCTGAGCCAAACAAGTTTATCTTGGTCTCGTCAGACCACAGGGCATTCCAGTAATCCATGTTCTTGGACTGCTTGTTTTCAGCAAACTGTTTGCGGGCTTTCCTGTGCGTCAGCTTCCTTCTGGGATGACGACCATGCAGACCGAGTTGATGCAGTGTGCGGCGTATGGTCTGAGCACTGACAGGCTGACCTCCCACGTCTTCAACCTCTGCAGCAATGCTGGCAGCACTCATGTGTCTATTTTTTAAAGCCAACACCTGGACATGACGCCGAACACGTGGACTCAACTTCTTTGGTCGACCCTGGAGAAGCCTGTTCCGAGTGGAACCTGTCCTGGAAAACCGCTGTATGACCTTGGCCACCATGCTGTAGCTCAGTTTCAGGGTGTTAGCAATCTTGTTATAGCCCAGGCCATCTTTGTGGAGAGCAACAATTCTATTTCTCACATCCTCAGAGAGTTCTTTGCCATGAGGTGCCATGTTGAATATCCAGTGGCCAGTATGAGAGAATTGTACCCAAAACACCAAATTTAACAGCCCTGCTCCCCATTTACACCTGGGACCTTGACAAATGACACCAGGGAGGGACAACGACACATTTGGGCACAATTTGGACATGTTCACTGTGGGGTGTACTCACTTATGTTGCCAGCTATTTAGACATTAATGGCTGTGTGTTGAGTTATTTTCAGAAGACAGTAAATCTACACTGCTATACAAGCTGTACACCGACTACTCTAAGTTATATCCAAGTTTCATGTCTATAGTGTTGTCCCATGAAAAGATATAATAAAATATTTGCAGAAATGTGATACACTGTACACATGTAAGAGATATGGCTCTAATCTGGCTCTATAAAGTCATGCAATCAAGTACAACTTGCTGCATTACTGTGCTGTATAAGTATACTAGTATACTAGCCAGTTCTAGTGATATGGATGTCAAATAAAAACCAAAATCAATGGAAAATAAAATCCAAACTGTAACAACTTTACTGCTAGGTTAAACCTGTAAACACAGAGGAAAGCCACAAGGCAGCAAAAACATAACCAACTCCACACAGATGGCAAACAAGGTTGAGGATTGATCCTAGGTTCCTGAAGCTGTCTAGTCTCTACACTGCTTTGTGTCTGATAATTAGATACACTTTAAATTCACTGGAAGACAGACCATAATAAAAGTTAGTATTGAAGAAAAATTAATGAGTAAACTATCCGCAGTGGCCTACAAGCCACAAAGATAATTTTTGTATTGTTTGATGGTGGAAAATCAATTTAACTAATTCAGTTTTTTTAAACAGAGAAGTAACCAAGTAACTACAATGTACAAGAGTGTAGCAGTAAACTGACCCAGATTTGGTGCGGGCTGATAAATTGGGTGCAATGTGGCAACATGCGTTTTGCAGACCTGGGTTTTATCCTCACCTCTGGTCTACCTTTCTACCTACCAAAACTTGCAGAAGGTTAATTGGCTTTGCAAAAGTGACCCAAGAAGCGAGTGAGTGTGTGTGTGTGTGTGTGTGTGTGTGTGTGTGTGTGTGTGTGTGTGTGTGTGTGTGTGTGTGTGTGTGTGTGTGTGTGTGCACCTTGCCTTATGATGGATTGGTACCCCCTTTATGGTGTATTCCTCTTTTGTGTCTAGTAGTTTTGGTTGTCTTCAAGTGCACCAGAACCCTAACCATAAAGAAACAGTTATTGAAAATAAAATATTGATGTCCTAGGTTTGAGCCCTGCCCCTGAATACTGTCTGTCTGGAAAGACATTCTGTCAGTATTTGTGTGGTGGGTACTTAAAAAAATGTTTAGTGGTGATTGGTACAAATACATAAACAGAATAAAATTCTTGCAAACTGTGTTGTCTCAAATCTTTTCTAAGTAATATGAAAGATCAGTGTCAGTGATGCACTGATGATGCACTGGAATTTTGTCTGTCTTGTTATATATCTGATCTGGTATTGAACTGTTATCATGTTTCTATGTATCTGTTTCCCCTGTATTCAGAATGGGTTCTCATTAAGCAGATAAGAACCACAGACCAGCTGAACATTGTATGAGCATTAAAGATCTGCGATTGTGTTTCTGAAAAATATACTGTGTCTCCCCAGGCCCCCTTGGTGGCATCCATGTTCCAGACAAGAAATGACGAAACAATAAGCAGAGGCCATCTGTTATCATGGCTTACTGTCAGAAATTTTTTTTACCAGCTTCTATTTACAATTCCATTCACCCTAATTATGATCTTTTCCTATTTACACAGTAATTGTGCATGCCACATTTACAGAAAATCTTCCATACCAAAAAGGATCAGTGGATTTTTCTGCTGTTAACAGCTATAAGTGCACCCGTGCAGAAACATGTTAGACACAGAGAGCTTTATACCAGAGGAAAGATGATGAGAAACTGATGTATCACACCTGGGGTTTGAGCATCTTTCATTTAAAATGAAGCTGTTTATTGCCATGTTGATCATCTCAACATTTGTAACAGCCCAGTTCCTGTGAGAACATTTCTGAGCATTGAACAAAGCGTTGAAAACTAAATGAGGATAATTATAGGAGTGAGTAAATATCACCATCCCAGCATGTTTTACAACAGCATATTCTGATGAATTTAAAGGAAATAAATCCTGTTCAATAGGAACTAGTTCTTTTGTTAGTTTGCAGGAGTACCAGCACGGGACACAACACCTTTCTGGTAAACACATCAGCTTTATTTTCTTTCCAACCAATGGAAATCCTATAAAAAACCAAGAACTATAGTTCAAATGATTATTACAGATGCACATTTGTAAACAAATTCTTTTAAATGAGAAATTTACAATTTGTGAGTAAATTATATACTCACAGCAGTACCATGAGCTAATCATTATGCATTGAGCTAAGCATTTAGTTTTGCTATATTTAATGTTGGCTTTTTAGCGGCATGGTGGCTCAGTGGGTAACACCGTCACCTCACAGTTCTCCCCGTGTCTGCATGAGTTCCCTCCGGAAGCTCCAGTTTCCTCCAACAGTCCAAAGACATGCAAGCAAGGTGAATTGGAGATACAAAATTGTCCATTACTGTGTTTGACATTAAAGTTGTGAACTGATGATCTTGTGTATTGAGTATCTACCGTTTCTGTCATGAATGGAACCAAAGTGTGTAGGCTTTTTTCATGCATGTCACTTACTGTATTATTAAACAAATTGGTTGTTTGCTAAACACAAGTTATTAAAGGTCTAGCTAAAAGAATTGGTAAGGGTTGTACAGTTTGCATTTGACCAGTCAGTGATATTCAGTGTGGAAAGTTTCACTCCACTTGTCTGTCCCTTTTTTCCCAAAATAGTGTTTGCATTGTCTTATACAATGTAAAGAAAGCTTTTAATACTGTGAACTAGGATTTAGGGATACAGCAAACCATTTTTAATTTTTTATGTTGGCACATATAGCAGAGTTCTTAGAGTTGAGTATCAGATCAATACAGGTTATTGATCTGATATTGACATCCCTAAATAGTAAGTCTGCTGTCTGAAAGCTCCTGTCGCTAAGTTATCTGAAATGTCAAAGGTGTAAAGGAAACGCTTTAAGACAATTTGTGTCAATCAAAGTTACACATATTTAGGCATAGATTACACAAGTGAATGTGTCTCTGTGTGTGTGTGTGTGTGTGTGTGCAATCTTTGTTGTCAGGGTGACCATGTAGGCAGCCAGAGAGTGACAGGGTGTCACAGTAGGCAGCCACATTTCACAGCAATTCCCACTTTAGCGTTAAAAAAGGGTCACCCCTGCCATTTCCCAGTGTCCACTTTCTGCACTGTTCAGATTTTAAATACTCTTTTCATGTGTCTGTTTTGCACAATCAGGACTAAAATTACAATTTCTTTTAAATGTGATATGTAGAACTTGGTTTTGTATATTACTTGTGGCTTTGAATATTTTACACAGCTGTGCTTAAGGTAGACAGTTTGGTTTAGTTTCCTGTAGTTCTCATGAGGTCAACAGGGGCCACATCTCACACAAACCTGGTGAAACCAGGGAAAAACTATAATTGGAAAGTAGGAGATGGATAGGGACAATTCACACCTGTTTAGTTTAACGTGTCACAAAGTTGGCACCCAATATGGAAAGTAAAAAGATGTGGTGTTACATAGTTTGTTTTTGTTGGTTTCCAGTGAAAAGCACCAAGGTGGGGAATTTAATGTTTAGTATTATATTTCATTTTTATTTGTAATGAGGTGCGTATTTTAGACTGGACATGACAGAAGCCATACAATATTGTATATCATAATATCATAATATTGTATGATCAAAAAGAATGTTTAATAAGCAGTGTCATGTAAAGTTTGACAAACCTATTAAAATTATAATCAAAGTTATATATTTTTTTTAACTGAACCATATTGACATGCACGACCTGGCACATCTTATAGTTACAAACTTTTGTTGTGTTTATTTAAGCTTTATTTAAGAATAAAATTTCTCTTGTTTGTAATCTCTCTCAAATATCATTTTTATTAAGCAATTCTGTTCAGTCACATTGAGAAAAGTAATTTTGTTGTAGAGGCATAATTTAATAGCGTAGTTTTATTATTTGACTGTACCATAATATAGACCATATAACCCCTACTGGCTAATACATTTTTATATGTAAGAGGAGAAACTCCTTTCTTATCCTTGTCTGATGCCAAATGTGTTTTTGTTAATCAGACCTCTTGACAGTGATTGATTGAAGCACATGTTTGTGATTTACCATTGTGCAGCATGTCTGTTTATACCAGTTTTTTTTTTATTTGTTAAATGATACAGCAAATGTACAAAGAAAATAAATGATGTACATATTTTCTTAATACAGCCATGTCACAATTATACAACCCCTACATAATAATGCTGGGTTTAAACCAAGTACTGAGGCTGGAGGTTGAATGATAGTGTACATGAACATTTATCAAGAGAACCAGATGTTTTTCATTTAAACTCAAGATTATTATAAACTTATTTTATCAAAATTGCTTGTGTGTATTAAAAAAATCTCTGTTTACTGAGACTGGAAGATTGACTATTTCCAATAGCAGCTGTATATTATGATAAAAAGCGTAAGCTTAATGGGATTACAAATTACACTTGTTGGGTGGTACACTGATACACTGAGTGATTTGCAATGCCAAATGTTACCTGGAATAAAGAAAGAAACTTCTTTGGAATTGTACTTTTCTACATGTTTCAACCTGGCATCACTAGCTTGGTAAAATTCCAAGTTGTTGATTTTTGACTGCTGGTGCCATTTGCAGAAACTTCACATGTCTTACACATGCATGGACTCATGCATGAAGGCACCATGTAAAGCCATGCACAGTTTATCCCAAATCCACCTGTAAGCCTCTTTAAGTAGGGGGCCCATATTAAATCCTGCAGAGAAAAGAGAGAGAGAGCACATTTACCACTTAACTAACCATATTTAACACATTTTAATTCTGACTCTACATGATGTAAATCCATATAGCATTTAGGTTCTCACAGCAAGGTCAAGGTAGTTGTTCCTTATTGTGTAGTTTGAGCTTGATGCTCAGTTTGATGCTCAGATTTTTTCTTTGAGTGGTTGTGCAGCATGTCGTTTTTATACCATAAATGGTTGCTGTTTAAACAGCCAATAGGACTTTATTTTTGTGCATAATCACAGATAGAAGGGATGGACAGATTCAATACTAAGTGTCGGTTAATTTTGGTCTGAAAATCTGGATTTGTATGTTATTTGATATAGTATTTTCTGATATGATCCACATCAATTCCCATGGGGATATGTGTCTTATCTTCTATCTGTATTGTGTAGAAGAGTGGTACTTAATCTTATTTTTAAACTCCTTTGACTCTAGATTTTTATTCCATTTGATTCTGCTTCTTTTATCAGATTGTCTTTGTCTTTACTACATTTGTATCAGGTTGAGTTCTCACCTGGTTACGAAAACCTGCAACAAAACCACATCTTTGTTAATAAGAGTTAATTTTTTATCATACCAACCATAAAACAACTTCTTTAGTGTTTTGATTTTTAAGTTTATTAATGCTACAGCATATGGTCAGTAGTTCTTGTGTTTTTTTCCTATCAGGTTTGACCTCTTCATTATTATTTGTCATCTTGACTACACAGTTAATTATTTGTTTCACAATACTGCCTATATAAAACATGCAAACATTAGTAGTCACACCAAATTTTGTTGCCTGGTTCAAACTATACACCTAAATTAACATCGGATTTAAGTTTTTTTTAAGTCTTTTTTGTTTTTCATTATTTCACCTCGAGGAGTAAAAAATTAATGGGATGCCACAGGGGTCAACCAGGGGCTACTAAAAGCTTGCTGATTGCTGATCAGTATTGTTGAGTCTGGAATGTGTTCCCCAAGAATGTGCCCATTAGAATACGAGTTCAGAGGTCAGAGCAGTGCAGAAGTAATTTTACATGGTGACTTTAAGTGCTGGTGATTAATTTTTCTTGTTCTTATCATATTTTGAGATAATTCACCCAGTAGCAGTGCTGTTACTAACCTGCAATTATATAATTAAAATTTACAATACATACATAAGACATCTTGACCTTTTAACTTGTTGTGGATTTGATTTTAAATGGATTGAATTGCTATTTTCACCCATCAAACTACACCTAATCATGTGTAATGACAACATGAAAACATGTTTTAGAGAGTTTTTTTTAATATGAATTAAAAATTGTGGTCAGATGTGGTTAGATTTTATTATCATTAAAATGTGTCTGTTTGGATTGGAGTTCATTTAATTCCATTTGAATTGAGTGTATATAGGTTGGATTTTTACAGTGCATAGTCAGAACAAAAAGTAAGCCATTAAGTCCATAGAACTGTGCAATAAATTTGTGTCAAGGCATAGATCAGCTTAATGATGGAAAACAATCTAAAGCTTTGAGTGTTCCCAAGACTACAGTGACCTAAATAATTTTGAGATGGAAGAAGCTTGGCATAACCAATAACATTCCTAGTGTTGGCCGTCTGGCCCAATTGGGCACCAGAACAAGAAAGGCCTTGGTGAAGAAGGTAGAAAGAAACCTGATGGTCACTTGATTAGAGCTTCAAAAGTCCTTTTGGATAGACAACCATCCATACAGCACTTCTTAAATCAGGCCTTGAGCAAGAGGCATATATTAAGTTTAAGGCATATGACAGCATGCTTAGAGTTTGCTGAATGGCATGTAAAGCAAAATTACTTTCTTATGAAATGAAAAATGAACCTCTTGGGCAGAACCATGGTGGAACATGGTGGCAACATAATACTATAGGGGTGACATGAGGGCTGGTAAGAACTAAGGTCTTGATGCATGTAATCAAATACAGGAATAACCTTGAAGTAAACCTTTTCCAGAGCGCACACAAACTCAGACTGGGGCATCAGGTCAAAGTATGCAGTCAAAACAGCACTGCTTTCAGGAAAATCTCTGACTGTCCTTGAATCACCCAGCCAAAGCCCAGACCTAAACCCCATCAATAATCTGTGAAAAGAGGTGAGGATGGCAGTTCACAGATGCTTGCTGTCCAGTCACACATAGTTCGAGAGAATCTGCTATGAATAATTACATGTACATTTTTGACATTTGGCAGATGCTTTTATCCAAAGTGATTGTGACTAAATGTATTCCAAGCAATTGAGGGTTAAGGTCTTTGCTCAAGGGCCCAACATGGCTATAATAGGGCTTAAACCAAAACCATTCTGATTACTAGTCCACGGCCCTAATGGTTAAGCTACAACCACCATAAAGTGGAACAAAATAAACTTTCCAGATCATCCCGACTCCTATGTCCTCTCTTGTGCACACTTTTCTTTACCTCACCCACAGGTTTTATGGGGTTTAGATCAAGGGAACTGCTTGAATTGCAAGGGAACTGCAATGATCCAAAACCTATTTCCAAAAATGGTTTACTGAAGGACCCAATGATGACCCATTTTTTAGTTTCTTGGGCATTTGGGGGGGAAAAAAACACTACTGACCCTCCGGCATATTCAACAGTGGCTATCAAGTACTTTTTAGTGTAGTCATACTTCTTTTTACACCAAACCCATCTTACCTGTTCATTGACAAAAAGCTTTTGTTTCATCTAACCATAGAACATGGTTTCAGTCAAAGTCCCAGTTTAGCAAACTGGTTGATGATGAGAAAGTGTTTTTTTTCTGTCAACTGGCAAGCCCTCCAAATAATCTCTTGACATAGAGGTGGAATCTGATGGTAGTTTTGGAGACATGATTTCCAATTATGGTTTTCCATTGTGTATTTTCTGCCTCTTATCCTTCATGCTGTGCATTAAGGCAAAACAAACCTGGCAAGTTTGTCACAGTTTAAGTTGATTTGAGCTCTTCAGTCAGTCAGTCAGTTCTTACTGTTGACCATTTCCTGGCAAGTTACATGAAAAAGTAACAGAAATGAATGATAAATGAATAGTGATGCCAATAATTGTTGCATGTGATAATATGCATTTGACTGCATTTCATTGGCTCTGTAATTGTACTCTGCACACATATTTTATTACATTTACTTGTGTACCTCTGAATTAAAATTATATATATATATATATATATATATATATATATATATATATATATATACAGTATATATATATATATATATATATATATATATATATATACAGTATATATATATATCAGTGGCGATTTCTCCTAAGTCTGCAAGGGAAGCTATGCTTCCCCTAAAATGTCAAAAATTAAATGGTGAAATATGTGCAGTTGTGTTAACATTTCACTGACTACAAGCTACTACATGCGTTAAACTTCTCATACATTCCCGTAGCGTCAATGCATTTGCCCGCAGAAGCTGAGCGTCTATTCACTTCTATGGGGCTGCATGGAAAGGTTTTTTTCATTGCTTCGAAACTCGCCGGTCATTGGATAAATGCCACAATTTTGTCCCGCCCCCAGACGCTGAGCGTCTCTGGGGGTGAATGGAGCTGTGGGCGGGTCTGGACGCTGAGCTTCTGCAAGATGATTGGAGGATCAGTCGAAAGGCTGAATCCCGTTTTGATTGACAGCTATTTTGAACACTTATTCACTGGGAGCTTCAGTCCCATCGTGGATTTTGCGAGTGAAGTCGAAAGACAAACTGCAACCCATTTCAGGCCATTTTCTTGAAAAGGAACGGAGGACAGAATTTATGTATAAATAAATTGACAAATTTTATGATGTAAGCCGACAATAAGCTTCCCCTCTTTGAAAGACCAGCAGCCGCCACTGAAATATCTATATAAGCAGATTTTCTCTTTTAGATAACAAAGAGTGATAATTGGGTTGTTAGACCTCCATCGTAAATCAGCTGGAACTCTGCATTTAACAGCCTTGCAAAGTTCTAGGGGAAACATGCAGCACTCACCAGTAGAAAATCAGTCTTATAAAGCCAAAAGAAAGCTTGAATGTTTAGTACTTGAACATGTTAAACCCAATGTTTAGATACCTGGACACTTTTATGTGCTGAACATGTACTGGACCAGGTCTTGGTACATTATTTCTTTTTGTATTGTTGGGATTGCAGATAAATGCAGATAAACATACATAAATGCACACGTCCATACATTTTCTATATATTGCCTGTATATAGTCTTATAGTTATATATTTTTGTGTTTAATGTTTAATGTTCTTGTGCATTGTCTGCAACTTGTACATTGCTTGTATACTGGATTTATACTAGAGAGATACCATCAACCGGAAAATAATTCCTTGTGTGTCTTAAACTTTACATTTACTGCATTTGGTAGAGATTTTTATGACTGAGACTTACATTCCTTGCACACCACTTAGTTATTACTGCTTAAGGGCTTTGCTCTAGGGCCTAAAGCTTTGCTCTGGGGCCTAAAGCCATTCTCAGACAGGTATGTGATTTAAACATTTAATCTTCTTATTTTACCCTTTAAACCGTGCTGTACCAGTTCACCAGTTAGCATGTGCTTTTTTAGGAAATTCCTTTATCATGCCCAGCAAAATAGAAGGCGTCTGTCATTTGTATGTCACAAAAAGTTTGTGTACACTACCAAAAAAGTGCTGAATTGTACTGATTGATATTTATGTTTAATATTAATATTTTCTTCATTTTCACCTAAAAAAGAACAAATAAAAACTGGAACTTCTCAGATAATCTTAATTATAAAATCCTGGCAAGCAAAATTTCCAGAAGCCTCTCTAGCTCATTTCCTTTCTTTCTAGCCCCTCAGTTGTGTATCTCCATTTTCCTGCTCCACTGTTCAGCATGGAATACAAATCTTTCTTAATCTCATTTAACAAGACAATGTTAAGTCCACCATTAAACTGGTTTGAATAGTTAATTGGAGTGGGGGCAAACTTGTATGTGTCTGTGTGTGGCCTTACTGGAGCATCTTTGTCTGTATGTATTTTGGTAGGGTGGGAGAATACGCTCGGCTGTATATGGTGGCACTCTAACTGACCCCCTGTGGTTGCTTGTGGCAGAGGGACTCATTGTAATGTATTGTTTTTAATAGCTTAGCAAAACTACAAATTATCATCGTAAAGGCCTTGTAGGGAAGGGGTGTGGCTGGAGGGTGGCATTGTTTCACTAGCTCATTCTAATTCCTCTCAGTTGTCTACTAAAGGACATTTTGGTCACTTTTCCATTTAGGCTTTCTCCATACTTTTTTTAAATCGCATTTTTATCACCCCATCCCTTTTTCTCGGGGCTATGTTGCTGAAATTTGGCTCTATAAGCAACATTTAAAAATAAGCATAGCTATAGCACTCTCTAAATCTCCACTGAAGCCACCAGCCTATTATTATACTTTAAGAAAAGGACATCAACAGAACAGATTTTAGCAATGCAGGGTCATAAAATGCCAGTCACAAATCCTGGCTTTTTATGAGCTGCCATTTTTAGGCAAGGGTCACACTCCTGTTGTCACCCACATTCTCTAAGTCTTTGCTGTTCATCATTCTTTCTTTAACACTTTTGTTGTATGGTTCTTAGTATTTGGGAGATGTAGTCATGTGGGTGCATAACAAGCTTCTAACACCTCTCTTTTGTGAAATCTTGTACAAAAGGTTCCAGACAACCCGGCCACCTTTTTTTAATTGCTAGTCCTGTTGAATCTAAACATCACTTATAGATGTTTAGAACTTGTCTGTGAAGCAGGCAGACGATGTAACATTATAAAAACATTCAAATACAGATGTGAAACACAGTAATTGAAATCTATCAGTCAGACATGGGTAACAAAGCCATTGCTTAGGATTTGGGACTACACTCCACACCACGGAGGGAGCCATTATCCACAAGTGGACAAAACTTAGCAAACCAAAATTTCACCAATAATGCATTGATGACTTATTTATGAGGTCACAAAAGAACCCATAACAATTGTAGGCTCACTTGCCTCAGACAAGGTTGATTCCACTTTGAGAAAGATACCATGGGCATCAAAAGAGTTACAAGGCACGAAACCAATTCTGACCAAAAAGAACACAAAAGCTTGTCTTACATTTGCCTAAAAAATTTTGATAACCCCCAAGACTTGTTGGATAATATTCTGTGGACTGACAAGTCAAATGTGGTACTTGTTGAAACACATGGGTCCCGTAACATGTGGCATAAAGCTAATAGAGCATTCCACCATAAGAACATCATACTAACAGTCAAACATAGTGGTGATAGTTTGATGGTCTGGGGGTGCTTTGTTTCAGCAGGACCTGGATAGCTTGTCCCAACTGATGGAACCATGAATTCTGCTTTTTATTAGAAAATCCTGAAACAGAATGTCTACCCATTAGTTCTTGACCTTAAGCTCAAGTACAGTTGGGTTATGCATCAGGGTAAAGATCCAAATCACACAAGCACATCCATGTGAATGACTCAAAAGAAACAAAATTAAGATTTTGGATTGGCTGAGTCATGTGGACCAAAAGTCCTTAAAGATTCAAAGAACTCATTGCAAGTTATCACAGGCATTTGATTGCAGTTGTTACTATTAAGCTAAGGTGGGCAATTACTTTTTCTCATAGGCTTATTCTTTCCACCCATTTTTTATGGATGAATACATTTTTATCTTTAATAAATTGAATGTTTCTTTATCTTAAATTAAAATTAGCTGGAAAATCTGAAATAGAAGAAATGTAGTGGGGGCAAATACTTTTTCTCAGCACTGTTTATTTGTATCTATTTTGATCACTACAAAATATATGTAATATGGTAACCTTACCAATGGCTGGAAGAGGATGATGGTGGAAAGGCTGTGATTGGACATTAAACACTTTATGGTTTGACAATATAATCAGTGATTTGGGAACCAGTGGAACATAAAGATCGGGTGATGCTCCATGCATGCCAAAGCATGAACCACATAAAACACAGCATACACTTCAAGCTTCACGTGCCACCAAAGGTCCTGTATACCTGGTTCCGCCCGCCAGATCATTCTTTACCAATCAACCAGTGAGCTGTATCATTGAGCCATGACTGATAAACAGACCCTGCAAACCAAGAATAGACATGTCTGGTCATATCATACATCTTACTTCAACCTGTCACTCTGTGCTTCTCAACCTTAACCCCCTCCTTTTTTCTGCGTACCTACTGTCTTTTATGCTGCCTGTCATGAGACCCTAAAAACACGAACGCTTCATGTTTCCACTTGCACTGTAAAGAATACAGAAATAGAGACCCTGGTCTGGTCTGGAAGTCAATACTCATTTCTTCTGTTTTTTTGTCTTATATGGACATACAAACGTCCATATCTTCTTGAGGATTGTTATATTCCAACATCATGGACATTGATATTGAGAATTGAGGGAATTCCTTTGCCGCTGTAAGAGCCCATTTGAACAGAATACTTTGAGAAGTCTTCCTACCAGATCTTGTTACAGGATTTGTCCAACGAAGATTTTCTGCCATGAGCGTTCCAACTCATCCCAAAGATGAACAGGCTTGAGGTCAAGGTTCTGTGTAGGACTGTAAACTTTCTTTACACCGAAGTCAGCAAATTTCTCTCTAAGACTCTAACCTTACAGTTGCAGTGTTCTTCCTAATCTGCAAATCACATATTACTCTGCCATGGACAAAAAATGCTTTCCACAGCTTCAGCACCCAGCTGCCTTTCTGAATGTTCAATTCAACACGCCTAGTAGTTTAGTTGTGGTTGAATAACCAAGCTCAATATTTAAAAGGGGGGTGTTGACTTTTCTCAGACTTTTGTCCAATTTTTTGTCAAATAAGGGTGTTCAGGTGGTTCAGGGGTCTACCACACTAGCCCACCACAGCTGATATCTGGGTGAAATCTTGAATCTCTGCAGGTGCTATCGGCGCCTACACAGACATGATGCTATGTCTGGGGGGTGGTTCCCAACATATAGATTTTTTTGATAAGATGCCATTTTATTTATTTTTTTTTACACATTTTTTAGGCAGCTGTAGCCTAGTGGTTAAGGTACTGGATCAGTAATCAGAAGGTTGCCGGTTCAAACCTCACCACTGCCAGGTTGCTGCTGTTGGGCCCGTGAGCAAAGCCCTTAACCCTCAATTGCTTAGATTGTATACTGGCTAAATGTCGAAAATGTAAATGTACACATCACTCATTTATTGCCGCTTGGTAAAAGGGAATAAACAAGTATGAGTGTAATGCTCTGCAATGGTTCGGCTTTCTATTCTTTGCCTTTATTGTTTTCAGGTAGCAGTTGTGACCAGGGTAAAAAAAAAGAAGATGAACTAATATAAACCTACTGTGAACATCCAAAGTTAAAAGTTTTTTTTAAGCATTTACTACATTCCTACAGTGCAGTTTCTACAGCTATGACTGTAGATATTTTTTAGCACATTGCTAAACTTCCAGGTGCCTTTTGCAGTTTTAGTACAATGGAGGAAGATCAATCTTATACACTAAGTACCTTAGATGTTATAAATCTTCTACCAGCAGCGTGTCTCTCATTTGTTAGTCTATGGTGCCACACAACCCCAGACACATTCTCTGTGACTAGAGGCCCTGTTTGAAAAGCGTTTGATAAGGAAGAAATAGGGGTGATGAAAAGACAAAAAAAGATAGTAGGATAACACCTGGCTGATATAACGGTTCTAGTCCTCTTTTCTCTGGTGACGTGACCTCCCTCAACACATAAGGTGCTCATGCAGAGTTGTTTATTGACTTTTTTAATCAAAAGCAGCTTTAGTGTGTGCTCAATGAAGTAATAAGTTTCCTTTTATTACTTTTATCTTGAATTATTAAGACATGTTTATACAGATTGCCTTGCTAGTAGGTTTGACTAAATTATACCATGTTCAATGGAGTTGTTTATATGGAGGTATATATACAGGGTGGGCCATTTATATGGATACACCTAAATAAAATGGGAATGGTTGGTGATATTAACTTCCTGTTTGTGGCACATTAGTATATGGGAGGGGGAAAACTTTTCAAGATGGGTGGTGACCATGGTGGCCATTTTGAAGTCGGCCATTTTGGATACAACTTTAGTTTTTTAAATGGGAAGAGGGTCATGTGACACATCAAACTTATTGAGAATTTCACAAGAAAAACAATGGTGTGCTTGGTTTTAACGTAACTTTATTCTTTCATGAGTTATTTACAAGCTTCTCTTTGTTTACAGCCATTGACATGTCGCAGAGATTAACACGTGAGGAGCGGATAGAAATTGTGTTGATGTCTGGTGAACACAGTACCCGGGTCATTGCAGCAGATTTCAATGCAAGACACCCTACGAGACCACCCATCTCCCATGCTACAGTTAGCAAACTGCTTGCCAAGTTTCGTGAAACTGGTTCAGTGTTGGATTTGCCAAAATGTGGACGCATGAAAACTGTCACTAATGAAGAAACACCAGTGGCTGTCCTAGCTTCATTCAGCAAGAGCCCACAGCGTAGCACTCGCCGCATGTCACTGGAGAGTGGCATCAGTCGAACATCCCTTCGGCGGATATTAGCTACTCACAAATGGCACCCTTACAAACTCCAGCTGCTGCAGCATCTCAACGAGGATGACCCAGATCGGCGCACTGAATTTGCAGAATGGGCAAAACAAAAATTGGAACAGGACCCTCAGTTTACACAGAACATTTTGTTCAGTGATGAGGCAAACTTTTATGTGAATGGTGAAGTTAACAAACAAAACCACCGCTATTGGTCTGACACTAACCCACATTGGATAGATCCCTCCAAGACTGTTGGAACACAAAAATTGATGGTATGGTGTGGTATATGGGGTACAAAGATAGTGGGGCCATTCTTCATCAATGGAAACCTCAAGGCCACTGGATATTTGAAATTGCTACATGATGATGTGTTTCCCTCTTTATGCACTGAAGCTGGCACGTTCCCTGAGTTTTTCCAGCAAGATGGTGCACCACCACATTATGGGTGTCAGGTCCGAGCATTCCTAGATGAACAGTTTCCTGGGAAGTGGATTGGTCGTCGTGGGCCAGTTGAATGGCCCCCAAGGTCTCCCGATCTGACCCCCTTAGACTTTTATCTTTGTGGTCATCTGAAGGCAATTGTCTATGCTGTGAAGATACGAGATGTGCAGCACCTGAAACTACGGATACTGGAAGCCTGTGCTAGCATTTCTTCTGCGGTGTTGCTATCAGTGTGTGAAGAGGGTTGCATTGACAATCCAACACAATGGGCAGCACTTTGAACACATTTTATTAGTGGTCAGAAACTTGTAAATAACTCATGAAAGAATAAAGTTACGTTAAAACCAGCACACCATTGTTTTTCTTGTGAAATTCTCAATAAGTTTGATGTGTCACATGACCCTCTAACTATTGAAAAAACTAAAGTTGGATCCAAAATGGCCGACTTCAAAATGGCCACCATGGTTACCACCCATCTTGAAAAGTTTTCCCCCTCCCATGTACTAATGTGCCACAAACAGGAAGTTAATATCACCAACCATTCCCATTTTATTTAGGTGTATCCATATAAATGACCTACCCTGTGTATATATATATATATATACAGGGGTTGGACAATGAAACTGAAACACCTGTCATTTTAGTGTGGGAGGTTTCATGGCTAAATTGGACCAGTCTGGTGGCCAATCTTTATTAATTGCACATTGCACCAGTAAGAGCAGTGTGAAGGTTCAATTAGCAGGGTAAGAGCACAGTTTTGCTCAAAATATTGCAATGCACACAACATTATGGGTGACATACCAGAGTTCAAAAGAGGACAAATTGTTGGTGCACGTCTTGCTGGCGCATCTGTGACCAAGACAGCAAGTCTTTGTGATGTATCAAGAGCCACGGTATCCAGGGTAATGTCAGCATACCACCAAGAAGGACAAACCACATCCAACAGGATTAACTGTGGACGCAAGAGGAAGCTGTCTGAAAGGGATGTTCGGGTGCTAACCCGGATTGTATCCAAAAAACATAAAACCACGGCTGCCCAAATCACGGCAGAATTAAATGTGCACCTCAACTTCTCCTGTTTCCACCAGAACTGTCCGTCGGGAGCTCCACAGGGTCAATATACACGGCCGGGCTGCTATAGCCAAACCTTTGGTCACTCGTGCCAATGCCAAACGTCGGTTTCAATGGTGCAAGGAGCGCAAATCTTGGGCTGTGGACAATGTGAAACATGTATTGTTCTCTGATGAGTCCACCTTTACTGTTTTCCCCACATCCGGGAGAGTTACGGTGTGAAGAAGCCCCAAAGAAGCGTACCACCCAGACTGTTGCATGCCCAGAGTGAAGCATGGGGGTGGATCAGTGATGGTTTGGGCTGCCATATCATGGCATTCCCTTGGCCCAATACTTGTGCTAGATGGGCGCGTCACTGCCAAGGACTACCGAACCATTCTGGAGGACCATGTGCATCCAATGGTTCAAACATTGTATCCTGAAGGCGGTGCCGTGTATCAGGATGACAATGCACCAATACACACAGCAAGACTGGTGAAAGATTGGTTTGATGAACATGAAAGTGAAGTTGAACATCTCCCATGGCCTGCACAGTCACCAGATCTAAATATTATTGAGCCACTTTGGGGTGTTTTGGAGAAGCGAGTCAGGAAACGTTTTCCTCCACCAGCATCACGTAGTGACCTGGCCACTATCCTGCAAGAAGAATGGCTTAAAATCCCTCTGACCACTGTGCAGGACTTGTATATGTCATTTCCAAGACGAATTGACGCTGTATTGGCTGCAAAAGGAGGCCCTACACCATACTAATAAATTATTGTGGTCTAAAACCAGGTGTTTCAGTTTCATTGTCCAACCCCTGTATATGGGACATTGTAGCCTACATTGTAGCCTAGAGGTTAAGGTACTGGATTAGTAATCAGAATGTTGCCGGTTCAAGACCCACCTCTGTCAGATCTCAAAGATGACCAACTCAAACAGCAGCAATAGATGAGTGATCGTCTCTAACTTTACATCTACAAGGTGGACCAACTAGGTCTAATAGATTGGACAGTGAGTGGACACGGTATTTAAAAACTCCAGCAGCGCTGCTGTGTCTGATCCACTCATACCAGCACAACACACACTAACACACCACCACCATGTCATTGTCACTGCAGTGCTGAGAATCATCCACCACTTAAATAATACCTGCTCTGTGGTGGTCCTGTGGGGGCTCTGACCATTGAAGAACAGGGTGAAAGCAGGCTAAAAAAGTATGTAGAGAAATAGATGGACTACAGTCAGTAATTGTAGAACTACAAAGTGCTTCTATATGGTAAGTGGAGCTGATAAAAAATGGACAGTGAGTGTAGAAACAAGGAGGTGGTTTTAATGTTATGACTGATATATGTATATGTATATATATATTTCTTTTTCTGTATTTTACATCATCTGTGTTTAAACTTGGCCAGTATGGGGTTATTGTTTGGTTTGGGCTATAGACCAAACAGGCAACACAGTGAGAAAAGCCCTTGGTTCAATTGTTGAATTCCTTTCTGTGTGGACTTTTCCTCAGGTGCTCCGGCTTCCTCCCACAAGTCCAAACACATGCATTCAGGCTAATTGAACCTACTAAAAATTGCCCTAGGTCTTAGGGAGTGTGTGTGTGTCTGCCCTGTGATGGACTGGCGACCTGTCTGGGCGTGTTTCCTGCCTTTCACCCAATAAATCAGACCCACCTCAACCCTGACCAGAATAAAGCGGTGGTAAAACAGACAATGAATGAATGAAGACCAATAAATGACAGCCAGCAGGATCTTAGCAGTGTTGGCTAGCAAAGTTTAACACTGCACCACTTGAGGGCCCATTTTTATATACGTATAAAACTTACATGACATGACTTCATGTGTATTTAACTTGGGTTACATTGTAGTGGTGTGTTCTGTAAAAACTCACTGATTTGGATGGATCCATAATTTATTCAAAGTAGCTAAAGTAGCTAATTTTTTCAAATTTGTCTTTTCATTTCTTTGCTCACACGCTTTCGTTCTATCATACATCACCCTGCTTTTGTGACAGTTGTGCGTGTGAGATTAGTTATGAGGCTGTTGGGAGACTGATGGGGTACATGTTTAAATCTCCCTCATCCTTTCCCGTCTTATGTTTGCCACCATGTATCATAATTAGGCTTTTGCGTTACATCCGCCCTGCCCCCATGTTTCCTGCCAGGGCACTTTTAACTGCAGCACCTAGGTAAAAAAATTTAAAAATGGAGCCTTGATAAGCACAACTAACAGTAACGTTGACATCAAACACTCTGGTGGTTGTCAGGAAGGCTTTTTTGTTGTCTCTGGGATTTCTTGCTTTTCTTCTCATTCCTTTTGCCCTACTCTTTACACCCTTCCTTTCACCCCACCTCTGCCTATTCAGTGCCTTAGGCATATTTCCCTAGCTGCCTTCAAAGGCAGACTTAATGGTGTGTAGGTAACTCTGTTGTTAGGCATTCACCCTGCCCATGACAAAAAAAAGAGAAGAGGGAAGAGTTGGTTCCCTAACAAAGGCCATGTCAGACAGGGAGATCTGTTAGCTAGACCCCGGCCCTTCGGCAGCTTCTGTGAAAGGAGACATTGTTTGGAGGTACACAGAGATGAGGACAAGGGGGAAGGGAACGATGGATGGATAGCAGGGTTTTTGGGGAGGTTAGCAAAGAGGGTTAATAAAAGTCAGACTGACTAGATGAAGACCACCTGATGAGATGAGGAGACACTTGTGCATATGCTGACTGGTGTGGGTATAGGGGTGTTAGTTAAGATTAGGAATTTCTTCTCTAATTGTAAAGACACAGGAAAACCCCTTTGTTCTTTTCCTATTTTTGCCTCCACCCACCAACTACAGAGATGGGCAAGGCTACATGCAAGTGGCATCATGTTTTCATTCTGGAAACACACACACATGAACGGATGTTTAAATATTTGGCATTGTACTGTCTCATGTTGTGTGTAATTCATCATTTTTTTAACCTTCAAACATTTTTTTATTACAGTTAAAATAATTCAGTTAGTTTTTGTTGAACTACACAAGACCAGACTAGTTGGGGCATTTGGCTTATGGTATGTGCGGCTAGACCCTGCAGTTAATCCAATATAGGTAGAAAAATAATTCCTGTAAACCCCTGTAAGTTCCTCATATATTCTGATACTTCTTTAACACAATTTTCTTAGAAATGTCTTTTTTGGTCTTTTACCAATACAAAAACAGTGCCACAGCTGGTGGCAGACAGCAACATGCTTCCTTAGTTCCTGCAGTTGATCATAGCTTAATGTATGTCTGTGAGATGCTTCTCATGTCTGCATGGGTTTACCCTGCATCCTCTGGTTTTCTCCCTAAAACAAGCAGATTGAATTTCAGCTACACTAAATCATCATAAGTTGAAGAAACTATCTCTCATAAGGTTAAAAAAAAAGGCACCTTGTAACCCTGTCACAGCGGATGTATATCCCATTTGGCAAGGGTTAACTTCCCCTGGGCTCCTCTGCTGACTTCAAACAGCGTTATTAGCACATGCCACTTAGCTTAGGTAATTACAGTCTTTAGAGGAGAGGACGTTGCATCGCCTTTCATCAGTGAGATTGAATATAAGTAGGTAACGTCCACATGAGCAGCCAAGCAACGACCCCCAAACAGTATACAGTGCAGTTTATTTATTTTCAAATATTGCTTTGCATCTGAAATCAGATTTAGAATTTTTTATCATACATATCATACAGGTGTTATAAAACAACTGTATATTAATTATTATTCCACTTGTTTCAGAGAAATGTGTAGCAACTCACAAAATCATAATAAACTTGTGTAATTATGTAAAATTTCCTGATTTTAAAAGCTCAGTACTGGAATACCATGTGTTCTCACATTGGTTGCTTTAATATTCCATTAGGTGCGTGAGTGAATAAGTGTGTATCCCTATGATGAGCTGGTGCTCTGCCCTGGATATATTGCTGCCTTGAATCATTGTTTATAAAATAGACTTCAAATGATCTGTAACCCTCACCAAGACAAAGTATGAATAAATGATGAATGAATGACGGTACCAAAAAAAACAAACTTGGCCCTGTTTAATTAATATTGGCATATAGCAAACAGCACATTATATTTTAATAGACTTTGGGGGATGAATTATATTTAAACCTAGCCAGCCTTACTGTTGTAGTAACATTTTCTGTTTGATTGTTTGACATAAACCTGCCATTGAACATCTTAGAAGAATGGATATTGTACTACCAAGTCAACATCATTACTGAGTGATTGGCTGGTATTTGTTTAGTTTTCTGGAGATAAAGAACTGAGTTAATGAGTTAAGCATGTTGATACAAGCTGTAGCCTAGTGGTTAAGGTACTGGGCTAGTAATCAGAAGGTTTCTGCCAGGTTGCTGCTGTTTGAGCAAGGCCCTTAACCCTCAATTGCTCAGACTTTATACTGTACCTGTACTGTACTGACAGGCGTCTGCTAAATGCCAAAAATGTAAATGTAAATGTAAATGCTACAGTCGTTGTACTAGCTCTGAATATAAAATAAAGGTCAAATATAATCCCAATGTAAGATTCACCAATCAGTTTGAATCAGTTTGAACTATTCCATTAGGAGCTTGAAAGTTGACTGACATTTCTGCCACTTAGATGGTTTCTTGATTCTCGTTAGTGTGCTGTGTAGAGCACATTGGTTTATAAATAATTATCTATGTAACTTGAAATACATTAAATTCTTATTCACACACACACACGGCCATTTTACTTAATTTTATTAAACAGTTTGGAACAATTTTATTTTCAAAATCCAAAATTATTTGGAATCTCTAAAGAAAATATTTCATTTATAATGGTGCTACATAAAAAAATCAAGGGGCACATCACTGACAGAGTGAGTATCAGCCAACCAACCGCCCATTCTTGTTTGTAATTTTTAGACAGTAATAAAACTTGTTTTTATGTTTTACAGATTAATTTACCCATATGAGAGTAGATTAACTTGTACATCTTAAGTATTTCTTATGATTGTATGTGGTGTTTTTCACCAGTGTCTCAGTAAGTGAAACGAAAAATTGTATTCCGACACTTGCAGGATAGATTATTTAAAGGTCTGTGTTTGTAATCTTTAAATAATTGAGCTAAAGTTAGACCATTAACACAGTAAGAGCCTGAAATGATCCCGGTTCCTTAGGCCTTATTGCAGTAAGGTTTTTCCTGATCACTTTTCTGGCTGCCAGCTGGTCTGTGCATGTTCTATTCCTGGAACAGTGTGGACCTATTTATTAAAAGCAAATCTTAACTACAAGGGCTCTTATTAATTTACCAGTTTAAAATTGACAGTATTCAATAAACAGATCTACTAGAAACTGATGGAATTCCAACAGAATAAGAACTGATTAACTGGGATCACTGAAACAGAGCTGGCCCCAAGTAAAAGAATGCACTGTCAACACACACACACACACACACACACACACAACCTGAACCCACACAAAGTATTGGGCATGCCAGAGCACTTGCCAGAGGTATATGCAGGTGCTCAGGCTTGCCAGTCTGCAATGCAATGTTAGCTTGTGGCAGCTTCTTTTTTTTCTCTGTAGTCCCAAATCCCTTCTTTTAAACTTCATAACCCTTTTCCTATACTGGCTTCTAACATTTATTGGATGTGTATGTCACAATAGTAGACTATTGTGGCTATTAATGTTGCATAGTATTTATCACCCAATGTGTAGTAATAGAAATAGTGAAAAGCATTAGCTAAATCCTCACCCACAGGGCATATTAAACAGCTGGGTAGAGAGCGTTATGTTTTCAATATACTGTATATTAATTTTTTAGTTTTTATAAAGGCCTTTTATTCCATGTATTATTTTTTGATCCTTCCTATCATATACTGGAAATGGGTGTAACCTTTTGTTGTGATGTGAGTTGAATGCCCCAAGAAATGCACCAGTAGTTTCAAGCTTCTGTAGCATATTAATTGTTAACATTAACAATAGATTATAATAATATATTAACAATAATAGCATGTTTTCATGTACAGGTAAAAGACTAGAAAACACAATTACTTAAAACTGATTATAATGGAGGCTTTGGGGCAGTTGCTAAAATGCATATTATTTTATGTGACACATACATATCACACTGTTACTATAAGCTGTTTGAGGTATTTTATACTCTTTTTATACATTAATGCAATACTGTTAACTGATTTTTAAGGCTTTTTGGTATATTTTATTTAGAAGAATGAGGCCTCAGTTTAGTTTTGGGTTTGCTCTTAAAGTTGATGTCAGGGATTTGACTGTTAATAACTGGATTCAAAAATACCTCTATTCCCCTACATTTGTGGTTTATCCTTTTACATAATTAAAGTATTTTTTAAAACCATAATTTCTTTTTATTGATTTTTCAGTGGATAAACGATAAAAGTGGATAAAAGATTTAGACCTTAGCTCAGGAATACATTTGGCTGAAGAACCTATAGGCATGTTGCAGATATGTTTTACATATACTCACATCAATTTGTGTTTACATTAACACTGGGTTACATATGGCAGATAATTTATTACACTATAAGACTCTAACCATGTGTCTAATTACTGACAAAGTTCACACACACATGAAGGACTTACAAGCAAGTGGAAACATTCCTTAAAAGCCAATGTAATTTTTAAATACCATGTGTTTCTTGGTTATGTTTAAATCCTTTAGGAAGTTTACATGAATTTACACAGTTTAGATCCTGTTTATAAATCAACAGTCCACACAGCAAAGATAAATGTCATGTTTATACAGGAAGCAGGTGTCAAACTCTTGCTTTTGGCATGTAATGTTTAGTTTAGCCTGGACTAAATTGCACACCCATGTTATGCTTATGGGTGGTCTTATTTACAAGATATCATGGACCAAGCGCTGATAGAGGGTGCTTAGGAGGGTAAAAATGCAAGGTCAGGTTGGGGTAAACTGTGGGGAAGTGTTCAAACACAGCTGTAAGACAGGGTCACACGCAGGGAGAAAGGTCTTGGATGACATGTATAAGAGTGTAGTTGAGTTTCATGTAACTGAATGTTTACCGTTTCAGTGTATGATAGGGTAAAAAGGGCTAAGCAGATGTGAATGCAAAGTAAAAACAAATGCATGATTAATCAAATCCATTTACTGCATTTTCTATAGTGTGTATTATACAACCTAGAAATGTGCCTTTACATATGTGATCGGAATGTCATACATTATTATGTATAACAGCTGGGTGCTAGGGTGGTAAAATACTCTAGCCCAAGGTTTCAATCCAAGGTTCGAAACACCAGTGGTGCTATTGGCCGGGCGGGCGTCTGTGTACGCCACTGGTATGTAAAAGCATTGCAAAACCAAAAAGGAAATATAATTTACCTGCAACTTGCTTATGATTAAAGTCTTTATTAGTAATATCCACTTTCTGAAAATATGAAATATTTGGAATTAAACTTAATTTATACTTTATACAAGACTTCCTACAAATATGTCAAATATGCCAGTCAAGTTCTTCCAGACCAAACTCACCCAACTATATAGACCTTATGAGGCATTAAGATTTTACCTAACTGGAATTAAGGGGTCTAGGCCAACCCCATATTGAGTCAGAAACGCAGTGACGTCTTTTAAACACTATAAGTCTCAGCACTCGGTGACCCCGCACTGTAACTTTACGTGGTCTACCACTTCATGGCTAAGTTGCTGTGGTTACTAAACGCTTCTGCTTTTCAATAATACCGCTCACAGTTGATTGTGGACTATCTAGGAGGAAGAAATTTCAAGAACTGACTTGTTTTAACAGTGGCATCCTATTACAGTACCACGCTCGAATTCACTGAGCTCTTTAGAACGACCCATTCTTTTACAAATGTTTGTAAAGGCAGACTGCATGGCTACATGCTTGAATTTATGCACCTGTAGCAATGGAACTGAATGACACACCTGAATTAAGTGATTAAAAGGTGTGCCCAATACCTTTGTATGTATAGTGTATTAACAGGAAGCCACATAGACACAGAAAGAGCATAAAGGAGAACAAATAATGGCTAGAATGTGTTTTAATTACTGGTTATGGCCACTGAGTGTATTTACAGTTAAGCATGTTCTCTCACCTCTCACAAACATTTCAGTAGGTATGGCTGGCTACTCCAAATTGGCCATAGGTGTAAATGAGACATCGAAAAGTGTTAAAAGCCCAACACTGAATTGGCGCCCTGTAACTGTACCCGTGACTCTAATCAGAATAGATAAATGGTGAAGGAATTGCAGATTTCCAGGAGATCTTTAACTTCATTAATGTGAAAACTGATTCAGGAACATTACACATCTTTTAAAAAAGTTGTAAAAGGCTATATTTTACTTAAAAAGATTCCATTATGGATGTTTTTCACAGTATGTATAATTTAAATGATTATTAAAGTATTTGGTTAATTGTAACATAAAACCAACAAAAAAATAATAAAAGTAATACAATAATACAAATAAATCAGGATTGTATTGTTCAGGCACCAGTTGGAAACAAAAAAAGAGCAAGACAGATATACACCCTGGACAAGGCACTTATCCATTGCAGGGGAACACACACACTTACATATTTATTTACGCACACCTAGGGATATTTGAAGTGCCCATGGAATGGGTGATCTGCATATATGTGAAGGTGACAACGTCTTTACCCAGGAACTCCATGGGTGTGTTCGAAAACCTAGGAAGCTCCCTACATAGACAGCATTTTACATCATCCTACGTGCGCTCCTGAGAAGTAGGCTGTTCGAAATCCTAGTTGCTTTAGTATGCTGTCTAGTAAGGTATCTTATCATTCAATACTATTTTGATGAGTGAGCATCTGATGCTGCCTTAGCGGCAAAGGCAATCCCAGCATCCATTGCGGCACAACTTTTCTCACAGAAAAATGGCGCACGGTGTGGAGAAACGAAGTTATTTTCAAACATAAATAAATTATTACTGATTTTTAATTTGTATAAACTTGCACAAATGTCATTGATTTGCAAATTCAGGCTTGTCAGCGAATTTAACCGTTTTTGGTACACTGAGGAAGATGGTAATTGACATGCTAGCTCGTTGTGCCATCTCATCCCGTGATTTGAATTGCATGTGGCTAACAGTGTTAGCTTAGCGAAAACTGATGGAATCGCTAAGTAGTGCGTTCGAATAACCTGCCTTATAAGTCAATGGCTTATTAGAATCATCTCCACTTAGGCAGTAGGACAGCAAGGCAGCTCACTAGGTTTTCGAACTCACCCCATGTCTATTACAGCAGGATAATACCTGGCCTCATTCTGCACAAGTTACAACAGTGTGGCTTTGTAGACATAGAGTGTGTGTGCTTGGCTGGTTTGCCTGCAGTCTATATCTGTCTCCTATTGAAAATGTATGGCAGATCATAAAGAGGAGAATCGGACAACAGTGACCACAAGAACAAGAATGGGCAAAAATTCAATTAGCAAAACTGCAACAATTAGTATCTTCAGTTCCCAAAGCATTACAAAGTATGTAACCCAGTGGTATTCAAAAAATTGTTTGTCATTAAAATCATTAAAAATATTTTCTCAATAAAGGTTCAAGTGAATGAAGTACAAGCACAAACCAACAGTGAATATTTCAGATGTGATATATATACAAAGGATTAGGACAAAATAAATGGACTTATAGTAGGACTAGCATATACATGCACATACAGGCTTCAGGTGCTCCAGTTTGCTTTTAGCAGCGAGAAAAAGGGGGGAAAAACCTTGGTGTTGTTTCACAGGGGGGTGGTAACCGATCTTCTCCCCTGTGTGTTTGTGTGCTAAGAGATTTCTCCTTAAGTTGCACACTTTTTGTCCTGTTTCCAAAAGCTCTTTTCATTGTCACTGAAAGCCCAGCACAGGAATGTCAAGGTGTGGTGTTATGATTGGAAGCTTGTTATTGTTCCCTATTGGGAGCTTTCTCTACCTTATATTAGGAAAAAATTTATGTGCATATAGAATGTCACCCTTCAGCTGGTGGGTTTTAAAAGCACCTAAATAATCTCCGGAGAGTTCGAGATCAGACAGGAAGAACTACATGAGTGTAGAATTATCCCTTTATCCATTCTGCCCTTTCCTCTTACTCCCATAACTAAATCTAAGTTCACTTGTGGTTTCTGCCAAATGTGCCAACATGCCATTGGCATTTGGCCAGTTTTCATTTAACATGAAGGTATATGATGTGCATTTGTGTGCTAAAGGTGCACAATAGGATGATGATCCGTAAAAAATGTATCATGTGTGGGCCTGCCACTGAACTTTTCATTAACATATAATTATCAAATACATAACATAACTTGGTGCTTGGGTGGCACAGCGGTCTATTGTGCTAGCCTACCACCACTAAGATCTGGGTTCAAATCTCAGTGGTGCAGTCACCCAGACAGATGTCTGCGTTTACATGATTGGACATGATTCGGATCTCGCGGATGTCATTGGACAACATGGTGGACTAAAATGATGTAATCACATAACAATCCAGATAAACAAATTGGCTGCTTATATTTATAACATGCCTGTTTTATTTTTATAGATTGTGGAAAGACTATTTAAACTATATCAGAAAAGCCTTATATCCCTACCACTAGATTTTACTGTTGGCATTCTGTTACATCACATCTAAAACACTACCAGAGATTTTACGTATATAGAAGATATGTAACAGTCCTTTAATTCCATCCAACAAAGACATTCTCCCATCAAAATGTTTCATAGAAAACATTAGACATAACAACAATCTTCATTATTTGTGTTCTGTCAACATTCACACATACTATATGGACCACAGTATTGGGAGCCCACTTCTAATTTTTAAATTCATGTGTTTGAGCCACAACTCCTGCTAACAGGTGTCATAAATCAGTTATATAAAGGAAATTAAATGCGTCCAACTTTTGAAAGTTTATGGTAGGTCACTTTCTGTTCCAGCATGATTTGTTGAAGCTGTTCCAGGTTTACAAAGACATGAAGAAAACTTGGTTTGAAGAAACTCCAGTGGCCTGGAGTCCAATCTCAGCACATAAACATAAACAAAACATAAAAGAGTCTTATAAAGGTGTTTGGCCAATGCATGTGGACATAGATTCTACAAGTTCTAGAAGAATTAAATAATTTGTATTTCGTTATTGGTGTTTTGATAATTGTGGTGATTTAACAGCAGGGGCTTTAGAAAAAAATCTGGTATTTGCTAAGGTGGCAATTATTTACATCATTTTCCTATTCATCAACCATTCAGTGGCACCTCCTGCCCTTTAAACTACCTGTTGCGCCATTTTACTTTCCTGCATTATATTTGTTATATATAAACTAAGATTTTAAATATTGGTCTGCATTCTTTTCTGTAAGTCCATATCTTTCTGCTATTGACTTTAAACAGTCAAATTGTACAACAAAATCTCTGAAACTGGCCTGTGTTACCCTAGCCTACCATGTTATAATGACATGCTTCTACCCAGTCCTTTGTTATACCGCTCACTGGACCTTCAGAACACACGTTCTCCTGTTCTTTTTATTTTTTCTGACCTGCTTCTCTCAGGCTGATTAGCACTACACAGCAGATCAGAGATGTGAGTGGGAAAGGGCATCTTTCTGTCTCTTTACTATTCATTCTTCTTTTTTCTTTGAGTTGCTTCTTTCACGCTTTTCTTATGCGTGTCTACTTTCTAGTTTCATGACTTAACTTATGAATTTGCAATCTTTTTTTAGTCAAATGACATTACAAAAGAAAAGAGACTGCTTCCATACCAGAACGATCATACGCATACACACATAGCCTTTGTATTGTGGGGTTAACCAGGTCGTAATTGTCCTTTTAGTACTGTGGGAGTAGGTTTCATTTTCCCAAATCTTCAGTGCTCTTTTTCTCTCTGCCTCTGTGGGTCATACCAGCCCATCCTCAAACTCTTTCATCATTTAATTATATTGAAACACTCCCCAGTGACCTCTGACTCTGTTGCCAGGGCAGGTCTCTCCTGAGGACCCTTATGCGACAACACCTACTGTTTGAGCTCAGTTAACATTCCTGAAGATGTATGAACCAGACATCTTACTGTGCAAGATATGTCTCCTGCCCTTATCTTTTTTATTGTTGCATGAAAGCTCAAACTCAGATTCTAGCTCCTTACTCTTACTTACAGAATTGAGTTGCCTATTGATAACAAACAGGAATGCTGCACTCACATTAATTTTAGTAAAATCATCTATAATGCAAATGAACTGCTAAGTATTAGGAATGTTAGAATATTAGGAATTATTGATGTTATTAATACTGTGAAATGGTTCTTTCATACTGAAACAATGTAAACACTTTAAAACAAAATGTGTTCACTATTTTTAAATAGCTTTTAAGTTTTTTACGTTGTTTCAGGTGTATTCTGTGGTGCAAACACCACATCATTTTTCTAATGATGCTACCACTTTCTTTGTAAAGAATTTTGTGCATTGCTAATCTGCAATAATGAATGCTTTAAGATGTGACATAAATCAGTAAGAGCTGTTTAAAAAGGTAAAAAACCAAGGGTAATTTTTGTACAGATTTTTACTTTAGTTACCATAAAAAGCCTTAAATAGTAAACATCACATTTAATGTTGTAAGTAATTTTACTGTTTAACTCTTTATTTACTTCTCTATGCATTATATTTACACTGAAGAAACTGTGTTTATGATTTATTATAGTAAGTATACTACTGTGTATTTTTGGTATATCTTGTTTAAATGGTGGACACTATTGTTATTTATTTGTCAGCCTCTATTGTCTGTTCTCATCTACACTCGTGTAAGGTCTGTGGCTCAAAGTAAGGTCTTGGACAAATTGTGGGTTGGCTGGTGTTGCCCTCAGGCACATGCATTGTGTATTATGCCTGTTAACTTTCCATTCAAGTCACACACCTCTAGGGCTTTACAATTAAACTCTCTCCTACTTTCTTCCTAGGGAACAGAGACTAATGGACCATGTGCAGGGCGTGACTGTAATGGCAGATGTCCCTGTCCTCCATTAAAAGGCAGTAGGGTAAGTACCACACTTGTATACCCACCCTCCTACCTATCTATGTACACACACATGCACAAACATCCACATAAAAACACAAAGAAAAATACAACATGATTGGTAACATATACAGTGAGGAAAACAAGTATTTGATCCCCTGCTGATTTTGTAAGTTTACCCTTTTACAAAGACTTGAACAGTCTATAATTTTTATGGAAGGTTTATTTTAACAGAGAGAGACCGAATATCAACAAAAAATCCAGAAAAAAAAACATTAAATAAAAGTTATAAATTAATTTGTATTTAATTAAGGGAAATAAGTATTTGATCCCCTACCAACCAGCAAGAATTCTGACCCCCACAGACCGGTTATGTGCACAAAAGGCACACAAATTCGTCCTGTCCCTGTATAAAAGACACCTGTCACAGAATCATTTTCTTCCGTTCAAATCTCTCGACCACCATGGGCAAGACCAAAGAGCTATCAAAGGACGTCAGGGACAAGATTGTAGACCTGCACAAGGCTGGAATGGGCTACAAGACCATCAGCAAGACGCTTGGTGAGAAAGAGACCACTGTTGGTGCGATCATTCGAAAATGGAAGAAATACAAGATCACAGTCAATCGCCCTCGCTCTGGAGCTCCATGCAAGATCTCACCTGGTGGGGTAAGAATGATTCTGAGAAAGGTGAGGTCAGTCCAGAATTACACGGGAGGAGCTTGTCAATGATCTCAAGGGAGCTGGGAGCAGAGAAATGCTGGATATGACCCCAAGAACACCATCCCCACTGGGCATTTCTCTGCCTCCAAACACGGCGAGTGGAGTTGATGCCAAAGAGCTCAATTTTGGTCTCATCTGACCATTCTGGTCTCACTGATCACATTCTCCCAAGCTTTCTCTGAATCATTCAGTTGTTCATTGGCAAACTTCAGACGGGCCTGTACATGAGCCTTCTTGAGCAAAGGGACTTTGCGGGCACTGCAGGATCTCAATCCATTACGGCGAAGTGTGTTACTAATGGTTTTCTTGGTGACTGTGCTCCCAGCTCTCTTGAGATCATTGACAAGCTCCTCCCGTGTAATTCTGGGCTGACCTCACCTTTCTCAGAATCATTCTTACCCCACCAGGTGAGATCTTGCATGGAGCTCCAGAGTGAGGGTGATTGACTGTGATCTTGTATTTCTTCCATTTTCGAATGATCGCACCAACAGTGGTCTCTTTCTCACCAAGCGTCTTGCTGATGTTCTTGTAGCCCATTCCAGCCTTGTGCAGGTCTACAATCTTGTCCCTGACGTCCTTTGATAGCTCTTTGGTCTTGCCCATGGTGGTCGAGAGATTTGAATGGAAGAAACTGATTCTGTGACAGGTTTCTTTTATACAGGGACAGGACTAATTTGTGTGCCTTTTGTGCACATAACTGGTCTGTGGGGGTCAGAATTCTTGCTGGTTGGTAGGGGATCAAATACGTATTTCGCTTAATTAAATACAAATTAATTTATAACATTTATTTAATGTTTTTTTTTCTGGATTTTTTGTTGATATTCTGTCTCTCTCTGTTAAAATAAACCTTCCATAAAAATTATAGACTGTTCAAGTCTTTGTAAGGGGGTAAACTTACAAAATCAGCAGGGGATCAAATACTTATTTTCCCCACTGTAAATTAAATATTATAGAGGTCAATTACATAAAGAGTGATAAACCAAAAAAACATTAGGACCACCCACATAATTTGCATACATATTTTGTGAGGTGGATCATTCCACAGTGCATCATGTTGCCATCTCTTTCAATAAGTACACAGTGCACACATGCCTGGCCGTCTACGTATTCTTGGAGCTGTTGACCCTCTTCCATTACTCCAATGCCTGTGAGCACCAATTGCTGTATTAAAGCTACTTTAAGCTAGGGCTGCAACTAACGATTATTTTAGTCGACTAATCTGACGATTATTTTTTCGACTAGTCAACGATTATTTATGTCATACCCTCCATCTCTGCCTTAACATAACAAAACTCTGTTATGTTATTTAAGTTCCAATATCAAATTAAAATAATGACCCATGAAACATGAATTTGAAACTTAAGCTTGATAGTTTAATTAAATATATTTGAAACATTAATACACAATCACAATAAAAAAATTCAATGAAATAAGAAAGCTTTGGACAGCATTAGAAGCTGTTATGTTTCAGAAGTTATCACTGGAAGTCAAAAACATTTATAACATGTCGAGAAACATGTGAATGCTGTCTGTGAAGACCTCAGCCATTTGAGGGGTGCATGAATCTCTTCTCATCCACACTCCATTGCTTAGTGCTATTAATAGAAAGAGCAAAAGAGAAAGCTGTATTAATTATCACAAACTGATGGCTATGTATCATAGTTTATTACAAATAGTGTACTGGCTATGCCAACTAAACCATAACAGGTTAAATATCTTAACTGAATTATATGCTGAGCTAACTAGCTATCATTAATTGGAGGAGGCTTATTATTTAGAATGAATGCTCTCATTAACGAGAGCAAAAAATATGGAAGACGAGACAGGGTAACGTTAGGCTTTAATGTAAAGTTATATAATGTTACTCATATAAATGACTGATTAACTATTGCACTTAATGAGTTAGCTAGCAAACAAACCTGAAAAATAGCGATCTCTTAGATAGTTTTCCGACAAGTACTCTAGCATTAACAAACATTAACTACGTTGGTTAAAGCACAAAGCGGTGTAAAAACTTACCGTAATAACGCTGCTCATCACGGCTGCAAGGCGTTTCACCATAGTGCTGGTGTGAAACCATAACTCTGCTTTGTAGTGTCTGTGTCCAGCTCGTTTCTTTGGGTTATTTTGGCTGAAATACTTTAGAAAGTTTCGGTCTCTTTATCTTTACCTCTCTGTCTTCATAAACAATGCTGCGCCCCCTGCAGTCCCTTTAGTGCATTGCAATAATAACGATGCGTCGACAATTAAATTCCACGTCGACATATTTTTATAGTCGACGTTATCGATTACGTCGACTAATCGTTGCAGCCCTACTTTAAGCTAGTCGTCTATAATGATTTCGAGAAATTCTGAAGCAGAATGTGTTAGACTATGACCAGGATTCCTAAACACACATTTATTTCTTGCATTTTACTGGATTTACTGGGTTGATGCTCTTGGTTTTTCAGTGCCAGAAACTCTTCTTAGGTCAAAGTTATGGTCCTTGTTAGTTCCATCCCCATATATCAGTTGAAAGATGTTTTGTAATAAACCAGGGTAACCTTAAGACATAAGCACTTCACCTCCCATGCAAAATTTATGGCATAGTTTTATAGTTTCCCCAATAAAAGGAGATGCTTTGTAATAATTATAATGTTGTTGTTTGGAGAGTCACTGTACCACCTTAACAAACAGGTAAACATTTTTAACTCAAACACTCTGGAACGATATTATACTGCATGAATAAGAGCCACACTTACTTTCCTTGTTTCTCATTTTAGAGAAGCTGCAAAAAGGCAGGCTTTTTAATTAAATAATGATGCAAGCGTATTTTAATGTTATTTTTTTTAAACACCTAGTGGTCTGCTATTGACATGGCTAACATACTGTAAGCAGATTAAACTTCAAACTCCATTTGTATACACTTGTGTCCCTTTTTCACAATAACTAGCAGGCAATATCCCACATTTATTATGAGATTTATTTTTTAAGATTTTTTTATTTCTTTACTCATAGTAATGCTTAGTTTTAATTTTTTTTACATTACCCATAATAATTATCCTAATAGGAACACATTTTAATTGGTATCTCATTTACAAAACATAATGGTGCTTCTGAACCTTATTTTTAGTTGGGTGTTTTAAACCTCTGATTGGGACTAAATTTTAACTCTGTTAAAATTAATTTATTCCTTTTTTAAAGAAAAAATAAAATTGCTTTTAACACATCTGGAATAGAATATAACTACAGGTTACAAATGTCTTGTTTTTGAAAGGTTAAAATGGATAAGGAAGAAAAATGCTGTGCCATTGATATTTTTCTTCCAATTTACTCATTTCCAGTTCTCCATTGCACTTTTGGCCTTTAAGGTATGCACAATACCCATGTAGACTGAATAGGGCTGCAGGCTAGCACACGCCTCCTCCGGCATGTGTGAAGCCATTGGCCTCTTTTTTTTTTACCAAACAGAGGCAGATTCTTATAGAGAACTTTGACATCCCAAGAAAAGACAAGAACATTCTCTGTATTCCTCTGCCACTGAATGCCAATGCATTGGGAGTTAGATTTGGTTTCAGGAAGGTAAACCCAATACAAGGCTTCAGATTCCATCAATACTTTGCCAATTTTGGAAAAAAAACCTAGATGTGCTTTCTTTAGTGCGGTCTACCTCAACCAGGTTCAGTGCTTTTCAAATAAGGTTGTTTAAAGGAAGATGTAATATGTAGTCATTTGAAGATAGAATAGACAGTTTAAAGTGGTAGTCTTTGTGTTTTTGAGTGTGTAGTGTAAGTACAGGCTATAGACAGACACCTCCTCTAATTGTTGTTTAACATCAGATCACCCATTCCAGAGACCATAAGTAGAGCCTTGGCACACGCAGACACACACACTATTCCCATTGTTAACCTTTGTTTCTTGCATTATGTACATGTTCATTCATTATACAGTGACCTGTCCACCTTCCAGTCTGTAATTCATAAATCACATAGAAATGAAATAAAACCCCAACCTTGTTACCCCAACCTTATCTCTGCATCCTATCTGCTGCATCCATCCTACATTCTGAGGGGTATGGGTGGTTACCACAAACAGTCATTTAGATTTTTCCTGTACTGAGAAAATTTTTTAAATCTGTTTGTGTACTTACTATGCAAGTCATTGGGGTAGTAGATAAACATTTTTGAGAATTATGTAGAATGCTATTAAGACCTCTTAAGTGAAAGTTATGTGTAAATTACTTTGACATGGTTGTGGTGTGTTAGTGTGTGTTGTGCTGGTATGAGTGGATAAGACACAGCAATGCTGCTGGAGTTTTTAAACACCTCACTGTCACTGCTGGACTGAGAATAGTCCACCAACCTATAAAATATCCAGCCAACAGCGCCCCGTGGGCAGTGTCCTGTGACCACTGATGAAGGTCTAGAATATGACCAACTCAAACAGTAGCAACAGATAAGCGATCGCCTCTGACTTTACATCTACAAGTTGGACCAACTAGGTGAGGTGAAAGCAGGCTAAAAAGGTATAAAGAGAAACAGATGGACTACAGTCAGTAATTGTAGAAGTTCAAAGTGCTTCTATACAGTAAGTGGAGCTGATAAAATGGACAGTAAGTGTAGAAACAAGGAGGTGGTTTTAATGTTATGGCTGTGTACATTGCTTGACTGGGTAGCTTATTCAGATCATTGACATTATCTGTGTAGTTTATACAGCCAAAGTTAGCTTTTAAATGTTATTTCAAAACAAGCATATGTAAAAGAATATCTGCACATCTGCACATTTTAATAAACAATTATTGCTGCTTTGCTAAATAAAATACAAACTTTTGCACTAGACTGAATATTCCCAGTAAAAAAATAAAAAAAGAGACTGTTTAGCTTTCTCACCACCACTACATTTATCTACAAGTAATCCTGTGACCACCAATGTTCTGCAACCATAAAACCACATTGAGCCTCATTAAATTTCCACTATAGAATCAGCGACCATAAAATCAACAGGGGCCGGCGTGAGGTGACAAAATTGAATGAACCCCGAAATGTCTAGTCAGCCATACATAGAATGTCTGCCAGGCTAGATGAGCTGGAGTGGGAGTGGAAGAAGGCTTAAATGACAAAGAGATAAGAGACACAAATGAGAGACCAAAAAAATGACCAAAGATTAACCAATGGAAAAAACAAAGTAATTCAACACAGTATTTTCCCAACAGTATTTCCTACATATGGTATAATGTCTTGCAAACATACTCAGGTTTGTAGAAACCTGGGCATAATAAACTTATAGTTTTCCCCAAAGACAAACACAAGTGTGACCGAAAGCACTTAATACAAACAGACGAACATATTGAGCTCGTTTGGTCCAATAAAATCAATTTCCAGCCAGGTCGAAGGTCACATGAGGCTGACAATATGCTTTATGTTAGGGCACACTAAGGAAAAACAGTGTCTTTCATGTGTGTCAGGGGAGCTTAGGAGAACATACAGCGGTCCTCAGAACCATATGAGTTCTTTCTAGCTGTCATGTCACAATCACCACTTCTAAGAACTTAGCAAATGTTTAGCATGATTTAAATGTGTAAAGACACAGCTTGAGTTAGGCCTCCCTGCTATCTGTCAGTAATCCCTGAAGTTTTGTGTTATCTAGGAAGGGTTGGAGTTCTGGCTTAAACTGTCAAGTCTCATAAAAGAAGATGGGATAATAAACAGACACCCCTTATGTTTTGCAATAAAAGACAGTTATTGGTAAAAGATATATGGGTTAATTAGCAGGATGGTGTGCCATGAAAAATGCATTAGTTTTACATTAGTTTTACTGTTACTGTTATTTTTTACTACTGTATACAAAAAAAATCTATTACTTCTAGTTATGCGTAGGCAATTTGACCAAATGCTGGTGTTAAATTATGCCATAATACACTTTTCTTAGCCTAAACCTGTGGGATTTCAAAGTGTCACCCTTTATTTGGTGTAATTTTATTCAACATCAAGTGTACGCATTTTTGTAATTACAGAGGGTTTTTTATTGACCTGTCAGTCAAAACCATCTTCTCCACTTACTATACCTTTTTCATATTCTTTTCAACTTTAACTAATGCATGGGGGTACAAAAAGCCAGACCAGACCACTTATCTATTTGTTCCTCAAGTAGTTCCTGTATCTCACTGCATTAATCACAAAGCAAGATCAGAAAGTCAGAGTAATCGAACAAAAGAAAGCAAATGCAAATGTTTTCATCCTGTGAAATTGGCTCCAATTACCTGTAAGATATTCCAGAATTTCTTTCCACATGAACTCAAACAGAACCAGGCAACAGTGTAAACAAACTGGAGCTATTTTAGGTTAATGAAAGTTTAATTAATTGCTGTATCTTAGTCTCAGTTCCTGTCGACCCCCCACATTGTTTTGTCTACGTCTCCAATTTGTTTATTAACCAGTTAAGTATAAACAGCTTTTACAAGCATGAGAAAATTGACCTCTTGTCAAAGCATATCATTTACACATGGCACAAATGTAACAAGGATTACTCAAACTTTCTTTAATAAGGCTGATATTTATCTTGTATGAAATGCATGAAAAATTAAGCAGATCCACAGCAACCAAGACACTAGTGTGGATTTATTAATGCAAATATTTAACTACTGCGATTATTGGCTAAAAAAAGAACCAAATGTACTTTTGTTTTGTTAGTGCAGCAGACTTGGCTGGAGATCGATGTCTTTGTGATGTTACCCATAAATGTATTAAGTCCTTCAACAAAGTGGCTTGTATAAACATACACATAGTTAAAATCAGAGTGTTTTTTATTAACCTCAAAGTATTTTTACACTGGTCATTGTATAGACATTCCGTTCATGGTAGATGATCACACAGACCATGACCCCCACAGAAGATGTGGTTTAAAACTATGAGATTAATGATTACATGGGTTCTTCAAACTCAGTTTTAGGTTGAGACACTGCCATCCACTGGCTCTTTATGTTCCTACAAGTGCAATAAGGATTTAGACCAGGGCGTTTTGTCTCCATTCCTTTAAACTGTTGTCCCAAGTTCCTATCATCCACTTTTTCCAGCAAATGTAATTTAGCTGTAGAGCTAAATCAGGTGTGCTGGGAGTAAAGAAAAACTTGAAAATCTGCAGGGGGCAGTGGGCCTTCAGGGCAAGAAGACAAGAAATTGAAAAAGTATGGGCTTAGAGTGGGTCTGGAGCACATCCTGGAAACACTAGGAAGGTTACAAAAATACAACCTAGACATGCTATTCATAGCTAGGGGAAATGTAAAGATAGTGAATCCTTTATTGGTATGCTTTGAAGGGATAGGATGAAATCAAGTACATGGAGAAACCCACGACAGTGCAATTTTATTTACAGGGCACTATCTGTAAGCTATTTTTTTTAAGAAATACCCAAAACTACATGCATGATTTGCTTGTAATAAAGTTTATATCTAATATATATTCATATATAAATAACAAAATAAAGTCACAAATGAAAGAAACAAAAATATCCTCAGCCTGCAACAGAAAAAGTGGACAGAACAGGGATAGGGCAGAACTGGGAACTGGTAGTCAAAATATGACAGGCTGCTCCAGCCATCTGCAATAACCCAGTTCTCTGAAACAAGTAATGCATGGGCGGCACCTTGACCTCACCAACTGGCGCACCCCGCCCATAACATGAGTTTACAGGTGGGGTCTGCTCCGGAAAAGAGACGTCTTAGTTCTGTTAGGCAGTTCTATTGTGAGGCCCAAAATGCTGCATCACAGGGGTGAGATCCTGGCAATAAATGCCAGTGGCAAACGTGTCTGTTTAGATGTCTGGCTGGGTTGATAGCACCGTCTGGGATTTGAAACAGTCTAGACTTTAACTTTACATGTGCTCCGAAAGTAGCTTACAGACAGACATGAGTTCTGCTGGTTCACCAGTCCCTAAAATCAAAATTTTAAATTTAGGATGACATTCATATACCTTAATGATCCCATAATGATAATAAACCAACTTTTTTATGCCTCTTTTACAAATAGAAAGCTTACTCAACATGTGTCCTTGCATCACACCCATGTCTGCTCCCAGTGAGCACACATTTGTGACAGTTAAAATCATTCCCTGGGCCTCACTGCCTAAGAACAATGGGTCAAATCCCTGGTTCCAGTGGGGCTGAGTGGCCTGATCCAGAGGGAATCTGTTGGCTCATGGATTCTCTTGGCTGTACTTGCAGGAAGTAAGGTACATACTAGTTAGCCGGGATAATAAGGCCGAGTGGCTTATGCAGACAGAATGGCTTCTATTGTGTGCATTATGAACAGGGGGATTTACACCACAAATGATGCAGTCTACTGTATGATAATGTGACTGGATATTTTTTGTATGCATAACATTTTTATATGGGCTGATCCATTTTGTTAGGGACTATCAGGATTTGTCCCTTGAGACTATGACTATAAAATATACAATGGCATTTTAAATAGTCATAGGCATTGTTCTGACTTAACAAAACAAGAAGATGCAAATATTTTAATCCCATGTTGTATAGAAATATAGATACTTTAATATACTTTAATGCAATTTATTTGAGAGATTGGATAAAATGTATTATCTATATACATATCTATATACATATGGCTTCATTAACCCTTATTTTATCATTTTGTCACGTTGGTTATTAATCTAATAATTTGTTTAAATTGTTTTTTAATATAAATGTGATGATAAAAGGTGGGCATTTAAATTTAGCAATGTACCATTTTTAGAGCTCATACTGGCAATTGTTTGTTTAGTTATGATAAAGCTGTCTGTAAGTTAATTAATGTGCAAGTGTGTTTTTGACGAGTTTTTGAAGTGTTTTTTGGAGAGCATCAGACCCACCACATCCCTGACCAGGATAAAGTGGTTAGTGAAACTGAAACTGAGTGAGTGAATGAATGATTAAAGCAATATAAAGTAGCTGTGTTTCACTCTTAATGCATCATTTCTTTATAGAATTTGACAGGATTTTTGACACAAGTAAAACATTTAACCTTATATGTTCACTTTCTCTTGTGGAGAGACGTATTTGTTCTATTACATCTATTCTTGCAACAGTGTTGGATTAGTAAGTAAGTAAGTAATTAAAGTTTATTTATATAGCGCTTTTCTAGGACCAGGCCACAAAGTGCTTTACAATGAAGTAAAATATAATATGATAAAACACAAAATTAAAACTCATAAATGCAACACAATAACATAAATACATTAATACAATATCACAAATAAGACACTATAAATGCACTATACATACATAAATACATACATATACCCATACACAAACATACACATACACTTTTTACAAAGAAATTAGGTGTTCGTAAGGTTTAACATTCATTGAAATCTGCTTTCTAAACTAAAATAGTAATGATTGACACACGTTAAAGTACTTTATTGTCAGTGATTGAGTGACTGACTTTCTACAAATATGCATTAAGTCGTAGCTTGAGGGAACATTCTGTAATAGTTTAGGTATGCATGCAGAAAGTAAGGCTTTACGCACGGCTTATCATACCACTAGCAATAGAAAATCCACTGGTAATGCATGTACTGTGCCAAGACTTGTTTAAAGATGAGACTAAAACACAACAATGTTTAAAACGCTTTAGGTTTAGAAACGTGTGCAAACACATATATCCATGTACATACATGTGCATTGCTATGTATGAGTGTAAAGCAAAATCAAGCTATTTTTTATTCTTTTTTACCTGGCCTCTTTTAGGAAGCAGATAATTGTGTATTTAATAGACACTTTGCTGGGAATTTTTTTTTACATATAGATTGTTTTGTGTGTTAGGGGGTCCTGATTTTAGGGCATGTATCCTACAATGGATTAGTGTTCTTGCTCTAATTCATTAATTGTAGGGTCTGAGACACTTTTAGTCTGTGTGTGTGTGTGTGTGTGTGTGTGTGTGTGTGTGTGTGTGTGTGTGTGTGTTTGTTTGTTAAAGATCAACTCTGCCAACCCTCTATCTTTGCCACTCTCTCCCTACCTGCTAATGATTGACTGTCAGTCTTTTTTTAACTGGCCTGCTGCTTAAACAGTGCCCAAACAGCAATACATCACTCCTAAATTACAGCATGCCAAAAGCGGCTTGGAAGCTGGAAAATATAGATACTGGATTATGTCACCACCATTTGGCAGAGAATCAGTATTGCAGATGCTTTCTCAGGAATGTCAGTAAGGCTGATTGTTGTTGATCCATTACTGACAACTCTGCAATAAACCAATATGAGTTTTAAATATGTCAGTATTGCTTTGTCAACTTCAGATAACAAAACTAAAACTGATAACTGTTAGAAGAGACATTATTAGTGGTTAGTAGATGATGGAGATGTTATGGTTATGTGTTTTAAGGCAGTTTGTCTCCTGTGCTCATGTAAATAATGTTCTCAATCAAAATCAAATGCACTTAAAACGTTTAATGTCAGTAGATCCATCAGAAATAATACCAAATGTATATCAGTCTATTCCTTTATGCCGTTTTATATCTACAGGGATATCTAGTATCATATTGCTGCAGCCCTAATAAATGCAGAATATTACATTTGTAATTAAGTATCTGAGTGGACACTATATGTGTTGATGTAAGTGTAAATGTGTGACTATGTTTAGATATCTCTAAATAAGTGTGTAGTTTAATTGGAATTGTGACAAATAAAAGCTGTGACTATTTAGATAAATTTAGACCAAATTTATTTAGTCCAAATTTTACAAATGTTTTACAGTTTGGAAATAATTTCTATCATGGAAATCACTGTAAATCACTGCGACAATCAAATTCAAACCTACCTATTTAAGATTTTGTTCATATTTTGTTGATAAGTAAATAGCATGGTATAAGCCTTGATCTAAATCTTTTCTAAGGGGAATACATGTTTGTAAAATAATTATGTTATGCCAAAGTCTAGGAAATGTAAACATTTGCAATGGCTAAGGAACTGAGAGGTCGTATGTAAAAAAAACAAAAAAATAAACAATAGCTTTAACTGCCACTAAATAATGCTTTTTTAATTATAGGTAAAGTGACAAGTGTTTACTACCCTGTAGTTAAAGTATCAGACTGTTGGTTGGAAAGTCAAGGGTTAAAAGCTTTACTACCACCAACCAGCCACTGTTCGGCCCTTAAGGGAGGCCCTTGCTTGAACTCTATTAATCTTCTTGACAAATGTGACTGGTAAAATGTATTTTTTTTGTGTGTGTGTGATTGGTTGTATTCAAATAATATAGACAATTAACTTTTAATATGCCATGTATAACTTACATGAAAAAATAGCTGTAATACCTAAACATTCTGTAAAACAAATATTTCTCTACAAATGCCATTAATTGAATCAGGCTAATAGTGCTAACAATACAGACAGACCCAAGGAACATAAAACAGGACTCAGTGCCACTCTTTTATCTGCAGTGTCATCATAACGACATAATAAGTAGATAGTTTTCTGACGACGTCTGGAGGACATTCAAATCCAGGTGCTCAGAAGTGACCTCCAGAGCACACATGTAACCTCTCACATTCCTTTTACTTATAGCCATTACATACATTTACTCCCACTGCCAAATGCAACAACTTAACAATATAGCACATTTGGTAATGTAGTGTATATCTGTGTATGGTTTGATAAATTCCTGTTTCTTATTTGGTGGTAATACAGTCACATTCAGATTACCTGGGGAGACAGGAATAAGTGTCAGAGTTACTGGCAGTAAATATACTTACAACATTTATTGATTTATTTGTTTTTCTGACTTTATTCTGGATAGAGTCATGGAGATTCTGGAGTGTAGGCAAACTGAACACAAAATGATATTTACACCCAGGGCATTAAATGAGTCACACAATGTTTCTTTCACTTGTTTTTAGAAGTAACAAGAGCAAAGAATATTCAGAAAAAAACATAGACTAGGTTGCACATGCCTGACGCAATTAAACTGTATGTGTGGACTGAACGTGGGTTACTGTAGTGGACAGTCATAACCACAGTTGTAGTAGTGACTTTTAAAAAAAACTGTAATTTAGTAAAATAAAAATGTAATGGGATTGTTTTACTCATTACTTAAGTAAAAAAATCACACTGCTTAATAGTTTATATTTTGTTAACTGTTTAGAATCATGGGCGGCACAGTGGCTCGGTGGGTAGCACTGTCGCCTCACAGCAAGAACGTCCTGGGTTCAATCCCCAGACGGGGTGGTCCGGGTCCTTTCTGTGTGGAGTTGGCATGTTCTCCCCGTGTCTGTGTGGGTTTCCTCCCACAGTCCAAAAACATGCAGTCAGGTTAATTGAAGACATTGAATTGCACTGTAGGTGAATGGGTGTGTGTATGTGTGGGTGTGTGTATGTGTGTCTGCCCTGCGATGGACTGGCGCCCTGTCCAGGGTGTTACTGTGTGCCTTGCGCCCATTGAAAAGCTGGGGTAGGCTCCAGCTAGTGCGGGACAATAATTCGATATCGATATATACGTATATCGCGATAGAAAATGTTTCAATAACAGTGATATGATTTTTAAACAAATTCGATCGATATACATTACTTCAGTGCGTGATGAAGTACACCACAGGCACGAAGCCAGTGCTCAGCGTTACCGCTCTGATTATACGACGCTACCTACAACACGGTGGATATTAGCGGCAAAATGAGTTCAACAGCTGTGAGTGAACGAGCATCCACAGTCAGGGGCAGAGCCAGGGGGTGGCCGCTTTGCCGGTGTTACTTTTTTGCGGAAGCATTTCTGCACACAGGTGTTCCCACAGGGACGCAATTCAACAGCGCAGCTCAAGCATGTAGTTCTCCACCAAAACAGTGCAGTAACACATTTAACATAAATGTCAACCACCAACACTATTACAGAAGAAGTAGTACTACTGAGTACTAATACCAGTTATTAATATTACTTCTTATTAGTTGTGGCGCGCTACGAGTAAAGGCACCAACGGGATATTCGCGTTCCACTGTTGCCAGATTGGGCGGCTTTCCTCCTAATTGGGCGGTTTTTTTTTTTTCAGTTTAATTAACAATTTAATAGCATTTAAATAACACTTCTATTGAAAAGAGAATATTCCGTTTTAAGAAGCCCCAGCATTGTAGAAGGATATTAAAAATAAAGTCAATTTTCAATGCTGATTTGGCTTAATAGTGTTGGTCAGAATGTGTCATATTCTTGAAAGAAAATTAAAAATAGTTTTCCATGCATTCACACTAGCATGTTCTGGGGTTTAAATGAGTCCTTTTATATTACATATTTGAAAAGTTATATCACTAATAACGTCCATCTCACATCAGCTTACACAAAACAAGGAGCAGTTTCACATAATAAATATAATGATGCAATTGGTATAATTGCTGTAATTGCTAGGCTTGCTGTTTACTAGGAGTAGAAGTATTGAAGTAATAAATAAAATATTATTAAATCAATACCTTTAATTAATTTTCAACATTTTAACTGTAATGCTTCACCCTCGGTAGTTGAAGGAAAAAGAATCCGATTACAATTTTTTATAATCCTTTGCACAATGTTACCTCCAGCACTGGTACCAAAAGATTATGTTCAACAGAAGTAGGTCAGACAGATTTGTTTAATGCAAAAATAAGCAACTACTAAGAACCGTTGCTGAGACTTAAATGACTGTTATATAATTAACATGACATTCTTGGCCTCTGCATAAAACACCTGCTGTTTTACCACTCGTGGCATAATGCACTGCATTTACAAAGTAATTATTAACAACCATGAGAGAAAAAAACACACAGTTAATAAGATGATGAACAATATTTCATAGAATCACAAATATCACAAAAAGCAGGTAAACAAAAATGAAGAGGTAGGATTCAATACAAAAAAGGATTTTTTTTAACCTTTTATATATTAAGACCCACCTGTTTGTACTACAATGCAGTAGGGCATGTTTTATCAGGGCTGTTGTAACTTTTTGAGTCATATCTACTTTTCTTATGACACATAATTATTTTTGTAAAATTATAAAAATCTTGTTCCTTATATATTTTATAAATTAAATTATATCACAGTGAGTTAAATGAGGCATGGTGGCTTGGTGGTTAGCACTGTCGCCTGACACTGAGAAGGTCCTGGGTTCGATTCCCAGGTGAAGCGGTCCTAGTCCTTTCTGTGTGGGTTTTCTCCAGAAGCTCCAGTTTAGACAGTAGGTGAATTAGAGATACAAAACAGCCCGTCATGGTGTTTGCCATTTAACTTGAACTGATGAATCATGTGTAACCTGTAATTACCTGTCCTGTCATGAATGTAACCAAATTGTAAAACGTGAGGTTAAAATCCCAATGAATAAATCTTGGTTGCTTTGTTGACCACTAGAGGGTGCTTAAAGAAACAGTACTGTTTGTACAGACCGCCTTTTATCAAGCCATAAATGTTTCTATAGTGATTTTGTTTTATAAAATGCTAATTATGATGTGAGATTTTAATTACTTACTGCATATAATCAGGAATCTAATGGTTATTAATCTAAATTCAAAACCTAAATAATTGCAACCTAGAAATATTTAAATAAACTCATCCAAAACTTGGTCCTAGATAGCAAACTTAGAGTTAGGTGAAGTGTATTTAGGCCACAAAATCACCAATTTGCACAAGACCAAGTTGTACCCGTGATATACAGTAAGTGCACTGTGTTTGCCCCTAGAGACCTCTCCGCATTCTGGCAATTTAAAACATTCTTACACTAACACATAAATTATTGTGCCAATGCAGTAGATAACATGTCATTGTTACAGCATTTATGAATATACTGCATATTGAGTTTGTATTGTGTTAGCTCTTACAAATACTTTACTCCATCCTTATTAAAAAGGCTTTTTTCTCTATTTTTACCTGTTTTCTCAGGGTCGCCCAGGTGAATTAGGGCCATCTGGACCCAGTGGGCCCGATGGGTTTATTGGGAACATGGGACCAGTGGGGCCTAAAGGAGAAATGGGCCATGCTGGTCGCCCAGGACCGTCTGGACCCAAAGGAGACAAGGTGAATTTTAATTTAATTTGAGTTTCTCAATTTTTTTGAAACCAAAAAAAATAAAGACTGTAACTAATAATTGCATCTCAGATTTATGTATAGTAATCTAGAACACAAATAGTGTAGACTGTATTATAATGTATTTTCAGTTTGTCTCATGCAGAAATTATTTTGGAATTAAATGATACCGTAATAAAAATGTGTACTGAATGTCAATCTTTTTTTACAATCTAGCTTTTCCTTACATCTGTAAATACACCTGTAACACATGTAAAATTCATTGTGTGTATTGCTGGATGAGCCAGATAAGTATTGCTGTTATGTGTAAGTCTGTTCATTACATGTTTTAACAGGGTCCAATGGGGGTTCCTGGATTTCCGGGTATTAATGGGGTTCCTGTAAGTAAACAACGTTTTTCCCTCAGACTATAGAATGCAGAGCTTTTACAAATAATTTAACATGGCTAATTCTTAATTTAAATCAAGAATGGTTTGGGATATTTTGCTGTGCTAAATGTTTTGCTTCTTTTGCAAATGATAAAACCACAAAGTTGTAGGAACCAGCATGTCATTCAACTAAATTCAACTGCCACACTGATGGTTTTTACTAGTAATTTTTAGTTTGTATAAGATGAAGTTGCTTATTGATACATGTTGTATTTTAATACTTAATTAATGTAATGCTTTAACAGGGTCACCCTGGCCAGGAAGGGCCACGTGGATTGCCCGGAGCAGATGGCTGTAATGGAACACGAGGAGACCCTGGCTTTCCAGGCTTCGGCGAGGGAAGACCTGGCAACCCTGGATTTAGGGTAGGCATGCAAAACAGCAGTTTTTGATCTTATCATTTAGTTAGATGCTGTAGTGTGTAATCACACGACTTTCTTGTTTTGTTTTAGGGGTTAACTGGTCCCAAAGGGCAAAAAGGAGAACCAAGGTTGATTCAAGTATTCCCGGTAAATGAGTACCCTGTTTTGCCTTATTTTTGACTGACACTTTAATATCTACAGACTGTTGTGCATAATTTGGTGTACCATTTGACATTGAAACCTGTTTCTATTCATCTTTAATACATTGTTTTACAGTGATTTGATGTAGTGGCACAAAAACACTAAAAAGCAGCTATTTGCATAGTTCTGGGAACCCTAAAAAAGTTCACATAATTTTGTGTTAAGTGCAAAGTCACAATCTACGGTCTACAGCTCCTCTTTTGTGGTGATACTATTTGACAATCCCAGTAGTAAGGATGTGAGTTTTAAACTTATATTGACAGGAGCATCCAGACGGGTAAATAAAATATTTGAAGTATAGCAGGGAAGTGGTAGCCTAGCGGTTAATGTACTGGACTCGTAATCAAAAGATTGCTGGTTCAGGCCCCACCACTGCCAGGTTGTCACTGTTAGGCCCTTGAGCAAGGCCCTTAACCCTCAATTGCTCAGACTGTATACTGTTGCTTTGGAAAAAAGCGTCTGCTAAATGCCAAAAAGTATAGCTTTAATGCCTCTTGGCATAGATTTTACAAGTGTACAAGTATTCTTTTACATGTACTCTGAAAGAACATAGCATATGATATACAAAGTTTGATTTTGGTATTTGGAAAGTGAGAGACAATACTTTGACCGTGAACTTCCTGACGTACCTTGCATTTCCCCAACACTCAAGAGCTCATACCAGATACCAATATTTTTGTGCTTTTATATTTCTAACACATTGTTTTACTTTTTCTGACCTGAAGGGCAGTGATAGCTTATCAGTTCGCTGGTTAAAGCCTCACCACTGCCAAGTTTCCACTCCTGGGCCCTTGAGCAAGGCCCTTAATTGCTTGCATTTTATTCAGTTACAATTATATGTCACTATGGATAAAAGTGCCGGCTTTTAAACATTCAATTGTAAATGTAATGTTATTACTACATATCATCCTAAAGGTGTATGTAACATCAGTCATGCAACAGATATAATCTTATGAGTCAAGTAGATTCTAAAGTTGTAACAATTTTTGCTAAGGTATAATAAAGTATGATGCTATGCTGATGCTATGCTAAAAAACACAGAGCTCCAGCTCTTATTACTATATTTTAGTTTAATGTCTATTTGACTTTTTTCTTATTTCTTCCTATCTTCAGAATCCTGTTGGCCCTCCTGGCCTCCCTGGCCCTGCTGGTGAACCTGTAAGATTTACGTTTAAATCAAATTTTTTTATATAAAAGTAATACATGACAATTTTTTTAAAATTTGACATGAGGTCTGGTTAAAAATAAATGAAGTTTAAAAAAATGCAGTGCATTAAGAAAAGTGAAACATTTAAACTCAATGTGTTAATGATTTAACAACCATTTTTCCTCTTTGTAACGTTGTTTGTCTTTCAGGGTACACGTGGTCTTCAGGGTCATCCAGGTCCAAGTGGTCCTTTTGGTGTTGATGGTTTTCCTGTAAGTATCCCAGTCAGAAAGTTTAAACAGCTGTATTCATAGTTTTCACCATTAACTTAAATTATAAATTTTTTATTCCTTACCCCATTGGTCTGAATACCTATGTGTATGATTTCTTTACTGACAGCTTAATATGCATGCACACCTACACTCAAGTGCTCATACCATACACTGATATTATTTTGTACTTTATTATCTATTAATTGTTTTTTTTCTTCTGATCTTTAGGGCCCTCCTGGTCCACCAGGTCCTCCTGGGCCAAAAGTAAGTTGGAAGAGTGCATGAATTCTAATAGCTTAATAATTGTCTGGGAGAAATAATATAATATGCAACGAATAACACTTAGTTTCTAGTATGTATTTAAAATATCATTTTGTATGTTCTAGCTTGATAAATATATACTCTATTATTTGACTAAAATAATAATGATTAGAGAGGTGTTGGAATTGACATGTTGGGACACATATATGGTGTCCATGGATGCTAGCCTGTATAGAGGACATATGAAGTGCCAACAAATCCATCAAAATAGATAGACAATTAGTCAACATTTTTTTGTATTTTTAGGGAAGTCCTGGTCAAAGAGAGGAGAAAGGAGAGAGAGGAGAGAAGGTAATTTTTATATTTGATATAACTATATATTTGATTTAATTTCTAAAGGACAGTTTACCGAAATGCTGCTAAGTAAATACCTGTTATAATAATACGCATGGAGATACTTGCATTTTGTTATTCCCATTATGGTTACATTATACATACTACCTATTTAATCACTTTCATACTGGACTGATCTTTTTTAATCTTCCTTTTTTAGTTAATCAACAGATTACAGTATGACTATTTTAACAAAATTAAAGGTGTACAAGTAATGCTTTCTTTAAACGACATTACATGACAGTTAATGCCCAGTTGCCTTCTAATATGTTCAGCCATCTCTCGTCATGTCCTGTGCAGCTTGAGCACACGTTAGTGCTAGCATTTTTTTAGCAAGTTCATAGCCCTAATTTCGTTATCTTAATCATGATTTTATTTTGTAGGTAGTTTACCAATAGTTTACCAGTTGACCAAGTGCATAAATAGTTGGTTTATTTAGATAAATGTGTATTTCTAGGCAATACATTTTTCGAAATACATGTAGTGCTTCTCTGTAGTATTAATGTAAATTAATTTACCTTAGCAGACACTGACTGTGTTTTCTTTCGGTTAGTAGACAGTTCAGATATCCCATAAAAACATTGTAATGTAATAGTTTAAAATATGGCAATTATTTTGTCACATTTGGATAAAATCATTGAACTCCCATTGTGGTTACTGTTTCATTCTTGTGAAGGCATTACTCCTTCTTCCCCAACTTTCCCATTAATGTATCAGCTTTGGTTTATCAGTGGCTCCCTTATGGTGGGCAGTGGTAGCTCAGCGGTTACTGGACTAGTAATCAGAAGGTTGCCAATTCAAGCCTCACCACCATCAGGTTGCCACTCTTGAGCTCCTGAGGAAGGTCCTTAACCCTCAGTTGCTCAAATCGTATTTAGTCATAATTGTAGGTTGCTTTTGATAAAAGCATCTGTTAAATGCTGCAAATGTAAATGTAACTATCTGAAAATGTACTAGGTTTTTGTAAACAATGTCAACCTACCCTGTACTCTCAGGTGTATTAACATTCTGCTTTTATCCGGTTAATTCACAGATAATTTTTAGGTGAAGTGTGTTTGTAAAGACAAACATGTTCTTATTTCCTAGTCTTGTCAGCTTCTAATTTTTACTCTGTTTGTGTTGTGGATCTCAGGGAGATGCAGGTCCTCCAGGACCAAGGGGTACACCAGCTGCTCCATTGGGCTCACCAGCTATAAGCACAATTAACAAAGGAGAGAAGGTAACACACAGTGAAGTGATAAAACACCCTATGTCGGGGCTCTGTCAGGGTGAGAGTGATGCATAATGGGAGAACAGAGGGTTATACTGACAACTGAATGATACCCAAATCACTGACATTATAAGAGACATGCAATGCTAACATAATACAAAAACAGTTTAAACTCCTACACTCCTCTAACCTTTACCAAACTTCACCCTGTTCCCTCCTATTATGTCCAGCCATCCCATGTCTTGCCCTGTGTAAACTCTTTCTTGGTTTCCACATTCAGGAAGATGTGGGTTTCTCCAGTTCCAATACAATCAGTTTTTGCATAGTGCAGTGGTAGCTCAGCGGTTGACTAGTAATTGTAAGGCTGCTGGTTCATACCCCACCACTGCCAGGCTGTCACTGTTGGTCCTTTGAGCAAGGCCTTTAATCCTTAATTGTGTATGGTCACTGTAACTGCAAGTTGCATTGATAAAAGTATCTGCTAAATGTCATAAATGTAATATTTTTCAATACAGTGAATTTATTTACGCAGGTATTTTAGTAATGCACATTATGTGTAGGAACATTGTAATTGTAACTGTTATTGATTATTGTTTTTTCTAATACAGCTTTAAGAAGTCTGACTTTCGAAATTCTTACTTGGTTCTCTTCCCCTGTCTCTGCCTGTTTCTCTGTTTATTTCTTAGGGTGATATTGGTCCTGCTGGTGAACCTGGTAGGCCAGGATCCCCTGGACGATCAGTAAGTAACTAACAGAGCATTTTGTTTGTCTACATACACTTTGTGATATAAAAGTTGCTAAAATATGTAAATAATGATGCCAGATGGAATATGCTGTTGCTGGAAAATGATGGAGCAATGCAATGTATCTGCAAGAAGACCTTCCAAAATGATTTATTTTTAAATAAAAGCTTGCTTTGGAGTACATTATTCTAATAATACCAAAGCCATTTTCCAACAATTACCCTTAATTACAGTCACTATTAAATTATTGTTAATGCTTAATAAATGCTACATAGCATCTAACAAACAAAAGTGTAAATCAGTTATGAAGACAAAGTAACTTATTACATTGTGTACATTCATTTATTCCTGAGATTTACCCTGTAAATGGCATTTGCCTTGTTGTTATACAAAGCACATTTTGATCAGTCATAATCAATGACTCAGTAGTGCTGAAGCAGTGGTGTAAATATAGATAGTGTATTAATAATTAGAAATGATCATGTAAATTATGTAAATGTTATTGCTGGAGATGAATGGTACTGTTTGGCACTGTACAGTAGCCTCAGTTAAGCTATTATTTCAACTTTGTGAAATTACATGAACACAAAATGTGTGAGCATAAACCAAAAATTCATCATGGACATGTCTTTCTTTGCAGGACCAGTTTGGTTTTCAGGGAGAATATGGCGAGAAGGGTATTCCTGGTTTACCAGGTCCAAGGGTAAGCTTTGTTTTGGTGTCATGCGAAACTTTCCATTAAGACAAGTTCTCAAAATTGTCCTGATTTTTAATCTCTCTTTCATTTTGTTTTCTAGGGTCCTTCGGGTCTGAATGGAGAACCCGGAGACTATGGTCGAAAAGTAAGTCGAAATAAAAATAATAAAGTAAAAGTTATCCAACAGTATATTGCATAACCATATTTATTTTTTCTGTTTTATTCTATAGGGGTTTATTGGAGACCCAGGCCTTCCTGGATTTGCAGGACAACTTGGCCCTAAAGTAAGTAGGAAACTGTTATTTTACAAGAGAAACATAATTATTGTAATACTTCATCATTATTTGAACTAATCACTTTAAATTCAGTTAATTAGAATCGATATAATCACAATGAAATTACATAGTAGATTACACAGTCTGACAATTTTAAAATATATGGTCCTTTGTTTGAAATTCTTAGCAACATAATTTATTGTAATATTATACTTTACTGTTATTTTTACTCATTTGAAGACCTTTTAAATTATTCAATATTTTATTCATTATTATTCATTATTTTCTTTTATTTTACAGTATTTTACAGAAGATTCTATAGAAATATTTTAAAGACATTTTTATTCACAATTGTATGAAAATTAACTAAAAATCTCATTAGCATTTTGGGCCTATTCAAGTACAATACTTAAATTAATATTTATAATTTTTATTTATAATATTTAAATATATTAATTAATAATTAATGTTTATTTACATGGGGTTAATTAATTTTAGTAGGTAATGTCTAGATGATTTGGGTTTATATTTAACCCAGCACTACATAATACTGTACATGAAATAAAAATAAAAAACTTAGCCCAGGTGGCACAGTGGGATATTACACTAGCACACCATCGATGAGATTCTGAACTGCTTGGTTCGAAACTTAGCGTTGCCACCGGTCGGCTGGGTGCAATCTAGCGGGCATTATTGGCAGTGCCTGCAGCAGACACATCTCTGCTAGGGTGGGATGACCGGAGTATGTGGGTGGGGTCCTCAAACGCTGTGTAAGGACCCTGATTGGCAAATAAAGAGGTGCCTGTGCAGAGTGTATAGGTGAAAAATGGTTCTGCTAAGGGCTACACGCGGGTCGGAGGAGGTGTGAGCAGCAATATACCCACCTCGACTGCAATCAGGTATCCCCCAGCAGCGGAAGACAAATTGACTACACTAAATTGGGGAGAAAATGCATAAATAAAATAGAAAAAAAAAAAAACTTAATAAAGCAGCTGGGGATTTGGTTGTGTAATACCTGCAGTACCATGTGGCTAAAGGTTAAAGACTGTGTCTGGGGTCTAGGGTTACAGGGGAGACCCAGGTCCACCAGGACTGTCTGCCTATGAATATGAACAAGGAAGAGCAATTCCAGGTAGTTATTATACCACTCTACACACTACATTCATACTTAATGACTTTTTTACACTTCCATACCTTAATACAAAGTACAAAAAAACCTTTCTGCTGCTTTTCACAGGTATACCAGGCGATCAAGGTTTTGCTGGTTTTCCAGGCTCAGTAGGAGATGTGGGTCCTCAAGGGCTTCATGGATTTGATGGTCTGCCTGGAACTTCAATCATTATCCGAGGTGCCAATAATATACTACACTGACCTTTTTCTGCAGCATAGCTTAGTTAAAGATTTAGGAAATCAGTGAAAGATGCAAAAGCCAACATCTGACATGGTATGGGGGTGCATCAGTGCCCACAGCATGAGTGACTTGCATACGTATGAAGGTGTCATTGACACGAAGGGGTATATTTGGATTTTTGAAAGGGCATATGTTGCCATTAAGGTAAAGTCTTTCCCCCAGAAGTTATTACATAGTTACAAGAGTGGAGCTTTCTGTTGCTAAAAAGAATGTTGGTGATTGGTGGTCCAACTATAAATTTACAGAGGGTCAAGCAATAATAATTTAATGGAGGACCAATTTCAAATGACAGTATAACTGACCAATCAAATATTTACTCCAGTTGGATGGAGAGGATTTGCATAAAGAAATTAGCTATTTTGTTAGGTGATGACCCTCTCTGTGCTGTTTGCTCGTTGCATTTCTAAGGCTGAACTATTATCTTTATTTTTGTTTCTTAACTTTTTCAGTACTTTAGGAGAAGACACAGTGAGCTATACAATTTTTTTCAAACGATGGAAGGGGGTGCTGAGGTTTAAGATTCATGATTTTGCAACTGCTTACATGATAGTTCGTTTTAGTAGCAGCAACTACTACCAGTACCCTGTTAAACAAATAACTTCCCTAGGTCTTCGAATTTACTACCACAGATTACTGACTGACTCATGCCATGTATGGTTGCAATGTATCCGACGATAGCGCTGTAGATAGTCATGCAAACTGTCTTCAAACCGCACTATGAGGACTACTGCACTACTGCAGCTACTTTACATTTAGTTTTGGAAGGTGGAAGAAGTTATACAAAAAGTAAACTGTAAATTAAATAGAATATGTAATTATTTATGCTATTATTATCCTATTATTAAGTTATTTTTGTGTAATCTTTACATTTAAGGGAATTGGACACGAGTAGCTTAGTACATCAAGCTTTGAGTTGTTCATTGTTAGATTACTTAGGTGTATGTCAATCTGCTGATTTTAGAAACATTTTACTAACTGTTTTATTGTTTTAGATTATACAGGTTTGCCTGGATTTCCTGGTCCTCTTGGGCCTAAGGGTGACAAGGGAAGTCCAGGTCGTCCAAGCTACGGTCCTGAGGGTCCACCAGGAAACACAGGTACACGAGGACCCTCAGGCCCCCCTGGACCTCCAGGCAGAAGTCAGCCAAGTAGGTTTTTTCTTTAACTGACTTGCAAGACATTATGGATTATCATACACATACTGGTGTATATTGTGTGTATATTTATTGAATGACCAAATGTTAGTGGAAATTGATTGAAATTGTTAGTTGAGGCTGTTAGTGGTGCAACAGATAGTTTTTGCCCTGTTGTCTAAGTGATGCAAGTGTATGGCAAAGCCAACAATTACTGAGAGTCCAGGAAAGGCCACTCTGGTGGTAGGGTGGTATTTTTCTTAAACTTTTTGCCACTTTCCCAGTTTCCCAAGAACATTTAGAATTCCAAAAGTGATCAGTGATCATAAGTAATAAGTTCTGAGTAATAATAATTTGGGTGTCAAGGACAATTAAATGATGCACTGACTGTGTTTTTTCCTGTGGGTAAAGATGAATTAGTTGGTCCATGCCGAGAGGTGACTATAGTGCCTAAAGGTAAAATAATTCAAGGTAGTCTGTATTTAGTGGTTATATTGCATATCAATATCATAATAAAAAACCCACGTAAATCAAGCAATCGTACAACTCAAAAATAACTCTATATAATATATAAATATGCGCATAAATCAAAAACAAATCTATATATTATACAGATGTGCTTTTAACCAGTATTACTCACAAAACACGCTTTATAAAGGTGTCTATTTCTGGCTTGAAAACAGAAGATGGTCACTGAAAATAGACACTTATGCTAAAGCATGTTCGGGGGGGTTTCACTGCACAATGTACATGAACATTAGACAATGAAACATTAAAACTGTGCTTGAACAACAGAAAAGGATAATCTAAAGTTTTTACGTTACGTATAGAAGATCATTTTATTTTTCATCAGAAAATGTAATTAAACTTTCAGGGCAAAATAATTTTGACAAAGGTAGGTCCTAGACCCACTGTGACCCTAATCAGAATAAGGCAAAAACTAAAGATTAATAAATATTGTTGTATCATACTGGCTACCAACATCACTTGGTAATAGTTTAATAGTATTTTCATAATCCATTTACATATTCAGATTTTTTGTCCATTCATGAAACTGAGTTTATAAAGTTTAAAAGCATTCAATTACTGTTGTTATTTAGCAGCCAACACAAACTGGTCCAGTCAACAAATCAGTAGCAGAGTTATTCCAACCTCCGCCATTGTTTTATGCTGGAATAATGATTCAGTCACATTTGCTGTTATCACAGAAGTAAAAGAATGTACTAGAACTAGAAGCTAAAGTCTTGTACATTGCTGTTATGTTCATTAACTGTTTTCAAATGTGCAGTAAAAAAACATCCTGAAGGCTCTTACTTATTTTAATATCTAAGTCAATGGAGACAGTTGTTTTTGTGTACTATGAGATTTTTGGCAGAAATATCATTTTTGCCAGGTAATTCGAGTAATCATCACCTGATGATGCTAACCATTCTAACATATCACTAAATAAAATAAACAATCAATTTCAGTTGTTTTACTGCAGCACAATAAATGTCTTTAAAATAAATAATCTTTAAACATTTGTATGTATGTGTATAAAAAATAAATAATTGTATTATTTTGCTAAACTAATTTAAGTTGGACCGTATCCAGTGGATATAACTGGCACCAAAGGTCAGAAAGGAAACATTGGGCCAACAGGAGAAAAAGGTTCAAAAGGATCCTATGGTAAGTAACATTGTGCTAAACAAAGGGCACAGCTTGAGATTAATGGGTTGGTGTACATTTTTACATAAGTCATTTTAATCTCTCTATGTTTGTAGGCGATCCTGGAGATTGTAATTGCCTTGGTGGACCAACCATTGGGGAACAGGGACCTACAGGATTTAAAGGGCCTCCTGGTCTTATAGGAAACAATGGGCAAAAAGGAGAGCTTGGTGACCAAGGATTTTCAGGACAACGTGGGCCACAGGGGCAAAGTGTAAGAAACATGACTGAAAAAACTAAAACTGTGCAGCTGATAACCAATTGTCTAGCTAATCTAAGCTGATCTGTTGACCAAAGCCAAGTTATAAAAGGTTTGTTGCATAAAAAACAATGTGAACAGTTATAATAACTCATTTATATATATATATATATATATATATATATATACATATATATATATATTCAACTTTGTGTTGATTTGTTTGAAGGTTTTAGAAAGCAAATTTAGATTTAACCCAGTCAAAAACTTCTCCATGGCTGTAAAAAAAAACTGTTGTTATTATTACAGTCAGATAGTGGTCTGCACTGTTTACTGTTATTTCCCATATCTTTATCTTCTAAATACAAAATCAGTATATGCTAAGAGATTTCATGTAAAACAGTAAAAAAATATACTAGTTTTAATGTTTGCATCCCCTTCTGCAAAATCTGATATGTATACTTTGAAAAAAAATTGCAAATATATTTTAAATAATGTTACAATTAATTTCTTAATAGACACTTTTGTACCATGTAATGGGGTGGGTTACATTACAAACACAATGTTGTAGCAGTTCCAATGCCATTAACATCAACACTGTTGGTTCTGTAATAATTTTGTAGTACAGTATGTGGTTTATGATGCAGACCTGGTTATCATAGACTATCTAAGTTAAACATAATTTAAAAAAAAATTTTTTACCTGGTATTTACCTAAAATTTAAAATGCTTTTGAAGTCTTAGAAAAACTACGGTGTCTGCGATTGTGCTCTGCTATTGTGATAAATTATGTCTGATACTGTGCATATTTTAAGGGTTATCCTGGAGAGCAGGGCTTTACTGGGCGTAAAGGAGAGAAGGGAAATCCCTATTTTGCTGGAGGTCAAGGACAAAAGGGTGACATTGGTAGGACAGGGCCTCCTGGGCCTGCAGGTGACATCGGCCTACTTGGAAGAGATGGAACCCCTGGTTACCCTGGGCCTCAAGGACCACTGGTAGGTTGCTAGCCAATCAGAAACATAAAAATCTGCATATTATACCCAGTATTTTACAGTTCTTTCTTTAAGACCAACTTGCCTTTGTGTCTTGGTGTTTATAGTTTATAATTTGATTGATTTTTTTATATAGGGAGAGCCTGGTTTTGGGGTCATTGGTGACAGAGGCCTTCCTGGATTGCCTGGATTAAAGGGGCAGCCTGGCGCAGTTGGTGAACCTGGCACTGGTTTCCCAGGCCTCCCAGGTTCTATGGGATTACAAGGTGACCCAGGTATTATGGGGCTTCCAGGACAACCAGGACTTCCAGGACCACCAGGTAAGTACTAGATATGTTAAATGGATAGAACTAAAGCTGATAAATGGAAAAACATACATATAAACAATATTTTTGCATCTTTATAGGCCTGGAAAGTGTGAAAACTAAATATACTATAGACAAGCATACATTTTATATATTGTATATACTGTATGTGTACATGTACAGTGAACATGTTTAAGTTAAACATCTCATTTAAATTCACTTTATTTGCTTGATTTACAAAAAAACTAACAGTTAAAAACTTATTTTTTAACATACATTAATTACTGAAGAAACTAATACATTTCAGTGAGCTTAAGGTAAGAATGGGTTTGAGAATGGTTTTAGCTGCTCAGGTGGCGCAGCGGTAAAACACGCTAGCGCACCAGAGCTGACATTTCGAACTTATCGGTTTGAATCTCAGCTCTGCCATCCAGCTTGGCTGGGCGGCTACATGAACAACGATTGGCTTGTTGTTCATACAGGGTGGGAAAGCTGGATATGGACCGCCTGCACAGAGACAGGAAAAGAGTTTGTTGATCTGCATATGAACTCGCCTAGTGCAGGTGAAAGGATGCAGTTGGCTACTGCACACGTGTCGGAGGGTGCTTGTGTTAGTTTCGTTCTCCTCAATCGGAGCGGGGATCGGCATCAGTGGAGAGGAAGCATAAAGAAAAAAGGAAAAAAAGGGAGAAAATATATAATGTACAATAAGCTTAATGATTTACAAATTGGAATTATTGATATGACACAGTTGTTGTAAAATATCTTGTTTACTTCAGTAAATGTAAACTAATTGAGACTGTTAACATATAGAAGGGCTAAATATTCCCCCGAGTATGGTAGCAAAATGTGCATAATGTAATTGTATGTAATTATAAGTATACTGTATAGCAATTATTAGACCATTAATTACAGTTTATTTTACTTTACCTGAATGTCAATGTCAATGTTATATTATGAATTTAATGCTACCAGTTGAAGCACATATCTAATGCATTAACAACAACAACACATGGACATACAGGGGTTGGACAAAATAACTGAAACACCTGTCATTTTAGTGTGGGAGGTTTCATGGCTAAATTGGACCAGTCTGGTGGCCAATCTTCATTAATTGCACATTGCACCAGTAAGAGCAGAGTGTGAAGGTTCAATTAGCAGGGTAAGAGCACAGTTTTGCTCAAAATATTGCAATGCACACAACATTATGGGTGACATACCAGAGTTCAAAAGAGGACAAATTGTTGGTGCACGTCTTGCTGGCGCATCTGTGACCAAGACAGCAAGTCTTTGTGATGTATCAAGAGCCACGGTATCCAGGGTAATGTCAGCATACCACCAAGAAGGACAAACCACATCTGACAGGATTAACTGTGGACGCAAGAGGAAGCTGTCTGAAAGGGATGTTCGGGTGCTAACCCGGATTGTATCCAAAAAACATAAAACCACGGCTGCCCAAATCACGGCAGAATTAAATGTGCACCTCAACTCTCCTGTTTCCACCAGAACTGTCCGTCGGGAGCTCCACAGGGTCAATATACACGGCCGGGCTGCTATAGCCAAACCTTTGGTCACTCGTGCCAATGCCAAACGTCGGTTTCAATGGTGCAAGGAGCGCAAATCTTGGGCTGTGGACAATGTGAAACATGTATTGTTCTCTGATGAGTCCACCTTTACTGTTTTCCCCACATCCGGGAGAGTTACGGTGTGAAGAAGCCCCAAAGAAGCGTACCACCCAGACTGTTGCATGCCCAGAGTGAAGCATGGGGGTGGATCAGTGATGGTTTGGGCTGCCATATCATGGCATTCCCTTGGCCCAATACTTGTGCTAGATGGGCGCGTCACTGCCAAGGACTACCGAACCATTCTGGAGGACCATGTGCATCCAATGGCGGTGCCGTGTATCAGGATGACAATGCACCAATACACACAGCAAGACTGGTGAAAGATTGGTTTGATGAACATGAAAGTGAAGTTGAACATCTCCCATGGCCTGCACAGTCACCAGATCTAAATATTATTGAGCCACTTTGGGGTGTTTTGGAGAAGCGAGTCAGGAAACGTTTTCCTCCACCAGCATCACGTAGTGACCTGGCCACTATCCTGCAAGAAGAATGGCTTAAAATCCCTCTGACCACTGTGCAGGACTTGTATATGTCATTTCCAAGACGAATTGACGCTGTATTGGCCGCAAAAGGAGGCCCTACACCATACTAATAAATTATTGTGGTCTAAAACCAGGTGTTTCAGTTATTTTGTCCAACCCCTGTAGTATAATATGCCAAGGTTAAACACAGGGTTTTTAATTTTAGTGCAAAACCTTGTAGGCAGCCATGGTAACATTAATAAGTCTATTTGTCATGGTGTACGTCTGTGTTCTTATGTGTGTACAGTGGGGTCAAAAAGTATTTAGTCAGCCACTGATTGTGCAGGTTCTCCTACTTAGAAAGATGAGAGAGGTCTGTAATTTTCATCATAGGTACACTTCAACTATAAGAGACAAAATGAGGATTTTTAAAGAATTTATTCATAAATTATGGTGGAAAATAAGTATTTGGTCAATAACAAACAAGCAAGATTTCTGGCTCTCACAGACCTGTAACTTATTCTTTAAGAAGCTCTTCTGTCCTCCACTCGTTACCTGTATTAATGGCACCTGTTTGACCTCGTTATCTGTATAAAAGACACCTGTCCACAGCCTCAAACAGTCAGACTCCAAACTCAACCATGGCCAAGACCAAAGAGCTGTCGAAGGACACCAGGAAAAAAATTGTAGACCTGCACCAGGCTGGGAAGAGTGAATCTACAATAGGCAAGCAGGTTGGTGTGAATAAATCAACTGTGGGAGCAATTGTAAGAAAATGGAAGACATACAAGACCATTGATAATCTCCCTTGGGGTCAAGATCTCATCCCGTGGGGTCAAAATGATCATGAGAACGGTGAGCAAAAATCCCAGAACTACACGGAGGGACCTGATGAATGACCTGCAGAGAGCTGGGACCAAAGTACAAAGGCTACCATCAGTAACACACTACGCCGAGAGGGACTCAAATCCTGCAGTGCCAGGCGTGTCCCCCTGCTTAAGCCAGTACATGTCCAGGCCCGTCTGAAGTTTGCCAGAGAGCATATAGATGATCCAGAAGAGGATTGGGAGAATATCATGTGGTCAGATGAAACCAAAATGAAACTTTTTGGTAAAAACTCAACTCGTCGTGTTTGGAGGAAGAAGAAAAACCCAAGAGCACCATACCTACTGTGAAGCATGGGGGTGGAAACATCATGCTTTGGGGCTGTTTTTCTGCAAAGGGGACAGGACGACTGATCCGTGTTAAGGGAAGAATGAACGGGGCCATGTATCGTGAGATTTTAAGCCAAAACCTCCTTCCATCAGTGAGAGCATTGAAGATGGAACGTGGCTGGGTCTTCCAGCATGACAATGATCCCAAACACACTGCTCGGGCAACGAAGGAGTGGCTCCGTAAAAAGCATTTCAAGGTCCTGGAGTGGCCTAGCCAGTCTCCAGACCTCAACCCCATAAAAATTTGTGGAGTCCGTGTTGCCCAGCGACAGCCCCAAAACATCACTGCTCTAGAGAAGATCTGCATGGAGGAATGGGCCAAAATACCAGCTACAGTGTGTGCAAACCTGGTGAAGACTTACAGGAAACGTTTGACCTCTGTCATTGCCAACAAAGTTTATGTTACAAAGTATTGAGTTGAACTTTTGTTATTGACCAAATACTTATTTTCCACCATAATTTACAAATAAATTCTTTAAAAATCCTACAATGTGATTTCCTGGATTTTTTTTTCTTCATAGTTGAAGTGTACCTAGGATGAAAATTACAGACCTCTCTCATCTTTCTAAGTAGGAGAACTTGCACAATCAGTGGCTGACTAAATACTTTTTGGCCCCACTGTATATGCAGATTTCTTTTCTTATTCTGCCTGTGCTAACATTTTCCTAATTGATGATTGATCCATTCACTGAGAAATTGAGAGTTTGTGGAAATTCATCAAAAAAGAAAGATTTAATCAAGATATAATTGTTAATTATCAACTGTATTTAACTAATTGTAGATGGGAAATCATATTTACTAAAATCTACTCCACTCTCCATATCTCTGTGCAATGGAATTTTTGCTTTGCTTTGGTGGAATGTTTATTTAAAATTGCTGTTTTAATACTTTGCTAATAATTTAATCATCTTTATGCTCATGCTATAAATAATGCTGCTTGAATGAACACTGATTGACTGACCGCATCTCTTGCTATCTGTCTTACCCTTGCATGTTGTCTGACTAGGTGACAGCTGTTCTCAGGTGGGGCTTAATGAAGCCTTGTTCGGAAAGGGAGGTGAGAAGCCCAGAGCTGTAGCCTGTAGAACATTTTAGGGTGATGATTGAGTCAGACACCACAAGCTTTAGCCTGGCTTTTAGCCATCATCATATTTTTGGAAATGCTCAAGTTGTCTACTTTAATCATGTGGTTTACTCAGTGGATAGTAGGAGCACTTGTTGAATGTTCTGAAGTAAGCTTGAGCCACAGCAACTAGGCAGGCAGCACAGTTGTTGGGATTAAAAGAAATATGTCAGAAAAGGATTGATGCTGCCAGAGATTTGTTTATAGTTTTTGTCGGCTGGTTTGCTTGAATCTATGTGCTTGCTTTGTCTTTACTGCAAATGTGTCTTCAGCTTATATCCAGTGCATACAACATGTGCACCTACTGTCATTGTATCAGCTTTTATCAGCTAACAAAATCTATTGCATGTGATTAGCTGTGCTATGCTGTTTGATGCAAATAAAATATTGGAGATACAAACAAGACAGGTATTTGGAATCAAAAATTTGTAATTATGTATAATTACTTAAGTTTAATTTCAAGAGCTTCATTTGATAATCAGTTGCAAAATATTAAAAACATTATTTTGGAGTTGTTTTTTCTTATTAGAGCAGTAACACTGTAGATTGTAGATTCTGGTACAAGTGTAACATTCTGGTACACCTACTTCAGGTTGAGAATCCTCTAGACCATATGTGTTAAACTCAAGGCCCGCATCATTTTATCATTTTATGTGGCGAGAGCTTAAAAGACGTATGATTGTCTTAAAATACATTGTAAAATCGTACATAAACTGCATCTCCCACAATGCATGACAAATTTGTGACCCGCAAAGTGACCGCATCTCGCCACTAGATGGCAGTGTTTCCACATCAGCATTTAACTGAGGCGGTTTTCCAACAAGTGATGTTGAGAAATATTTACAAATAATCCCAAAATGTACAAGAACAGAAAACTAAAGCAAAAGGTAGAGAATTTAATGAATGATGGGAAAGTGAATACAAGTTTGTGCTTCAAGAAGAAAAACCAGTGCGTCTTTTGTGTTATGAGGCCATGTCTGTGGTAAAGGAGTACAATATAAATGTAGATATACATTATAAATACACAGTATAAATTTGGCATTTTGACACCAAACACAGAATTTAGCCTCTAAGAATAACAACAAATTGTCCAAGACTTAAAAGGCGGACTGCAATCACAGCAGGATAAGTTACAATCGGCCCTTTGAGGGCCACCATAATGCAGATGTGGCCCTCGGTGAAAATTACTTTGACACTCCAGCTCTAGACCCTAACATTAGCTGTTGGGCTCCATTAGAATGAAACTGAACTGAAAAAATGCCCTACCAATTGGCTTTATGCATGCCCTTTTAACAAATTTGGCCAAATTTGATCTCTGTTGAGGATTTATGACAGTGGAGTCACCTGGAATACATTATACTGTGTATGTTCAATAGGCAATGCCCCCCTTGGGGACCAAGCCAATGAAAAATTAGTTGTTTTTCCTGACATTTCATAAGAAAAAACTAGGAACAAATATGTTTTTTATAAGAATAACAACTGATGAATTAGTTTTACACTTAAAAATATACTTACTGTCAGGAAATTATTTAAACAACTTTTTTTTTTATATCTACAATTATTTCTGTATATAAAGTGGTATTTTTTGTTGGTCACGAAGTTTGTTGGTCACAAAGCATAAATGTAAAGAATTTGTACAATTGTTTATTTTCATTTTCATCAGCCAATCTATTGCAGGGGTTTGGCCATCACCCTCAGACATAGCCAATCATGTCTGTGTAGATGCCAGGCCAGTGGATAGCACCACTGACATTTGAACCCATATCTAAGTAGTGGTAGGCTAGAGTAACAGATCACTTCACCACCTGAGTGCACAGAACTAGTAAAACTTACACAATTTTAAATGTTTTTTTAATTAATTAATTCTCTAATTAACACTTAACAAAATTATTCAAATATCAATGGTTAGATCAAACATCAATTGTTTTGATTTTCAAGAATAGTAAACCTATATGTTGTCTGTTACATGCTTTCTGCTAGTATTTATTAGTTTGGGACTATTATACAGAGGCATCTGTGCAGTCATTTATGGTCATATAATTGACTTGTGGTGTCCCTTATTAGTGACTGGTCTGTGTCTAAATGTAACCAATGATCATATGGATCTTCACAGGAGCAACACTACCCTGTATATTTCAAGGAGAACTTGGAGACACTGGTCAACCTGGACGGCCTGGAGTACCAGGTAATGATGTAGATCTTAATATGTATCTAATTAAAAAATGACAAAGAATCTGTGATTCAGAGATGTTCACAAGTCACAAAATACGAGTCTGAGTCGAGTCACGAGTCTTTAGACTAGTGACCGAGTCAAGTCACGAGTCAATATAAAATAATATGTAAGTTCAGATAAAAAAAAACTTAACCTTAGCTTATGTTCTTCCAAATGCTATTACATTTATAACTGTGTGTTGTCCCATTAGGAACATAATCCGTTATTTTGTAAATGTGCTTATAATTAAAAACCTCCAAACTTTTGCTGGTTGTGAAGTAAAACATGAACTCGTTAGGAAGCCAATCAAGTGTTTCATTGACACATCATCTGTGTGTCGCTGCAAACTAAATAAATGCAAATAACAGCATTTCTTACTAAAAATTAAAATCAGAAGGTCTGATTGGTTCAGAAAGCGGTTCTTCCAACCATTAGCGCCAATTCTGTAGGAGCGTTCCATTCACATTATCTGTTACTGTGCACTACGTATTCCACCATTTTAAGTGAGATTGCAATCCAAAGGTAACGAAAATTTTCAAATGAAGTGAACTTTAAACTGTGTAGGGAGTAGGGAGCGATGCTTCATCACTACGCCGGCTGGCTGTAACATTTACCCATTGCGTGTGTTGCAGTTTAAAACGGCTGGAGCGTTATTAGAGAGCAGAAAATGACATGATCAGAATGATGTTGGATCATACATATATAAAATTGTCACACATAACTAATGTTGCTGACTTCTGTTGTCCACAAGTCATTTTTTGCGAGTCACGAGTCGAGTCCGAGTCATTTATAACGAGTCCGAGTCGAGTCTGAAGTCGATGTGTGTGCGTCTTACGTCACAGACTCTAGTCTCCATCTCTGCTGTGATTTAAGGTATAGTTGTGTGTGTGTTATGTTTGTTTGTGTGTGTTAGGCCCGAAAGGTCAGCCTGGTCCTATAGGACGAAGTGGACGACCAGGTTTTGATGGATTGAAAGGAGAAAGAGGTGATCAAGTCACTGGAGGTCTACCAGGAAAGCAAGGTATGAGCCTATTAAAATAACAGAAATGACAGAATGTGTAGTTAAGAGGTTAAGGTACCATACAAGTAATTGGAAGATTGCTGGTCCCAGCACTTCTACTACTCTAGGCTACTCTATGCAAGGCCCTTCATCCTAAAATTGCTTGGATTTTATATGGTAACAATTCTAAATGTCAGTGAAATAGTTGCCTTCTCTTCACTACAAACGCTGACTCAATGTTCTACCACTGAACAAAAATGCAAATGTAACCAGTTTTAAGGGCAACTGCAATAAAATAAAAAACATTGTGAGAATTTGTTATTGAATTGATTCAGTTTTATACAACTGATTTTACAGGCTTTCCTGGACCCAGAGGAGATCCAGGTTTACCAGGTGTTCCAGGCCGTAGTGCACCAGGTGCTCCAGGGAGAAATGGCCAGCCTGGCTTTCCTGGACAAAAAGGATCAGCAGGCGAAATTTTAGGGGCATCTCCAGGAGTCCGTGGACCTATAGGACAACCAGGAGAGCCTGGAGACAAAGGTCAACCAGGCACTCTTGGATTAACAGGTGGACCTGGTAGGTTTTTACATGACATAAGGTAGCTATGATAGCTTAAATACATAATTCCCCCAGAAGCATAAATACTGTGTCTAGATAAGATTTGTTAATTAATATTGACTATTTTTTTTTTAGGTTTTGATGGACGCAGTGGTTTCCCAGGCGTAAAGGGTGAACGAGGTGTAAACGGTTTTCCAGGATTTCAAGGACCACCAGGTCCTCCAGGAGAGGTGTTTGAAGCAATCCCTGGACTTCAAGGACCCCCTGGGAATCCTGGAATTCCTGGGCCTGCAGGTGAGAGAGCTGCTATGTTTGTGTTTGTTCTTTTTTTAATTAAGAAACGGCATGGCTCAGTGAGTATCTCATAAGGGTGTGAAGTGGCTTAAGTTATTGTTCTGATGGAGCAGCATTCTAATACACTAGTTCAACACCACTCAGTCTTAGCAGCACCATCTGCCTGGCTAGATGCTTAACAAACACAGGCAATGTCTAAAGGACAGAGGACTGGATAGGAAATTCCTTGCTACTGTCTGGTCGTGCCGCCGGCTTAAATGGTGGAGAAATACAGGGATAATAGCATGGTTCTCTGTACATAAAGAAAGCTCTGTAAAAAAAAACAGACAGCGGCCACTCAGGTAGCGCAGCGGTAAAACACACTAGCACACCAGAGCTAGGATTTCAGATACATTGTATCAAATTTCAGTTCTGCCATCCGGCTGGGCTGGGAGGCTGCATAAACAATGATTGGCTGTTGTTCATAGGGTAGGACAAGCCAGATAGGGACTCCTCATAACTGAGCGAATTACTCTCCTCAATCGGGGCAGGGGTCAGCTCCAGTGGAAAGGAAGCATAACGCAATTGGGTATAAATTGAACGTGCTAAAAAAATCAGGAGAAAATGCATTTAAAAAAACAGACAGCGGTTCCACACTTGTCGAAAGAGTGTGTTATTCCATCACCGTCCTAGGCTGCTGTTTTTGTACTAGTGGTCTGAAGGTCACTGCTTTAAGCTCCACCACCATCAACTTGCCACTGTTGGGCCCATGCGCAGCATCCTCAGCTCAAACGGATTGTATTTTATCACAGTTGTAAGACACTTTGGATGAAAATATCATCAATGTACATTTGGTATAATGCAAAAAGTTTGTCACTGGATTCCACCGTTCACTGAACTTTCTCATAGATACAGTGCATCTTATTGTATTCCTCTCCTCTTTTGTGTCAACTTTCTCTTTCTATGTCTCCTACTCTCTCTTTCTCTGTCACCACCTCCACCATCTCCATCTTCTCATCACTTCCATTTGTTGTGTTTTGCTCCTCTGTTCTTGGTGCTGGGTCACTTCTCTAGGCTGCCAAGGTGAGAAATAGTATCTTTCCAACTAATTCCCAACTAATTCTCTATAGTACTAACTTTCTTTAACAACCATTTCCTTCCTGTCTCATTATTTGACTAATCAGATGAATTCAGTCCTGATGAGCTAAATGTTCTAACCAAAGCAAAAAGTGAAAAGGAACATGCTTTAATAAAGTGATACAGCAATACTGTGTATTTAAATATAACTATTTAATTAATTAATTAATTAATTAAACAAACCCCATTTTCACAAAAGTTTGAAAATGTTGTAAAATGCAGTAAAATAAAGAATCTGTGATTTGTTAATTCTCTTGAATCTTAAATTAACTACATTAACCAACTTGATTGTTTTTGTAAATATAAAATTGTTTTTGTGAAAAGATAATAATTAACATCACATATTCTTGTTTTTATTGCATTTACAAAGTGTTCCAACTTTTCTGAAAAATGGGTATTTTTAATAAATTTAATTTATTATCTTGTTTAAAGGTTTCCACCCAGCTTTGTGTGGTTAAACCAGTGTGTATTCGATAAAACTAATGCCATAAAGCGGTACTAATTTAGCCAAAAGCTTCATTGCTATGACCCTAATCTGCTTGTGTGAGATTAACAAATTCATCCACCTACATGAGAGCCTTCATGTAAGTTTCTAGAATCTGTAGAAGCTTTAGAATGTGTCAATGTCAGCTTCCTGTCTGTGCGCTTTCAGTGCTGGTCCCATGCCAAGAGAGAAATAAGAGGTTTGCATCAGGAAGGGCATCCAGCATAAAAACTGTGCCAAGTCTGGTATGTGGACCAGCTATGCGGTGGTCACTCCTAAGTTATCCCAAAAATCTTTTATATGGTTTAGGTCATGTGACTGTCAAGTCCATGACAGTCAGCACTCCTTTATCATTTTTGTCTTCAAGTGACATTGCACAGTTTTGATGTTTGAGATTGATAATGAAAAATAGTTGTAAACTAAATACAAATGCAGAGGGAAGGAACACTTGCTATATTTATTACAAAAACATGTGGGTTTTAAAGGGTTCAAAGATAACAATCATGTACTGTTATTTTTGACCTTGCTTATTATGCAGAGAGATTTTTTACAATACTTTTTTTCTTTTGGTTGCTCCTGAATATATTTAGGGTTAGCCACAGTGGATCATTCTGGTCCGCATACCTAATTTGGCACAGTTTTTATGCCAGATGCCCTTCATGATTCAACCCTTTTCATTTTTATCCTTACCTTAGACCAGCACTAAAAGCGCACTGACAAGTGCACCTCTCAATGGCTAGACTGTTCAGACATGCATAGTCATTTCTGTGTAGATGCCTAATCAGCTGATAGCACAGCTGGGACTAGAACCCCGGATCACAGTAGTAGTGAGCTAGCATATTTTACCACTGCACCACCCGAGTGTGTAATGGACTGAAAATGGTGAAATTATATTATATTAATATATAAATATATATATATATATATATATTTTTTTTGCATTATTGAACTTCAACCCGTCCTTGCTCATAAAAAGGACTGAGCCTTTTGTTAATGCTTACGGAAGCGTATTGCTGCCACACAGATAAAAAAAAAAAGCCGTCAGTATGTCATTATAACGAGAAAATATGTCGTTATAACGAGAAAGGATGTCACTATAACGAGAAAGTATGTCGTTATAACTAGAAAAGGATGTCGTTATAACGAGAAAAGGATGTCGTTATAACGAGAAAATTTCATTATGTTAACTGCTGCATAGCTGACACATGCAAGATGCTGTAGCTTTAGGAACAGTGCAACAATGTCTAAACTTAGTTTAATATTCAACATTTGTCTGACATTTGGCATTCGGATCTAAATAAGTGGTTGAAAAAAAACCTAAGACCTTCTTATTTTATGATTTCTTACACGAATGAAAATAGTCAACATACTACAAAAACTATTTAATGTTAATTTTAAGATTACGTCTATTTATCTAAAGAAAGGTTATAATGAAACCGTTTATCAAGCTCCCACTTCATCTAACGAGTTAGGGACCGTCATAAATCCGACTGAGAAACGTAGGAGACATTTACTTTGCACTTATTCAGACAAATAAATCCATTTAAATCTTGATTTGATGAATTAATGTCAAACAATTTTTACATAAACACATCAATGTTTCTCACCTACTACACAAACCTTATTTTTTTTAAAACATAGTATTTATTTTACATTACATTTAAATAAAAATCAATAAATCTGTAATAAATGTATATTTCAAATATACAAATTATATTTCCAAAAATACAAATAATACAAGATTTAAATGGATTTATTTGTCTGGATAAGTGCAAAGTAAATGTCTCCTACGTTTCTCAGTTGGATTTATGACGGTCCCTAACTCGTTAGATGAAGTGGGAGCTTGATAAACGGTTTCATTATAACCTTTCTTTAGATAAATAGACGTAATCTTAAAATGAACATAAAATTGTTTTTGTAGTATGTTGACTATTTTCATTCGTGTAAGAAATCATAAAATAAGAAGGTCTTAGGTGTTTTTTCAACCACTTATTTAGATCAGAATGCCAAATGTCAGACAAATGTTGAATATTAAACTAAGTTTAGACATTGTTGCTCCTACAGGAGAATCTTGATCGGCGCGGCAAGCTGCAAGGTTACAAGCTACAGCATCTTGCATGTGTGCAAGCTTTCTCTTCATCGGCAGATATGCTTCCGTCAGCTATGCAGCAGTTAAGGTAATGAACTTCTCGTTATAACGACATCCTTTTCTCGTTATAACGACATCCTTTTCTCGTTATAACGACATACTTTCTCGTTATAACAACATATTTTCTCGTTATAACGACATGCTTTCTCGTTATAACAACATATTTTCTCGTTATAACGACATCCTTTTCTTGTTATAACGACATCCTTTTCTCGTTATAACGACATCCTTTTCTCGTTATAACGACATACTTTCTCGTTATAACAACATATTTTCTCGTTATAACGACATGCTTTCTCGTTATAACAACATATTTTCTCGTTATAACGACATCCTTTTCTTGTTATAACCACATACTGACGGCTTTTTTTTTTATCTGTGTGGCAGCAATATGCTTCTGTAAATGCTCCCTATGCAGAAATATGATTTTAAACATTCAGTTTACCAAATAAGGATGCTGATAAGTTTTTAAGAAATTTCCCTATTAAACTGTGCAACAGCTTTTGCTATTTCTAATTGGAGAGCTTTTATTTGTACATGTAATCATCAGTATACAAACAAGGAAATTATATGATGAAATTGAAATTGAAAAAAATGTATGACCCCCTTTTTGTTGATCTTCAAGGTTTCTCAGGCCCCAAGGGTGCAAGAGGAAACCCAGGACTCTCAGGCCGTGGTGGAAAGGGTTTTCCTGGACGAAGTGGAATTCCTGGAGGTCAGGGACCAGTTGGACGCCCTGGACCTCCTGGTTTAACACGTAATGGCGCACAAGGAAGGCCAGGAGTGAAAGGTATGCTAAATGTAACTAAATGTTGCTTAATGCTAAAAGTACATACATGATGTGGATTTTTTGGTTGTAAGTTGTAGTGATCAGTCTAACAACATAATGGTACTTATGTTGTTTGTCAATGCACACTTTTACTATTGTGACTACAAACTGCTGACAAGAAAGGTCTGACAGTGTCAGTAATGTTACATCAAAATAGTGAAAAATCATGTGACCACAGCTACAATTCTTATTTCAAAAACAACAACTAGAACAGTGGAAAATAATAAAGCAAATAAGGTATATCAAAGTGAATTTAATGTCTGGGAAAGCAGTGATTTTGTAATAGGGCAGTGAGCGCCTCACCATGGAGCTCTCAAAACAAAACTAAAACCAGCAGCGCGCAGGGTGGTGTTCTAATGGCTGCTGCATCAAAGGTGTGCCGTCACAAGCCCCCAAGATTAACAAGCCAACAAAATCGTACCAAGCCCGTGCCAAGTTACTAAAAATATATATAGATGCACTACAAAATGCAGAAGAAGGACACATATACAAATTTAATTGTTTTAGCTAATTCATTTAGCAGGCTGCATGCTAGCCTGGCCTTTTTTTGTTTACCAGCATTGACCTAACATGGAATAGCAATCTACTATTTAGGTAATGGACAGAAAACATACCCCTATTATCTAACTCCAGTTAATTCTGGGGAAATAAGATACCTTGTTGACTTCTTTTACCCAGCTACATTCAGGTCCAAACCTGTTTTTATATGTTTTTTTCATTTTTTAAAAATGTCATTATTATTTTCTGTCCAGTTTGTACATTGTCAAAACTGATCATTTTCTAGGTCTATAATATGTCCTAATCACTACTGTGAATTTTTTTTTCTTTTAAAGGAGCGAAAGGGTTGCCAGGTTTAGTTGGTTTCCCTGGTTTACCAGGACGTAGTGGAGGTTTTGGATTTCCAGGAAGAAAAGGTCTGTCTGGAACACCAGGACAGGATGGTTTATCTGGACAAAATGGATTTACTGGAGCCAGAGGTATGTGAGAGAAAATCCCTAAAACATTTTAGTAGAATCAGATGGTTGTTAAAAAAACCTTTTTCATTACGAATTAGTGTACATGAACGGCTTTGCTAAAAATCTAATCAAAATAACTGTGTGTGTGTGTGTGTGTGTGTGTGTGTGTGTGTGTGTGTTCCAGGGGACCGTGGGGCACAAGGTCCACCAGGACCACCATCTCCAGGCATTCCTTCTGATTTAAAGGGTGACTTTGGTGTTACTGGAGCTGTAGGTCTGACTGGTTTTACTGGACAAAGAGGTACAGAAACATTCACATGGTCACTGAGTTTTTCTATGCCCATATAATAAATATAATACAAATAGGTGACCTCAGTCTGTGATTATACAAGTTTAACATAAGGGGACCTCTCTAACAGCAAGACACAAGTGTGTATAGTCTCCATGGGATTCATTACTCTATTGCTCTTTTTATTTTCAAAACCTACAGTATACAGACCTTTAATGTCTGCAGTTTTGATTCTTGGTCTAAGTAATATACCTAGTTATCTTTTAGACATGGTCTATTATGTTGTGTTTACTTATGATGGTACCATCACCTTTTTTAACAAAATGAAAACCAAGTAATTACATTAACTATTTTAATAACATAGTAACTGTCACACTGAAACACCAGATAGTGTAACTTTTTTGCTTTTAGTTGGAAGCACAAATAATCACATTTAAGAAGTAATTACACCTCTGCCATCCGGCTCGGCTGAGCAGCCACATAAACAACGATTGGCCTGTTGTTCATATAGGGGTGGGGTAGTAGTAAGCCGGATAGGGTCTCCTCGTAACTGATGCAATTACGACCTCTGCTGGTTAAATGATGGCACCTGCACAGGGGTGAGGAAGGAGTGCGTTAATCAGGGTGTGTCTCTCCGTACACAGGGCTGATCCACATTAGCACTCACCTAGTGCAGGTGAAGAAATGCATATGGCTGCCCACATGTCGGAGGGGGCATGGGTTAGCTTCGTTCTTCTCAATCAGAGCGGGGATCGGCATTAGTGGCAAGGAAGCATGATGCAATCGGGCAATTTGGGCATGCTGGAAGTCGGGAGAAAATGCATAAACAAAATACAAAAAAAAAAACAAGTAATTACACAATTACTTAATATCTACAAACCCAATTTTCAGTAAAAGGTGGGACATTTTGTAAAATAAAACAAAAATAATTGGTGATTTATTAAACCTTTATTTAATTGACAAAAGAACAAAGAATTGTATTTTAATGTTTTTACTGACCAACTTATTGTATTTTTCTTTAATTATAAACAGAATTACAAACAAATTTTGTGCCTGCAACACCTAAAAAGTTAGGACAGGGCGAAATTAGAAAAAAAAACAAAAAAACATTAGAAGTATTTGCTACATTCTACATTAATCAAATAATCAGGTAAAATGGTAATAACTGAGGGTAACATGACTGGGTATAAAAGGAGTACCCACCTAAGGCTCAGTCTTTGCTAGCAAATATGGGCCACGGATCACCTCTTTGTGCCAAACTACTTTGTTATAAGTACAGTTCAAAAATAAGATTGCAAATATTTTAGGTCGTTCACCATCTACCATATATAATATTGTGAAAGAGATTCAGGAAATCCGGAGCAAGCTCAAGCAGTGTGAGGCACTGATGGAAACTACTGTTGAATGTGTGTGACCTTTGAGCCCTCAGACCGCACTGCATGAGATATTTAGGAGAACAAGTGCATCAAAAAACTGCTGAAAATCTCATGAAAGAAAATAATGACCAGTTGGCCAGAATAAAAATAGCTACTGAACTACGTTGCTGCACAGTCCTGCAAGTTACATTACTCTGGGCGTGGTATTAGGCATCAATATGTCAACCCTGAAGGCAGTGTTATGACAGGACACATGGAAGGACTTGGAAGACGATGAAAACTAAAAAACATCATGGATAAACAACATTACAACATGGATTCATGGAACATTACATTCATTTATGTGTGTAAACTTTCGTCTTCAGCTGTACCCTTTAAACAAGGCAGTCCAACAGCTCCATACACAATTATCCTAAAGTTTAATGAATATAAACAATATTACACATGTAAATATAAAAGACAACATTTTAAGTTAAATATTTTACTGTTCCTTTTCATTTAAACCTCTTTAATTTTGAGTTTTGTGTTACAATTTTAAAATGTATAGAACATCATTAACATAAAACAAAGAAAAAAATATTATTAGTATGTTTATACGCACACTTAACATTTTTCTCTCAACAGGTGATAAAGGACCTCAAGGGTTGCCTGGTCGTGATGGCTTACCTGGTCTACCAGGATCCTTTAACCAGCTCAGAGGTTTACCTGGTGATCCTGGTTTTCCAGGCCGGCCAGGTTCTCCTGGTTTTTCGGGACCTAAAGGGGCACCTGGTGTTTCTGGCTTTCTTGGCATGCCTGGACCAAGGGTAAGCCTATTTAATGTTTGCTATTAATTTAAGCAATGGCTTTTTGTTCAGAGTTTTAACATTTCTGTTTGAAACGTTTTTCAATTGTTTTTGTACATAACCCTTGAGATTAAAGTAAAAATTACATATCATATCTGATTTATAATTGAAATTTAATTAGTGTGATTAATATTAGTATTAAAATGTGTGATTTAGATTAGTAATCCACCTCTCAAAATAGCCAAAGGTCTAACTAATCACTCACCAGGAACTGAAGTTGTAGTGGTTTTTATGACTTCAGAATAGTGAAAACTTTATGTTCTGAGGGTAACTGGATCAAGAATGGATGGATGCTGTCCGGTACACCCAAATGCTTGAGTAAAACATGTGGCTCTATAAAGTATAAAATCAAGAAAGTTTTTAACCCTTTAATTTTAATTTATAGTTTTTAATACATTTCAGAAGCTGGACCTTTTTTTTGGTACTCACTAATGTATGAATAAAACTAAAACATTTTGGTGTTGTTTTAGTATGTAAGCCAAAAGTGACAAATTCAAAATGGCTTATTGAGTGTTTCAAAATTTAAGGCCTTTAATAGCACTTGATGTAGCGCTTAATACAGTTGCTTTATATGCAAAAAAGGTCTAAAGGATTATGGATTTGTATTATATGTATGTTGTATAAACAGTTACTCATTGCATTTTGTTTTTTGTGTGTGTACAGGGTGATGATGGAGAATCTGGTTTGCCAGGGTCGCCTGGTAGTCCAGGATTTCCTGGAAGCAAAGGTAAATTGTAATTTATTATTAACTAGTTGGCAATGTAGTTGAATTTAGCTGCAAACAGTTGTGCATGACCTTGGACAATGTGATTTTAGTTTTATCATAATGTTTGATGTATTGATTTTCTCATGTTATATAGGTGACAAGGGTGAATCTACTGGAACACCCGGAGCCCCTGGGCCAAAGGGGTTTGTGGGAGATTTTGGAATCCCTGGTGAGTTTTTTGCATTAACGTTTTGTTTTCTTTACTATTTAGTAATAGACTTCTTGTAAACCAGATCAACTCTATTGTTTTAATATTATTACACTTGTAAAAATACTTATGTATATGGCACAGCTGTAAAAATGACTGCCATGCAACAACATGGGGCCTAGGTACCCTGGTTAGTTCTTTACTTCCATTCACTGTCTGTGAGGAATGAAAACTCTAAGAAGCTTACTTTATTGTGTGACTGTCTGTTACTTTATGTTTTAAAATAGAATTAAAGTATCGTGTAAAATGTCCAAACCATAATCTGTGGGCACCTCTGTCCTCAGTTTCAAGTAAGTCAATTAAAAAAATCATCTCACCAAGCCTGCAGGCATTCAGATGCACACTGCTCAAGTTCAAGTGTTTTGGGTCAAACCCAATGAAATGGTGTGGGGAAAAGCAAGCAGATGGTATAGAAGTATAGATGTCCTAAACTCTGTATGAAATGATTTAGTATTTTAAATGTATAAGAATTAATGCTAGCTGCATTGTGCAGATTATGGTGCATTGGTTTTTACTGTTGTTGACTCTTTTTATTTCTATCCATGTACAGGTGGTCAAGGTCGTCCTGGTGAACAGGGTTCACCTGGTTTGTCAGGTGGTTTTGGGATCCCTGGGAAGAAGGGTCTACCTGGAGATTCAGGAAGACCTGGATTTAATGGTAACCCATTGACCATTGATATACCAGCCTTTGTGACATAGCTTGTTTTCAGTATTTTGTGAAATGTCTTTTTATGTTTTAAACATGTTTGTGCCTTCGATCAGGTCTGGCTGGTTTTCCTGGTGACAGAGGTATCCCTGGTTACCAGGGACAGAGGGGTCGGGATGGTGAGCAAGGTCTCTCTGGAACTCCAGGAAGGGCAGGAGAGAAAGGTTAGTTTAATTAGAAATATAATCTTTTTTTAAGTAGCTAAAATGGATTATTTATTTAGAGCTCAGGTGTGGATTAAATTCCCATAGATAGTTTTTATTTTAATAGCTGGTTTCTTGTCCAAATGTTGATTGGTAGGTACATTGTAATTTCATTGTCATTGTACAGTGACACTAAGTGCTATTACATTTTCCTAATGTATTCTGTATCCAATTATATCCATCTATCCGAATTATTAATCCATATGGATGGACGGACAGATATTTATTGGTTAAGTGATTAAAAAAGCTTTTTATTCTACTGTTTTGTATCTGGGCATCACGGCACTGTCGCCTCACAGCAAGAAGGTCCTGGGTTCGATCCCCAGGCAGGGCAGTCTGGGTCTTTTCTGTGCGGAGTTTGCATGTTCTCCCCGTGTCTGCGTGGGTTTCCTTCGGGAGCTCCGGTTTCCTCCCACAGTCCAAAAACATGCAGTGAGGTTAATTGAAGACACTGAATTGCCCTATAGGTGAATGGGTGTGTGTGTATATGTGTGTGTGTATGTGTGTGTGTCTACCCTGCGATGAACTGGCACCCCGTCCAGGGTGTTACTGTGTGCCTTGCGCCTATTGAAAACCTGGAATAGGTTCCAGCACAACCCCCCAAGCACGACCCTAACTGGATAAGCTGTTATGAAAGTGAGTGAGTGACTGAGTGTTTTGTATCTGTACTTCTGACCCTATTTTACTGCTTGACTGACAGAACTTTATGGTTTCTGAAGAAAATTGCTGTCTTGCAGTATCTGTAAGAGTGTAAAGACTAAAATTACTAAGCATCTATGATGCTTACTACCATATTCAAAAAACACTTTCCTACTTTTTTATAGGTTTACCTGGATCCTCTGGTTTACATGGACTCAATGGACTTCCAGGACCAAAAGGTCAACCAGGAGCATCTGGTGAGAGGCTCAAATTTGCATGAACACAAATGCATTTTAAAAGATTCCACTTAGTCTTTTTATGTAACCATAATAAATTCTGTTTTGACTCAAGCAATACTATTGATTTTTGTGTTCAGGTTTGGTAGAGGGTGGGTTACCTGGTGGGCCTGGTTTGGCCGGATTGAAGGGACAAAAAGGCTCATCAGTGCCTGGTGTGCCAGGATTGCCTGGAGGAAAGGGGTTCAAAGGAGAGAGGGGTGAGAAAAATATTTCTGTGTATCAAACTTATCATCATACGCCTGCTTTTATACAGATTTATACCACCTTTATAATCAGCAGGCAGCCTCAGAAGGCCTACATGTGGCAAAACATCTAACATCTAAAAGCACATTTTAGGTTCCCAATAGTCCTGTTGGGCTAGTCCATCATGTTTGTGTACTTGGGAGTATTTGGTCCAAGGTCCAAGATGTTGATGCTTTTGTTGATGTCTTTGTTAGGTTTTCCTGGTCAGCCAGGTTTTCCAGGTGCTCCAGGCCCTCGTGGGATATCTATACCCTCTAATATTCCTGGTGCTTCAGGAGACCCAGGTCTGTCTGGTCTAACAGGTGAACAAGGTATGCAACACCTGGCAACATTTACATGAAAATTTTATTCATGACAAAAAAATATTTTCATTAGTAAGAACATTTCAGAATGCTTTTAGTAAAACAGTTTTCACACAACTTTCTCTAACTGATCCTTTATTAAATCGGGCATAAATTTTGAGGAGTTCATGCTGCCAAGATGTGAATACTGTGATCCTAATTTTCTTTTACTGTTATAGGTTTTCGTGGACCCCCTGGTCCTCCTGGTCCTGGTGGCCCTGGAACTGATCAGGGAGACCGAGGAGATCCAGGTTTTCCAGGATCACGTGGAAGACCTGGGAGCCGAGGTGATTCTGGAAATGAAGGACTGTGTGGACCACCTGGCAATCCTGGATTTAAAGGTGCTCATTACAACTTAACTATTCAAATGTAAATATTCATGTATAATACATAAATACATATTTTATAAAATACAGTGTATCACAAAAGTGAGTACACCCCTCACATTTCTGCAGATATTTAAGTATATCTTCTCATGGGACAACACTGACAAAATGACACTTTGACACAATGAAAAGTAGTCTGTGTGCAGCTTATGTAACAGCGTAAATTTATTCTTCCCTCAAAATAACTCAATATACAGCCATTAATGTCTAAACCACCGGCAACAAAAGTGAGTACACCCCTTAGTGAAAGTTCCTGAAGTGTCAATATTTTGTGTGGCCACCATTATTTCCCAGAACTGCCTTAACTCTCCTGGGCATGGAGTTTACCAGAGCTTCACAGGTTGCCACTGGAATGCTTTTCCACTCCTCCATGACGACATCATGGAGCTGGCGGATATTCGAGACTTTGCGCTCCCCCACCTTCCGCTTGAGGATGCCCCAAAGATGTTCTATTGGGTTTAGGTCTGGAGACATGCTTGGCCAGTCCATCACCTTTAACCTCAGCCTCTTCAATAAAGCAGTGGTCGTCTTAGAGGTGTGTTTGGGGTCATTATCATGCTGGAACACTGCCCTGCGACCCAGTTTCCGGAGGGAGGGGATCATGCTCTGCTTCAGTACTTCACAGTACATATTGGAGTTCATGTGTCCCTCAATGAAATGTAACTCCCCAACACCTGCTGCACCCATGCAGCCCCAGACCATGGCATTCCCACCACCATGCTTGACTGTAGGCATGACACACTTATCTTTGTACTCCTCACCTGATTGCCGCCACACATGCTTGAGACCATCTGAACCAAACAAATTAATCTTGGTCTCATCAGACCATAGGACATGGTTCCAGTAATCCATGTCCTTTGTTGACATGTCTTCAGCAAACTGTTTGCGGGCTTTCTTGTGTAGAGACTTCAGAAGAGGCTTCCTTCTGGGGTGACAGCCATGCAGACCAATTTGATGTAGTGTGCGGCGTATGGTCTGAGCACTGACAGGCTGACCCCCCACCTTTTCAATCTCTGCAGCAATGCTGACAGCACTCCTGCGCCTATCTTTCAAAGACAGCAGTTGGATGTGACGCTGAGCACGTGCACTCGGCTTCTTTGGACGACCAATGCGAGGTCTGTTCTGAGTGGACCCTGCTCTTTTAAAACGCTGGATGATCTTGGCCACTGTGCTGCAGCTCAGTTTCAGGGTGTTGGCAATCTTCTTGTAGCCTTGGCCATCTTCATGTAGCGTAACAATTCGTCTTTTAAGATCCTCAGAGAGTTCTTTGCCATGAGGTGCCATGTTGGAACTTTCAGTGACCAGTATGAGAGAGTGTGAGAGCTGTACTACTAAATTGAACACACCTGCTCCCTATGCACACCTGAGACCTAGTAACACTAACAAATCACATGACATTTTGGAGGGAAAATGACAAGCAGTGCTCAATTTGGACATTTAGGGGTGTAGTCTCTTAGGGGTGTACTCACTTTTGTTGCCGGTGGTTTAGACATTAATGGCTGTATATTGAGTTATTTTGAGGGAAGAATAAATTTACACTGTTATATAAGCTGCACACAGACTACTTTTCATTGTGTCAAAGTGTCATTTTGTCAGTGTTGTCCCATGAAAAGATATACTTAAATATCTGCAGAAATGTGAGGGGTGTACTCACTTTTGTGATACACTGTATGTGTTCTGAAATTAATGGATTTTAATAAGGCAAACTCTCGCCCATATGCCCCATATGCAACTCTCCTGTGTTACCTTTTAGGAGAGAGAGGTGACCCTGGAGTTGGTGGCCCACCAGGACCACCAGGCTACAGTGGAGATTCAGGAAGAAATGGTGATCTTGGACAAAAGGGAGTTAAGGGTGGGTAAATAAACTTGGTGGTTAAATAAACAGTTTTGTTTACAACAATTATTTATTTCCAATTCAGGGTTGCCAACTTACATAAATAGTAGATCTGTGGGCAACAGTTTTTATCCCCAGAGTCTCAATACATGTCTGTATAAGTTTAATATCCTGGAGCCCATTTTGTTAATTTAAAATACTTAAATGCCTCTGAAGTTTTTCTTGAGCTTTTATGAGTTTTAGTTGCATTTATGACTTCTCTAACCAAAAAAACTCTATTTTGAAAAAAGACGGGAGAAAAATCTTGTCAATGACAATTCACTTAAATGTAGGAAGGAATCCTAAATAAAACGAATACAACAGTATACATATAAGAAGGAAAAGATGGAAATCAACTGGAAATCAACAAAGTGCACACTCGCTCTGTGTGTGTGTGTGTGCTTGCATAAGTGTGTGGGCATTTCAGCCTAATGTCCTTGCTGTTGTGGTCAGGTACTAAATGTATGACCACAGACTGTTAAAAAATCTTGCATCGAGCTAAATGGGTAAAATTGCCGCTCAGGTGGTGCAGCGGTAAAACACGGTAGCACACCAGAGCTGGAATTTCGAACACATCTTATCGAATGTCAGCTTTGCCATCCGGCTGGGCTGGGTGGCCACATGAACAACGATTGGCTGTTGTTCACAGTGTGGTTAAGCCAGACCAGGGTTCCTCATAACTGGTGCAATTATGACCTCTGATAGCTGATTGATGAAGTAAATGTTCAAGAGAATTAACAAATTCTTGTTTTCACTACATTTTACATACATCCCATTACATGCCCCAACTTTTCGGGAAATAGGGTTTGCACATTTTATTATTTTTATGTATTAGTAGCATTGTGAAATAGGTACAAAAGACAAATAAGATATTAGCATCAGCCCAGAATTTCATTCAGAATTACATTTTGAGCAAAGCATGTATTTCAGAAAAAATGTTGTGGTTCCAAACACTTACTGGACTTGTCACTCACAAAACAAAGATGGTCAAATTCTAAACACTGAATTAGAGTGAATTTGCTAAATTGTACCAAATGTACACATCATACACACAACTGTTTGCATTATACTTTAATCCACAGAAGTTTTTTTTTGGTCTGAGTGTGTAATGTATGCAGTTGATTTAGAATATGGCATAAAATGTTTAAAATAGCTAAAATGTTTTAGACTATAACCTAGTTAACATGTCCAGCATTTACTTTTTAAAATTTAAATTTTCTCTTATGCCATGTCTTGATTTTTTCTCTGTCCCAGGTTTTTCTGGTAGCAAAGGACTTCCAGGGATTGCCGTCCCACCAAGAATTGTGGTAGCTCCAGATGGTGATCCTGGTCAATCTGGAATCAATGGTCCTCCTGGTCAGGAGGGAGAACCAGGACAGCCTGGCTTTCCTGGACGTTCAGGTTAGCTTCATTACCATCATAACTTCATTGATGTTTGTAAAATAATGTTGGAGAATTAACATCTGATGCTTTTTAATTTGACATTGAAATTAATGACTTAAGTAAATTCCATCCACATAAACTTGCCTGTCTTTGTTAAAATCTGTAGGTCCTAAGGGAAAGATAGGACCACTGGGAAAACCTGGTCACACTGGTCCACCTGGATTTCCTGGATCCATCGGAGACCCTGGATCTCCAGGTTTCCAAGGGCCTACTGGCAGCCAAGGTGAGCTAAAAGATATGGTGGTTAAATAATGTCTTGTAACACTTGTAACTGTGATGTGAACAGGCATACAGAGTTACAGCCATGGTAGGGTATATGTTTATAATCAGACATGTCTAAATGGAAATGTGAGTAAGAGGTAGGATCAGGTTAATTCTGTTTCATATTACAGACTGATGAGTAAACATTCTTATTCAGGTTTTTCATTGCAGAGGGCAGAAATCATTGGCCATTATGTTTAATTGTTGGTATGATGCTTTATAGTAAAATGCTATTTAAGTTTATGCCAGCTGTAACGAAACCCATGTATCTACAAAGTCCTTCTTTTGACCCATCAACCACGGAACATTACATTAATTGACATAGAGACCATTAATGTGTTTTTGGTAAATTAGAGATGAGCTTTTATGTTTCTCTTGGTTATCAGAGGATTTCACCTTATAACGCTGCCATAAATGCCATTTTGTCCAGTCTCTTTCAAATGTAGGAATCTTGAATTGATAAACCATTGGGAAGTGCTACATTTTGAAATATCAAATATTCTAATATCTAACGTAAGAATACAAAATGCTATTCATATTCGACAGGCCAGGTTTTTTATTAGAAATATTTGTACTTTTATTTATTTAATACACTTACTAATTATGTCTGATAAAAACTTGTTAATAACTATCTCTCAATTGCTGCTTTTTTATTATGTTTTTGTTAGGCTTCCCTGGTAAACAGGGTCCACCAGGTCCTCCTGGTCTGCCAGCACGTGCCACTGGGATCGGCTACACTCTTGTGAAGCACAGCCAGTCCAGCCTAGTGCCAATGTGCCCTCAGGGTATGGGAAAATTATGGGATGGGTACAGTCTGCTTTATGTAGAGGGACAGGAAAAGGCACATAACCAAGACCTTGGTAAGACAATTAACAAAACAATTAACATTTATAATCACTTCAACTATGTGAATAAAATATAGAGTAATTTAGCTAACATGCTTAGTTTTCTTACTCTATCTTCTGCTTGCTCACAGGATTGGCTGGATCTTGTCTACCTCGCTTTAGCACTATTCCCTTCCTGTACTGCACTACAAATGAACTCTGCTACTATGCCAGTCGCAATGACAAGTCTTACTGGCTGTCCACAACTGCACCCATTCCCATGATGCCTGTGGCAGAGCAGCAGATCACCCAGTACATCAGCCGTTGTTCAGTGTGTGAAGCTCCTTCTCAGGCAGTAGCTGTCCACAGCCAAGACACCAGCATTCCCCCCTGTCCACGTGGGTGGAGGAGCCTGTGGATCGGATACTCCTTCCTTATGGTGGGATATACATTCTTACACCAGCTCTCTTTTCTCGCTCTCTCTTATACACACACACACTCTTAGTCAGTCATTAAGTGAATTGGTCATTCCAATAGACTTGGTTATTCCAATAAGAAAAAATTTGAACGATTAGAAATAACATTCAGTAACATCTTACAAAATTTTAAATAAGCTAGATTTTGTAAGTGAGTGTTTGTAGTGTAAACTCTTACTTTTATTTTTTAGACAAAGACAAAAAAATGTGGAGCAGAATTTGTTAAACAAAGACACTACTTATTGGATTTGAGTTTTTAGCCACCTTACATGAGCTTGTTGGACACCCCAAAACAAACCTCAAAAACAAATGGTATTAAAATAGTGACCTCTATGTGATATTTTCAGCTATAGAAACAGCCACTCTTCTGACTTCCCACAAGACTTTGAGGCTGTGGGAATTTGTGCCCATTCAACCAATTGATTTTCCAGGTTATTCCAAAGCTGTTTAGTGTTTAGTGCTCAGTGCAGGCCACTGGAGTTTCTTTAAACCAAGTTTTTCTTAATGTCATTATAGAGCTTGCTTTGTGCACAGGGAAGAGCCATTCCTAAACTGTTGCTGCAAAATTGGAAGTATATAATTTTCCTTACATAAATGATTTAATATTCTGCTAGCAGTTAGAAGGGGTGTCCCAATACTTTTGTCCATATGGTGTATTCAAATGTTACAACTAATGAATTTACATATTTCACACTTAATATTTGCATTTTAATTACAGAGTACCTTGTATTGTATTTTGTAACAACCTAACCTTGACCCTAACTTTGTGTCACCATGTGTCTCTCCTCTGCTTAGCACACCGCTGCAGGGGCTGAAGGAGGTGGCCAGTCTCTGGTTTCTCCAGGCTCTTGCTTGGAAGATTTTCGTGCCACTCCTTTCATTGAATGCAATGGCGCTCGGGGCACCTGCTTTTTCTTCAACAACAAACACAGTTTCTGGCTGACCACGGTAAGGCAGGAAGGGCAGTTTATTCAGAGTCCAGAGTCTGAGACGCTGAAGGGAGATCAGTACCGTAGCCGGATCAGCCGCTGTCAGGTCTGCATGAAAATCCTGTAGCCTTTGCAGGATCACTCCAGGAGGGAGGACTTTTAATGAGTTTTAAGAAAAGGAGACAAAGGAGAGGTCTACATTAAAGCAAATGTTGACTGAATGACTTTCACTAGCCTCTGTTTGCTTGGTGCTTTTTGAGGCTGATTACAAGGATTACAGAGGAGTATACAAAGTATACAGCTGTTAAAGGTTAGAATAAAAAGAGACAGTTCTCTTTTTGGTGCTATCAAAAATCATTGTTTATTGTGTATTTTATCTACTTATAGTTTGTCTTACATATTCATGGCTACCAAAATTCCTGATGGGCAGCACTGAACATTTAATTTGAGACTGCAGATCATTGAAACACAAACTAAAATTTGATACACAGGTGTGTTTGCTAATTTCTGAAATAAGCATAAACCATGACACCTGATACTATTACAAAATGTAAATGTTGACACATTGTAGTATTATCTGTGTTATTTTATTGCACTGAAGTAAATATAAAGAAATAATGTAATACAAGGTTCTCTAATGTGGCTATTTTGCTGCTATTATTTAAAACCAAATTTACAACCTGGCAATCTTTAGTTAACTTCACAATATCAGTCACAATGCAACAATAAATTCATACAAATCATTCTGTACAACATAAATTTAGTACTCTTTTTATGATCAATTTGGTTACAACAAGCCTCTATGATACCACTCTAAAAGTCATTCTGTTAGATTAGTCTTATCCACAAAGGGTCGGTTTGGCTGCAGGTTTTCATACTAGCAAAACAAAAGTTAAACCTAATGTAACAGATTCCACTTGTTCACACATGGTTCTTCAGTGATAGATTGTGCTGGACTAGAAGTCACACTGGCCCTTTTAGGGTAAGACTGGACACACATCAAAATTCACTGTAAATCTATTGTATACAATAGAAATGTTTTATTTACTATTTTCAGAGTGAGTTAGCCAGCTCTGTTAAAGTCACAGCACAGGGTGGAATATAGCCACTTTAGTCACTATGCCTTTTACTCTGTATTTGGTAGCCTTGAGTACACGCTTTCCAGTTTGGCTTTATCTAATGTTTGTATGAACAGCAGTTTAGATGATTCATCCCATAATAAAAAAAAATAATGAAAAACTGCAATACATAAGGAAATAATTTGTGCATTTCACATAAGAAAAAACTTTATTTTACAAACGCTATTTTGTAAAAATAATAATAATATTACTGTATTATTATACAAGTGTTTGTAATTTTCTTACACAGATGATGTACAATGACCATGTGAACATTTTCACCTCTGTAAGCATATCACATGGCTGGAGCCATGCCGTTCAAGTATGACTATTGTTGCATTTTATATCAGAATGACTCCAATATGTAATTCTGTTTGATATTAAATAAAGTATTAAAACTGACATTTGACTTATCATTTATTACTTTAACACTTTTATAGCATGTATTTACATGAATATTTAAATAGCTCAGCACAACTAATATAACAAGTGCTTTCTTCAAGTTAAACACGAAACGACTACTGCTGTCTCAGGTCTATTTAACCCCTTTATGACAAGCATCTATAATACTTAGTAGAGCACCCTGTTATTACCTTCCGTTCACTAATATTTGTGGGCTTGCTGCAACTGCCTTCTTCAAATCCTACCAAAGATTTGCTGTGCCAATTTCATGCGACTGTGACAGCCACTCTAGAGTCTTCAAGGACTTCTTATGAAACCAAACCTTGGTATGACTTTGAGGTATGTTTGGGATCATTGTCCTGCTGGAATTTCCAATGACACCTAAGCTTTAGGTATCTCAAAGAAGGCACAAAAAATTCTCCTAGGACATATATACACACATTCACACACTCACATTCTAGTAACTGAATGGCATGACAAAGTCAGAAGATGCAAAGGCAGTGATGCCATTGACTGGCCCTCGCATTTCCCAGACCTGAATCCAATTGAGAACCTCTGGGACGTTAGGTGTTAGTGCATCCAGTGTCGCCACTGCTGTCCAGAAGCTCACTGATGCCCTGATTCAGGTCTAGGAGGAGATCCCCCAGGACACCATTCTCTGTCTCATCAGGAGCATGTCCAGTGAGCTGATAATTTTGGTTTCCATTGACCATTGTTATGTCATTTTATTTTCAACTAATTACACAATATATATCAGTAAAGATTTTCAAGTTAAATCTTTCATTCCTTGAGATTCAACATGTAATTTAAGTGTTCCCCTAATTTTTTTTAGAGCATATATAGATAGAGCATAACATAACATTCTCAGCACTGCAGTGACAATGATGTAGTGGTGGTGTGTTAGTGTGTGTTGTGCTGGTATGAGTGGATCAGACAGCTGCTGGAGTTTTTAAATACCGTGTCCACTCACTGACCACTCTTTTAGACAATCCTACCTGGTTGGTCCACCTTGTAGATGTAAAGTCAGAGACGATTGCTCATCTATTGCTGCTGTTTGACCTTCACCAGTGGTCTCAGGGCGCTGCCCACGGGGCGCTGTTGGCTGGATATATTTTTGGTTGGTGGACTATTCTCAGTCCAGCAGTGACAGTGAGGTGTTTAAAAACTCCATCAGCATTGCTGTGTCTTATCCACTTATACCAGCACAACACACACTAACACACCACCAACATGTCAGTGTCACTGCAGTGCTGAGAATGATCCACCACCCAAGCAATACGTGGGGGTCCTGACCATTAAAGAACAGCATGAAAGGGGGCTAACAAAGCATGCAGAGAAACAGATGGACTGCAGTCAGTAGTTGTAGAACTACAATTATGGTTTTATGGCTGATCGGTGTATATGTATGTATGTATATATAAGTTGCCAGATGTCTCTGTGTTGCATCCACAATCCACACTGAAATTACCACTGACTACAATTACATTACACATGGACTGTTTACAGAAAGGGTACTCTCCGTTCCGGTAGATGGCAGTAGTGTATTTTAATAACAGTCAAGCATACACAATTCTGCAGCCGCTGTAGTGCTAATATAAATAAACAACACTTTCAACACCGAGCGTCTGCGATACAACCGCGGCACAACCATTTCTCACCTGTTTTGGTCTGTTAAAACAGGTAAAATAAGTTCAGCTGTGCACAGCAAGGGTACATTTGCTGTTAGTCAGAGCAGTTTTAAGCTTGGTTTTGTTATTTTACATCTAGTCAGTCAGCTAATATAATAGAAATCTGTCATATTTAATGCAAGTATTTTCATACTGCTGGCATGTGAAGTACAAACTCGAATTTAATCGAATTTAGCTATACTAGGGCGGAGCACTGGTCAAGCCTTGATTTTGTAAATACATTTAAAAATAATAATGTCACCAAACAAATATAGCATAAAATTACGATTTGTCAATTTTCGGTATTATATGTGGCAGTAGGGTTCATTTATTTATTCTCACCCTGCTTGCCCGAAAGCAATATTGTATCAATTCAAAAATTGTATATTCTCAGCTTTTACCATTTTTAAGTAAAAATGGTATTTTTGATATTTTTCAATCTGGCTTTAAGTCTATGCACAGCACTGAATCTGCTCTTCTGAAGGTGACAAATGACTTGCTACTTACTGTTGATGAGGGAAATTGTGCCATCCTCATTTTATTGGACCTTAGTTCTGCTTTTGATACTGTTGACCATGACATACTTGTTGGTCGCCTGGAAAAGTGGGTGGGGTTACAGGGAGAGGCCCTGAATTGGTTCATATCTTATTTTAAGAATAGAACTTTTTCAGTAAATATTAGCAGCTATTTCTCTTCTTTGCTAATGTCTCTTGTGGTGTTCCACAAGGGTTCATACTAGGGCCCCTCCTTTTTTCTCTCTATATGCTGCCATTAGGTCAAATAATTAGGAAGCACAATGTCAGCTTTCACCTGTATGCTGATGACATACAGCTTTATCTTCCCATTAGACCGAATGACAATGGCTTGTTAACGTCTCTTAGCAGTTGTCTTGAGGACATAAGGAGGTGGATGGCTGACAATTTTCTTCAGCTGAATGAAAGCAAGTCAGAAGTTATCGTTTTTGGGGGTCCTCATCACATCAATAGTGTCTCAAATAACCTTGGTCACTTGTCTACATGTGTCAAAACATCTGTGAGAAATCTTGGTGTTATCTTTGACTCTGGCCTCAGATTTGATAAACAAATCAACTCTGTGGTAAGGAATGGCTTCTTCCAGCTCAGAAATATTGCGAAGATTAAGCCTTTTCTCTGCTATTCTGACCTGGAAAAAGTTATTCATGCATTCATTTCTGCAAGAATTGACTACTGTAATTCTCTGTATATTGGGATTAATCAGTCTCTGTTGCGGCGCTTACAGGTAGTCCAGAATGCAGCAGCAAGGTTACTGACTAATACCAAGAAAAGAAACCATATTACACCCGTCCTTGTCTCACTACATTGGCTGCCTGTTCAGCACAGGATTCAGTTTAAAGGGCTTTTATTTGTTTTTAAAGCGCTTAATGGTCAAGCCCCGGCTTATCTCAGTGGTATGCTTTCTCCCGCAACCGCACAGCGATCTTTAAGATCAGCCACTCAGAACTTGTTGACCGTTCCTAGGGCTCGTTTGAAGCTAAAAGGTGATCGTGCATTTACAGTTTATGCTCCGAGGCTATGGAACACTCTACCTCCTACTATTCACCTACAAGCACCTTCGGCCGCTGTTTTTAAATCACTCCTAAAAACATACCTTTATAAGCTGGCATTTGAACAGTGAGGAGCTGTGGTAATTATAATTGTTTAGTCTATTTTTATCTGTTTTATTTTGTCTCTTACTCTTTATTTTTATTTGGTTTAACTTTTTTAACAATGTTGTCTTATGTATGCTTGTTTAATGTACAGCACTTTGGTCAACGTAAGTTGTTTTAAGAGTGCTTTATAAATAAAATTTACTTACTTGCTCACAATGTTTAAGTGACGTAATTAGGGAAGGGTTCTACTATCAGAAAGTCGCACCAAAGCAAAGGTCCATTTTTACATGCCTTTTTTAAGGGACAATCATGTCATGCAAGTTTTAGATTTTTAGTTATGTCTGCAACTCCTATTTTGTCTGTGACTGAATGACTGAAATGTATGCACTGACGAACCAAAACATTAGAACCACCCCGTATTTATTTATTAGGATTTTTACGCCATGTATTACTCACTTTGGTTACATTAATGACAGAAACGGTAGTTACTCGTTACACAAGATTAATCAGTTTCCAAGTTCAATGTCGAACACAGTCATGGACAATTTTGTATCTCCAATTCACCTGACTGCATGTCTTTGGACTGTGGGAGGAAACCGGAGTTCCCGAAGGAAACCCACGCAGACACAGGGAGAACATGCAAACTCCACACTGAAAGGACCCGGACTGCCCCACCTGGGGATCGAACCCAGGACCTTCTTGCTGTGAAGCGACAGTGCTACCCACTGAGCCACCGTGCCGCCCAACTACCCCGTAATACGTGCTTGGCAATTACCGTTTTATTAGAGTTGTGCATGTGACAGTCAGGGATATGTTTAATGTTGGGCTGATTGTAGTTACTCATAGTTTAAATGTTGAATGCATGCTGCAGATATGCACTCATCCACATGTTCTATCACCTCTTTGCTTTGGGCTGTGGGTTTGATTTGGTTATTTTGTTTATTTTATTAATTTCTGTTATTTTGGCCAGTCATAGTTTCTTTTCTTTTGTGGCAAACAAGCATCCTGCATGTTGGGTTTATTCTTCTCATTCTTGCAGGTATGGTTACAATTTTGAGTTTACTATGTATTTGTCTTTACATTAGGGACATGAAAGGGATGTACATGTTAGAGATCTGAAAGAAGTGTGAAAAATATGAAAAAAGAGAAAAAAACTTAAGAGGGCATATACACTGATCAGCCATAACATTAAAACCACCAACTTGTTTCTACACTCACTGTCCATTTGATCAGCTCCACTTACCATGTTTAAGCACATTGTAGTTCTACAATTACTGACTGTAGTCCATCTGTTTCTCTGCACGCTTTGTTAGCCCCCTTTCATGCTGTTCTTCAATGGTCAGGACTCTCCCAGGACCACTACAGAGTAGGTATTACTTGGGTGGTGGATCATTTAGACCACTGCAGTGACACTGACATGTTGGTGGTGTGTTAGTGTGTGTTGTGCTGGTATGAGTGGATAAGACACAGCAGCGCTGCTGGAGTTTTTAAACATCTTACTGTCACTGCTGGACTAAGAATATCCAGCCAACAGCGCCCTGTGGGCAGCGTCCTGTGACCACTGATGAAGGTCTAAAAGATGACCAACTCAAACGACAGCAATAGATGAGCGATCGTCTCTGACTTTACATCTACAAGGTGGACCAACTAGGTAGGAGTGTCTAATAGAGTGGACAGTGAGTGGACCTAGTACTTAAAAACTCCAGCTGTGCTTCTCTGTCTGATCCAGTTGTAGCCTAGTGGTTAAGGTACTGGTCCAGTAATCAGAAGGTTGGCGGTTCAAGCCTCACCACTGCCAGGTTGCCACTGTTGGGCCCTTGAGCAAGGCCCTTAACCCTCAATTGCTTAGAGTGGACAGTGTGTCCACTCTAAGTGTGTCATACTGTCACAGTACTGTAAGTCGCTTTGGATAAAAGCATCTGCTAAATGCTGAAAATGTAAATGATCCATTCATACCAGCACAACACACACTAACACACCACCATGTCATTGTCAGTGCAGTGCTGAGAATGATCCACCACCTAAATAATACCTGCCCTGTGGTGGTCTTGTGGGTGTCCTGACTATTGAACAACAGGGCGAAAGCAGGTTAAAAAAAAGTATGTAGAGAAACAGATGGACTACAGTCAGTAATTGTAGAACTACAAAGTGCTTCTATATGGTAAGTGGAGCTGATAAAATGGACAGTGAGTGTAGAAACAAGGAGGTGGTTTTAATGTTATGGCTGATCAGTGTATTTTACTTTATTTTTGGGGTTATGTTAAAGAAATTAAAGGAACTTTTTTAGAAAGGTTCATTAGTTTTTAAGCACCTTACATTTACAATATTGCTATTATGATCTCTACACTTGAAAACTTTTGGAGCCATATTTAAACAACCTTCCAATGTTCCAAAATCATCAGTACAAATACAATTTAACTCATTTGATTTTGTGGCCTTTAGGTACGCTGGAATATTCAGAGACCCTCTCCGACATGTCCTATGTCTTCATCAGTGATACCTCACAGACTAACGTGCCATTACTCCAGGCGTGCATTGATGGGGACCTGCCATTTGCCAGGCGCCTTCTTGAGACAGGCTGTGACCCTAATATCCGGGACAGCCGGGGTCGCACTGGCCTCCACCTAGCAGCAGCACGAGGCAATGTGGACATCTGTTGCTTCTTACACAAGTTTGGGGCAGATTTGCTAGCCACTGATTATCAAGGCAACACCGCTCTGCACCTGTGTGGACATGTTGATACCATTCAGTTTCTTGTTTCCAATGGTCTCAAGATAGACATTTGGTGAGATATTAAGAACTTTAATCTTAAGTGGCCAGTAATTAGTAACACAATTTAGTTAAATATATATATTTTTGTGTTTAAGCAGTAATCATAATGGGTCAACTCCTCTGGTGCTGGCCAAGAGGAGAGGGGTAAATAAAGATGCTATTCGGCTACTGGAGGGCCTGGAAGAGCAGGAGGTGAAGGGTTTTAACAGAGGCTCCCATTCCAAACTAGAAACCATGCAAATGGCAGAGAATGAGAGGTAAGTGGAAAAGTTTCCAGAAAGAGTTACCAGATGTAATTTGTCTTAAGAGGTAAAACAATATGAAATAAAAATGATGTTTGATGGCTGAAGTTTTTTCCAATAAATTGTATTTTTACGTCCATAAGCGACCACAGAGAAACCCCTATTCTGGACAGTTTAGAAATTTCTTTGACATCTCATCAATGGTAACATTTTGATTAGTCCCATCTTTTCACTGTGTTCTTAAATCCCTCCTTATGAAGGCTTTAAAGTCTACATGATTTTTCTTCTACGAGTGTCATGTTATCCACATGTCAAAGGTTATTGCTTCCACCAATCTTGAATCTTTAACCATCTTCCTCTAATCCTCCTTTTCTTATTATATGTTTAGTGTACAGGTTAAACAGGAATGGTGACAGGAATTTGCCACTGTGTAACCAGTCTGTTTTTCCATATCCTGTCATGACTGTGGCTTGTTGATTAGTGTAGAGATTCCATATTAGAATATTAAAATGCTCTTGTATTCCAGTTTTGTTTTTTTTGAGGACAGTCTATATTTTTTTCAGTTGGGAAAATCAGCAAGGCCCTTTACTCTTTTTGCATTGTATTTAGTCATGATTATAGGTTGCTTTGGATAAAAGCGTCTTCTAAATGCCATAAGTTGCATCTACAGTCTACAGTGTAATTTTGTTTTAGCTGTTCCTAACACAGTTTACACCATGTTTGGTGTTTTTTTATTAGTGTTCAGAGTTCTCCCTCAAAAAGCTGGTCTCCACAACAAAGTCTGTGTAAGATTGCTTAAGCTTGTGGCATGCGTTTGAAACAAATGCGAAAACTTAAATCTTATAGCTCTAGTGTAAACTGAGTACACAAAACATTTCTTACTATTAAACATGTTTGCTTTACAATGAAAGTGTTTAAACAATGTGTATCTAAACTCTTTGAATGGTAATTCTTATCATTTGTTAATTGCTAGTGCAATGGAGAGCCATTCACTATTGAACCCCAACCTGCAGAACAGTGAGAGTGTGCTGTCCAGCTTCCGCACCACCTGGCAGGAGTTTGTGGAGGATCTGGGTTTCTGGAGGGTTCTGCTTCTTTTAGTGGTCATTGCCTTGCTCTCTCTTGGTATTGCTTACTATGTGAGTGGGGTACTACCCTTCTCTGCTAGCCAGCTGGAGCTGGTCCATTAAGAGCCCTGTTAACATTTGGTTTTTTATCTAATCTTGGATCAGTTGTGTTTAAAATGATTAATAATTTCCTTGTTTTATTGTCATTAATTTATTATAAATTCCTTTGGAGTAATTGTTGAGATTAACAGTACATTGAACTAAAATGATCTGACAGAGACTACTGTTTTTCTAAAAGTTTTAAAAGAATGTTGCAAGATAAATGCTAGTGCTAAAAGGAATTTTATGAATGTTAGTCTTACTTTAAATGAATGTACTGTACATTAATTTAGAGACTATTCACTGATTTCTTCTTAATTGTTTTTTGTCTTTTGGTTTTGCCTATTTAAGGATATATTAGGCTATTCTTTACCAGAACTATTAACATTTTGTATATCGGTTAGTTAAAAACGTTTAGTTTGAGTGTCATGTCATTTTTGTATGCTTAATGTATTTTAACTTTCTACTCGTGTTTGAAAAAAAACAAAAAACAATGTGAAATGTGTTGTATCTTCTATAATGTTGTACCATGTATACACCATTAGAATGTATAACTGTGAATTTTATTGTTAATTTATATGTTTAATTTACATTCTTTTCATTTAACTTGTTTTTTATTTGTTATGGTTTGACCACTTCAGTCAGTTTAATACCAGTATGTTGTATTTATATGTACATTTTACTAACTTCTCTTTTTATCTTTCTTTGTCTGTGTATGAATATGGAACACTGGCAGCCTAGAAAAGGCTTGTTGTTATTTTAGGAGTAGGTGCACCTCAACACTTTATTGTTTTCAGTCTATTCTTTGTATCTGTAGGGTATGTGCACCAAAGACAATAATTGAAACACATTGTGTTGTTAAGAAGAAAGGGAAAACCTTGCTTATAATGACTTGCTTAAATTGTTGGCAAAATGTCATTATTCAATGATTGCTCAAATAAGATAATGAGCAAATAAAGTAATCGATTAGAAGTGATTTTAAAGTAAACACACTTTGTTTTCTTCCCATTACTTGTGAACCTGCTGAAATGATGTCTCCAGATGTCACACATTTGTTACAGATGCAGATGGTGATTATGCTAAAACATTATTTCTTTAATGTTACATTGTGTTACAGAAGATTTAACATATAATTTTTATTGTGTTTGTGCAAATCTGATTGTATTAAGCAGTGTTTATGCTCTTTAAACACGCAGTACTTAACTTTTGTTACAGATTAACACAAAAAAAGAAGTTAAACCTTATTCAAGGTCAAGGTCCCTGAACAGGAAGGATGGGGGGTAATGGCGGGAGCCAAATTGATCACATATCACTTGCCACTTAGCATATTAAAACTGTGTTATAACGTTTTATTTATTTTTTAGCATTGTACCTTTACCTTTCTACATAAATGTCCATTTGATTAAGTTGCACCAGTGTATACGTGTGTGTGTTAATTATGTAACATTGTCTAAACCCAACACTTACTATTCTTTATCAATAAAAAAAACTTGTGTTCTCCTTTATTAATAAGTATTAAAATAAATACAGACTTTTACCGTATTCTGGGGCTTTTATCTTATTTTAGCGGAAACGGAAACCGCTATTCAAAACAATGCTGGTTATCCGACCAACGGTGTATATAAATAATTGTTTACATTTTTAACAATGGTTTCGTAGTGTTGATTTAAATCTTAAATCCTTTAAATCATGAATTTAAAAGGATTGTTTCAGGATTTTAATCCAAGGTAAGTAAAAATACAAATGTTTGGGGATGAAAATATCTAACGAGCTGATGTTACACATGTAACTTTAAACTGATGTAGGCAGAGACAGTGAACCTTTCTGTGTAATTAATGATGTAATTACACGGTAAACATATGGACTGTACAAAACAAACAGGTTTACGCAGTTACATTTTGTATTGTCTTCTGTCTGTTTATAAAATGTGGACAGTAGCAGTACTACAAGAAAATAATTCAGTTCATGTTAGTTAATATTCCTGTGCTACGGCGTAATTTGACTTGATGAAATATTGTGTTCGTCCAACAATTTGGGAATGCACTTAAGTTTTGGCATATCGTTGCCCTGTGCACAAATCACCACTAGAAATGTATACATGCACACTGCCATTTCCTGACTTTAAATTTTGGTTTGAAAGTCTGGGACTTAAGTGGTAATTAAAGTACAGTACACTGAAATGTGACTTGGCACACTATAATGTTGGAAGTAAAAGATGAGTAAATGATGGATGAATGGATGCTCATTCTCAGCAACAATACTCAGATAGGTGTGGCATCTAAACAATGCTTGATTAATATCAGGGGCCCAGTGTGTGCCAAAAACAATTTCCACACTATTACACAATCACCAATGTCAGACTAAGCTGCTGACAGAAGGTTTGGCTCCATGAATTATTATCCTGTTATGTGATCCTATGCTGTTTCGTTTCAGTCAACCTGTGTCCATTGTAGTTTGTCCTTGGCTGACCGGAGTGGAACTTGATGTGATCTTCCATTGTTCCATTGCCTCAAAAAATGTTTTTCCATGTTGTATGTTATGAAGTGGTTTTTGTTCGTCACAGTCATAAAGACTGGTTATTTGAGTTACCATTGCCATTCAGTCTGCTCAAAACAATCTGATTATTCTTCTCTGACTTCTCACCAGAACAAGGTTTTTTAGGGGCGTGAGCGTGGCACAATTGTTTAATCCACTAGCCCACCACCACATAGAGATAGAGATCTCAAATTAGAATCTCAGAGGTGGCCTGTAATCTTACAGTTGGATATGTCTCAATGACGTTCTTCATTAGTGAATGAAAACGTGATATCTGCTGACTATTTAATGCATGTGCACAACTGCCTGAGAATTTACAGATGGCATTATGTAACTCTGTGTATGCAATACCTGAATAGAAGTGGCTGGTGACTGCACACATGTCAAACAGGGTATACAGTGGGGCTAAAAAGTATTTAGTCAGCCACTGATTGTGCATGTTCTCCTACTTAGAAAGATGAGAGAGGTCTGTAATTTTCATCATAGGTACACTTCAACTATGAGTGTACTTCAAAAAAATCCAGGAAATCACATTGTAGGATTTTTAAAGAATTTATTTGTAAATTATGGTGGAAAATAAGTATTTGGTCAATAACAAACAAGCAAGATTTCTGGCTCTCACAGACCTGTAACTTATTCTTTAAGAAGCTCTTCTGTCCTCCACTCGTTACCTGTATTAATGGCACCTGTTTGACCTCGTTATCTGTATAAAAGACACCTGTCCACAGCCTCAAACAGTCAACCATGGCCAAGACCAAAGAGCTGTCGAAGGACACCAGGAAGAAAACTGTAGACCTGCACCAGGCTGGGAAGAGTGAATCTACAATAGGCAAGCAGGTTGGTGTGAATAAATCAACTGTGGTAGCAATTGTAAGAAAATGGAAGGCATACAAGACCATTAATAATCTCCCTCGATCCCGTGGGGTCAAAATGATCATGAGAACGGTGAGCAAAAATCCCAGAACTACACGGAGGGACCTGATGAATGACCTGCAGAGAGCTGGGACCAAAGTAACAAAGGCTACCATCAGTAACACACTACGCCGAGAGGGACTCAAATCCTGCAGTGCCAGGCATGTCCCCCTGCTTAAGCCAGTACATGTCCAGGCCCGTCTGAAGTTTGCCAGAGAGCATATGGATGATCCAGAAAAGGATTGGGAGAATATCATGTGGTCAGATGAAACCAAAATGGAACTTTTTGGTAAAAACTCAACTCGTCGTGTTTGGAGGAAGAAGAAAAACCCAAGAACACCATACCTACTGTGAAGCATGGGGGTGGAAACATCATGCTTTGGGGCTGTTTTTCTGCAAAGGGGACAGGACGACTGATCCGTGTTAAGGGAAGAATGAACGGGGCCATGTATCGTGAGATTTTAAGCCAAAACCTCCTTCCATCAGTGAGAGCATTGAAGATGGAACGTGGCTGGGTCTTCCAGCATGACAATGATCCCAAACACACCGCTCGGGCAACGAAGGAGTGGCTCCATAAAAAGCATTTCAAGTCTCCAGACCTCAACCCCATAGACAATTTGTGGAGTCCGTGTTACCCAGCGACAGCCCCAAAACATCACTGCTCTAGAGGAGATCTGCATGGAGGAATGGGCCAAAATACCAGCTACAGTGTGTGCAAACCTGGTGAAGACTTACAGGAAACGTTTGACCTCTGTCATTGCCAACAAAGGTTATGTTACAAAGTATTGAGTTGAACTTTTGTTATTGACCAAATACTTATTTTCCACCATAATTTACAAATAAATTCTTTAAAAATCCTACAATGTGATTTCCTGGATTTTTTTTTTCTCATTTTGTCTCTCATAGTTGAAGTGTACCTATGATGAAAATTACAGACCTCTCTCATCTTTCTAAGTAGGAGAACCTGCACAATCAGTGGCTGACTAAATACTTTTGGGCCCCACTGTATGCTATGACTACATTAAAAACAAAACGGGGTGAGCTTTTTAAGCATGCAAAACTGTCACTTATTGCATTTTTCTGTTGTATCAATTTACAGGCTGTTGTACAAGGAAGCCCATCTAACACAGTACTGTCAAAGTGAATCAGATCACAAATTTTCCCCATACTGATAATTAAACAGTAAATGCAGTCCCTCACCTGTGCTATAAAAAAATACACATTGTGATGTTGCTGTCTGACTGACTGAATAATTATTAATAACCAGCTGTATGTAATCTAATGGTGTATGGAATTTAATGTTATTGGACTCTCAGCTAGCATCGTTGACCATGTAATTCAACATTTTGTCCTTTCTTTGTCACAGCAAGTTCCTCATATATGTCTCCCTTCTGCTGTTCTCTGTGTTGCTGGCTCTGAAACTTGATGGAGTTATCCATGCTAGCTACTGGGCTGTTTTTACACCTATCTGGCTATGGAAACTTATGGTTGTCATTGGAGCCTCCATTGGTACTGGTGTGTGGGCTTGCAACCCCCACTACAGGTGTGTTGCATGACATAAACAAAACTTTAACTGCTGTTAGCAAACTAAACAGTTCTAGCTCTCTAGCTTTTTTCAGGTGAAATTTCTGAAGGTCTTGCTAACTTTTGTTATTCTTATTTATACATATATGTACGTGTGTGCTCTCTCAGAGCTGAAGGAGGGATGGGTGTGGAGTTCAAGGCTATGTTAATAGCAGTGGCCATTCACATTCTGCTGTTGATGTTTGAAGTGCTGGTGTGTGACAGGATTGAAAGGGGCACCTACTACTGGCTGTTTGTCTTTATGCCCCTCTTCTTCGCCTCTCCTTTATCAGTGGCTGCTTGTGTGTGGGGATTTCGCCATGACCGCACATTGGAGGTATTAAATAAGACATGCACTTCAGACATTGCAGTATAAATACTTAAAGTAAAATAAAACAAACCCTTTTACTGGCTATGTTGACATTTAAACCTTTTCATTGCAAATTAATGGGAATTCTGGATCATTTTTGATTTTCTAATATTTCTTATGTACATTTTTACTGATGCATAAAAATGTGTAAAATGTAAAATATTTAAGTCACTTTGTTAGCAATTTCCCTAAATACAAATACATACACCCAATAAATTAAAATTTAATGTTTATGCTGTGTTTTCAATCCTCAGTACCATTTTATATTACAGCAGCTCAGAATGTGTTAAAACAAAGATACTTTTTACTCTTACACTCTGTAACTATCAATTAAAGACAGTTTAGTTAAAAGCAACTGGTATAAATGCCTGTTCTTCTCACTTAACTTGATAAAGTAAATGTTCTAAGTTTTTTTTAGAATATAGGACATGTAACATCAAATATCACTTAATTATTGGTCAAATATTTGCATTCATTTAATGCCTGTAATATTTAAATTTGCCCATACACATGTAATATTATTGAGTTTCATCTGGTATGTAACTATGTACCTGTCAGTGTAACTAGTGTAAATGCAAAAATCTTAGTTTTTAAGGTCTAATTGATATTAGTGTTAGCAAACTCTAAACATGGCTATTATGTTCTATTCATCAGAATTAATCACTGTTTATATACAAATTGAATGTAATTTTTTTATCCTATTTATTATACACACATATTTACTGAACAATTCTCATGCCTTATAACATGGTTCTTTTTTCTCTCTGTTTTCTTTCTATCTCTCTCTGACTATCAATTTCAGCTGGAGATAATGTGCTCAGTAAACATTCTGCAGTTCATTTTTATTGCCTTACGACTGGACAGAATTATCACTTGGGACTGGCTGGTAGGAACCAGTTCAGACTAACATGCATTAGGCACTTTAAATATGCTACTATGCAATGTGATTAACAATGGGAAATGATTAATAATAATATGTAAAATAATAAATGATGAATAATAAAAATGTCTTAATGCACAGCAGATGAATTAGGTCACTAAATCATATAGCTGTTCTGTTACATCTAGGTGGTGTGTGTGCCATTGTGGATCCTTATGTCATTCCTGTGTCTGGTTGTGCTGTACTATATTATCTGGTCTATGCTCTTCCTCCGCTCTATGGATATCATTGCAGAGCAGCGGCGCACTTACATCACCATGGCTGTAAGCTGGATTACCATTGTGGTGCCACTCCTCATCTTTGAGGTGCCTTTTTAATTGGACTTATATTTAAGTACTTAAAACTGAATTTCCTGTCACTGATGTAAATAATATTTGGGTTAATCTCTCTTTAAATGCATGAAAGCATGTTCATTTAAAATGTTGCCAAAATTTGGCAGGCTTTAAAATGGATTTATTAAGATTGGCAGTTAAACACATAAGGTATTGCACATAAAACTAACATCATTATCTATCTTGGATTTAATTTTTTTTTCTTCCCACAGATTCTGCTGGTTCATAAGCTGGATGGACATAACAACTTAAGTTATGTGTCTCTCTTTGTGCCTTTATGGGTCTCATTGGTCACTCTTATGGCCAGCACGTTTGGACAGAAGGGCAGCAATCACTGTGTGTAATCATAAATCTGTTTTACAAGTAATGTCATACATTTTACAATTTATAATTAATCATATTGCTGTACTGTTACACAGGGTGGTTTGGTATCCGCAAAGACTTCTGCCACTTTCTGCTGGAAATTTTTCCCCTTCTGCGAGAGTATGGCAACATCTCCTACAACCTACAGCAAGTCGACTCTGATGCTTTGGAGGATACACCTACTGTCCCTGAACCATTGAAAATCCCTCCTATGTTTTTCCACAAAGGTGTGGAGATTATGTCATTTCCTGGTAAATACTTTGACCCTCCACCCAAACTTTGTATAGACATTCCTGACTGACCGTCGTAATAGCCTGAACAGGTGTTATGAAAAATGCTGTAGTAAATTATTATTGTACATACACTGAAAAAACATTGGATAAAATTGACCATAACAGAGAGATTGTTTCATTTATGGAGTTAGTATGCCACTACTCCTTAAGACAGTGGTCGATGACCACCTTACTAATACTAACTATACTGTTTTATTGAAATGCCACTATAGTGCCATGAAAAGTGAAAAAAATCTTTCTGATATTGTTTTGCATATTTGTCACAATAAATTTTAAATATTCCTACAAAAATGTAAAATAAGAAAAGCAGAACATTAGAGAACAAAATGCAGTGTTCACAGTATTTTATTTATTAAATGAAAATAGTTACGGGTCACATTCACTGATGAGGCAAAACATTAGGACCACCCCCAAAAATGTGCTTGGCAATTTGTTTTATGTAACGATTGTGCATGTCACAATTAAGGAAGTATTAAATGTTGGGCCGATGTTATTCATATTACACGTATTTAATGCAGCAGATTAGAGCAGGTGTAACGACTTGTGACTTTGATAGTGGTCAGATAGACAACTGGGTTGAACTATCCCAAAAACACCAAAATATGCTTGTAGGCAGCTGTGGTGAGTACCCACACACAGTGGTCAGAGGAGGGACAATCCACAAACTTACAACAGGATGTTGGGTGGCCAAGATTCATTGATGCCAAAGGGTAGGAAGGCTATTGCATGTACTTTGTGTTTACTTGCTACTGTGGCTCAAATTGCATTGGTCTCTTCTGTGTATGTATCTGCGTAGTCGCAGGCCTGCCAAAGGGCTCATCATTGAAAGTGCTTAGGCATCAGAATTGGACATTGTAACAAGCTTATGTGGATGTCTACACATGTGTGCATCATTTAGCGGTGGAAGAAATGGCACTAGAAACCACTGTAAGATGATCTATCTCACAGCATACAGAAGCTGAAGGACCTGCTGGTAATGTCCTGGTACCAGATATCACAGGACTCCATCAGATTTCGTGTTAAGTTCATGACTCAGCAAATCAAAGCAGTTTTGACAGAAACTTTGGTGGGTGGTCCTAATATATTGGCTCATCTGTGAATATCACTTGTGGAAACAGTGATATACATCAAACTTGTGACTCCTTTAGCAGAAATAACCAAAACCACACATATGTATAGTGCTACGCAATGCATAAAATACAGCTGAGCTTGTTGCCAGCTGGTGTGGTGCCTCCTGTATTCCTTAGTGAACTGAATTTTATGGCTAAATCAAAATCAAATATTTCTTCTTTGAATTCTACAGATTTTTGACCTGGAAATAGTCTGAATACTTTGCTAATACAGTAAGCAACTAATATAAACATTAATGTCTCCTTCTGATTGATTACAATTCACAATTAAATGACACATGATCTGTACACATTTTACCTAGAATACAATTTTTGTGATGTTTTTAAACATAAAATCAAATAAATCCAAATCCCACACCTTACTTCTACTTACACATCTGTGTAGGTTCGCTCCAAGGCAGATTACTGCATAGCAAAGGTTGTCTCACTGCTGTGTAAAAAGTTCCATCTAGCTCCATTGTTGTATTCATTAATTGCTTTTTTATGTTTTTTATGCATATACAATAAATTCAGAAAGTATATAGACCCCTATACTTTTTGCATGTTTTTCGCGTTGTGGATTTGATTTTTAATGGATATAATGGACTTTTTATTTATCATTCTACACTTGGTCACCCATAATGATAAACTAAAAACATATATATATATTATGTCCAATCATTTCCAGCTGCAGGACAGGGACTGCATGTACCTTACAGTAATTTGGAGTCTCACAGCAAATGGGTCTGAAATTTTGAAGTTTGAAGTGTAAATTAATGGGTAAACATAGCAATTATCTCCATTCTTGATTAAATCATCATCACAATAGCAAAAGGTCTGAATACTTTCTGAATCCAATGCAAATTCCTACATTGTACATAAAGTATCTGATTTTAATTTATTTAATTACACACTTTAAGGGAAACCCCACTGGTTGGTGGTATGGTAAATTTATTCAAATCAAATCTTTTACAATAAAGAAAATGCAGGATGTACAAGTTTGAGATCATGTTTAGCAGGTCTGAGTCTCAAAAACATGTTGCTGTCTTAACTGGACCAATTCTAAGAGTTCCTTTTATTCCAATATTAGTAGAAACCAACAGTGAACCATTTTGCCACTTGTTAAAATACTTTCTTAACTGTTATCATTTAACTGCTGGTCTTATTAAAAACCTATTTAATGCCAGAAGCTATGCATCTGCATGTTACTGTACATTCTGAATCTTTTTGTAATTAATGTAAACCTGACAGTAAGGTTTTGTCCTTACTCATTCTTACTGCCCTCTAGTATTTGACATGTACTCTTTGGATTTTCAAAGTTTCTGCAATTTCCTTCGGGATCAATAAAGTCTTATCTTATCTTATCTTAATACAGTTGTGTTCAAAATAATAGCAGTGTGTTTAAAAAAGTGAATAAAGCTCAGAATTTTTATTTATAATAAAATAAGCTTTTATTTTAATACACACAAATGCATTGACAACACTGCACATTCTTTTCCAAATCAAAACATGAATTAAAATTGATCAAATGTGTTATTACTTTACAGAAAGTGAAGAAAAGGGAATATTAGGCTGTTCAAAAAAATAGCAGTGTCTGCATTTTTCTCTACAAACTCAAACATTTACTGTTTAAACTGAAAAATGCTTCAATATTTAGCTTTCCTGTAAACCACTAAACTAATAATCAGTTGTATAACCACTGTTTCTGAGAATTGCTTCACATCTGTTTCATGAAGTTAACCAACTTCTGGCACCTGTGAACAGGTATTCCAGCCCAGGACGATTGGACCACATTCCACAATTCCTCTGCGTTTCTTGGTTTTGCCTCAGAAACAGCATTTTTGATGTCACCCCACAAGTTTTCTATTGGTTTAAGGTCCGGAGATTGGGCTGGCCAGTCCATAACATTAATCTTGTTGGTCTGAAACCAAGATGTTGCACGCTTACTGGTGTGTTTGGGGTCATTGTCTTGTTGAAACATCCATTTCAAGGGCATTTCCTCTTTGGCATGAGGCAACATGACCTCTTCAAGTATTTGGATGTATTCAAACTGATCCATGATCCCTGGTATGCGATAAATAGGCCTGACACCATAGTATGAGAAACATCCCCATATCATGATGCTTGTGCCACCATGCTTCACTGTCTTCACAGTGTACTGTGGCTTAAATTCAGTGTTCGGGGGTCGTCTGACAAACTGTCTGCAGCCACTAGACCCAAAAAGAACGATCTTGCTTTCATCAGTCCACAAAATGTTGCACCATTTCTCTTTAGGCCAGTGAATGTGTTCTTTGGCAAATTGTAACCTCTTCAGCACATGTCGTTTTTGCAACAATGGGACTTTGCGGGGGCTTCTTGCCGATAGCTTGGCTTCACACAGGCGTCTTCTAACTGTCACAGTACTCACAGGTAACTTTAGACCTTCTTTGATCTCCCTGGAGCTGATCATTGGCTGAGTCTTTGCCATTTTGGCTATTCTTCAATCCATCCAAATGGTAGTTTTCCATTTTCTTCCACGTCTTTCTGGTTTTGGTTGCCATTTTAAAGCATTTGAAATAATTTTAGCTGAGCAGCCTATAATTTTCTGCACTTCTTTATATGTTTTTCCCTCTCCAATCGACTTTTTAATCAAAGTCCGCTGTTCTTCTGAACAATGTCTGGAACGACCCATTTCACTCTGTTTTTTAGAGAGAAATGCACCATAACCAGCATGTACAACATTTGTACTTTATACTTTAATAAGGGCCACCTGTTTGACACCCATTTTTTCACAGAATGAATGACCTCACTAATTGAACTTTACACTGCTATTATTTTGAACACGCCCCTTTTAGTTACTTATTCAATTACACAGAATCAGCAGCATGCATGTCATGATGGTTGGGTCTGTTGGTTTTTTATTACTCTACTACACCTACTAGTAAGTTTTTTGCCATGTATAAATATAATTTCTACCAAAAACAGTGATTGATCTGGTTAGTGATGTTGGACTGCTATTATTTTGAACACAACTGTACATCTGTAAGCAACTGCTGATATTAAAATCGAGGAACAAAACGCATTGTCTTGGCTTGCGCAGTCTTCAGTCTGTCTTAAACAAAATAAACCAACGAACTAAGAATATTTAGTAGTTAGTAGTTGCTACTGGCTGCACTTTTTTAAACCATGTCTGTATGATTTTATGCAAGCATGCAACATTGCATTTAGAAACAATGTCATTGAGTTTTATGCACCAAAAATCTGAAAGTGTCTGCCACTTAATAGAAATGTCTTTTTAATTTTATGTTCCCCCTACTGTCTTTATTAACAGCAATTAGAAAACAGCAATTCCAAAACATAAAACAAATTTACCTTTTAACCAATAAAGTTTCATGAAATCTATCAGAATTAGTAAATCTATTAAAACTACAATAAACCCATGTCTGTCACTGTATTCTTACATAGATGTACACCTACATTGACATATTTTAATTATCCACTTGTGGCAACAGTGTGATGCATAAAATCATACAGATATGGGCCAGGAACTTCAGTTATTGTTCCCTTGAAAGATCAAAATAGAGGAAAAATGAGATCACGTAACCATGTTGGTTCCAGATAGGCTTGTTTCAGTGTGTCATAATTTGGGGTTTGACAGCGGTTTTACACTGGTTGGTGTTGCAGTGCAGTGCCCCTTACAATACAGAAAATGCAGGATTCATGTGTTTGAGACCATGCTTAGCAAGTCTGAGTCTCAAAAATATGCTGCTGTCATGACTGGACCAATTCTAGGAGGTTCCTTTTATTGTGTTTGTTGTACATCAGTTTTTGCGAGGACATCATTTCAGCTACAGCACGAGTGAAATACAGCCACGATAAAGCATGTTTTTCAGCTGAAGTTGGACTGGAAAGCAAGGCTAAACAGTCTTTAGCTTTAGTTTGGAAAGGCCTTGAAGAGATTACCAACTACCCGGGCTCTCTCATCTCTGCCCCCTGCTCATCTCACCATTAAAGAGCAAGACATTAACAGGCTTTTTAGCAAACAAGAGGTGAGAATTGCTGCAGGGCCAAAATGATTTCAAAATACATCTTCCTTGTAAGCCAGAGCAAATTATCTTAAGAAATGTATACTTGTGTACTATTAAACATTACTATTCCCTGCTTAAAGTGTCTAAAAGTATTATATATTTTACTGATCAATGTTTACCATTGCAACTACAGAACAAAAAAACCTTTTTGGTTTAAAATCAAAACATTTTACAAAATTGTGCTTACTTAGCATAATAAATTAAAACATAATTGAACTTTAAATAAAGAATGAAATATTTTGAATGCTAAAGGCTTATACACTGATAAAGCTGCTTGTATTTCAGTTGCTCTTCAGGGTGATCACATGATCTTTCTTCTCACCTGCCAGCTAATCAGAGCTTCATGCTGCTCATTGGAAAGGGCGCTGGCTTAATGAGCTTCTGTAAAGACGCCTGTGTGACTGAAGGGGAAAGTTTGTATAGTTTAGAGTATTTTAAAATTTTCGTAAAGTATAAAAAGCTTTTGAATGTTGTCGGTGTGTTGGAATAATAGCAGCAAATCATTTAGAACAGCGTAGTTAAATGATACAGACCAGAGCAACGGAAACATGTAGGTAGGCCTAATCGCGTTTCTGTACGTATCACAACTTTAGGTGAGTTAAACACTTTATATCGATTTACATTCTTCAGATTAGTCGCAACATGTGTTTATTATCCAGTGTCGATTTGTTGTGCTTGTATGTTTGGTATTTTAATGGGTGGTCGTATTTTTTTATTATGAACATTACCACCCGGTTTGACTGTATGTATTATGATTGAGCTCATTGTGTTTACAGTAGAAGAAGATATATTTTATTTGTCATATATACATATACACGTGTACAGTACAATAAAATTCTTTATTCGCATATACCAGCTTGTTTGGGAGCTGGGGTCAGCCATCGTACGGCGCCCTGGAGCAGACAGAGATAAGGGCCTTGCTCAAGGACCCAACAGTGGCAGTATTATTGTATTAACAGTAGCGTCACTTTTTAAATGAAACCAACATTTAAGGTATTACTGGTATTAAATACAACCGTTATTATTTTATACTGCATTTATTCTTTTAAGAGCAACAAAACGAGTACAGATTTGCAACTTTTTAAATTGCGAAATTAAGTATTTTGTCAGTCGACCGAATATAAACTTTCTGTGCTGTCTTAAGTTTGAATTGACAAAAATTCCAAATTGTCTTCCTACAAATATACCCGAATACATTGTGGTTTAGCAATATATATAAAAAGTAGTTCATATTTTGACCCACATTCCGACATTAATCTTAAATCCCAACAAGATATTCTTAGCTTTTTTAAATGTTTGTAAAAGGTGTTACACTCATCTTTGGCATCTGCAGCACCTAGGATCCAATAACCACTCTCGACACTGCTGGAACCGTACATAACACTTTGGGATGTTTTTGCGGTCAGGTTTGCTTGCCATCTAGTTCATAATAGCTCTAATGTTAGGAAAACATTTCACTAACCATAACTGTAACCCCATGTTCCAAACAATGATTTACAACATTTTTCAATGTAGGTACTTTTATTCTTAAATATAAAATAAATTAATTGCTTATTTGGACATCCAAGCTGGTTTACGTTTGCTATGAATTTGGCATTAAGAGCCAGCTGTAGAATATTTAAAGATACAGTGTTTGTCATTTTTGTTTTAATATGAATTAAAAATAATTGACTGTAATCTACTAATTAGCCAACAATATTAGTTTTTTGGGTATTTTTAATTTTTTAATGTTTAGGATTATGTAATTTGAAAGGGTAATACTCAGTGTAATGAAACACTGTTTATGTATTTTATGTTTATATTATAATAGAACGGTTAGGTGTAGTTAAAACATTTTCTAAACTTATTTCAATGTTGTTCAATGTGTTCTCATATTGTTCTGAGATGTGATACCAGCTTTTACCACAGAGGGCCAAAGTTGTAGAAGCAAAATAACCTCATTTGTTCAAACCGTTCACAGTTGTCCGTTTTTGCTTATTTTAAAAATAACTTCATAATTTATTTATTACTAAATTATAGTTTAGATTAATATTTTAAGAGAGAGTTTGTACTAGGGGAAAAAGTGTGTCCGCGTTTCTGATTGGTCAGTTTATGAGCTCATCGCTCCTGCTAATCTTTCTCTTGAGTCTGTTGTAGCTAAACGGCTAGTTAATTTTTAATGGAATGATCTGTTCTAAAGCGCTTAATATTGATTATTGTTCGTGTATTTGATACACAGTAGGTGGTAGAAGCTAAAAACGGTAGTTGTCGTCCTCGTGTGTTGTGTACTGCTGAATGACTCTCCTTGTTTCTCTTCTGGTTCGGTATCGCTTCTCGGCCTTTTGGCTAAGATCAAGTGTAGTATCTGTTCTTATCAGTTTAATATCTGATACGTCCCCTACCCGGGGACCATATATTAAATTGATTTTTGGATCAGGGAGATGGAATAGGGGCTTGCTCCGTCCACTCCACGCATCGACCCGGTATTGCAGTGCCTCCGGGAACGGTGCACCCCCTCTGATGTGGTAGAATGAAAGATCATGGACGCTAAAAACACGAGTTTAGAAGCTCAGAACATCTGAACATGTTTATTTCATGTAACACTTGTGCGTTGCACACATACTCAGTTACAGTTCTGTAATCATGACCAAGTTTTACACAGACTTTGCTTGTTGTCTGCTGAGTCTTAGTAAAACATCACAGACATGCAGCACTGCTTTTAAAGTAAAAGTTCCACCAAACATGCGTTTATTGCTGGACCACTAAATTAATAACTAAAATCAACACACGTGCACATAGTAAAGTGAAAAATGCGTGTACTAGAAATTACTTGAAGTTGTTAAAATTGAATATATTGGACTGCTTGTTTTACCACTACCGGTCACACCAATAATTTTCTAATTAATGTCCTACTGTGTCATAGCCATATTTCTACCATCTGAAGGGACTCTTGCTCTATACTTGGACTTTAATGTTTGTCAGTTTAGAACTTACCTAGATTCTTTTACGTGTAGTGGAACATCCTAGCGAACTTATTTTTGTCCTTGCAATAATGCGAGCTTTTAACTGGACTTTTATTTTGAAGTCTACCACCATGCTGGAGCTAGCTTCTTTACATGTTTACGTTTTGTGTTTAAATGATCTGAATTAAACCGAGAAAGCTAAAAGCGTTCAGTTCTACTCCCTGAATTTACTGATGTGTTTCTGTGGCTTTATGCACGTCTGGACTTTTATTGCTCAGGAGAGCAAATCAAACTGAAACCATCAGCTAAACATCACAGCTCTCGTTACATATTTAGAAGCAGTGCATGATGGGAAGTGGTTTAGAGCGGTGTACTTTTCATTAGATGAAGATAACAGCAGAGTTTTGTAGAAGAAATGCAGCGATCATGTGATACAGATGTGCAGACTGTGTCCCTGTAAAGGTGTGTGTGTGTGTGTGTGTGTGTAATGAACGAGGGAGTGTGTGTCACCATGAGTGTGAACGCGGTGTGTTGTGGTGGCGCTGCTCCGCGGTGCGTGTAGAATTCATACTTACCTGGCAGAGGAGATACCATGATCAAGAAGGTGGTTCACCCAGGGTGAGGCTCAGCCATTGCACTCCGGCTGTGCTGACCCCTGCGAATTCCCCAAATGTGGGAATCTCGACTGCATAATTTCTGGTAGTGGGGGACTGCGTTCGCGCTCTCCCCTGATCTCAGTTGTTAAAGATAGGTGATCCGATGTACTCATTCAGACTAGAGAAGTCTATTTACATTTTCTTATCAAGCATTCCTGGATAAAGGAACTCAGTTCAGTTCCAGCTCAGCGCACTTTTGATTGTTCAACGTTATTGTTATAAGAATTCGGTGTATCACCATGCAAGTGTTCATTTGCGTTCGTCTCCACCAAGTCATAATATTATTTAAATAAGGATTCACATGCTGTACTAGTCTAACGCAGGGGTGTTTCAACTTTTCTTGTTGGAGAACAGATGAAGTGAAAAACATGCCAACATGGGCTCTTCTGTAAGAAAACAAAAGTCTAATAGACCTACTGGATTACTAACAATTACTTTTAATTTTTACTTAAATAATTATCTGTCTAACAGTGTTGTGTAAACTAAGATTTTGCTAATTTTCCTCACCAGTTTATAATCCTGATAAGATGATGATACTTCTGTAAATTAAACGTACTTGGTGAGAAAATTATTTATATTTCCATTTCTTTGTATTCACTTTCTAGATTTAGTTTCTTTCAAGCCATCGTGTTTATCCATAGACTCGGGAACATTAATGTAGGTGTAATCGTCATGTAAAAAAAGCTGGGGAGCGTTTTAGATTTGTTTTATGCGATAGCGGCACACAGAGTTCAAAAGGTTCAAGCAGTTGTTTAAATTTAAACTTTAAATTTATTTCTAAAAATTAACGGGCCTTTATTTGGACATCACTGTTGTATCGTAATAGTTTTAAATTTACATTCAAGCATTTAAAATCAAGCTTTGTACAGTATATATTTCAATGTTTGTAGGTCTGTACTAAATTCCAGTTTGAACTTTTTATTGTAAATCAACATATTTTAAAAACATAAATATGAAATTAGTACATAATTAAACATTTGTTAATTTCTTATATTACAGTAATAATCAAGAGTAATTGACTAATTGCAGATTTTTCTTTTTTCTAAACTAGGAATAGATGAAGATGTAAAAACTTATTGCAAACACAATGAAACGGAAGCAATGTGATCAATGCAAGTGTATCATAAGATTAAAATAGTTTAAAAAAAAAAAAGCCTGGCTGGCTTGTTTCCATTCCTCTTGTTAATTACTTTTCAGTATTTAGTATGAACCCAGGAGCCACAATCGAGATTGCTCATTCAATAAATGTACATGCACACCAATAGTATGTCAAGGGAGCAGTACCCAGATTATTTAGTTTTAACATAACATGCAGACATGGACAAATTGTACCATTATCTGTTTTTGTGTAGTATGTTAACTTTTTAACTAAGCAAGTACATTAATGTTTGTTTAATGTCAGAAGTAAATGTAAAATATTGAGGGACAGGTATTCAGTTTTTATTATTTCTTTAATGCATGAAAACAGTTAAAATATTGCCTGGCATCATTTCCCATCTTGCGCGTGATTTTAAATTAAGCCAGTCCCCCCCATCCCTCAGATTCTGCTGGTGCCTTGGCATTGGAAGTGGACATTGTGGCAATGGAAGAGGACTGTACTTCTGTACTGTCTCCAAACTTCAATGGGTTGCTGTATTAATTTTGTTGTGTTTAAAAAAATTTTGTGGATGTAATTTCGAATAGCTGATTTTACCTATCAATCTACACTGTCACATGTAATGGCAAACTGAAAACATATTTTTTAATTAATTAAAAGCACCCAGTACTGTGATGCCGTCACTACCAAGCTTTACTGTGGGAATAATATTAGCCAGGTCATGTGCAGTGCATGTGTGCTCTTAACAAGACAGATTCATTGTATGTGTAACATACAAGGACAATCACAAGCTGGACACATTGATTGAAGCAGCGAAGAAGTAATGGCAAAGCTAAAAAGCCACATTGCCTCTAGCAACCCAACTTCAGTTTGGAATTTACCAACTGTCCTGAACGACTGCCAGTTTGCCATCGACCTAAGATTGCAGATGTAAACATACAAAGGACAATCTTTAGCATCTTTCTGCCACTCCACTAGCCAGGGCAAAATAGCTTAAAACAGGTTTAGGTGGACTATGTAGTAGGGCTGCAACTAACAATTATTTTAGTAGTCGACTAATCTGACGATTATTATTTTTTTTCGGTTAGTCGACTAGTCAGTGATTATTTATGTAATCTCTGCCTTAACATAAAACCCTGTTATGTTATTTAAGTTCCAATCTCAAATTAAAATAATGACCCATGAAACATGAATATGAAACTTAAGCTTGATAGTTTAATTAAATATATTTGAAACATTAATACACAATCACAATAAAAAAAATTCAATGAAATAAGAAAGCTTTGGGCAGCATTAGGAACTGTTATGTTTCAGAACTTATCACTCTGGAAGTCAAAAACATTTATAACATGTCGAGAAACATGTGAATGCTGTCTGTGAAGACCTCAGCCTTCTGAGGGGTGCATGAATCTCTTCTCTTCTCATCCACACTCCATTGCTTAGTGCTATTAATAGAAAGCACAAAAGAGAAAGCAGTATTAATTATCACAAACTGAAGGCTATGTATCATAGTTTATTACAAATAGTGTACTGGCTATGCCAACTAAACCATAACAGGTTAAATATCTTAACTGATTTATCTGCTCAGCTAACTAGCTATCATTAATTGGAGGAGGCTTATTATTTAGAATGAATGCTCTCATTAACGAGAGCAAAAAATATGGAAGACGAGACAGGGTGTGATGACGACCTTGATCACGTCATGCATTTTCCTTTTATGTTCAAACACGCTATAAAAGCGAAGTCAGCTCACCTGAAGATGATGCGCACATCCGAGGGAAAAAGCCAAACATTCGCGAGCAGTAAAAAGAAAATGCATGTGTGTTAACACAATGACAAAAGAACTGTGAACATTAAAGAAGCAAGGTGTACTTCCCTGGACGTCTTGGCAAAACCGTGCGATTGCGTAACGCTGTCCTTTACGAGAGAGGAAGAGCTCACTCTTTCGGAGGAGGAGGGGAGTTGCGCACACGGCAGGAAAGAACGCACAAAGTGAAAGAACTAAATAACGCAATGAAGAACTGATGCATGAGATCGGGTTATTGCGAAAATAAAAGTGATGCCGATGTGATGGTAATGTAAATAAATTGTGTATGTAGTGATTATGTATACCCAAACAGTTAATAAGACCTCCCTAGAAGAGCGAATGGTTTAAACCTGAATGCGATGGCGCGAAATGGAGCGCACTTAAACGGCTCTTCAGTGGTGCGTCAGGGGGGAAAATAGCTCATTCTGAGTGTGGAAGAGTAAGGAGAAGGACTGTTAATATAAATGATTCTGTGGTGGAAAAGAATCCCAGTAGTCCTGGTTAAAACATTTACCCAGCTTGTATATATTGTAGATATGGTTGTAAATAGTTTTGAATAATTTGGACCTGTAACTAATAAATAAACACATCTGGTTGGACATAAGTCTCTTGTGCAGTGGTTTTCCTCGCTCCTCTCCTTGACTGCTATGACTACGCAGTTAACAGCACTACACATGGTGGCAGCGGTGTTTGTTCCAGTCCAGTAGGAAACCACAAAAACTGCAAAGAGGTGCTTAATAGGGCAGAATGCCACCGAAACGATGAGCGGAGGCAGCAGAAGCCCAGTGGTTGCAGCATGATGAAAGCAGTCCAGAGCAGCCTGGTACATCTGCTACAACCACCGGCGAAACAGAAAGAGTGTGTCAACTTGGCAGCTTGCTTCGGAACTTCATGACCCTACAACAAGCCAGGGAAGAACGTCTCGAGCAAGATATGCAAAGATGGCGCTCACTTCAACATCAGTTTGGGCAGCTACAAACGGTAGTTCAGCAAGAACGACAGGAGCGACAGCTACAGGGAGGAGCAGCTGTACAAACTCCGTCCACGTCATCTGAAACGCACATTCTACGCCACATCGGAGAAACGGAAGACAGCCGGACGCGACCACAGAGACAACCGGATATGTCTACGTTCCAGCAGCCCCTACCGACGTCACTCACATCATGGACAGGTCCAAGGATGTCACCCCTGCAAGAGGAAGATGACATCGAGCATTATCTCACAACTTTTGAGAGAATTGCTCAGGCCTGCAGATGGCCTCAACAAGACTGGGTTCTCCATCTCATACCACTGTTAAGTGGAAAAGCACGAGCAGCGTACGTCGCTATGGATTTTGAACAAGCCAACGACTATGCTGCAGTCAAAGGAGCCATACTGAGAAAGTATGAAATCAATAAGGAAACTTACAGACTGAGATTTCGGTCTAAGGCAATCCCTATTGGCGAAACACCAAGAGAGTTAGTAGCCAGACTCAAGGACTTGTATGACAAGTGGATGACGCCGAAACAAAGATCAAAAGAGGAAATTTCGGACATCATCATCCTGGAGCAGTTCCTTGAGTCCATCAACACAGAGCTAAAAACATGGATTCAAGAACGCAACCCCACGTCGGCGAGTCATGCAGCAGAATTAGCAGAAGCACAGGACCCCCAGCTCAATTAAAAGACAGTAATTCAAATAAAAACCTGCAGACACGTCCAACACAATATACTACTAGGACAAAATTAGAATGGTTTAACTGTGGTCAAATAGGACATAAGGCTAGGGAATGTCTACTACAGGGAAGTAATAACACACGTTTGTGCTATGTTCCCAGATCTACAGACAATGCACCAGAACATACACTAAACAGAGATACAGTAATTCCCGTTAAGATTAAAAATAAAACCTACAAAGCCCTAGTAGACTCTGGTTCAAGTCAAACTTTAGTCAGCCAGGAGTGCATTAAAAACCAAAACCTCTGTAGTCAAGCAAAAATAAAAATACGGTGTATACATGGTGACGAGCAGGAATACCCTACTACCGACGTAACATTAGAAATAGAGGGTCAGGCTTACCTGGTAACAGTAGGCATTCTTGAAAAAGCCCCATATCCAGTCATATTAGGCAGAGACATCCCCATACTCTTAGACCTGTTAAAGCCTAAAGAACCAGTAACTGTAATGGCTGTCACTAGACTGCAATCAAAGCAACAATCAACCATCCCTGTAGATACCCTACCGTTTTCTCAACCAGTAAAAGAAAGAAAAACCAAAAGAGCTAAAAGGCAGGAAAAAGTTAAGGGTACAACAATTAAAGAAACACTACAAACCCCGGATAACACAAACCTTGACGCCATCCCCACTAATATTGCAGAGTTGCAAAGACAGGATCCAACACTAAAACCGCTATTTGATAAAGTCATTAAGGAAGCCGACATAAACAAAGCCATAGATAGGGAATACTTCCTGTTGAAGGATAGTAAATTATACAGGTACGCAAATACTGGTGAACAGCTAGTAGTACCTAAAAGCCTAAGAGCCACCATTTTTAAAATGGGTCACTCCATTCCATGGGCTGGTCATTCAGGCCAACAGAGAACGCTAGCAAGAATAGCTAGTAGGTTCTATTGGCCCAGGCAGTATCTGGATGTAATAGATTACTGTAAGGCCTGCCCAGAGTGCCAATTAACAAGCCCGGCAAAAAAAGGTGATAGAGCCCCATTAATAAGCCTGCCAATAGTAGAGGTTCCTTTCACTAGAATTGCAATGGACATTGTAGGCCCACTAGAAAGGAGCAGGACAGGCAATCGTTATATATTGGTTGTTTGCAATTATGCAACAAGGTACCCCGTGGCATTTCCACTTAAAAAGATAAAGACCAGACAAATAGTGAATGCCCTCGTTCAGCTGTTTTCAAGGGTCGGAATTCCAAAAGAAGTCCTCACTGACCAGGGAACAAACGTTACCTCCAAGTTTTTAACTGAGGTGTTTTCATTGGTAGGCATTAGGGGCATAAAGACCACTCCGTACCATCCTCAGACCGATGGCATGGTTGAGCGCTTTAACCAGACCTTAAAAGCAATGCTCCGAAAGTTTGTGGCTGAGACCGGATCCGATTGGGACCAGTGGTTGCCATACCTTCTTTTTGCATATAGAGAAGTACCACAGGCCTCCACAGGATTTTCCCCTTTTGAATTGTTGTACGGCAGACAGGTCAGAGGTCCACTTGATGTGTTAAGAGAAGCCTGGGAAGAGAACAAGACCACGGAACAGATGAACATTCTCTCATATGTCCTGAAGATGAGAGATAGGATAGAGACTCTCACATCTATGGTCAGAGAAAACATGGAGAGAGCTCAACAGCGCCAGAAAACGTGGTACGACAGAGCATCCCGGAGAAGAAACTTGACACCAGGCCAAAAGGTGCTCATTCTCTTGCCCAGTTCTGACCGTAGCCTCCTAGCAAAATGACAAGGCCCGTATGAGATTCTAAGGAAGATGGGACCAGTAACATATGAACTGAGCATGCCAGACAGAAGAAAGAAAACACAAGTCTTCCACATAAACTTGCTGAGGCTATGGCGAGAGAACACGGACAAGCTGGTAGATCAACTATGGGTGTGTGCAGTGGAGAACGAGGAGGAGCCTACGGAGCAGTACTTCCCGGTATCCAGATCCAGCAACATCACACTCGATCTACAACATCTGGCACCTTTACTACAGCAACAACTGTTAGAACGAGTGCCTAAAGGACTGTGCAGTGAAGAGCCGGGTAGAACAAACCTCACGACACACAACATCCATCTACAGTCAGCGGAACCGGTCTGACAGACATCCTGCAGGATCCCAGCACGTCTCATCCCTGAGTTAAAGAATGAAGTGGAGACAATGTTGAAGCTTGGTATCATAGAGCCATCCAAGAGCGAATGGTGCAGCCCAGTGGTGCTAGTTCCAAAAAAGGACGGTGGGCTGAGATTCTGCATTGACTTTTCAAAACTTAATGCAGTGTCAGCATTCGACCCTTATCCTATGCCAAGAGCAGATGAGCTGATCGAGAGGCTAGGAAAGGCAGAATACCTCAGCACGCTTGACCTGTGCAAAGGGTACTGGCAAGTACCGCCAGCAGAACCAGCCAAAACACCTTACCGCCTTTAGAGTACCATCAGGGATGTTCCAGTTTACAGTGATGCCCTTTGGACTTCATGGAGCGGCGGCAACATTCCAACGACTCATAGATGAAGTCCTGAAAGGAACAGAGGAGTATGCTGCGGCTTACATTAACGACGTGGTCATCTACAGCAACTCCTGGGAAGACCACCTCAAGCATCTCAGAGAAGTGTTTCGGAGAATTCATGAAGCAGGCTTGGTGGTCAATGCAAAGAAGTGTCACCTTGCAAGATCTGAAGTGTCCTACCTAGGTTACATATTAGGGGGAGGAACTATCCGACCACAGCTAGACAAGGTGCGAGCCATAAGAGACTGTCCTTCGCCTATGACTAAGAGGAGAGTCAGGTCCTTTCTAGGTCTAGTGGGCTGGTACAGAAGATTTATCCCTAACTTCGCCAGTCGAGCGGCAGTTCTGACCAACCTAACCAAGAAAGACCAACCCCAAAGGGTCAAGTGGACACAACAATGTGAAACTGCTTTTAATGACCTGAAGGCTTGCATATGTCAGGAGCCAGTATTGCAGAGCCCGAACTTCGAGTTACCATTCACAGTGCAGACTGATGCGTCAGGGACAGGACTTGGTGCAGTACTACTGCAAGGCCAAGAAGACGACAGACGTCCAGTGGTCTACATCAGTCGGAAGCTGTTCCCCAGAGAGACAAGGTACTCGACAGTAGAGAAAGAGGCATTGGCAATAAAGTGGGCAATGGACACGTTGAAGTATTACCTTATTGGCAATGACTTCACCTTGGAGACAGATCACAGGGCCCTCCAGTGGCTGAAAAGGATGAAAGACAGCAATGCAAGGATTACCCGGTGGTATATGTCTTTGCAACCGTTCAAGTTCAAAATTGTGTACAGGAAAGGAACACAGAACATTGATGCAGACTTCTTGTCCCGCCAGAACGAGGTCTGACGAGCTTAAGGAGGGGGGTGTGTGATGACGACCTTGATCACGCCGTCATCCCATCTGCATTTTCCTTTTATGTTCAAACACGCTACACTGTAAAAAAAAATAGCGTAAAAAAACGGTATTTTTCTGGCAGCAGGGGCGCCAGAGAATGCCTGTAAAAAAATTGAAAAATACTGTAAAATTTAAAACGGAGATAAACTGTAAAAAAACGGTAATTATATTTACCATAATTAACATCTATCACTGTAATTTTACAGGAAATTGTCCTATATTTTCATGAAATCTTCTATTTTTAACATATATTAATTGTTAGAACAGTGTCATACACCTCTAAAAAACAGAATAATTCTCTTTATAAATGATAAAGAAAAGTTTAAGTACAGATATATTCTACTGTTATCACAAGAAATTAGCATATAAAACAAAAAAAACCATGTAATTTTACTTAGCAAAAGCCCAATTTTAAATTAACTGTCAGAGGTATTGCAAAAATTATCTGTTAAATTGTCTTTTTTTATTATTGAAATACATTAATAAACTGTCAAAATAAAAGCATTTTTCCCTAAAACATGTTACCTGTAGTTTTAAATTGTTTTTCTTCATTTAAAAATATAAGCTCAAAAAAATTAGAAGTAGGTTAAGATTTGTCTGCATAACACTTTAAATTACTGTGAAATTTTGCAGCTCTTACATGTTATATAGAACTTTAGAACATATACAGAACTTGCAGTATGAAAATGCAGTATATAAATAACTTTTGTTAAATTCAGCATCAAAATGGATCAAAATCCACCACAGTTCAGCTATTTTTGACCCAAATAATTTTCACACAAATGAACAGTAAGTGTAGAAACGAGGTAATGTTATATATTTAATGTTATGGCTGATCAGTGTAAGAATCAGACGTCTTTAACACAATACAGCATACAATACAATACAAACAATAAGTGCAATCAGAATTCATTTAAATGGAAAATGTTTAACAAAGCACCATACAGTTAAGTGAAATGTCTACAAAACATGAAACACGTATAAATCTGAATTATGTACAAAACACAGTACCAACATTGAAGTTTTCAGAAAGTGCAACCACAGTGGGATTCGATAAACAGTACATCACAAGTGTAATACTCAGTATGGACTACATCTCACTGAACAGCTTGGTATTTAGTAATTGAGCTTCATGACAGTTTGTTAGCATCTAGTTCCAGAAACAAACAGTTTTGGAGTACATCAAAAGTGTATCTGAATGTAGGAGGGTAACTCAAGTTCTAAATCATAAGGTTATAAATATACAGTGTATCACAAAAGTGAGTACACCCCTCACATTTCTGCAGATATTTAATTATATCTTTTCATGGGACAACACTGACAAAATGACACTTTGACACAATGAAAAGTAGTCTGTGTGCAGCTTATATAACAGTGTAAATTTATTCTTCCCTCAAAATAACTCAATATACAGTCATTAATGTCTAAACCACCGGCAACAAAAGTGAGTACACCCCTTAGTGAAAGTTCCTGAAGTGTCAATATTTTGTGTGGCCACCATTATTTCCCAGAACTGCCTTAACTCTCCTGGGCATGGAGTTTACCAGAGCTTCACAGGTTGCCACTGGAATGCTTTTCCACTCCTCCATGACGACATCACGGAGCTGGCGGATATTTGAGACTTTGCGCTCCTCCACCTTCCGCTTGAGGATGCCCCAAAGATGTTCTATTGGGTTTAGGTCTGGAGACATGCTTGGCCAGTCCATCACCTTTACCCTCAGCCTCTTCAATAAAGCAGTGGTCGTCTTAGAGGTGTGTTTGGGGTCATTATCATGCTGGAACACTGCCCTGCGACCCAGTTTCCGGAGGGAGGGGATCATGCTCTGCTTCAGTATTTCACAGTACATATTGGAGTTCATGTGTCCCTCAATGAAATGTAACTCCCCAACACCTGCTGCACTCATGCAGCCCCAGACCATGGCATTCCCACCACCATGCTTGACTGTAGGCATGACACACTTATCTTTGTACTCCTGACCTGATTGCCGCCACACATGCTTGAGACCATCTGAACCAAACAAATTAATCTTGGTCTCATCAGACCATAGGACATGGTTCCAGTAATCCATGTCCTTTGTTGACATGTCTTCAACAAACTGTTTGCGGGCTTTCTTGTGTAGAGACTTCAGAAGAGGCTTCCTTCTGGGGTGACAGCCATGCAGACCAATTTGATGTAGTGTGCAGCGTATGGTCTGAGCACTGACAGGCTGATCCCCCACCTTTTCAATCTCTGCAGCAATGCTGACAGCACTCCTGCGCCTATCTTTCAAAGACAGCAGTTGGATGTGACGCTGAGCACGTGCACTCAGCTTCTTTGGACGACCAACGCGAGGTCTGTTCTGAGTGGACCCTGCTCTTTTAAAACGCTGGATGATCTTGGCCACTGTGCTGCAGCTCAGTTTCAGGGTGTTGGCAATCTTCTTGTAGCCTTGGCCATCTTCATGTAGCGCAACAATTCGTCTTTTAAGATCCTCAGAGAGTTCTTTGCCATGAGGTGCCATATTGGAACTTTCAGTGACCAGTATGAGAGTGTGAGAGCTGTACTACTAAATTGAACACACCTGCTCCCTATGCACACCTGAGACCTAGTAACACTAACAAATCACATGACATTTTGGAGGGAAAATGACAAGCAGTGCTCAATTTGGACATTTAGGGGTGTAGTCTCTTAGGGGTGTACTCACTTTTGTTGCCGGTGGTTTAGACATTAATGGCTGTATATTGAGTTATTTTGAGGGAAGAATAAATTTACACTGTTATATAAGCTGCACACAGACTACTTTTCATTGTGTCAAAGTGTCATTTTGTCAGTGTTGTCCCATGAAAAGATATACTTAAATATCTGCAGAAATGTGAGGGGTGTACTCACTTTTGTGATACACTGTATAAGGCATAAATCAGCCCGAACTGCAAAGGCAAGGAACACACTGCCCAAGAACCACACCACCTTCTAATACCACTCCAGTATTGGCAGGGGGTCCATGGCTTCAGCTCCCTCAACTCTAGTCACACAGATCCCCAGAACAGTCTCCTCAATCCCCCGTTCAGTTGCAGCCATATCACCATCCTACAATGGAACAGAGGATGAAAAAATCACTTTCTTGAACTTAACAGTACACAAATATCCATTTAGGACTTAACATATCTCACTTTAACCTTTATTTCAACTCAGACGTAAAAGATGGGGTGGTTGCTGTAACAACTCAGAGGAAACTTGTGCTTACCTTCACCCTCCTAGCGCTGATGGTATTGCGTGATTGGGGGAATCCTAAACTGTAGATGAAATTGGATACTATTAAAATGATATATAAATAAAAAATTACTAAAGAAAACTAAAGGAAATCAAAATCAGCAAGACAAATATTTATAAAGAAATTACCAGCTTAAAAAAGAAGACATAAAATACATAAAACTAAAAAGTAAGTAAAAGAACCAAACAGAATAAATAATAAGAATTTCCACATTTTTTCTTCTTCACTTAATCTAAACTTAACTCAGTGTTCAGTCAAAAGTAGCTCAATATTCTTCAATTTAGCATAAAATGTAGAAAAAAAAATTACCAGTAAAAGGTCAGTCCAACTGCAACTACACATTTCCAACCATCTGTAAACAGAAGATACAAGACATCAGTTGTTTTGTTGTAAATAACTAAAATATTATTTCTATAGTAAAGACTTTAACATTACAAATTCATTGATTATCCAATACTGTTCACATGTGTGTGCTTTCCAGGATAACAGTCACAAAACTCAGGTTTGTAATGATACTAACGTTACAGAATCACTTTGTTTTAGTTTGTGCAGAACGTGAGCGCCAAACGAAAAGCATGAAGTTCCCCTCAGGCTCGAGCTGCCTGCTCACATCTTAGCTAGCTAGCTAGGTTGTGTCCATGTTTTTTAATGCACTGGCACAGCAAATATTACACATCTTTTTATTTTCTACCTTCTTCTAATATATTTCTGCATTAAGTAATTTAAGCCATTTTTACCTTTCGGGAAAGAATCTTACTGCCACAAGTTGAGAATACTGGCTGTTGAACTTGACTAGCTTAGCACTAGCTAGCACCACGGCAATGCAACGTTATCACACACAGCGCAGCCAGACTTAATATACAGTCAGCCAACGGCAATCTATTCAAATCTGCCTCAAGACTTCAATATTATTCACAGAATCCCTGGAAAGATGTTAATAAATAAATCACTATAAGCAGGTCCGCCGTTAGCATTAGCACGCGCGAATTAGCGTTAGCATTTTTAAACAAATAAAGCATGTACAGCAATAAAACTTGAATATTATTCAACTTAAGAGCTATATTAAACAATATAATAAGATAAACATCATGATTAGCATGCAATTAGACATATGGAAAAAGATTTTGTAAAGCTTCACATTACCTGAGATGCCATTGAAACACAATGTGCCTTCACGATGTATTGCGTAATCCCCGGTGCGTCATATCCGGTTTCACCTGATAAACTTATTGCATTAAGTAGTTCCAGGGAAATAAAGCAACTAAGTTAAGTTAACTAATAAACACAATGCAGTCATGTTTAAATCTAAAATGTAATTGATTTGTGTCACACCAGCATATATTCTTTATGCAAAACCAACAGGCACTCAAAAGTGTGTAACTGGTAAATTAGAGCATCATTTTATATCTGTGGTGCTCTGGTTGGAATGTGCACCCAACATGTTGCACAGATGAACTGTAATACATTTTTCCTGTGAATGTGGGGATGGGTAAATTATGCTTGATTTAAATATTATAAATGTGAGAATAAATCACAGTTAATAACGTTTTAAATTTGACTATGGTTTTACACAGTTTGTATAAATGCACTTATTTAACAATTCAATCTTTAAATTAATACAAATGCATAAATAAAGTAAAAGTTAAAATCTGTTTAAATTGTATTGTTGCCTGTCTAATAAGGTAGGCAATACCTTTGTTTTTCCAATTTATGTATGTAAAGTAGTGGTTAAGAAATGCAAAATTACTAAATATTTCTTTCTTTGATCACATATTTTTTTTGCAATTGTACATTTTTAAATGCATTATTAACAGTATTTTTATTTATTTGACAGTGATATATCGGCATAACAAAAGTTTTTTTTTTTGAAAATTACAGAAGATTCTGCTATTTTTGTCAATGAAGATTACTTTATTTTTACAGTTAGTTTTGTTAAAAGTGTCATCTAAAAACTGTTAAAAAACAGATTTTTTATGTATTTCATTTATACAGATTTTTTATGGTAAATCACATGACACTTTTCAATATACAGTTTATTCTTGTAATTTTACAAAAAAATTCTGTCTTTTATAAATACAGGGAAAAACTGTAAAAATGTACTGGGAAAACCTGTAAAAAAATGTTTATTTTTTACAGTGTATAAAAGCGAAGTCAGCTCACCTGAAGATGATGCGCACATCCGAGGGAAAAAGCCAAACATTCGCGAGCAGTAAAAAGAAAATGCATGTGTGTTAACACAATGACAAAAGAACTGTGAACATTAAAGAAGCAAGGTGTACTTACCTGGACGTCCCGGCAAAACCGTGCGATTGCGTAACGCTGTCCTTTACGAGAGAGGAAGAGCTCACTCTTTCGGAGGAGGAGGGGAGTTGCGCACACGGCAGGAAAGAACGCACAAAGTGAAAGAACTAAATAACGCAATGAAGAACTGATGCATGAGATCGGGTTATTGCGAAAATAAAAGTGATGCCGATGTGATGGTAATGTAAATAAATTGTGTATGTAGTGATTATGTATACCCAAACAGTTAATAAGACCTCCCTAGAAGAGCGAATGGTTTAAACCCGAATGCGATGGCGCGAAATGGAGCGCACTTAAACGGCTCTTCAGTGGTGCGTCAGGGGGGAAAATAGCTCATTCTGAGTGTGGAAGAGTAAGGAGAAGGACTGTTAATATAAATGATTCTGTGGTGGAAAAGAATCCCAGTAGTCCTGGTTAAAACATTTACCCAGCTTGTATATATTGTAGATATGGTTGTAAATAGTTTTGAATAATTTGGACCTGTAACTAATAAATAAACACATCTGGTTGGACATAAGTCTCTTGTGCAGTGGTTTTCCTCGCTCCTCTCCTTGACTGCTATGACTACACAGTTAACAGCACCACACAGGGTAACGTTAGGCTATAATGTTAAGTTATATAACGTTACTCATATAAATGACTGATTAACTATTGCACTTAATGCGTTAGCTAGCAAACAAACCTGAAAAATAGCGATCTCTTAGATAGTTTTCCGACAAGTACTCTAGCATTAACAAACATTAACTACATTGGTTAAAGCACAAAGCGGTGTAAAAACTTACCGTAATAACGTTTGAAGCTCACTGATCTCGTTCCTGGCTGCTCCGCTAAACAGACGCATCCCACTCACTCACATGCCGATTCTATTGAACGGATCTTTGAAATGAACGAAAGGAGCCGAGTCTTTTATTTCTGCACAATTCTTATCGGCTGTAATCCACCCATTCAGCTTCCATCAGTAAAGGGTAATTAATCGTAAATCGTAATAAAGGCTGTGTATTGTCGATATTCAAATCCGAAACACTTTCAGTATTGCGGAGAACGAGACACACACACACACACACACACACAGAGAGAGAGAGAGAGAGAGAGTAGTATAATTACAAATAATTGAGAAATAAACTATAAACTTGTTTAATTCTGTTAAATCTGATTATTTCATTGTGCTTATGTTTTAAAGCAGAAACAAACACAGTCACATCTCTGTACAAGAGAGGATTTTTCTGAAACTTAATGAAATGCAACCACAGTCTGCCTCTTCCCTGTAGTGTTTTTGCCTTTTGAAATGAATCTTTCTCATTTAAGAGATGTTTGAATTAGGCCTACATTTAATGCAAATTTGATGTTAATATCGAGGGTGTCTTATAGTTTACCTAGTAGCGTGAAGTCACTTTTTGAACGGCTCCTTGAAAGGAACCGAGCCAAAAGATCCAGCTCCCGTCAAGAAGCCATAATTCCCATCACTAATATATATATATATATATATATACACACCTAATTAATGTGAGCCTTATGTGGTTCTGTGATGAGAAACATAGGTGGTACTTGGAAGTTTCGATTTGATAATGGGTGGTACTCGGTCTAAAAAGTTTGAGAACCACTGCTTTAGAAAGTTTCAGTCTCTTTATCTTTACCTCTCTGTCTTCATAAACTCCCCGCTGCGCCCCCTGCAGTCCCTTTAGTGCATTGCATCAATAACGACTAGTCGACAATGAAATTCCACGTTGACAAATTTTTATAGTCGACGTTATCGATTATGTCGACTAATCGTTGCAGCCCTAATATGTAGGTACATTTCTGTATTTGTTCATTATTTATTTTTATTTTATGTAGAACAAATCAATTGCTTATATGGACATCCAAACAACAAAATAAAGTTTCCTCTGTTCTGGTTTCACACTTGGTGAGGTTTACATTTGTTGTATGGTGTTTGAAAAAGCATTCAGTAAGCGTTTTGCAGATTAAAAACGTTGCTGACTAAAGAGGTCAAAGGAGAATTGCTTGACTAGATTGAGCTGAACTACTAAAAAATCCTTGCAAGTAGAAAAAAACATGTTAGAAAACAACACATCAAACCAGGTGGCTGGGCTTCAACAGCATAAGGTCACGTTGCAATGTTTACTTGTGCACTATTAAAAAATCCCATCCCCTGCTTAATATGTCTATTATAATGTTAATCATTATTTAAATACTAGATGAACTACTCTTAAACACTAGCCTCTAACCACTATTAAAAGCAACTTGAGATTTTTGCAACTACAAAACAAAAACTTTTGTTTTAAAATCAAATTATTTGACAAATATATGCATACTAAGCATAATAAATTAAAACAGTTAAACTTTCCATTAAATAAAGAATGAAATATTTTGAATGCTAAAGGCTTATACACTGATAAAGCTGCTTGTATTTCAGTTGCTCTTCAGGGTGGTCACATGATCTTTCTTCTCACCTGCCAGCTAATCAGAGCTTCATGCTGCTCATTGGAAAGGGCGCTGGCTTAATGAGCTTCTGTAAAGACGCCTGTGTGACTGAAGGGGAAAGTTTGTATAGTTTAGAGTATTTTAAAATTTTCGTAAAGTATAAAAAGCTTTTGAATGTTGTCGGTGTGTTGGAATAATAGCAGCAAATCATTTAGAACAGCGTAGTTAAATGATACAGACCAGAGCAACGGAAACATGTAGGTAGGCCTAATCGCGTTTCTGTACGCATCACAACTTTAGGTGAGTTAAACACTTTATATCGATTTACATTCTTCAGATTAGTCGCAACATGTGTTTATTATCCAGTGTCGATTTGTTGTGCTTGTATGTTTCTTATTTTAATGGGTGATCTTACCACCCGTATGTATTGTAATTGAACTCGTGTTGACACTTGACAGTAGAACAGTAGCGTCACTTTTTAAATCAAGCATCTTTAAGGTCAGTGTTTACTGGTATTTAATACAATCGCTATTTTATTGTGTTGATTCTATTAAGGGCAACAAAACGACTAGATTTGCCAACTGTTTTATTTTTAAATAGTGGAGCGAAATTGTGTTTTGCCGGTCTAGCAAATATAAACTTTGAGTTTACTGTCTTGTTGATTGGCCTAAATAAGTTAAGTCTGATTAGAGATTGTGGTTTATTAAAGCAATAAGCCACGAGAGGCCGTGCGTTACTGTGATTTTAGCACGGGGATGACGTTTTCGCGGAGTGCCTAAAACTTCTTTCCCCGTGCTAAAATCATAGCAGTAACACACGGTCTCGAGTGGCTTATTGCTTTTATAACACGGCGGTCAACATAAAATTTAATAAATACAACAATGTTTAATTCATAAATGTATTTATTGTGTATAAACTTACAATAAATAATTCTTCCGCGACGCAAAATAGTTCGATTAACAGTGTTGCTAGGAAACATGAGGGCGAAAATAACATTAACTTTCTCTTTTCAGTGGCGTATTAATATTGAATGATGTGAGGTGGTCATAGGTGTGCGTTTATCTGGGATTTTACAACGGCTTCGAACGCGGCTCAGCCAATCAGATTTTAGGACCGGAACTATCCGTTTTATAATATAATTTCTAGTTGTAATGCACTAATTCAGTTAAACAAAAAGTTTCAGATTTTATGTTTTACTCAAGGTATAGTAATAAAGTATAGAAGTCACGTGCTTCAAAACATACTATGTATCTAAGGAAGAATTAAGATTTGTGTGTGGTTTTGGTATAGAAAATGTAAATGAGCTTAAATGGGCTTAATAGCACCATCAGAAAACCATTGTCACTTATCACAGACCACCATCTCAGCCTGAAAATCTGCTGCACAAAGAAAAAGCCTAGCATCAGTTCTGTGAAGAAATGTTGCCCAGATCTTTAAGCTAGAGCTCCTCTTGAAGGTGGGTCTTTGATCTTTCTTTGAAGACGGTGAGAGACTCAGATGTTCAAATGGACAGGGGAAGTTTGTTCCACCACGTGTGTGCTAGTACAGAAAAGAACCTTGATGTGTATCGTCCTCAAGTTGTGGAGGATGAAGACTAGTGGCATATTTAAGGGTGGTATACAGTATTTGTCATTTTCTTAAGTAATGAAAGTTGGCCTTTTCTGCTAATTAAAAATAATTGATCCTAATACTGATGAGTATGAGTCGGCTGATTGACCAACAGTATTAGTTTTTAGTATTTTCCATTTCTGATTTTTAAATGTTTTATGGATCATGTAATTTAAAAGGGTAATACTTAGTGTAATGAAACACTTTTTTTTTAAATAGAACGGTTGGTGCAGATAAACATTTACTAATCTGCATAAATAAAGGGAAAAGACTCTTACTTCACTAAAACCTTATTGACTGCTCTGTTTAGTCTTTCAATAATGTTAAATGTGTTCTTATGTGATACCAGCTTTTACCACAGAGGGGCAAAGTTGTAGAAAGTTTAAAAAAAAAAAAACCTTTTATACAAACTGTTCACAGTTGCTTTGTTCTGCTTTGCGTATTTTAAAAATAACCCAAGTTTATTTACTAAATTATAGTTTAGATTAATATTTTAAGAGAGAAAAGGTTTGTACTAGGGGAAAAAGTGTGTCCGCGTTTCTGATTGGTCAGTTTATGAGCTCATCGCTCCTGCTAATCTTTCTCTTGAGTCTGTTGTAGCTAAACGGCTAGTTAATTTTTAATGGAATGATCTGTTCTAAAGCGCTTAATATTGATTATTGTTCGTGTATTTGATACACAGTAGGTGGTAGAAGCTAAAAACGGTAGTTGTCGTCCTCGTGTGTTGTGTACTGCTGAATGACTCTCCTTGTTTCTCTTCTGGTTCGGTATCGCTTCTCGGCCTTTTGGCTAAGATCAAGTGTAGTATCTGTTCTTATCAGTTTAATATCTGATACGTCCCCTACCCGGGGACCATATATTAAATTGATTTTTGGATCAGGGAGATGGAATAGGGGCTTGCTCCGTCCACTCCACGCATCGACCCGGTATTGCAGTGCCTCCGGGAACGGTGCACCCCCTCTGATGTGGTAGAATGAAAGATCATGGACGTTTAGAAGCTCAGAACAACTTAACATGTTTATTTCATGTAACACTGGTGCGTTGCACACATACTCAGTTACAGTTCTGTAATCATGACCTTAAATTTTACACAGACTTTGCTTGTTGTTGTCTGCTGAGTCTTAGTAAAACATCACAGACATGCAGCACTGCTTTTAAAGTAAAAGTTCCACCAAACGCATGTTTACAGCTGGGACCACTAGACTTAATAAATAAATAAAATCAACACACATGCACAGAAAGTAATTTCTAGTACATGCATTTTTCACTTCATTAAGTTGTTAAAATTGAATATATTGGACTGCTTGTTTTTACCTCTACCTGTCACACCAATAATTTTCTAATTAATGTCCTACTGTGTCATAGCCATATTTCTACCATCTGAAGGGACTCTTGCTCTATACTTGGACTTTAATGTTTGTCAGTTTAGAACTTACCTAGATTCTTTTACGTGTAGTGGAACATCCTAGCGAACTTATTTTTGTCCTTGCAATAATGCGAGCTTTTAACTGGACTTTTATTTTGAAGTCTACCACCATGCTGGAGCTAGCTTCTTTACATGTTTACGTTTTGTGTTTAAATGATCTGAATTAAACCGAGAAAGCTAAAAGCGTTCAGTTCTACTCCCTGAATTTACTGATGTGTTTCTGTGGCTTTATGCACGTCTGGACTTTTATTGCTCAGGAGAGCAAATCAAACTGAAACCATCAGCTAAACATCACAGCTCTCGTTACATATTTAGAAGCAGTGCATGATGGGAAGTGGTTTAGAGCGGTGTACTTTTCATTAGATGAAGATAACAGCAGAGTTTTGTAGAAGAAATGCAGCGATCATGTGATACAGATGTGCAGACTGTGTCCCTGTAAAGGTGTGTGTGTGTGTGTGTGTGTGTGTGTAATGAACGAGGGAGTGTGTGTCACCATGAGTGTGAACGCGGTGTGTTGTGGTGGCGCTGCTCCGCGGTGCGTGTAGAATTCATACTTACCTGGCAGGGGAGATACCATGATCAAGAAGGTGGTTCACCCAGGGTGAGGCTCAGCCATTGCACTCCGGCTGTGCTGACCCCTGCGAATTCCTCAAATGTGGGAATCTCGACTGCATAATTTCTGGTAGTGGGGGACTGCGTTCGCGCTCTCCCCTGATCTCAGTTGTTAATATTAGATGATCCGATGTACTCATTCAGAATAGAAAAATCTATTTACATTTTCTTATCAAGCATTCCTGAATAAAGATGCTCAGTTTCATCACTTTTGTTTGTGCAACGTTATTCTTATAAGAATTCGAGAAAATGAGTGAGAATTCATGCAAGTGTTCATATGCGTTCGTCTCCAATTAAATTTTCAGCATTTAGCAGACGCTTTTATCCAAAGCGACTTACACAATTATTTAAATAAGGATTCACATGCTGTACTAGTCTAACGCAGGGGTGTTTCAACTTTTCTTGTTGGAGAACAGATGAAGTGAAAAATATGCCAACATGGGCTCTTCTGTAAGAAAACATAAAAGTCTAATAGACCTACTGGATTACTAACAATTACTTTTTATTTTTACTTAAATAATTATCTGTCTAACAGTGTTGTGTAAACTAAGATTTTGCTAATTTTCCTCACCAGTTTATAATCCTGATAAGATGATGATACTTATGTAAATTAAACAAGAGTAATTGACTAATTGCAGATTTTTCTTTTTTCTAAACTAGGAATAGATGACGATGTAAAAACTTATTGCAAACACAATAAAACGGTAACAATGTGATCAATGCAAGTGTATCATAAGATTAAAATAGTTTAAAAAAAAAAAGCCTGGCTGGCTTGTTTCCATTCCTCTTGTTAATTACTTTTCAGTATTTAGTATGAACCCAGGAGCCACAATCGAGATTGCTCATTCAATAAATGTACATGCACACCAATAGTATGACAAGTATGTCAAGGGAGCAGTACCCAGATTATTTAGTTTTAACATAACATGCAGACATGGACAAGTTGTACCATTATCTGTTTTTGTGTAGTATGTTAACTTTTTAACTAAGCAAGTACATTAATGTTTGTTTAATGTCAGAAGTAAATGTAAAATATTGAGGGACAGGTATTCCGTTTTTATTATTTCTTTAATGCATGAAAACAGTTAAAATATTGCCTGGCATCATTTCCCATCTTGCGCGTGATTTTAAATTAAGCCAGTCCCCCCATCCCCCAGATTCTGCTGGTGCCTTGGCATTGGAAGTGGATATTGTGGCAATGGAGGAGGACTGTACTTCTGTACTGTCTCCAAACTTCAATGGGTTGCTGTATTAATTTTGTTGTGCTTAAAAAAATGTTGTGGATGTAATTTCAAATAGCTGATTTTACCTATCAATCTACACTGTCACATGTAATGGCAAACTGAAAACATATTTTTTAATTAATTAAAAGCACCCAGTACTGTGATGCCGTCACTACCAAGCTTTACTGTGGGAATAATATTAGCCAGGTCATGTGCAGTGCATGTGTGCTCTTAACAAGACAGATTCATTGTATGTGTAACATACAAGGACAATCACAAGCTGGACACATTGATTGAAGCAGCGAAGAAGTAATGGCAAAGCTAAAAAGCCACATTGCCTCTAGCAACCCAACTTCAGTTTGGAAAGGCCTCCAGGAAATTACCAACTGCAAGGTGAGAGAGGCTACCCTTGTCCTGAACGACTGCCAGTTTGCCATCGACCTAAGATTGCAGATGTAAACATACAAAGGACAATCTTTAGCACCTCTCTGCCACTCCACTAGCCAGGGCAAAATAGCTTAAAACAGGTTTAGGTGGACTATGTAGTAGGGCTGCAACTAACGATTATTTTAGTAGTCGACTAATCTGACGATTATTTTTTTCGATTAGTCGACTAGTCAGCGATTATTTATGTAATCTCTGCCTCAACATAAAACTCTGTTATGTTATTTAAGTTCCAATATCAAATTAAAATAATGACCCATGAAACATGAATTTGAAACTTAAGCTTGATAGTTTAATTAAATATATTTGAAACATTAATACACAATCACAATAAAAAAAATTCAATGAAATAAGAAAGCTTTGGACAGCATTAGAAGCTGTTATGTTTCAGAAGTTATCACTCGAAGTCAAAAACATTTATAACATGTCGAGAAACATGTGAATGCTGTCTGAAGACCTCAGCCTTCTGAGGGGTGCATGAATCTTTTCTCTTCTCATCCACACTCCATTGCTTAGTGCTATTAATAGAAAGCACAAAAGAGAAAGCTGTATTAACTATCACAAACTGAAGGCTATGTATTATAGTTTATTACAAATAGTGTACTGGCTATGCCAACTAAACCATAACAGGTTAAATATCTTAACTGATTTATCTGCTGAGCTAACTAGCTATCATTAAGTGGAGGAGGTTTATTATTTAGAATGAATGCTCTCATTAACGAGAGCAAAAAATATGGAAGACGAGACAAGGTAACGTTAGGCTTTAATGTTAAGTTATTTAACGTTACTCATATAAATGACTGATTAACTATTGCACTTAATGAGTTAGCTAGCAAACAAACCTGAAAAATAGCGATCTCTTAGATAGTTTTCCGACAAGTACTCTAGCATTAACAAACATTAACTACGTTGGTTAAAGCACAAAGCGGTGTAAAAACTTACCGTAATAACGCTGCTCATCACGGCTGCAAGGCGTTTCACCATAGTGCTGGTGTGAAACCATAACTCTGCTTTGTAGTGTCTGTGTCCAGCTCGTTTCTTTGGGTTATTTTGGCTGAAATACTTTAGAAAGTTTCAGTCTCTTTATCTTCGCCTCTCTGTCTTCATAAACTCCCCGCTGTGCCATGGAAGCGATGCTGCGCCCCCTGCAGTCCCTTTAGTGCATTGCATCAATAACGACTAGTCGACAATGAAATTCCGTTATCGATTACGTCGACTAATCGTTGCAGCCCTAATATGTAGGTACATTTCTGTATTTATTCATTATTTATTTTTATTTTATGTAGAACAAATCAAAACAACAAAATAAAGTTTCCTCTGTTCTGGTTTCACACTTAGTGAAGTTTACATTTGTTGTATGGTGTTTGAAAAAGCATTCAGTAAGCGTTTTGCAGATTTAAAACGTTGCTGACTAAAGAGGTCAATGGAGAATTGCTTGACTAGATTGAGCTGAACTACTAAAAAATCCTTGCAAGTAGAAAAAAAACATGTTAGAAAACACAACACATCAAACCAGGTGGATGGGCTTCAACAGCATAAGGTCACGTTGCAATGTTTACTTGTGCACTATTTAAAAATCCCATCCCCTGCTTAATATGTCTATTATAATGTTAATCATTATTTAAATACTAGAGGGTGGGCCATTTATATGGATACACCTAAATAAAATGGGAATGGTTGGTGATATTAACTTCCTGTTTGTGGCACATTAGTACATGGGAGGGGGAAAACTTTTCAAGATGGGTGGTGACCATGGTGGCCATTTTGAAGTCGGCCATTTTGGATCCAACTTTAGTTTTTTCAATGGGAAGAGGGTCATGTGACACATCAAACATATTGAGAATTTCACAAGAAAAACAACGGTGTGCTTGGTTTTAACGTAACTTTATTCTTTCATGAGTTATTTACAAGTTTCTGACCACTTATAAAATGTGTTCAAAGTGCTGCCCATTGTGTTGGATTGTCAATGCAACCCTCTTCTCCCACTCTTCACACACTGATAGCAACACCGCAGAAGAAATGCTAGCACAGGCTTCCAGTATCCGTAGTTTCAGGTGCTGCACATCTCGTATCTTCACAGCATAGACAATTGCCTTCAGATGACCCCAAAGATCAAAGTGTAAGGGGGTCAGATCGGGAGACCTTGGGGGCCATTCAACTGGCCCACGACGACCAATCCACTTTCCAGGAAACTGTTCATCTAGGAATGCTCGGACCTGACACCCATAATGTGGTGGTGCACCATCTTGCTGGAAAAACTCAGGGAACGTGCCAGCTTCAGTGCATAAAGAGGGAAACACATCATCATGTAGCAATTTCAAATATCCAGTGGCCTTGAGGTTTCTATTGATGAAGAATGGCCCCACTATCTTTGTACCCCATATACCACACCATACCATCAATTTTTGTGTTCCAACAGTCTTGGAGGGATCTATCCAATGTGGGTTAGTGTCAGACCAATAGCGGTGGTTTTGTTTGTTAACTTCACCATTCACATAAAAGTTTGCCTCATCACTGAACAAAATGCTCTGTGTAAACTGAGGGTCCTGTTCCAATTTTTGTTTTGCCCATTCTGCAAATTCAGTGCGCCGATCTGGGTCATCCTCGTTGAGATGCTGCAGCAGCTGGAGTTTGTAAGGGTGCCATTTGTGAGTAGCTAATATCCGCCGAAGGGATGTTCGACTGATGCCACTCTCCAGTGACATGCGGCGAGTGCTACGCTGTGGGCTCTTGCTGAATGAAGCTAGGACAGCCACTGATGTTTCTTCATTAGTGACAGTTTTCATGCATCCACATTTTGGCAAATCCAACACTGAACCAGTTTCACGAAACTTGGCAAGCAGTTTGCTAACTGTAGCATGGGAGATGGGTGGTCTCGTAGGGTGTCTTGCATTGAAATCTGCTGCAATGACCCGGGTACTGCGTTCACCAGACATCAACACAATTTCTATCCGCTCCTTACGTGTTAACCTCTGCGACATGTCAATGGCTGTAAACAAAGAGAAGCTTGCAAATAACTCATGAAAGAATAAAGTTACGTTAAAACCAAGCACACCATTGTTTTTCTTGTGAAATTCTCAATAAGTTTGATGTCACATGACCCTCTTCCCATTGAAAAAACTAAAGTTGGATCCAAAATGGCCGACTTCAAAATGGCCGCCATGGTCACCACCCATCTTGAAAAGTTTTCCCCCTCCCATATACTAATGTGTAACAAACAGGAAGTTAATATCACCAACCATTCCCATTTTATTTAGGTGTATCCATATAAATGGCCCACCCTGTAGATGAACTACTCTTAAACACTAGCCTCTAACCACTATTAAAAGCAAATTGAGATTTTTGCAACTACATAACAAAAACTTTTGTTTTAAAATCAAATTATTTGACAAATATATGCATACTAAGCATAATAAATTAAAACAGTTAAACTTTCCATTAAATAAAGAATGAAATATTTTGAATGCTAAAGGCTTATACACTGATAAAGCTGCTTGTATTTCAGTTGCTCTTCAGGGTGATCACATGATCTTTCTTCTCACCTGCCAGCTAATCAGAGCTTCATGCTGCTCATTGGAAAGGGCGCTGGCTTAATGAGCTTCTGTAAAGACGCCTGTGTGACTGAAGGGGAAAGTTTGTATAGTTTAGAGTATTTTAAAACTTTCGTAAAGTATAAAAAGCTTTTGAATGTTGTCGGTGTGTTGGAATAATAGCAGCAAATCATTTAGAACAGCGTAGTTAAATGATACAGACCAGAGCAACGGAAACATGTAGGTAGGCCTAATTGCGTTTCTGTACGTATCACAACTTTAGGTGAGTTAAACACTTTATATCGATTTACATTCTTCAGATTAGTCGCAACATGTGTTTATTATCCAGTGTCGATTTGTTGTGCTTGTATGTTTGGTATTTTAATGGGTGGTCGTATTTTTTTATTATGAACATTACCACCCGGTTTGACTGTATGTATTATGATTGAGCTCATTGTGTTTACAGTAGAAGAAGATATATTTTATTTGTCATATATACATATACACGTGTACAGTACAATAAAATTCTTTATTCGCATATACCAGCTTGTTTGGGAGCTGGGGTCAGCCATCGTACGGCGCCCTGGAGCAGACAGAGATAAGGGCCTTGCTCAAGGACCCAACAGTGGCAGTATTATTGTATTAACAGTAGCGTCACTTTTTAAATGAAACCAACATTTAAGGTATTACTGGTATTAAATACAACCGTTATTATTTTATACTGCATTTATTCTTTTAAGAGCAACAAAACGAGTACAGATTTGCAACTTTTTAAATTGCGAAATTAAGTATTTTGTCAGTCGACCGAATATAAACTTTTTCTGTGCTGTCTTAAGTTTGAATTGACAAAAATTGTCTTTCTACAAATATACCCGAATACATTGTGGTTTAGCAAAATATATAAAAAGTAGTTCATATTTTGACCCACATTCCGACATTAATCTTAAATCCCAACAAGATATTCTTAGCTTTTTTAAATGTTTGTAAAAGGTGTTACACTCATCTTTGGCATCTGCAGCACCTAGGATCCAATAACCACTCTCGACACTGCTGGAACCGTACATAACACTTTGGGATGTTTTTGCGGTCAGGTTTGCTTGCCATCTAGTTCATAATAGCTCTAATGTTAGGAAAACATTTCACTAACCATAACTGTAACCCCATGTTCCAAACAATGATTTACAACATTTTTCAATGTCGGTACTTTTATTCTTAAATATAAAATAAATTAATTGCTTATTTGGACATCCAAGCTTGTTTACGTTTGCTATGAATTTGGCATTAAGAGCCAGCTGTAGAATATTTAAAGATACAGTGTTTGTCATTTTTGTTTTAATATGAATTAAAAATAATTGACTGTAATCTACTAATTAGCCAACAATATTAGTTTTTTGGGTATTTTTAATTTTTTAATGTTTAGGATTATGTAATTTGAAAGGGTAATACTCAGTGTAATGAAACACTGTTTATGTATTTTATGTTTATATTATAATAGAACGGTTAGGTGTAGTTAAAACATTTTCTAAACTTATTTCAATGTTGTTCAATGTGTTCTCATATTGTTCTGAGATGTGATACCAGCTTTTACCACAGAGGGCCAAAGTTGTAGAAGCAAAATAACCTCATTTGTTCAAACCGTTCACAGTTGTCCGTTTTTGCTTATTTTAAAAATAACTTCATAATTTATTTATTACTAAATTATAGTTTAGATTAATATTTTAAGAGAGAAAAGGTTTGTACTAGGGGAAAAAGTGTGTCCGCGTTTCTGATTGGTCAGTTTATGAGCTCATCGCTCCTGCTAATCTTTCTCTTGAGTCTGTTGTAGCTAAACGGCTAGTTAATTTTTAATGGAATGATCTGTTCTAAAGCGCTTAATATTGATTATTGTTCGTGTATTTGATACACAGTAGGTGGTAGAAGCTAAAAACGGTAGTTGTCGTCCTCGTGTGTTGTGTACTGCTGAATGACTCTCCTTGTTTCTCTTCTGGTTCGGTATCGCTTCTCGGCCTTTTGGCTAAGATCAAGTGTAGTATCTGTTCTTATCAGTTTAATATCTGATACGTCCCCTACCCGGGGACCATATATTAAATTGATTTTTGGATCAGGGAGATGGAATAGGGGCTTGCTCCGTCCACTCCACGCATCGACCCGGTATTGCAGTGCCTCCGGGAACGGTGCACCCCCTCTGATGTGGTGGAATGAAAAATCATGGACGTTAAAAACACGAGTTTAGAAGCTCAGAACATCTTAACATGTTTATTTCATGTAACACTGGTGCGTTGCACACATACTCAGTTACAGTTCTGTAATCATGACCTTAAATTTTACACAGACTTTGCTTGTTGTTGTCTGCTGAGTCTTAGTAAAACATCACAGACATGCAGCACTGCTTTTAAAGTAAAAGTTCCACCAAACGCATGTTTACAGCTGGGACCACTAGACTTAATAAATGAATAAAATCTACACACATGCACAGAAAGTAATTTCTAGTACATGCATTTTTCACTTCATTAAGTTGTTAAAATTGAATATATTGGACTGCTTGTTTTACCTCTACCGGTCACACCAATAATTTTCTAATTAATGTCCTACTGTGTCATAGCCATATTTCTACCATCTGAAGGGACTCTTGCTCTATACTTGGACTTTAATGTTTGTCAGTTTAGAACTTACCTAGATTCTTTTACGTGTAGTGGAACATCCTAGCGAACTTATTTTTGTCCTTGCAATAATGCGAGCTTTTAACTGGACTTTTATTTTGAAGTCTACCACCATGCTGGAGCTAGCTTCTTTACATGTTTACGTTTTGTGTTTAAATGATCTGAATTAAACCGAGAAAGCTAAAAGCGTTCAGTTCTACTCCCTGAATTTACTGATGTGATTCTGTGGCTTTATGCACGTCTGGACATTTATTGCTCAGGAGAGCAAATCAAACTGAAACCATCAGCTAAACATCACAGCTCTCGTTACATATTTAGAAGCAGTGCATGATGGGAAGTGGTTTAGAGCGGTGTACTTTTCATTAGATGAAGATAACAGCAGAGTTTTGTAGAAGAAATGCAGCGATCATGTGATACAGATGTGCAGACTGTGTCCCTGTAAAGGTGTGTGTGTGTGTGTGTGTGTGTGTGTGTGTAATGAACGAGGGAGTGTGTGTCACCATGAGTGTGAACGCGGTGTGTTGTGGTGGCGCTGCTCCGCGGTGCGTGTAGAATTCATACTTACCTGGCAGGGGAGATACCATGATCAAGAAGGTGGTTCACCCAGGGTGAGGCTCAGCCATTGCACTCCGGCTGTGCTGACCCCTGCGAATTCCCCAAATGTGGGAATCTCGACTGCATAATTTCTGGTAGTGGGGGACTGCGTTCGCGCTCTCCCCTGATCTCAGTTGTTAAAGATAGGTGATCCGATGTACTCATTCAGACTAGAGAAGTCTATTTACATTTTCTTATCAAGCATTCCTGGATAAAGGAACTCAGTTCAGTTCCAGCTCAGCGCACTTTTGATTGTTCAACGTTATTGTTATAAGAATTCGGTGTATCACCATGCAAGTGTTCATTTGCGTTCGTCTCCACCAAGTCATAATATTATTTAAATAAGGATTCACATGCTGTACTAGTCTAACGCAGGGGTGTTTCAACTTTTCTTGTTGGAGAACAGATGAAGTGAAAAACATGCCAACATGGGCTCTTCTGTAAGAAAACAAAAGTCTAATAGACCTACTGGATTACTAACAATTACTTTTAATTTTTACTTAAATAATTATCTGTCTAACAGTGTTGTGTAAACTAAGATTTTGCTAATTTTCCTCACCAGTTTATAATCCTGATAAGATGATGATACTTCTGTAAATTAAACGTACTTGGTGAGAAAATTATTTATATTTCCATTTCTTTGTATTCACTTTCTAGATTTAGTTTCTTTCAAGCCATCGTGTTTATCCATAGACTCGGGAACATTAATGTAGGTGTAATCGTCATGTAAAAAAAGCTGGGGAGCGTTTTAGATTTGTTTTATGCGATAGCGGCACACAGAGTTCAAAAGGTTCAAGCAGTTGTTTAAATTTAAACTTTAAATTTATTTCTAAAAATTAACGGGCCTTTATTTGGACATCACTGTTGTATCGTAATAGTTTTAAATTTACATTCAAGCATTTAAAATCAAGCTTTGTACAGTATATATTTCAATGTTTGTAGGTCTGTACTAAATTCCAGTTTGAACTTTTTATTGTAAATCAACATATTTTAAAAACATAAATATGAAATTAGTACATAATTAAACATTTGTTAATTTCTTATATTACAGTAATAATCAAGATTAATTGACTAATTGCAGATTTTTCTTTTTTCTAAACTAGGAATAGATGACGATGTAAAAATGTATTGCAAACACAATAAAACGGAAGCAATGTGATCAATGCAAGTGTATCATAAGATTAAAATAGTTTAAAAAAAAAAAAGCCTGGCTGGCTTGTTTCCATTCCTCTTGTTAATTACTTTTCAGTATTTAGTATGAACCCAGGAGCCACAATCGAGATTGCTCATTCAATAAATGTACATGCACACCAATAGTATGACAAGTATGTCAAGGGAGCAGTACCCAGATTATTTAGTTTTAACATAACATGCAGACATGGACAAGTTGTACCATTATCTGTTTTTGTGTAGTATGTTAACTTTTTAACTAAGCAAGTACATTAATGTTTGTTTAATGTCAGAAGTAAATGTAAAATATTGAGGGACAGGTATTCAGTTTTTATTATTTCTTTAATGCATGAAAACAGTTAAAATATTGCCTGGCATCATTTCCCATCTTGCGCGTGATTTTAAATTAAGCCAGTCCCCCCATCCCCCAGATTCTGCTGGTGCCTTGGCATTGGAAGTGGACATTGTGGCAATGGAGGAGGACTGTACTTCTGTACTGTCTCCAAACTTCAATGGGTTGCTGTATTAATTTTGTTGTGCTTAAAAAAATGTTGTGGATGTAATTTCAAATAGCTGATTTTACCTATCAATCTACACTGTCACATGTAATGGCAAACTGAAAACATATTTTTTAATTAATTAAAAGCACCCAGTACTGTGATGCCGTCACTACCAAGCTTTACTGTGGGAATAATATTAGCCAGGTCATGTGCAGTGCATGTGTGCTCTTATCAAGACAGATTCATTGTATGTGTAACATACAAGGACAATCACAAGCTGGACACATTGATTGAAGCAGCGAAGAAGTAATGGCAAAGCTAAAAAGCCACATTGCCTCTAGCAACCCAACTTCAGTTTGGAAAGGCCTCCAGGAAATTACCAACTGCAAGGTGAGAGAGGCTACCCTTGTCCTGAACGACTGCCAGTTTGCCATCGACCTAAGATTGCAGATGTAAACATACAAAGGACAATCTTTAGCACCTCTCTGCCACTCCACTAGCCAGGGCAAAATAGCTTAAAACAGGTTTAGGTGGACTATGTAGTAGGGCTGCAACTAACGATTATTTTAGTAGTCGACTAATCTGACGATTATTTTTTTTTTTTCGATTAGTCGACTAGTCAGCGATTATTTATGTAATCTCTGCCTTAACATAAAACCCTGTTATGTTATTTAAGTTCCAATATCAAATTAAAATAATGACCCATGAAACATGAATTTGAAACTTAAGCTTGATAGTTTAATTAAATATATTTGAAACATTAATACACAATCACAATAAAAAAAATTCAATGAAATAAGAAAGCTTTGGACAGCATTAGAAGCTGTTATGTTTCAGAAGTTATCACTCGAAGTCAAAAACATTTATAACATGTCGAGAAACATGTGAATGCTGTCTGAAGACCTCAGCCTTCTGAGGGGTGCATGAATCTTTTCTCTTCTCATCCACACTCCATTGCTTAGTGCTATTAATAGAAAGCACAAAAGAGAAAGCTGTATTAACTATCACAAACTGAAGGCTATGTATTATAGTTTATTACAAATAGTGTACTGGCTATGCCAACTAAACCATAACAGGTTAAATATCTTAACTGATTTATCTGCTGAGCTAACTAGCTATCATTAAGTGGAGGAGGTTTATTATTTAGAATGAATGCTCTCATTAACGAGAGCAAAAAATATGGAAGACGAGACAGGGTAACGTTAGGCTTTAATGTTAAGTTATTTAACGTTACTCATATAAATGACTGATTAACTATTGCACTTAATGAGTTAGCTAGCAAACAAACCTGAAAAATAGCGATCTCTTAGATAGTTTTCCGACAAGTACTCTAGCATTAACAAACATTAACTACGTTGGTTAAAGCACAAAGCGGTGTAAAAACTTACCGTAATAACGCTGCTCATCACGGCTGCAAGGCGTTTCACCGTAGTGCTGGTGTGAAACCATAACTCTGCTTTGTAGTGTCTGCGTCCAGCTCGTTTCTTTGGGTTATTTTGGCTGAAATACTTTAGAAAGTTTCAGTCTCTTTGTCTTTACCTCTCTGTCTTCATAAACTCCCCGCTGCGCCGTGGAAGCGATGCTGCGCCCCCCTGCAGTCCCTTTAGTGCATTGCATCAATAACGACTAGTCGACAATGAAATTCCGTTATCGATTACGTCGACTAATCGTTGCAGCCCTAATATGTAGGTACATTTCTGTATTTATTCATTATTTATTTTTATTTTATGTAGAACAAATCAAAACAACAAAATAAAGTTTCCTCTGTTCTGGTTTCACACTTAGTGAAGTTTACATTTGTTGTTTGGTGTTTGAAAAAGCATTCAGTAAGCGTTTTGCAGATTAAAAACGTTGCTGACTAAAGAGGTCAATGGAGAATTGCTTGACTAGATTGAGCTGAACTACTAAAAAATCCTTGCTCGTAGAATAAAACATGTTAGAAAACACAACACATCAAACCAGGTGGATGGGCTTCAACAGCATAAGGTCACGTTGCAATGTTTACTTGTGCACTATTAAAAAATCCCATCCCCTGCTTAATATGTCTATTATAATGTTAATCATTATTTAAATACTAGAGGGTGGGCCATTTATATGGATACACCTAAATAAAATGGGAATGGTTGGTGATATTAACTTCCTGTTTGTGGCACATTAGTACATGGGAGGGGGAAAACTTTTCAAGATGGGTGGTGACCATGGTGGCCATTTTGAAGTCGGCCATTTTGGATCCAACTTTAGTTTTTTCAATGGGAAGAGGGTCATGTGACACATCAAACATATTGAGAATTTCACAAGAAAAACAACGGTGTGCTTGGTTTTAACGTAACTTTATTCTTTCATGAGTTATTTACAAGTTTCTGACCACTTATAAAATGTGTTCAAAGTGCTGCCCATTGTGTTGGATTGTCAATGCAACCCTCTTCTCCCACTCTTCACACACTGATAGCAACACTCCAGAAGAAATGCTAGCACAGGCTTCCAGTATCCGTAGTTTCAGGTGCTGCACATCTCGTATCTTCACAGCATAGACAATTGCCTTCAGATTACCCCAAAGATCAAAGTCTAAGGGGGTCAGATCGGGAGACCTTGGGGGCCATTCAACTGGCCCACGACGACCAATCCACTTTCCAGGAAACTGTTCATCTAGGAATGCTCGGACCTGACACCCATAATGTGGTGGTGCACCATCTTGCTGGAAAAACTCAGGGAACATGCCAGCTTCAGTGCATAAAGAGGGAAACACATCATCATGTAGCAATTTCAAATATCCAGTGGCCTTGAGGTTTCTATTGATGAAGAATGGCCCCACTATCTTTGTACCCCATATACCACACCATACCATCAATTTTTGTGTTCCAACAGTCTTGGAGGGATCTATCCAATGTGGGTTAGTGTCAGACCAATAGCGGTGGTTTTGTTTGTTAACTTCACCATTCACATAAAAGTTTGCCTCATCACTGAACAAAATGTTCTGTGTAAACTGAGGGTCCTGTTCCAATTTTTGTTTTGCCCATTCTGCAAATTCAGTGCGCCGATCTGGGTCATCCTCGTTGAGATGCTGCAGCAGCTGGAGTTTGTACGGGTGCCATTTGTGAGTAGCTAATATCCGCCGAAGGGATGTTCGACTGATGCCACTCTCCAGTGACATGCGGCGAGTGCTACGCTGTGGGCTCTTGCTGAATGAAGCTAGGACAGCCACTGATGTTTCTTCATTAGTGACAGTTTTCATGCATCCACATTTTGGCAAATCCAACACTGAACCAGTTTCACGAAACTTGGCAAGCAGTTTGCTAACTGTAGCATGGGAGATGGGTGGTCTCGTAGGGTGTCTTGCATTGAAATCTGCTGCAATGACCGGGGTACTGCGTTCACCAGACATCAACACAATTTCTATCCGCTCCTCACGTGTTAACCTCTGCGACATGTCAATGGCTGTAAACAAAGAGAAGCTTGCAAATAACTCATGAAAGAATAAAGTTACGTTAAAACCAAGCACACCATTGTTTTTCTTGTGAAATTCTCAATAAGTTTGATGTCACATGACCCTCTTCCCATTGAAAAAACTAAAGTTGGATCCAAAATGGCCGACTTCAAAATGGCCGCCATGGTCACCACCCATCTTGAAAAGTTTTCCCCCTCCCATGTACTAATGTGCCACAAACAGGAAGTTAATATCACCAACCATTCCCATTTTATTTAGGTGTATCCACATAAATGGCCCACCCTGTAGATGAACTACTCTTAAACACTAGCCTCTAACCACTATTAAAAGCAAATTGAGATTTTTGCAACTACATAACAAAAACTTTTGTTTTAAAATCAAATTATTTGACAAATATATGCATACTAAGCATAATAAATTAAAACAGTTAAACTTTCCATTAAATAAAGAATGAAATATTTTGAATGCTAAAGGCTTATACACTGATAAAGCTGCTTGTATTTCAGTTGCTCTTCAGGGTGATCACATGATCTTTCTTCTCACCTGCCAGCTAATCAGAGCTTCATGCTGCTCATTGGAAAGGGCGCTGGCTTAATGAGCTTTTGTAAAGACGCCTGTGTGACTGAAGGGGAAAGTTTGTATAGTTTAGAGTATTTTAAAATTTTCGTAAAGTATAAAAAGCTTTTGAATGTTGTCGGTGTGTTGGAATAATAGCAGCAAATCATTTAGAACAGCGTAGTTAAATGATACAGACCAGAGCAACGGAAACATGTAGGTAGGCCTAATCGCGTTTCTGTACGCATCACAACTTTAGGTGAGTTAAACACTTTATATCGATTTACATTCTTCAGATTAGTCGCAACATGTGTTTATTATCCAGTGTCGATTTGTTGTGCTTGTATGTTTGGTATTTTAATGGGTGGTCGTATTTTTTTATTATGAACATTACCACCCGGTTTGACTGTATGTATTATGATTGAGCTCATTGTGTTTACAGTAGAAGAAGATATATTTTATTTGTCATATATACATATACACGTGTACAGTACAATAAAATTCTTTATTCGCATATACCAGCTTGTTTGGGAGCTGGGGTCAGCCATCGTACGGCGCCCTGGAGCAGACAGAGATAAGGGCCTTGCTCAAGGACCCAACAGTGGCAGTATTATTGTATTAACAGTAGCGTCACTTTTTAAATGAAACCAACATTTAAGGTATTACTGGTATTAAATACAACCGTTATTATTTTATACTGCATTTATTCTTTTAAGAGCAACAAAACGAGTACAGATTTGCAACTTTTTAAATTGCGAAATTAAGTATTTTGTCAGTCGACCGAATATAAACTTACTGTGCTGTCTTAAGTTTGAATTGACAAAAATTCCAAATTGTCTTCCTACAAATATACCCGAATACATTGTGGTTTAGCAATATATATAAAAAGTAGTTCATATTTTGACCCACATTCCGACATTAATCTTAAATCCCAACAAGATATTCTTAGCTTTTTTAAATGTTTGTAAAAGGTGTTACACTCATCTTTGGCATCTGCAGCACCTAGGATCCAATAACCACTCTCGACACTGCTGGAACCGTACATAACACTTTGGGATGTTTTTGCGGTCAGGTTTGCTTGCCATCTAGTTCATAATAGCTCTAATGTTAGGAAAACATTTCACTAACCATAACTGTAACCCCATGTTCCAAACAATGATTTACAACATTTTTCAATGTAGGTACTTTTTATTCTTAAATATAAAATAAATTAATTGCTTATTTGGACATCCAAGCTGGTTTACGTTTGCTATGAATTTGGCATTAAGAGCCAGCTGTAGAATATTTAAAGATACAGTGTTTGTCATTTTTATTAAAAATAATTGACTAATCTACTAATTAGCCAACAATATTAGTTTTTTGGGTATTTTTAATTTTTTAATGTTTAGGATTATGTAATTTGAAAGGGTAATACTCAGTGTAATGAAACACTGTTTATGTATTTTATGTTTATATTATAATAGAACGGTTAGGTGTAGTTAAAACATTTTCTAAACTTATTTCAATGTTGTTCAATGTGTTCTCATATTGTTCTGAGATGTGATACCAGCTTTTACCACAGAGGGCCAAAGTTGTAGAAGCAAAATAACCTCATTTGTTCAAACCGTTCACAGTTGTCCGTTTTTGCTTATTTTAAAAATAACTTCATAATTTATTTATTACTAAATTATAGTTTAGATTAATATTTTAAGAGAGAGTTTGTACTAGGGGAAAAAGTGTGTCCGCGTTTCTGATTGGTCAGTTTATGAGCTCATCGCTCCTGCTAATCTTTCTCTTGAGTCTGTTGTAGCTAAACGGCTAGTTAATTTTTAATGGAATGATCTGTTCTAAAGCGCTTAATATTGATTATTGTTCGTGTATTTGATACACAGTAGGTGGTAGAAGCTAAAAACGGTAGTTGTCGTCCTCGTGTGTTGTGTACTGCTGAATGACTCTCCTTGTTTCTCTTCTGGTTCGGTATCGCTTCTCGGCCTTTTGGCTAAGATCAAGTGTAGTATCTGTTCTTATCAGTTTAATATCTGATACGTCCCCTACCCGGGGACCATATATTAAATTGATTTTTGGATCAGGGAGATGGAATAGGGGCTTGCTCCGTCCACTCCACGCATCGACCCGGTATTGCAGTGCCTCCGGGAACGGTGCACCCCCTCTGATGTGGTAGAATGAAAGATCATGGACGTTTAGAAGCTCAGAACAACTTAACATGTTTATTTCATGTAACATTTGTGCGTTGCACACATACTCAGTTACAGTTCTGTAATCATGACCTCAAGTTTTACACAGACTTTGCTTGTTGTTGTCTGCTGAGTCTTAGTAAAACATCACAGACATGCAGCACTGCTTTCAAAGTAAAAGTTCCACCAAACGCATGTTTACAGCTGGGACCACTAGACTTAATAAATAAATAAAATCAACACACATGCACAGAAAGTAATTTCTAGTACATGCATTTTTCACTTCATTAAGTTGTTAAAATTGAATATATTGGACTGCTTGTTTTACCTCTACTGGTCACACCAATAATTTTCTAATTAATGTCCTACTGTGTCATAGCCATATTTCTACCATCTGAAGGGACTCTTGCTCTATACTTGGACTTTAATGTTTGTCAGTTTAGAACTTACCTAGATTCTTTTACGTGTAGTGGAACATCCTAGCGAACTTATTTTTGTCCTTGCAATAATGCGAGCTTTTAACTGGACTTTTATTTTGAAGTCTACCACCATGCTGGAGCTAGCTTCTTTACATGTTTACGTTTTGTGTTTAAATGATCTGAATTAAACCGAGAAAGCTAAAAGCGTTCAGTTCTACTCCCTGAATTTACTGATGTGTTTCTGTGGCTTTATGCACGTCTGGACTTTTATTGCTCAGGAGAGCAAATCAAACTGAAACCATCAGCTAAACATCACAGCTCTCGTTACATATTTAGAAGCAGTGCATGATGGGAAGTGGTTTAGAGCGGTGTACTTTTCATTAGATGAAGATAACAGCAGAGTTTTGTAGAAGAAATGCAGCGATCATGTGATACAGATGTGCAGACTGTGTCCCTGTAAAGGTGTGTGTGTGTGTGTGTGTGTGTGTGTAATGAACGAGGGAGTGTGTGTCACCATGAGTGTGAACGCGGTGTGTTGTGGTGGCGCTGCTCCGCGGTGCGTGTAGAATTCATACTTACCTGGCAGGGGAGATACCATGATCAAGAAGGTGGTTCACCCAGGGTGAGGCTCAGCCATTGCACTCCGGCTGTGCTGACCCTTGCGAATTCCCCAAATGTGGGAATCTCGACTGCATAATTTCTGGTAGTGGGGGACTGCGTTCGCGCTCTCCCCTGATCTCAATTGTTAAAGAGATGATCTAATGTTTACCTACGCAATGGATAAGTCTAGTTACGTGTGGTTATCAGTTGGGTTGCACATCTTCATACCAGAAGATAGCGGGGAAGTGGGCAAATTTTACAGTCTATAAACATTACAGTATAATCACAGTATTTTAATGTTTTATTACAAAAAGTTAAACAATCAGAACGTCAAACATTGCTCATCCTATCGGATCTATAATAAATAATAAGTGTACATGCATTTGTATCAATTACACTTTAAAACATATTAACATATAACATTTAGCCATTATAATCTCTTACTGCCCACACAAAACAATAATAGCAGGCAGGCAGTTAAATATATTTCAAAAAGTTATTTAGTTACAGCTATTTCTTAAATGTGCATGAAACAGAACGCTGGTTAAAATGCATTAAATGTTGTAATAGTTACACAGTGACGTGTACGATTAATTATACCTGTATTACAGAATTGAGTTCTATGTAAAATGTAAAATAATTCAAAGTCCAAACATTTGAGTGGGGGTTAAACAAGAACGCTACTTTTAATGTCACACAAGCTCAGTGCAAAACAACATAAGCACAGCCGGAGACGGTCATTTCTGATATCTTCCCTACACACTTGCTCCCTATGCCCTAGCATAGTACACTTAACATTCTTAAAGGGCCAGACAATATATTTGTAATTTACATTACACGACAGGTGAGACGTTAGAAAACGTTTTTTTTTTTTTTCTTAGAATAGCCCTTTTTTTTTTTAGGAAAAATAGTTCCTGTGTGAATTACAAGGGCAAGGAAAAACTACGGCAGAAATAAAAGTCAGAAGAGGAGATGTGGCTTAACATTATTAGTTTTTGCTCTGTCTTCTCAACACTTGTGCTTGATTTACACGGTCTATATATTAACGTGCTTGTGTGTTTATTTCCGTTTTTCAATATTGGTTTTCGAAACGAAAAATGACCCGTTTTCTTGATTTGAAGTGAAAAACGAATGACCAAAGGTACATGGACCCTAACGCTAGCCATTGTGGCTTTTCGCTTCTCTCTCTGTGTTATCACCTCAAACAGTGAGCACCCCCACAACCAATCAGTGAGCTCCAACCGCTACCACTCCCACCCCTCCCTTACTGTGGATGCGTGAATGTCTTAGTCTCAGTTTTTAAGGTAGACCTAAAGCAGAAATTTGGTGCTTCACATTTTTAAAATACTGTCACCATTTTTAAATACCATCAACATTTTTAAAATACAGCGGTATACCGTAATACCATCACACTGCCCAACCCTAGTTACCAGGCATTCCTGAGTAAAGGTGCTCAGTCTCAGCACTTTCGATTGTCCAATGTTATTGTTTTAAGCGTTTGGTTTAACACCATGCAAGTGTTCATATGCGTTCGTCCCCACTAAGTCATAAAATGATTTAAATAAGGGTTCACATACTGTACTAAATCCCACTTTTTGACCATTCATTCACTTTCAAATTCGAGTATTCGAGAGCAAAGGAACGCACAGTCTCAGCAATCTGGTTAGTCTAACGCAGGGGTGTTTAAACTTTTCTTGTTGGAGGACAGATTGAGATTGATAGACCTACCGGATTACTAACAATTACTCTTCATTTTTATTTAAATAATTATTTATCTGTCTTTAACAGTGTTGTGTAAACTAAGATTTTGCTAATTTTCCTCACCAGTTTATAATCCTGATAAGAAGATACTTCTGTAAATTAAACGTATGCACTTCCCTCTGAACTTGGTGAGAAAATTATTTATATTTTCATTTCTTTGTATTCACTTTCTAGTTTTCGTTTCTTTCGAGCTGTCATGTTTATCTAAAAACTCGGGAACATTAATGTAGGTGTAACCGTCATGTTTTGGGGAAAGATGGGGAGCGTTTTAGATTTGTTTTATGCGATAGCGGCACACAGAGTTCAAAAGGGTTAAGCAGTTTTTTTTAAACCTGCTTAATAGCGGGTCAACTTTAAATTTATTTCTAAAAATACCTCATGAGACGTTTGAAAAGTAATGGGCTTTTGTTTGGACATCATTGTTATATCGTAAGTTTTAAATGTACATTCGAGCGTTTAAAATTAGTACATAATTAAACATTTGTTAATTTCTTCTTTTTTCTCAGTTTTATTTATTCGCTTTTTCACACAATACAAAGGAAATTAGTCAGTTTACATATTACAGCAATTTAAATTGTGTTGTACAATAACAGAGAATCAGTTAAGCATAAATATGCAATATGACTCCGTTTTCCTGAGAATTACACAATTAAACGTGAGATAACTAGGTACACACAGGAACCCCCTGTAATAATCAAGATCAATTTTAATAATCAATTGACGAATTGCAGATTTTTGTTTTTGCTAAACTAAGAATACACTGTTTAAAAGTTCTTTTGCAAATAATGTGTAAAATTTATTGCAAACACAATGAAACGGAAGTAGTATGAACCCAGGAGCCACAATTGAGATTGCTCGCAAGCGATAACTTGGCAGACTCATTCGGTAAATGTACATGCACACCAATAGTATGACACGTATGTCAAGGGAGCAGTACCCAGATTATTTAGTTTTAACATAAAATGTAGATATGGACAAATTGTACCATTATCTGTTTTTTTGTAGTATGTTAATGATTTTTTTTAACTAAGCAAGTACATTAACTAACTATAGATTTACCAACTGTTTTTAAAATAGTGGAGTGGAATTGTGTCTAGCAAATATACACTGAGTTGACTGTCTTGTTGATTGGACTAAATAAGTTAAGTCTGAGTAGAGATTGTGGTTTAATATAATTTCTAGTTGTGATGCACTAATTCACGTTCAATTTGGTATAGAAAATTTAAATGAGAAACCATGCTGGGCTCAGGAGTACCATCAGAAACAAAGAAAAAGCCATGCATCAGTTACGTGAAAAAATGCCGCTCATGTCTAAGCTAGAGCTCCTCTTGAACTGGCCTCCAAGACAGTGAATATGCTGTCCTGAGCTCATGGTAGAGCTTTTTTGGGAGTGGGGGCTGCCTACTGTCCAGCTCTGGGTACAATTGAAAACGTACTGTATTGTCATAAGAGGAAGAGAATTCAAACACTGGTAAAGAGCTGAAGTCTTAAGTTAAAATGACAAAATTCCAAACTGTCTTCCTATCAAAAGATCTTATGACTGAGTACATTGTGGTTTAGCAAAATGTATTAAACCAGGTTTGCTTTTTTAATGTAGAATAAATTAATTGCTAATATGCTTATATATTAGTTTGGAGAGCAAAATGTTTTGTTTTTACACTCGGTAAGGTTTATGTTTGCTATGAATTTGACATTAGGATCCAGTTGTGGCATACATTTACATTTTCAGCACTTAGCAGATACTCTTATCTAGAGCGTCAGAAGTACTTCCTCAGTAAACATTTTCCTACTGTCATTTAAATAGACAACAGTCCAAGGATAGAATTTTTTATTTATTTATTTAAATAAGATACTATAGAAGGTTAGTAAGTACATGTTATTGCCCCCAAGGTGGGGGTTTGATCATTCTTTGAAGACAGTGAGTGACTCAAATGTTTGAACAGACAGGGGAAGTTTGTTCCACCACGGATCATGTAATTTAAAAGGTTAATACTTAAGTGTAATTAATTTTTTTTTTTAAATAGAACGGGTGGTGGGTCCGTGTACCTTTGGTAATTCTTTTTCCACTTTAATTCCCAAAGTTGAAAAACAAGAAAACGGAGCGTTATTCGTTTTTCGTTTTAAGATCAAAAATCAAATAACAAATAAGCAGAAATTGAAAAACGGGTCGTATTTAAATTTTCCAAAATCAACATTTTTTATCAGTTCAACAAGAAATAAAAGTGCGAGCGCGTGCACGTGCTGATGTGCGTATATATGCTTCATATAAAGTGTAAATCAGGTACAAGTGTTGAGAAGACGGAGCAAAAAGTCATAATAACGTTACACCGCGTCCCCTGTTCTGACTTTTGTGTCTGTCATACTTTTTCCTGCCCTTGTAATTCACACGAACTATTTATCCTAAAAAAAAATAGGGGGCTATTCTAAGAAAAAAGAATGCTGCATTATTTTTTACATTATTTTTTACATTATTATTATTATTATTACCGTATAGGACCCAGTTCTGTAATATAGGCATAACTAATCGTACATGTCACATAGTGGTGGTAAATTCGGTCACTCAGTGATGTGATTCGGTTCACTTGAGTCACTTGTACTGACATCTTGATTGCGATTGATTTACTGCATGAAAATACAACCCCTGGCAAAAATTATGGAATCACCACTCTTGGAAGATGTTCTGTCAAGTCAAGTCAAGTCAACTTTATTTATATAGCGCTTTTTACAATATACATTGTCTCAAAGCAACTTTACAAAATCCAGGACCAACAGATACAAAAACCCCTGTTGAGCAAGCCGAGGGCGACTGTGGCAAGGAAAAACTCCCTGAAAATTACAGGAAGAAACCTTGAGAGGAACCAGACTCAACAGGGCCCATCCTTCTTGGGTGGTCTGGAGGATACTTTAAATAAATACACGATTTACACAAATCATACAAACACAGAATTGAATGATCTAAAAGTCATCCAGTGGTAATAAATAGATAAATAAACAATTAAATAATAATAGAGTTGTTATCCACTCTAGTCTTCAATAAAGTCTGTAGTGATTTCTTGTCGTTGCAATTACTCCAGACCCGTCACATCTGACAGGAGCAGCATCGTTGTCCCGGCAGTCTCGACTTTAATCCTTAACCTCGGCGGGTAAACAGGTTTCCATCAGAATGCCCTCGGGGTAAAACAACAGAGAATGTAGTTAATAATGTACAATGCTAGTTGACAAACAGTTTTACAGAGAGTTTTAGACTCCGGCAGCCCTAATTATTACAGCATAACTAAAAGGGAGAGCGAGCAGGTAACAAGGTCATGAAGGCTTTCACAGGACATCAGCGCCCACCTCTCCTACCCAAACCAGAGTGATTGGACAAGAGAGGCAGAACGACAGCGACCCAACATCCCTGATCACCACAAGTTTCTATGACCAAGAACCCCCAAGCTCTGCGCCTTTGTCTATACTAATCAAAAGCCTGAGAAAATAAATATGTTTTCAGTTTAGACTTAAACATTGAGACTGTGTCCGAATCCCGAACAGAGGCAGGAAGATTATTCCAGAGTTGTGGAGCTTTGTAAGAAAATGCTCTTCCACCAGCTTTGGTCTTTTTAATTTTAGGAACTATAAGTAACCCTGCATCTTGTGAACGAAGTGGACGTGCTGGATTGTAGTAATTAATAAGTTCACTCAGATACTGTGGAGCCAGACCATGTAGCGCTTTATAGGTTAGTAAAAGTATTTTGTAATCAATGCGAAATTTAACTGGCAGCCAGTGTAGAGATGATAGAACAGGAGTGATATGATCAAATTTTTTAGTTCTAGTTAGCACTCGAGCTGCTGCATTTTGAACTAACTGGAGTTTGTTTAAGGATCTACCAGAGCATCCAGTTAGAAGAGCATTACAATAATCTAACCGAGAAGTTATAAACGCATGGATCAGTTTTTCGGCGTCATTAACAGATAGTATATTTCTTATTTTAGAGATATTACGCAAATGATAGAAAGCAACTCTAGTAATATTATTAATGTGTGTATCAAAGGAGAGATCTGAATCTATTGTGACACCTAAGTTTTTTACATCTGGGCTGGGAGTAACAGAGAACGTGTTTAAGTTTAGCACCAGGTTAGACAACTTGTCTCTTGCAGCTTTAGAGCCAACAAGTAAAACCTCAGTTTTATCTGAATTAAGTAAAAGAAAATTACACGACATCCAGTTTTTTATGTCGTTTACACAATCTTCTATCTTACTGATTGTGTCAGTATCATTTGGTTTGGCTGATATATACAGCTGTGTGTCATCTGCATAGCAGTGAAAGTTTATGCCATGTTTATGAATAATTTCACCTAGTGGAAGCATATAGAGTGTAAATAATAGCGGTCCAAGTACCGACCCCTGTGGAACACCACACTTTACTTTTGTAGTTTCTGAGCATTTATTATTTACATAAACGAATTGAGAGCGGTCAGTCAAATATGATTGAAACCAAGAGAGTGCGAGTCCTTTAACACCTACTGTATTTTCTAGCCTCTCCAGTAAAATGTTATGATCGACCGTATCAAACGCTGCACTAAGATCTAATAGAACAAGAAAAGAGACACATCCATTATCAGAAGACATTAACAACTCGTTAACTACTCTAATTAATGCGGTTTCGGTACTATGGTTGGGTCTAAATCCTGATTGAAATTTTTCATGAATACAATTTTCATTCAAATAAGAACATAGCTGTTTGGAAACGACTTTTTCTAATATCTTTGAGACAAAAGGAAGGTTTGAAATTGGCCTATAATTAGATAAAACATGTGGATCAAGATTAGGTTTTTTAATCAGGGGTTTAATAACAGCACTTTTAAACAATTTAGGTACGTACCCAAGGCTAAGGGATGCATTGATTAATGTAAGCAGGGGCTCTACAATAGCTGGGAGTAAATCTTTAAGTAAACGAGTTGGAACAGGATCGAGTATACACGATGATGACTTCGATGATTTAATCAACACAGTTAGTTCATTTTGGGAGATTGGATTAAAGGAATTTAGTTGGATTAACTCGTTACTATTATCACCAATGCTGCTCGGAGTGAGTCCATACTTAACATTGGCAAGTGACACACTCTGACTCTGAAGTCGTATTTTTTCTATCTTGTCATTAAAGAATTTTAAAAAATCATCACTGGTACAGTCAGGCGGTATATTAGATTCAGTTTCATTGACGTTTTTAGTTAATTTGGACACTGTCTCAAAAAGGAATCTAGGATTGTTTTTATTTTTCTCTATTAGGGATGAATAATATAAAGATTTAGCTTTTATAAGTGCATGTTTATACTCAGTTAGAGCATCTTTCCAAGCAATCTTATACACCTCCAGTGTAGTGTGACGCCACTTACGTTCTAATTTCCGTGCTGCTTGTTTAAGTGCGCATGTGTGGTCATTGTACCAAGGAGCAAGTTTTTTCTCCCTAATCAGTTTAGTTTTGAGTGGGGCTACGTTATCTAAGGTTGTGCGCAGTACGGTCTCTAGGTTTTGAGTTGCCTGATCTAGTTCTTTAGGTTCTGATGCTGATATATTTGGTAATTCTGGTAGGCAGTTTATGAACGCTGCTGCAGTTGCAGATGTAATAGTGCGCTTACATTTAAAACGATTTGGTTGCTGTATATTATTGGACAGGGACACTTCATATATTAGTAGGGAGTGATCAGAGATTAAGTCATTCTGTGGTATAATTTCCAGGTTGTCTATGTTTATACCATAAGTAAGTATTAAATCTAAGGTATGTTTACAGCGGTGAGTGGGTCCTGTTACATTTTGGGTGATGCCTAAGGATTCTAAAATAGAATCAAACGCAATTTTGAGTGGATTACACTTATCCTCATAATGAATATTAAAGTCACCAACAATTAAAGCTTTCTTAGTTGATAAGACTAATTTAGAAAGAAAATCGGCAAATTCGTTAAGAAATTCTGAGTAAGGACCAGGGGGTCGATAAACAGTAACCAGTTTAAACATACTATTTTTATCAGATGAACATTTATTGGTTATGTCAGAGATAAGAACTTCAAACGAGTTTGTTATGGGAGATGATTTTACAGTAAGACCTATGTCTTTATCATAAATTGCGGCTATTCCTCCACCACGACCGCTAAGACGTGGCTTATGTTCATAACTGTAACCCGGAGGAGATGCTTCATTTAAACTTAGATACTCATCAGGTCTAGCCCAGGTCTCGGTTAAACACAGGGCACTAAGACAATTATCTGTAATTATTTCATTTACAATTACTGTTTTGCATGCAAGTGACCTGATGTTTAGAAGTCCTAACTTTAGTTTAACTTTACTAGGGTTTTCATGATGCTCATTTAGATTAATTTTAATTAAGTTATTATGACATACTTTTTGATTTTGTTTTGGCTTACACCTGCCACGGTAAACAGACACAGTCTCAATGGTTTGTGACCTAAGGATTCCGGGTGACGTCCGATGGCGACTCGCAGACAGTCGGTTAGGCCTGTTAGTCTGCTGCCTGGTCTTGGCTCTGGATAGTCATTTAACACTATCTGCCGCTACACTAACGCGGTGGTAAAGCCTGTCACCTATGCTGCAAGAAATGCGAGCAGCACCCTCCCACGTGGGGTGGACACCATCCCGCTTCAAAAGACCAGGCCTTCCCTCAAAGGTGGACCAGTTATCTACAAAATCGATGCAGTTTTCTGAGCACCATTTAGACATCCAGCGGTTCAGCGACAACAACCTGCTGTAGGTTTCGCCACTGGGTCGAATCGGTAAGGGGCCAGAGCACACTACTGCCTCAGACATCGACCTAGCTAACTCACACACCTCTTTAACATTACTCTTAGTAACCTCAGACTGCCGTAAACGAACATCATTAGTGCCGACGTGGATAACAATCTTCGAAAATCTACGATTAGCATTAGCCAGCACTTTCAGGTTTGCTCTGATGTCAGGCGCCCTTGCCCCCGGAATACAAGTGACTATGGTTGCTGGTGTCTCTATGGGGGTTGCAATACGCACGTGTCGGAGCTGAGAATCTCCTATAACCAGAGCACTTACATTAACAGGCTTCTCAGCGGGTGGCTCACTGAGTGGGGAAAACCTGTTGGACACGTGCAACTGAGATGGTCGGTGCTTTTCCCTACGACTATGTCGCCGAGACGTCACCCAGTCGCCCCGCTGTGAGGGCTCTAATGCCGGAGTCTGGGGTTCTGTACCTGAACTGCTGGCATTCGGGACTGCTACAGCTGAATCTAAGCACTCACTAGTAGTAGTCTGTTCTAACGCCCGAATGCGCCCTTCTAACACTGAGATCTTCTCCGTTAGACTAACCACTAATCTACACTTATCACATGTAAAGTTATCACTAAACACGGAGAAGGAATAACTGAACATATTACACTCGGAACATGGATACAGCGCTCCTGCTGGGGCCATAACAACAAAGAAATATACTTAGCTTTACAAGATGAGTTGGAGATGATGTTTATGTTGGATTCACCGGCGCTTCTGCTGGTAGTCACAGAAGAACGGCTTTAATTCCGGATGAAACAGGCGATGATGAGCTGGAATACAAAAACCACCAACCGAACCAACACAAACGTGCTTCGTTCGGACAAAAGCGGCTGTAATTCTAAAGGAAAACGGTGTTATGCGCTGGTGTACAAAACAAATAAACGCGCTTCCTACGAACAGAAACGGTTATAACTCCTCACAAAACAAAGGTGTTTTAAGAGCTGAAATACAGAACACAACCAAACACAAACGCGCTTCGTGCGGACCGAAAACGGTTTTAATTCTGGATAATTATGATGTTTATGCGCTGAAGTACAAAAACAAACAAAACCGGGCTTCGTTCGGATGCCGGTAGCAGAAGTTTCCTAGTTTCCAACACAGCACGAATTTACGTTAGTAAACACAAGCGCTTTTTTACGATAAACAAAATAAAACTAAATCAACAACACACGGAAGATTAACGTATAAATTATATGTTTAAAACATACGTATATAAAAAGTTATTTAGCTAAAGGCTACAAACAAACTACTAGGCTAGCGTCTCAGCGTGCGTACCACCGGAAGTGACGTGAGCCTAGTGACTCTTCGAACCGGAAGTGACGAAGAGGATTGTCAATTGTTTAATTTTGTAGAAAAAAAATAAATCACAGACATGCCACAAAACTATAATTTTTCAAAATGTCAACCTTCTGGCATTAAGAAACAATAAAAAAAAGAAACAAATATAATAGTTGTGGTCAGTCACAATTGCTTTTTTTAGATCAAGTAGAGGAAAAAAATATGGAATCACTCAAATCTGAGGGAAAAATTATGGAATCACTCTAATTTGCAGTTTAAAAACAAAACATCTGCAGCAGATTAGATTTGCTAATTATTCTTCAGTTTAAAAAGAGTGCTTACACCTCGGAGAGCTGTTGCACAAAGCAGATTGTCATGAATCATGGTTCCAACACAAGATATGTCAGTTGAAACAAATGAGAGGATTATAAAACTCCTTCAAGAAGATAAATCATTGTGGAATGTCGCAGAAGATGTTGGTTGTTCCCAGTAAGCTGTGTTTAAAATCTGGACCAAGTACAAACAAGATGGGAAGGTTGTAAAAGGGAAGCATACTGGTAGACCAAGTAAGACATCAAAGCATCAAGATAGAAAACTTAAAGCAATATGTCTTGAAAACAGAAAATGCACAACAAAACAAATGAGAAACAAGTGGCCGGAAAGTGGAGTCAATGTCTGTGACTGAACTGTAAGAAATCACCTAAAAGAAATGGGATTTACATACAGAAAAGCCAAACAAAAGCCATCATTAACACCTAAAAAGAAAAGAACAAGGTTAAAGTAGGCTAAAGAAAAGCAATCGTGGACTGTGGGTGACTGGATAAAAGTGATCTTCAGTGATGAATCGCGAATCTGCATTGGGCAAGGTGATGATGCTGGAACTTTTGTTTGGTGTCTGTCCAATGAAATTTATGAAGATAACTGCCTAAAGAAAACATGTTAATTTCCACAGTTGTTGATGATATGGGCCTGCATGTCGGGTAAAGGCACAGGGGAGATGGTCTTCAATAAATGCCAAAGTCCACATTGAAATTTTGGACGCTTTTCTTATTCCATCAGTTGAAAGGATGTTTGGTGATGATGACTTCATTTTTCAAGATGATAATGCATCTTGCCATAGGGCAAAGGACGTGAAAACTTTCCTTCAAGAAAACATATAATGTCAATGGCATGGCCTGCAAATAGTCCGGATCTCAATCCATTTGAAAATCTCTGGTGGAAATTGAAGAAAATGGTCAATGACAAGGTTCCAACCTGCAAAGCTGATCTGGCAACAGCAAGAGACAGTTGAAGGCAGATTGATGAAGAATGCTGTTTGTCATTAGTAGGGGTGGGTTAATAAAATCGATTTTTCGATTTTAATCGATCTTTATTTGAACGATCCGATATCGATTCATATAAATGCGAGATCGATTTTTTTAAATACGCCCCTTTTTACGGTGCACACGGAAATCTATTACTATTGTTACCCCCTTTAATTTCGCGTGACCAGCCACTGTTTTTTCATGCAACGAGATCTGACCTGCACATCAGTTTAGCATGGCAGAAGCTCAAGTTATGACCACTACACAACTTTTTGCACTGATTTTCGCTCGGCTCTGGATTCGGGAGGAACTCTGTGTTCGCTCTGCGATCAAAACTCGGCTCTCAATCAATGTGAGAAACAGCGAGGGGAAACACAGGGGAGAGGTTGTAAACAGGTGGTGGAGCGCAATATAGTTTCTATCAGAATACATCAGCACACGCGAGATCGTTCTCTACAAAACAAAATATTTATTAACCTCCAACTCACTACAGAACGATCCATGCTGCTCGTGTTGCCAAATCCACTCAGATTCATTTATTTCATCAGCGCACAAACTTTGATTGCTCGCTACTTGTTGATGTGCATGTTTGGACGTGGTATCATTAAACCTTTCATCACTTCTCACATGTGTTTTCGTGACAAAACGTAGTTTTGGAGACCAGAGAAGCTCGCCTGTGATTCCCCCTGGTGATGGATGGTGTAGTGTAAAACTCCCCATCGCCGATCAGTCGTGTAGTGTGAACATTACAGCGACCAGGTGTTAATCAGAGTGTCGTGTAGTGTAAACTTGGCATAAGCTGTACAACAGCCAGGTGTATGTTTACATTACATTTACAATGTTGTAGCATGTCAGACAAATGGAAGAAAACAGTAACATTCCTTTTTTATTTTTATTTCATTTGTCTGACATGCTACAACATTGTAAATGTAATGTAAACATACACCTGGCTGTTGAATGTTACTGTTTTCTGTTTTGGATTAATTATTTATGTAAACAAAATACACAAATATTTTTAATAATGAGTGTTCTTTGTACAATTATCACATTCGTTCTCTGAACATCTGTACATATGTAAACAAAACCTGTTAATGTAACTCAAATATGCCTAAATGTGTTGAATCGAAATTGGATCGAAAATCAAATCGAAGATCGAATCGAATCGGGACCTGGTGAATCGGAATCGAATCGATCCAGGAAATTGGTGGCGATACCCAGCCCTAGTCATTAGTTAACTCCATTGCCTCAGAGTTTAAACCATTATAAAAGCCAGAGGTGGTGCAACAAAGTAATAATGGTGCAGTGTTTTCTAATGATTCCATAATTTTTTCCTCAGATTTGAGTGATTCCATATTTTTTTCCTCTACTTGATCTAAAAAAAAAGCAATTGTGACTGACCACAACTATTATATTTGTTTCTTTTTTTATTGTTTCTTAATGCCAGAGGGTTGACAGTTTGAGAAATGATAGTTTTGTGGCATGTCTGATTTTTTTTTTTTTTACAAAATTAAACAATTGAAAGAACATCTTCCAAGAGTGGTGATTCCATAATTTTTGCCAGGGGTTGTACATCCAAATATCACTTATCTTCCATGCACTCAGAGCCAGTGCCAATCAGAGGACTCATAGGATCCGGGTTCATTGAGATCTCGGACTCGTGATTCCTGATTCAGTACGAAGATTCGAATCCTTAACCGAGGCGATTCAATATTTCTTGTTCTCGGCCAGTAAACATCCAAAAATTAATAAAATTGCACGAACTAACTCTGCAGTAAACAAGGAGCAACAACAATCAAATATTTGTAATAGTTTCACCGTGACATGTACGATTAGTTCTTATTACAGAATCGAGTTCTATACGGTAATATAACAGGGGACGCGGCGTAACGTTATTATGACTTTTTGCTCCGTCTTCTCAGCACTTGTACCTGATTTACACTTTATATGAATGAATTGTTTTTCAACTTTGGGATTTAAAGTGAAAAACGAATTACCAAAGGTACATGGACCGTGGTGCATATAATTTATTTACCTAACTGCATAAATATGGAACAAAAACTCTTAAATGTTAAATGTGTTCTCATTGTTCCGAGATGTGATACCAGCTTTTACCACAGAGGGGCAAAAAAAAACCTTTTATACAAACTGTTCACAGTTGCCTTGTTCTGCTTTGCGTATTTTAAAAATTAGAGTTCATTATATTATAAGTTATATAAGTTTAGATCAATATTTTAAGAGAGAAAAGGTTTGTACTAGGGGAAAAAGTGTGTCCGCGTTTCTGATTGGTCAGTTTATGAGCTCATCGCTCCTGCTAATCTTTCTCTTGAGTCTGTTGTAGCTAAACGGCTAGTTAATTTTTAATGGAGTGATCTGTTCTAAAGCGCTTAATATTGATTATTGTTCGTGTATTTGATACACAGTAGGTGGTAGAAGCTAAAAACGGTAGTTGTCGTCCTCGTGTGTTGTGTACTGCTGAATGACTCTCCTTGTTTCTCTTCTGGTTCGTTATCGCTTCTCGGCCTTTTGGCTAAGATCAAGTGTAGTATCTGTTCTTATCAGAGAGAATGGATTTAGCGTTAGTTAAAATGGTGACATCCTCCTTTTCTAAATCAAACTTCTTTAAAAACTTTCTAATAAAATCATATTCTTTTGACAAATTAAAAGCCACTGGGGTTCTAAGATCAGGTTTTAAAATGCGCAATCTTCTCAGGTACGACCCCATCCAGAATTTCACCATGCTGGCCGTCTTGTTCTCTCTGGATGGGGTCGTCGCATAGGTAATGTGTAGTGCGGTGAATTTGCTGGTTAAAAACAGGTGGGGGTCTGGGAGCCCCTTCCCTCCATTGTCTGGTCTTTTCTTCACCACCTCTCTTCTGAGTCGCTCCCACTTGGACCCCCACAGGAAATAAAAAACCGCTCTCTCCACCTGTAAAATAAAAGGTCTGGGGGGACTAAAAACAGAACACAACAATAAAAGCAAAGGTAAAATCACAGATTTAAATATTAAAACTTTGCCTTCGATTGTCATTCGTCTCAGTCCCCAAAACCCCAGTCGTTGCCTGACTTTCCCTAACACGTCAGTCCAGTTACCCCGTCCACCTCCCTCTCTGTCAAATTTGATGCCTAAAATTTTAATATCAGTTTCTTTAAAATCCACGTCCAGGTCGGTTTGTATGTCTCCCCACGGCCCAAAGAGCTGGGCCTCGGACTTGCTCCGATTGAGCTTAGCGCCCGAGGCCCGTCCGTACCAGTCAGTCAAGTCCAATGCTCTCTGGGCCGCTAAAACGTCCGAACATAAAAGCGTAACGTCGTCCATGTATAATGTACAGGTCGCCGTCAGTCCGCCTGGCAGGTCAAATCCTCTGATCCATTTATCCCTTCTCAAGATCTGCGCCAGCGGCTCAATACAAGCCGCGAACAGGAGTGGGGATAACGGACACCCCTGACGAACGCCAGAGCGAATATTGATCGCTTTTGTCAGGTGCCCATTAACAAGAACTTTGCTGTTGATGTCTTTATACAGCAATCCCACCCACTCTAGAAACCTCCCTGGGAAACCCATCTTTTGCAGTACCTGGAACAGGTACTGGTGCGAGACCCGATCAAAAGCTTTCTCAAAATCTAAATTTAGGACTAATAATCGAATGTTTCTGTCTCTCGCAAAACAGATGACGTCTCGGATCAGCACTAGGCTGTCCGTGATCCTCCTTCCTGGGACGGCGCAGACTTGATCCGGGTGGATCACGTCCTCCAAAACTGTTGACATTCGTCGTGATAAAAGTTTGCTAAAAAGCTTACAGTCAAAATTTAAAAGAGTAATAGGTCTCCAGTTTCTTAAGTCTGTCTTGTCACCTTTTTTGTGCAATAAAGAAACTATCCCTACCCTAAAACTGTCTGGAAGTCGGTCCAGTCTTTCAAATTCTTTAAAAACAGTCAAGAGGTCCGTAGCTAAAATGTCCCAAAATGTTGTATAAAATTCCACGGGGAGTCCATCCTCTCCCGGAGATTTTCCATTTTTAAAACCTTTAAGACATTTTGTCATTTCTAAAATGGTAAAATCTTCTGTTAAAACCCTCTTACTGTTTAAAAATTTGTCTAAAGAACTTAAAACCTCCTCCATTGTTTCTTTGTGTACACTTTTTACATCATATAGATTCTCATAAAAACTTTCCACAGTTTTTACAATCTCCTCCATCTTGTTAATCTCCCTTCCTCCTTCTATTAATTTTGTTATTCCTCCCCCTTTTGATATTATTTTCTTGAAAAAGTACCGTGTACATCTTTCTCCTTCCTCTATCTCTCTTTCTTTACTTCTTAAAATAGTTCCTTTACTCTTTATTTCAGTTAAAACAGACATTTCCCTTTTTACTTCTTTAATTTCCTCACTAAAATCAAAACCTTTATTTAAAAGATTAAAATACCTCTGTAGTCTTTTCTGCAGCCCCATCATGCACCTTTTTTCTTTATCTTTTTTAGTTTTCCCTACCTTTTTAAAAAACTTCCTTGTCCTGTCTTTCACCATCTCCCACCACTGTGCCCTAGAGTCATAAAAGTCTTGGAGGGTCTGCCAGGAGCTGAACCGCTCCCTGTAGCACCTAACCACCTCCTCATCCTGCAACAGGGAGCAGTTCAGCTTCCACAGCCCTCCCCCTACGGTCCCCTGGGTTGGGAAGGAAAGAGTGCAGGAAAGCATAGCGTGATCTGAAAAGAAAAGCGGGGTCAATGTAGCATCGGTTGGCGGGCAGTCTCTTGTAAAAACATAGTCGATTCGGGAGGCTCTGGTGCCATCACCACTAAACCAGGTGAAGCCCTCCTCCCTTGGATGCACTTTCTTAAAACAGTCGACTAAGTTAAAATCTCTCACTAAACCCTGCAATAAAACCGATGTTTTGTCAAGTTTAAAATCTTCCCCTATTCTCCTTCTGTCTTGCTTTGTTAAAACACAATTAAAATCCCCTCCCACCACTAAAGGAACCCTCCCCAGCATGTGGGGCTGCAGGTCCTCTAAAAGATCGTGCCTGTCATTTTTATCATTAAAACCATACACATTAAGAATGTTAAAATCCCTTCCTAAAAACGTCAGATTAGTTAAAAGCGCCCGTCCGTCTCTCACCACCGTGCTGCCCTTCACCAAGATATTGGGGTTTTTGATTAAAATGGCAACACCGTCGGCTCGGCTGTAGTGCGAGCCGCTCCAGAGAGAGGGACCCGCAGCCCACCGCTGCTCCCAATCTCTGTATGATTTCAAGAACGGCAAAGCACACTCTTGCAGTAAAAACACATCTGACTTTGTCATTTAAAAGGGACAGAACACTCTGTGCTCTCAACGGTGCTCTCACGCTTCTCACATTGATGGTGGAGATCGTAAGAGACATGAGCACTATAGGTTAAAAACAGGTGTGATCTTTAAAACCCAAACACTAAAACCACAGAGATACGGTTAAAAGCCGGTTAAAATCACCCTATTTCTTGTGACACCTGCTCCTCCTTGATCTTCATTAATGTGAAGTGTGAGGGGTCGCAGGTGTCCCGCGCGTCCCGGCATGCTGAGCACTGCTCTAGCATGCTTTTCGGCGTGGATGATTTCAGCTGGAGGCGCAGAAAGGATACCTCATTAGGGGATCCAGCGGATCACAGCCGGTTCAGGTCCTCCGATGAGGAGCTACCTGACCGCTCTGTGGCCCGCTGTTTCTTCTCTGCCAGGTCTGGCAGAGGAGATCCCGCAGGTCTCTTTGGCACCTGAGCACTAGGGAGTGAGAGAGTCAGCTCCCCCACTCCACTAGTTGTCACGCTCACCTCCGGCACCGTCTCCATAGAGGAAGGGGTTGAGTCTTCCTCATCACCATCATTATCTTCCTCTCTCTGTTGCTCGGAGGGAGGGACCTCTGATACCTGCTCCAACTCTACATGAATGTTAGCTCCGCCCTCCACAACTTGGCCCACTCCTGAGGCTGGCTGAGGATTTGAATTTCCCGCCAAAACCTCTTGGCCCGCCTCCTCCCCTTTGTCTTCAGGGTCTTGGCGGGCAGCCATTTTGTTAGCTTTTAGCTTGTTGGCAAACGATTTAGGGCAATCTCTGTAAAGATGGTCACAGTCTCCACAAAGATTTTTCTTTTTTCTAAACTAGGAATAGATGACGATGTAAAAATTTATTGCAAACACAATAAAACGGTAACAATGTGATCAATGCAAGTGTATCATAAGATTAAAATAGTTTTTAAAAAAAAGCCTGGCTGGCTTGTTTCCATTCCTCTTGTTAATTACTTTTCAGTATTTAGTATGAACCCAGGAGCCACAATCGAGATTGCTCATTCAATAAATGTACATGCACACCAATAGTATGACAAGTATGTCAAGGGAGCAGTACCCAGATTATTTAGTTTTAACATAACATGCAGACATGGACAAGTTGTACCATTATCTGTTTTTGTGTAGTATGTTAACTTTTTAACTAAGCAAGTACATTAATGTTTGTTTAATGTCAGAAGTAAATGTAAAATATTGAGGGACAGGTATTCCGTTTTTATTATTTCTTTAATGCATGAAAACATTAAAATATTGCCTGGCATCATTTCCCATCTTGCGTGTGATTTTAAATTAAGCCAGTCCCCCCATCCCCCAGATTCTGCTGGTGCCTTGGCATTGGAAGTGGATATTGTGGCAATGGAGGAGGACTGTACTTCTGTACTGTCTCCAAACTTCAATGGGTTGCTGTATTAATTTTGTTGTGTTTAAAAAAAATGTTGTGGATGTAATTTCAAATAGCTGATTTTACCTATCAATCTACACTGTCACATGTAATGGCAAACTGAAAACATATTTTTTAATTAATTAAAAGCACCCAGTACTGTGATGCCGTCACTACCAAGCTTTACTGTGGGAATAATATTAGCCAGGTCATGTGCAGTGCATGTGTGCTCTTAACAAGACAGATTCATTGTATGTGTAACATACAAGGACAATCACAAGCTGGACACATTAATTGAAGCAGCGAAGAAGTAATGGCAAAGCTAAAAAGCCACATTGCCCCTAGCAACCCAACTTCAGTTTGGAAAGGCCTCCAGGAATTTACCAACTGCAAGGTGAGAGAGGCTACCCTTGTCCTGAACGACTGCCAGTTTGCCATCGACCTAAGATTGCAGATGTAAACATACAAAGGACAATCTTTAGCACCTTTCTGCCACTCCACTAGCCAGGGCAAAATAGCTTAAAACAGGTTTAGGTGGACTATGTAGTAGGGCTGCAACTAACGATTATTTTAGTAGTCGACTAATCTGACGATAATTTTTTCGATTAGTCGACTAGTCAGCGATTATTTATGTAATCTCTGCCTTAACATAAAACCCTGTTATGTTATTTAAGTTCCAATATCAAATTAAAATAATGACCCATGAAACATGAATATAAAACTTAAGCTTGATAGTTTAATTAAATATATTTGAAACATCACAATAAAAAAAATTCAATGAAATAAGAAAGCTTTGGACAGCATTAGAAGCTGTTATGTTTCAGAAGTTATCACTCTGGAAGTCAAAAACATTTATAACATGTCGAGAAACATGTGAATGCTGTCTGTGAAGACCTCAGCCTTCTGAGGGGTGCATGAATCTTTTCTCTTCTCATCCACACTCCATTGCTTAGTGCTATTAATAGAAAGCACAAAAGAGAAAGCTGTATTAATTATCACAAACTGAAGGCTATGTATTATAGTTTATTACAAACAGTGTACTGGCTATGCCAACTAAACCATAACAGGTTAAATATCTTAACTGATTTATCTGCTGAGCTAACTAGCTATCATTAAGTGGAGGAGGCTTATTATTTAGAATGAATGCTCTCATTAACGAGAGCAAAAAATATGGAAGACGAGACAAGGTAACGTTAGGCTTTAATGTTAAGTTATATAACGTTACTCATATAAATGACTGATGAACTATTGTACTTAATGCGTTAGCTAGCAAACAAACCTGAAAAATAGCGATCTCTTTCCGACAAGTACTCTAGCATTAACAAACATTAACTACGTTGGTTAAAGCACAAAGCGGTGTAAAAACTTACCGTAATAACGCTGCTCATCACGGCTGCAAGGCGTTTCATCGTAGTGCTGGTGTGAAACCATAACTCTGCTCTGTAGTGCCTGCGTCCAGCTCGTTTCTTTGGGTTATTTTGGCTGAAATACTTTAGAAAGTTTCAGTCTCTTTGTCTTTACCTCTCTGTCTTCATAAACTCCCCGCTGCGCCGTGGAAGCGATGCTGCGCCCCCCTGCAGTCCCTTTAGTGCATTGCATCAATAACGACTAGTCGACAATGAAATTCCACGTCGACAAATTTTTATAGTCGACGTTATCGATTACGTCGACTAATCGTTGCAGCCCTACTATGTAGGTACATTTCTGTATTTGTTCATTATTTATTTTTATTTTATGTAGAACAAATCAATTGCTTATATGGACATCCAAACAACAAAATAAAGTTTCCTCTGTTCTGGTTTCACACTTAGTGAGGTGTTGTCCTTGACGCTCGCTCTGGCTGCACGCTTTCTGTCTGCTCTCTGCTTGCTTTTAGTTTTTAGTTATTTTAGTTATTTTTTATCTTTTATTTCTAAAATATAGAGCTCAATCAGTAGACACCGACAATAGATCGGCTGGAAAGGCACAGAATTACAGAACTACATTAAACTAGACATTTAGTTAACAGAGTTTTCCACTAGCCGTCAGACTAAACTCGGGCACAGTTATCAGGACCACCATGGCTCCTATCACTACAGCGGGTTCTTCGTGCTGCTCCAACTGCTACAGACTCCTACGGAAAATCGCTGTGCTGGAGACAAAAATGCTCACGATCCTACCTGGAACGGATAGGAGAAATGGTTCCAGATCACTCGAGCGTGAGTCAAAATCTAACACAGAACAACCAGCTAAGCTAAGGCTAGACAGCTTAACAGACTTCCCAAAGCTTGACAGAAGTCAGTCAAAACAGGGGAACAGAAACGAACCATGTGAGAGAATAAGTCGGTGGCACAAACTTGGAGCAAAACCAAAACCACAAAAGCAGCAGGTGGCTGTCTTAATGTCCACGCCAGACTGTTCATCATGGGCTCGGAAAGCTAAAACTATTCCAAAAGCTAGCACAATTGCACCCCGTGGGAAAATAGCAGGGTCGCAACAAAAACCGATCCCTTTGCTGAATCGTTTCGAACCGCTCAGATATCTGATCGAGGTTACCCCCAGTGGTAATGGTAACGAATCAAAACCAGAGAAGCTGACTATAAAAGGGGACTCAAAGCGGGCTAGCAAAAACACGAGGCTGATCAAGCAGAGGCCCTCGGCTGACGCAGAGAACGCTCCGAAAACTCGTCGGTGACTCTGCCATCAAGAATATAGGCAGCAGATCAATGCTAACATGCTGTCTCCCGAATGTGACTGTCTCGGAATTAAATGAGGAACTTCCCAACATTCTCTCCCAGCATGGAGTGATCGACCGAATTATTCTGCACGTGGGCAGAAGTGACATTCGCAGAGAGGAGTCAGAAATCTTAAAGAACAACTTCACTGAACTGTTTAATACACTTGAGAAGCTGACTGCTCAGAAGTTCATCAGTGGGCCTCTCCCAGCCCGAGGATCTAATATGTTTTCACGGCTACTCAACCTCAACACATGGCTAAGCAGAACCTGCAGTTTGAAAGGTATGGGTTATATTGACAATTTTAATCTATTCTGGGGGTGCAGAGAATTTTTTTACCCAGATGGCACCCACCTAAGCAAGACTGGAGTGAAGGCACTAAAGGACAACCTCCATTTTGCTCTTCGCCACCCATCTGCTTCTTGGACTGACTCGACACAATACGTGCATCCTCAACCTCCCTCACCTGCTTTCAACCATGAAGGACCATCAAACATAAAATCCCCATCACTGGAGAACACAGCTCAGGCTGAGTTTCTGACTCTTGACGAAAGCTATTATGACCTTCATCATCAGGCAGTGACACAGCAGTCAACAGCAGAGACATCACAATCATCCTCCAACTTCTCTCTCTCAACAACATCACCTCCACATATGGATTTCACAGAGAAAATGGAGAAGCTGGTGTGTGTTGGGACTAAATTCTCACACTCCATCTCAGCCAGTCCACAGGTTTCACCCAAAAAGCGCAGGGCACCCCTTCCCCCCTGTCCACAGCCCCCTCCCCGTTCTCTGAGGCCACTTCAACACCGTCAGCAGCAGCCTTGTACTTCATCTCCTCTGGCTGTACAGAGTTCAGAATGTTCAGCGAGTGCTACTGATAGCGGCTTCAGAATACAAAACAATGATAACACGTTGTGATGTGTTCAGGGTCCTTGCTATAGCAGATATGATACTGACAACAGTTTGGAGAGTAAGCTTGGACCCAGTATGTCTGAAATGTTTTCTATTCCTGTGTTGATTAGAAATAGAAAGAATAGAACGCATTCAGCATATCAAGTCAACCAGTCTAACCTCGTACCTGTACCACGACAACCTCGGGCTGTCCCAGGGGCTCCTGTGGTTCCTTTAAAGCTAGCTCTGCTTAATATTAGATCTCTAGCCAATAAATCATTTTTAGTGAATGACATAATTCTATCCTACAGTTTAGATTTTCTGTTTCTAACTGAAACATGGTTAGCAGAAGGCAGCAGTGCTACTGTTCTTAATGAAACAGCACCAGCAAACTTCAGTTTTATGAATGTGTGTCGAAGTGGTAGAAAAGGTGGAGGAGTAGCTGCCTTATTTAAAGATGTATTCCAGTGCAAAGAGACTGTACTTGTACTTTTATGTCTTTTGAATACCTCTGTTTTATTTTGAAGGGTACTCCCAAAATTTTATTTTTAACCATTTATAAACCTCCAAGATACTCTGCACATTTTATAGATGAATTTACTGAACTACTGTCAGTTATCTCCACTGAGTACAGCTTCTTCATCATAACTGGGGATTTTAACATCCACTTAGATAATAACAAGGACAATAACACCAAAGAACTTTTTGGACTTTTTGACACATTTGGTCTATTGCAACATGTGAAAGGGCCTACACATACTCGAGGGCACACTCTGGATCTAGTTATTTCTAAAGGTCTTAACATTTCTTCTGTTATGGTCAAGGACTTAGCCCTCTCTGATCATTTTTGTGTCTTCTTTGAAATGCTGATCACTCCAGATGCTCAAACTAGCTCTGTTTCTGTTAAGAAAAGGTGCATAAATGAAAGCACTAGTTCTCAGTTTATGGAGGCCATAGCTATATCACCAACTTTAATTGCAGAGTCAGTTGATGAACTCCTGGATAACTTTAACATGAAAATATTGACTGTCATGGATGTGGTTGCCCCTGTAAGTCATGAAAACGTTGAGCAAACAGAAAGCACCATGGCGTAACACAATGATGGTAATAGCTCTGAAAAGAGAATGCAGGAGAGCTGAACGTAAGTGGAGGAAAACTAAACTTCAAATCCACTATGATCTCTAAGCAAAGCCTTTGTAGTTTTAACTCGGAGTTATGCAGGGCTAGACAGCTGCACTTCTCTAAGATCATTAACAGGAACATCAACAACACCCGCACTCTTCAACGTGGTCGACAAGCTTACAAATCCTCCAAAACGGATCACACCAGACCTTCTGTCCACAGAGAAATGTAATGAATTTGCTCATTTCTTCTGTGAAAAAATCCAAACTATTAGACTGACCATCAACGCCACTCAGTCAAACGATGAAACCATGCTGCCCCTACAGACACTTAACATGACTTATGTCACAATTTAATACAATAGACCAAAAAACACTGGAGAGAACAGTTCAGCATCTTAAATCATCGACATGTTGTCTCGACATACTGCCATCTGAAGTTTTTAGAACTATTTTTAACTCTGTAAAAACTGATTTGCAACAAATAGTTAATGGCTCACTAGAATCAGGTGTTTTCCCAAAGTCACTGAAAACAGCTGCCATTAAGCCATTCCTAAAAAAAGAGAACTCTGGATGCGTCTGTGTTAAACAACTACAGGCCGATCTCAAATCTTCCTTTCATAGCCAAGATCATTAAGAAAGTTGTTTACAATCAAGTCAGCAGTTTTTTGAATTCCAGTGGTTATTTTGACAAATTTCAGTCAGGCTTTCGAGCTCACCACAGCACTGAAACGGCTCTCATAAAAGTGTTAAATGATCTACGGCTGAATACTGACTCGGGTAAAATATCAGTTCTGGTTTTACTGGATCTTAGTGCTGCCTTTGACACTGTAGATCATAGAATATTGCTGGATAGGTTGGAAAACTGGGTTGGACTTTCCGGAACAGTCCTTAATTGGTTCAGGTCTTATTTAGAAGACCGGAGTTACTTCGTCACTATTGGCAGCTGTGAATCCGACAGGGTGGCTATGACATGTGGAATCCCCCAGGGATCAGTTCTTGGACCTCTTCTGTTCAATCTTTATATGCTGCCATTAGGCCAAATGCTACAGGATAACAACATTGATTACCATAGTTATGCAGATGACACACAGATATATCTGGCTCTCTCACCAGATGATTACAGCCCAATAGATTCACTGTGTCAGTGTCTGGAGGACATCAATAACTGGATGAGCCAGAATTTTTTACAGTTAAATAAGGACAAAACAGAGATTGTCATGTTTGGTAGCAAAGAAAAGAGGACCAGTGTCAGTGAACACCTCAGTTCCCGGGCTCCAAAAACCAAGTCCGAAATCTTGGCGTTCTAGTAGACTCAGATCTCACATTCACCAGCCATATAAAAACCATCACCAAAACAGCCTTCTACCATCTTAGAAATATAGCCAAAATCAAGGGTCTAGTCTGCCAACAAGACCTAGAGAAGCTGATCCATGCTTTTATCTCCAGTAGGGTGGACTATTGTAATGGTCTCTTAACTGGACTTCCCAAAAAGACCATTAAACAGTTACAGCTCATTCAGAACGCTGCTGCTAAAGTAATGTTAAAGAGGTGTGTGAGTTAGCTAGGTCGATGTCTGAGGCAGTAGTGTGCTCTGGCCCCTTACCGATTCGACCCAGTGGCGAAACCTACAGCAGGTTGTTGTCGCTGAACCGCTGGATGTCTAAATGGTGCTCAGAAAACTGCATTGATTTTGTAGATAATTGGTCCACCTTTGAGGGAAGGCCTGGTCTTTTGAAGCGGGATGGTGTCCACCCCACGTGGGAGGGTGCTGCTCGCATTTCTTGCAGCATAGGTGACAGGCTTTACCACCGCGTTAGTGTAGCGGCAGATAGTGTTAAATGACTATCCAGAGCCAAGACCAGGCAGCAGACTAACAGGCCTAACCAACTGTCTGCGAGTCGCCATCGGACGTCACCCGGAATCCTTATGTCACAAACCATTGAGACTGTGTCTGTTTACCGTGGCAGGTGTAAGCCAAAACAAAATAAAAAAGTATGTCATAATAACTTAATTAAAATTAATCTAAATGAGCATCATGAAAACCATAGTAAAGCTAAACTAAAGTTAGGACTTCTAAACATCAGGTCACTTGCATGCAAAACAGTAATTGTAAATGAAATAATTACAGATAATAGTCTTAGTGCACTTTATTTAACTGAGACCTGGGCTAGACCTGATGAGTATCTAGGTTTAAATGAAGCATCTCCTCCGGGTTACAGTTATGAACATAAGCCACGTCTTAGTGGTCGTGGTGGAGGAATAGCCGCAATTTATGACAAGGACATAGGTCTCACTGTAAAATCAACTCCCATAACAAACTCGTTTGAAGTTCTTATCTCTGACATAACCAATAAATGTTCATCTGATAAAACTAGTATGTTTAAGCTGGTTACTGTTTATCGACCCCCTGGTCCTTACTCAGAATTTCTTAACGAATTTGCCGATTTTCTTTCTAAATTAGTTTTATCAACTAAGAAAGCTTTAATTGTTGGTGACTTTAATATCCATTATGAGGATAAATGTAATCCACTCAAAACTGCGTTTGACTCTATTTTAGAATCTTTAGGCATCACCCAAAATGTAACAGGACCCACTCACTGCTGTAAACATACCTTAGATTTAATACTTACTTATGGTATAAACATAGACAACCTGGAAATTGTACCACAGAATGACTTAATCTCTGATCACTCTCTACTAATATATGAAGTGTCCCTGTCCAATAAGGTACAGCAACCAAATCGTTTTAAATATAAGCGCACTATTACATCTGCAACTGCAGCAGCGTTCATAAACTGCCTACCAGAATGACCAAATATACCAGCATCAGAACCTAAAGAACTAGATCAGGCAACTCAAAACCTAGAGACCGTACTGCGCACAACCTTAGATAACGTAGCCCCACTTAAAACTAAACTGATTAGGGAGAAAAAACTTGCTCCTTGGTACAATGACCACACATGCGCACTTAAACAAGCAGCACGGAAATTAGAACGCAAGTGGCATCACACTACACTGGAAGTGTATAAGATTGCTTGGAAAGATGCTCTAACTGAGTATAAACATGCACTTATAAAAGCTAAATCTTTATATTATTCGTCCCTAATAGAGAAAAATAAAAACAATCCCAGATTCCTTTTTGAGACAGTGTACAAATTAACTAAAAATGTCAATGACTGAATCTAATATACCGCCTGACTGTACCAGCGATGATTTTTTAAAATTCTTTAATGACAAGATAGAAAAAATACGACTTCAGAGTCAGAGTGTGTCACCTGCCAATGTTAAGTATGGACTCACTCTGAGCAGCATTGGTGAGAACAGTGATGATAACAGTAACGAGTTAATCCAACTAAATTCCTTTAATCCAATCTCCCAAAATGAACTAACTGTGTTGATTAAATCATCGAAGTCATCATCGTGTATACTCGATCCTGTTCCAACTCGTCTACTTAAAGATTTACTCCCAGCTATTGTAGAGCCCCTGCTTACATTAATCAATGCATCCCTTAGCCTTGGATATGTACCTAAATTGTTTAAAAGTGCTGTTATTAAACCCCTGATTAAAAAACCTAATCTTGATCCACATGTACTAGCTAATTATAGGCCAATTTCAAACCTTCCTTTTGTCTCAAAGATATTAGAAAAAGTCGTTTCCAAACAGTTATGCTCTTATTTGAATGAAAATTGTATTCATGAAAAATTTCAATCAGGATTTAGACCCAACCATAGTACCGAAACCGCATTAATTAGAGTAGTTAACGAGTTGTTAATGTCTTCTGATAATGGATGTGTCTCTTTTCTTGTTCTATTAGATCTTAGCGCAGCGTTTGATACGGTCGATCATAACATTTTACTGGAGAGGCTAGAAAATACAGTAGGTGTTAAAGGACTCGCACTCTCTTGGTTTCAATCATATCTGACTGACCGCTCGCAATTTGTTTATGTAAATAATAAATGCTCGGAAACTACAAAAGTAAAGTATGGTGTTCCACAGGGGTCGGTACTGGGACCGCTATTATTTACACTCTATATGCTTCCACTGCTATGCAGATGACACACAGCTGTATATATCAGCCAAACCAAATGATACTGACACAATCAGTAAGATAGAAGATTGTGTAAACGACATAAAAAACTGGATGTCGTGTAATTTTCTTTTACTTAATTCAGATAAAACTGAGGTTTTACTTGTTGGCTCTAAAGCTGCAAGAGACAAGTTGTCTAACTTGGTGCTAAACTTAAACACGTTCTCTGTTACTCCCAGCCCAGATGTAAAAAACTTAGGTGTCACAATAGATTCAGATCTCTCATTTGATACACACGTTAATAATATTACTAGAGTTGCTTTCTATCATTTGCGTAACATTTCTAAAATAAGAAATATACTATCTGTTAATGACGCCGAAAAACTGATCCATGCGTTTATAACTTCTCGGTTAGATTATTGTAATGCTCTTCTAACTGGATGCTCTGGTAGATCCTTAAACAAACTCCAATTAGTTCAAAATGCAGCAGCTCGAGTGCTAACTAGAACTAAAAAATTTGACCATATTACTCCTGTTCTATCATGCCTACACTGGCTGCCAGTTAAATTTCGCATTGATTACAAAATACTTTTACTAACTTATAAAGCGCTACATGGTCTGGCTCCACAGTATCTGAGTGAACTTATTAATCACTACAGCCCAGCGCGTCCACTTCGTTCACAAGATGCAGGGTTACTTATAGTTCCTAGAATTAAAAAGATCACGGCTGGTGGAAGAGCGTTTTCTTACAAAGCTCCACAACTCTGGAATAATCTTCCTGCCTCTATTCGGGATTCGGACACAGTCTCAATGTTTAAGTCTAGACTGAAAACATATTTATTTTCTCAGGCTTTTGATTAGTATAGACAAAGGCGCAGAGCTTGGGGGTTCTTGGTCATAGAAACTTGTGGTGATCAGGGATGTTGGGTTGCTGTCGTTCTGCCTCTCTTGTCCGATCACTCAGGTTTGATGACGGTGGGGAGATGGGCGCTGATGTCCTGTGAAAGCCTTCATGACCTTGTTACCTGCTCGCTCTCCCTTTTAGTTATGCTGTAATAATTAGGGCTGCCGGAGTCTAAAACTCTCTGTAAAACTGTTTGTCAACTAGCATTGTACATTATTAACTACATTCTCTGTTGTTTTACCCCGAGGGCATTCTGATGGAAACCTGTTTACCCGCCGAGGTTAAGGATTAAAGTCGAGACTGCCGGGACAACGATGCTGCTCCTGTCAGATGTGACTGGTCTGGAGTAATTGCAACGACAAGAAATCACTACAGACTTTATTGAAGACTAGAGCGGATAACAACTCTATTATTATTTAATTGTTTATTTATCTATTTATTACCAGTTATGACTTTTAGATCATTTAATTCTGTGTTTGTATGATTTGTGTAAATCGTGTATTTATTTAAAGTATCCTCCAGGCCACCCAAGAAGGATGGGCCCTGCTGAGTCTGGTTCCTCAAGGTTTCTTCCTGTAATTTTCAGGGAGTTTTTCCTTGCCACAGTCGCCCTCGGCTTGCTCAACAGGGATTTTTGTATCTGTTGGTCCTGGATTTTGTAAAGTTGCTTTGAGACAATGTATATTGTAAAAAGCGCTATATAAATAAAGTTGACTTGACTTGACTGCTAGAGTTTTAACTAAGACGAAGAGAACTGAGCACATCACTCCAGTTCTAAAATCTCTACACTGGCTTCCGGTTAGTTACAGAATAGAATTTAAAGTGCTGCTACTGGTCTATAAATCACTGAATGGGTTCGGCCCAGAATACATCTCAGAAATGTTTAGAGAATATAAACCCAGTAGATCTCTTAGATCCATGGACTCAGGTCAGCTAGTTGAGCCCAGAGTCCAAACTAAACATGGTGAAGCAGCATTTAGCTGTTGGGCTGCATATAACTGGAACAGACTGCCAGGAGATATTAGATGTTCCTCAAATCTTTAAATCCAGGTTAAAAACATTTCTTTTTTCTTGTGCCTATGATTGAGCTCGAAATTTTTGCCATTACCCTCATTTTACCATATTTCTTTTAGTTTTTTATGCTCTTCTAAATTGTAGTGTATATTTTACTATATTTTCTTTTAGTTTTCATGTTCTTAATTTTTTATCTCTCGTTTTAATTTCATATTCCCTAAATTGTAGGTTATACTTTACAATAATTTCTTTTAATTTTTCATGTCCTTAATTTTTTTTTATCTCTCTTGTTTGAATTTCATGTTCTTAATTGTAACTAAATGTTTGCAAGAAGTCTTTCTGAGGTTTTAGATCTCAGGAATGTTTTAATGCTTTTAATAATTTTTTTTTCCTTATGTAAAGCACTTTGAATTGCCACTGTGTATGAAAGGTGCTATACAAATAAACTTGCCTTGCCTTGCCTACATTTGTTGTATGGTGTTTGAAAAAGCATTCAGTAAGCGTTTTGCAGATTAAAAACGTTGTTGACTAAAGAGGTCAAAGGAGAATTGCTTGACTAGATTGAGCTGAACTACTAAAAAATCCTTGCAAGTAGAATAAAACATGTTAGAAAACACAACACATCAAACCAGGTGGCTGGGCTTCAACAGCATAAGGTCACGTTACAATGTTTACTTGTGCACTATTAAAAAATCCCATCCCCTGCTTAATATGTCTATTATAATGTTAATCATTATTTAAATACTAGATGAACTACTCTTAAACACTAGCCTCTAACCACTATTAAAAGCAACTTGAGATTTTTGCAACTACAAAACAAAAACTTTTGTTTTAAAATCAAATTATTTGACAAATATATACATACTAAGCATAATAAATTAAAACAGTTAAACTTTCCATTAAATAAAGAATGAAATATTTTGAATGCTAAAGGCTTATACACTGATAAAGCTGCTTGTATTTCAGTTGCTCTTCAGGGTGATCACATGATCTTTCTTCTCACCTGCCAGCTAATCAGAGCTTCATGCTGCTCATTGGAAAGGGCGCTGGCTTAATGAGCTTTTGTAAAGACGCCTGTGTGACTGAAGGGGAAAGTTTGTATAGTTTAGAGTATTTTAAAATTTTCGTAAAGTATTAAAAGCTTTTGAATGTTGTCGGTGTGTTGGAATAATAGCAGCAAATCATTTAGAACAGCGTAGTTAAATGATACAGACCAGAGCAACGGAAACATGTAGGTAGGCCTAATCGCGTTTCTGTACGCATCACAACTTTAGGTGAGTTAAACACTTTATATCGATTTACATTCTTCAGATTAGTCGCAACATGTGTTTATTATCCAGTGTCGATTTGTTGTGCTTGTATGTTTGGTATTTTAATGGGTGATCTGACCACCCGTATGTATTGTAATTGAACTCATTGTGTTGACACTTGACAGTAGAACAGTAGCGTCACTTTTTAAATCAAGCATCTTTAAGGTCAGTGTTTACTGGTATGTAATACAATCGCTATTTTATTGTGTTGATTCTATTAAGGGCAACAAAACGACTAGATTTGCCAACTTTTTTTTTTTTTTTTTTTTTAAATAGTGGAGCAAAATTGTGTTTTGCCGGTCTAGCAAATATAAACTTTGAGTTTACTGTCTTGTTGATTGGCCTAAATAAGTTAGCAGTGCTAAAATCATAGCAGTAACGCACGGTCTCGAGTGGCTTATTGCTTTTCTAAAACGGCGGTCAACATAAAATTTAATGAATCCAACAATGTTTAATTCATAAATGTATTTATTGTGTATAAACTTACAATAAAGCATCCTTCCGCGACGCAAGGTAGTTCGATTAACAGTGTTGCTAGGCAATATGAGGGCGAAAATAACATTAACTTTCTCTTTTCAGTGGCGTATTAATATTGAATGATGTGAGGTGGTCATCGAACGCGGCTCAGCCAATCAGATTTTAGGACCGGAACTATCCGTTTTATAATATAATTTCTAGTTGTAATGCACTAATTCAGTTAAACAAAAAGTTTCAGATTTTATGTTTTACTCAAGGTATAGTAATAAAGTATAGAAGTCACGTGCTTCAAAACATACTATGTATCTAAGGAAGAATTAAGATTTGTGTGTGGTTTTGGTATAGAAAATGTAAATGAGCTTAAATGGGCTTAATAGCACCATCAGAAAACCATTGTCACTTATCACAGACCACCATCTCAGCCTGAAAATCTGCTGCACAAAGAAAAAGCCTAGCATCAGTTCTGTGAAGAAATGTTGCCCAGATCTTTAAGCTAGAGCTCCTCTTGAAGGTGGGTCTTTGATCTTTCTTTGAAGACGGTGAGAGACTCAGATGTTCAAATGGACAGGGGAAGTTTGTTCCACCACGTGTGTGCTAGTACAGAAAAGAACCTTGATGTGTATCGTCCTCAAGTTGTGGAGGATGAAGACTAGTGGCATATTTAAGGGTGGTATACAGTATTTGTCATTTTCTTAAGTAATGAATGTTGGCCTTTTCTGCTAATTAAAAATAATTGCTGATTGACCAACAGTATTAGTTTTTATTATTTTCCATTTCTGATTTTTAAATGTTTTATGGATCATGTAATTTAAAAGGGTAATACTTAGTGTAATGAAACACTTTTTTTAAATAGAACGGTTGGTGCAGATAAACATTTACTAATCTGCATAAATAAAGGAAAAAGACTCTTACTTACTAAAACCTTATTGACTGCTCTGTTTAGTCTTTCAATAATGTTAAATGTGTTCTTATGTGATACCAGCTTTTACCACAGAGGGGCAAAGCTGTAGAAAGTTAATAAAAAAAAAAACTTTTATACAAACCTCTCACAGTTGCTTTGTTCTGCTTTGCGTATTTTAAAAATAACCCAAGTTTATTTACTAAATTATAGTTTAGATTAATATTTTAAGAGAGAAAAGGTTTGTACTAGGGGAAAAAGTGTGTCCGCGTTTCTGATTGGTCAGTTTATGAGCTCATCGCTCCTGCTAATCTTTCTCTTGAGTCTGTTGTAGCTAAACGGCTAGTTAATTTTTAATGGAATGATCTGTTCTAAAGCGCTTAATATTGATTATTGTTCGTGTATTTGATACACAGTAGGTGGTAGAAGCTAAAAACGGTAGTTGTCGTCCTCGTGTGTTGTGTACTGCTGAATGACTCTCCTTGTTTCTCTTCTGGTTCGGTATCGCTTCTCGGCCTTTTGGCTAAGATCAAGTGTAGTATCTGTTCTTATCAGTTTAATATCTGATACGTCCCCTACCCGGGGACCATATATTAAATTGATTTTTGGATCAGGGAGATGGAATAGGGGCTTGCTCCGTCCACTCCACGCATCGACCCGGTATTGCAGTGCCTCCGGGAACGGTGCACCCCCTCTGATGTGGTGGAATGAAAGATCATGGACGTTAAAAACACGAGTTTAGAAGCTCAGAACATCTTAACATGTTTATTTCATGTAACATTTGTGCGTTGCACACATACTCAGTTACAGTTCTGTAATCATGACCTCAAGTTTTACACAGACTTTGCTTGTTGTCTGCTGAGTCTTAGTAAAACATCACAGACATGCAGCACTGCTTTTAAAGTAAAAGTTCCACCAAACATGCGTTTATTGCTGGACCACTAAATTAATAACTAAAATCAACACACGTGCACATAGTAAAGTGAAAAATGCGTGTACTAGAAATTACTTGAAGTTGTTAAAATTTAATATATTGGACTGCTTGTTTTACCTCTACCTGTCACACCAATAATTTTCTAATTAATGTCCTACTGTGTCATAGCCATATTTCTACCATCTGAAGGGACTCTTGCTCTATACTTGGACTTTAATGTTTGTCAGTTTAGAACTTACCTAGATTCTTTTACGTGTAGTGGAACATCCTAGAGAACTTATTTTTGTCCTTGCAATAATGCGAGCTTTAAATTGGACTTTTATTTTGAAGTCTACCACCATGCTGGAGCTAGCTTCTTTACATGTTTACGTTTTGTGTTTAAATGATCTGAATTAAACCGAGAAAGCTAAAAGCGTTCAGTTCTACTCCCTGAATTTACTGATGTGTTTCTGTGGCTTTATGCACGTCTGGACTTTTATTGCTCAGGAGAGCAAATCAAACTGAAACCATCAGCTAAACATCACAGCTCTCGTTACATATTTAGAAGCAGTGCATGATGGGAAGTGGTTTAGAGCGGTGTACTTTTCATTAGATGAAGATAACAGCAGAGTTTTGTAGAAGAAATGCAGCGATCATGTGATACAGATGTGCAGACTGTGTCCCTGTAAAGGTGTGTGTGTGTGTGTGTGTGTGTAATGAACGAGGGAGTGTGTGTCACCATGAGTGTGAACGCGGTGTGTTGTGGTGGCGCTGCTCCGCGGTGCGTGTAGAATTCATACTTACCTGGCAGGGGAGATACCATGATCAAGAAGGTGGTTCACCCAGGGTGAGGCTCAGCCATTGCACTCCGGCTGTGCTGACCCCTGCGAATTCCTCAAATGTGGGAATCTCGACTGCATAATTTCTGGTAGTGGGGGACTGCGTTCGCGCTCTCCCCTGATCTCAGTTGTTAAAGATAGGTGATCCGATGTACTCATTCAGACTAGAGAAGTTTATTTACATTTTCTTATCAAGCATTCCTGGATAAAGGAACTCAGTTCAGTTCCAGCTCAGCGCACTTTTGATTGTTCAACGTTATTGTTATAAGAATTCGGTGTATCACCATGCAAGTGTTCATTTGCGTTCGTCTCCACCAAGTCATAATATTATTTAAATAAGGATTCACATGCTGTACTAGTCTAACGCAGGGGTGTTTCAACTTTTCTTGTTGGAGAACAGATGAAGTGAAAAACATGCCAACATGGGCTCTTCTGTAAGAAAACATAAAAGTCTTATAGACCTACTGGATTACTAACAATTACTTTTTATTTTTACTTAAATAATTATCTGTCTTTAACAGTGTTGTGTAAACTAAGATTTTGCTAATTTTCCTCACCAGTTTATAATCCTGATAAGATGATGATACTTCTGTAAATTAAACGTACTTGGTGAGAAAATTATTTATATTTCCATTTCTTTGTATTCACTTTCTAGATTTAGTTTCTTTCAAGCCATCGTGTTTATCCATAGACTCGGGAACATTAATGTAGGTGTAATCGTAATGTAAAAAAAGCTGGGGAGCGTTTTAGATTTGTTTTATGCGATAGCGGCACACAGAGTTCAAAAGGTTCAAGCAGTTGTTTAAATTTAAACTTTAAATTTATTTCTAAAAATTAACGGGCCTTTATTTGGACATCACTGTTGTATCGTAATAGTTTTAAATTTACATTCAAGCATTTAAAATCAAGCTTTGTACAGTATATATTTCAATGTTTGTATGTCTGTACTAAATTCCAGTTTGAACTTTTTATTGTAAATCAACATATTTTAAAAACATAAATATGAAATTAGTACATAATTAAACATTTGTTAATTTCTTATATTACAGTAATAATCAAGATTAATTGACTAATTGCAGATTTTTCTTTTTTCTAAACTAGGAATAGATGAAGATGTAAAAACTTATTGCAAACACAATAAAACGGTAACAATGTGATCAATGCAAGTGTATCATAAGATTAAAATAGTTTAAAAAAAAAAGCCTGGCTGGCTTGTTTCCATTCCTCTTGTTAATTACTTTTCAGTATTTAGTATGAACCCAGGAGCCACAATCGAGATTGCTCATTCAATAAATGTACATGCACACCAATAGTATGTCAAGGGAGCAGTACCCAGATTATTTAGTTTTAACATAACATGCAGACATGGACAAATTGTACCATTATCTGTTTTTGTGTAGTATGTTAACTTTTTAACTAAGCAAGTACATTAATGTTTGTTTAATGTCAGAAGTAAATGTAAAATATTGAGGGACAGGTATTCAGTTTTTATTATTTCTTTAATGCATGAAAATAGTTAAAATATTGCCTGGCATCATTTCCCATCTTGCGTGTGATTTTAAATTAAGCCAGTCCCCCCATCCCCCAGATTCTGCTGGTGCCTTGGCATTGGAAGTGGATATTGTGGCAATGGAGGAGGACTGTACTTCTGTACTGTCTCCAAACTTCAAAGGTTTGCTGTATTCATTTTGTTGTGTTTAAAAAAATGTTGTGGATGTAACTTAGAATAGCTGATTTTACCTATCAATCTACACTGTCACATGTAATGGCAAACTGAAAACATATTTTTTTATTAATTAAAAGCACCCAGTACTGTGATGCCGTCACTACCAAGCTTTACTGTGGGAATAATATTAGCCAGGTCATGTGCAGTGCATGTGTGCTCTTATCAAGACAGATTCATTGTATGTGTAACATACAAGGACAATCACAAGCTGGACACATTGATTAAAGCAGCGAAGAAGTAATGGCAAAGCTAAAAAGCCACATTGCCTCTAGCAACCCAACTTCAGTTTGGAAAGGCCTCCAGGAAATTACCAACTGCAAGGTGAGAGAGGCTACTGTTAGGAAAATTAAAATTGGACACCCCACCTGTTAGCAAAGTAAAACAGTGAGTTACAATTGAGTTGGTGCAAGGTCGATGTGAAGGGAGTAAAACAGATAATTGCTAGCACTCAGATACATAGAAGAACTCCCTAATAATGTCCTGTACCGATAAGGCCGGATTCGGTGCCTCGGACAAGGTCAATGACGACAATAAAGTAACATCTGAAAGAATTAATTAGGACTGGTTTGAACAGACCATGAGAACAAAGAACTCGATTTATAGAGAAGGTGTGGGCAAAGTTATAAAAGCACGTTGAACTCTGCGCACGGGGTCTGTCTCTCTCTGACTTGCATTGATTGTTCTCTGAAAGCAGAAGTGCAGATACCAGCTGGTGAGGCCTGAGGAGAACCAAACCTTTTCTAAATAAACTTTGTTAGACTTGAGAACTTGGCTAATTGATCATTTGTCACCCAGAACTCGATTTATCGATTACTACCCTTGTCCTGAACGACTGCCAGTTTGCCATCGACCTAAGATTGCAGATGTAAACATACAAAGGACAATCTTTAGCACCTTTCTGCCACTCCACTAGCCTGACACTGACATGCAATTTTTAGCGCAAAATCAGCAGTAAATAATAAAGTAACCAAACAATTATTTTTTTCACCCACAGGAGACATATCTTATTAGTCTAACTGACCACACACACACACACACAGGTTTAATGTTATCCAGTTTAGTCTGAAAAAAACGTAAAAAGAGCCTCACAGTGAAGATAAACCGAAAGCAACAGCGTGTGTGTGTTTCTTTAAAAAAAACGCTTTGTTCACAGTGTCGCTTTAAATGATTCTGATTCAGGAGTCGAATGTGTGACGCGTAAGTTTCTCTCTCCGTTTTTACTGTTATTAATAAATGCTGTGGTTTTAAATAAACACCAGCTACTACAGAACATTTTGTGTGACTTTCTTACATTAAAAGCTTTATTAAAAAGCTTAATTAAACCGCTATTACCACAGAGCGGTCACCGAGTCAGACTCGTTCCGTCTGTGGAGCTAAAAGTTCTGATTACCCTAAAAGTTTAGCAGATGATCCTGAACTAACGAATTTGTTAATGAATAAACTTTTGCCTCTGATTGGCTCTGTAACGTTTCTGTTCTCATTTACATCAAAAGCAAGAACCACTTACGAGTTACCAAACTGAACACGAGTTTGAATAATGTGCTGATAGAATCGGCTCAGATGTGACCAGGTTGTATTATCTTTTTAAAGTAAATATTTCAGTCAGCAAAATTACATCGTATGTATGATGCACAACGTTAATTATGTTATTTTAGGTCGTGAAGAGCTTTCATGATGGTTTCTGTATGATGGTTGATGAATGGTGATGTGATGGTTCGTGTTTTGTAGCTCAAAGTCTGGATCAATTCACTGAGCTGTTAACTTAACGTGATCTTTATATATCAAGTGATCGGATCGGCTACATTTGGGAAATATTGTCCGATCGTCGATAGCATATTTTGATTGAAAATCGGCCGATATCGATTTAAAGTCGATCGATCGCCCCATCTCTAGTAATAACGCTGCTCATCACGGCTGCAAGGCGTTTCACCGTAGTGCTGGTGTGAAACCATAACTCTGCTCTGTAGTGTCTGCGTCCAGCTCGTTTCTTTGGGTTATTTTGGCTGAAATACTTTAGAAAGTTTCAGTCTCTTTATCTTTACCTCTCTGTCTTCATAAACTCCCCGCTGCGCCGTGGAAGCGATGCTGCGCCCCCCTGCAGTCCCTTTAGTGCATTGCATCAATAACGACTAGTCGACAATGAAATTCCACGTCGACAAATTTTTATAGTCGACGTTATCGATTACGTCGACTAATCGTTGCAGCCCTACTATGTACACTGTAAAAAAAAATAGCGTAAAAAAACGGTATTTTTCTGGCAGCAGGGGCGCCAGAGAATGCCTGTAAAAAAATTGAAAAATACTGTAAAATTTAAAACGGAGATAAACTGTAAAAAAACGGTAATTATATTTACCATAATTAACATCTATCACTGTAATTTTACAGGAAATTGTCCTATATTTTCATGAAATCTTCTATTTTTAACATATATTAATTGTTAGAACAGTGTCATACACCTCTAAAAAACAGAATAATTCTCTTTATAAATGATAAAGAAAAGTTTAAGTACAGATATATTCTACTGTTATCACAAGAAATTAGCATATAAAACAAAAAAAGCCATGTAATTTTACTTAGCAAAAGCCCAATTTTAAATTAACTGTCAGAGGTATTGCAAAAATTATCTGTTAAATTGTCTTTTTTTATTATTGAAATACATTAATAAACTGTCAAAATAAAAGCATTTTTCCCTAAAACATGTTACCTGTAGTTTTAAGTTGTTTTTCTTCATTTAAAAATATAAGCTCAAAAAAATTAGAAGTAGGTTAAGATTTGTCTGCATAACACTTTAAATTACTGTGAAATTTTGCAGCTTACATGTTATATAGAACTTTAGAACATATACAGAACTTGCAGTATGAAAATGCAGTATATAAATAACTTTTGTTAAATTCAGCATCAAAATGGATCAAAATCCACCACAGTTCAGCTATTTTTGACCCAAATAATTTTCACACAAATGAACAGTAAGTGTAGAAACGAGGTAATGTTATATATTTAATGTTATGGCTGATCAGTGTAAGAATCAGACGTCTTTAACACAATACAGCATACAATACAATACAATAAGTGCAATCAGAATTCATTTAAATGGAAAATGTTTAACAAAGCACCATACAGTTAAGTGAAATGTCTACAAAACATGAAACGCGTATAAATCTGAATTATGTACAAAACACAGTACCAACATTGAAGTTTTCAGAAAGTGCAACCACAGTGGGATTCGATAAACAGTACATCACAAGTGTAATACTCAGTATGGACTACATCTCACTGAACAGCTTGGTATTTAGTAATTGAGCTTCATGACAGTTTGTTAGCATCTAGTTCCAGAAACAAACAGTTTTGGAGTACATCAAAAGTGTATCTGAATGTAGGAGGGTAACTCAAGTTCTAAATCATAAGGTTATAAATATACAGTGTATCACAAAAGTGAGTACACCCCTCACATTTCTGCAGATATTTAATTATATCTTTTCATGGGACAACACTGACAAAATGACACTTTGACACAATGAAAAGTAGTCTGTGTGCAGCTTATATAACAGTGTAAATTTATTCTTCCCTCAAAATAACTCAATATACAGCCATTAATGTCTAAACCACCGGCAACAAAAGTGAGTACACCCCTTAGTGAAAGTTCCTGAAGTGTCAATATTTTGTGTGGCCACCATTATTTCCCAGAACTGCCTTAACTCTCCTGGGCATGGAGTTTACCAGAGCTTCACAGGTTGCCACTGGAATGCTTTTCCACTCCTCCATGACGACATCACGGAGCTGGCGGATATTCGAGACTTTGCGCTCCTCCACCTTCCGCTTGAGGATGCCCCAAAGATGTTCTATTGGGTTTAGGTCTGGAGACATGCTTGGCCAGTCCATCACCTTTACCCTCAGCCTCTTCAATAAAGCAGTGGTCGTCTTAGAGGTGTGTTTGGGGTCATTATCATGCTGGAACACTGCCCTGCGACCCAGTTTCCGGAGGGAGGGGATCATGCTCTGCTTCAGTATTTCACAGTACATATTGGAGTTCATGTGTCCCTCAATGAAATGTAACTCCCCAACACCTGCTGCACTCATGCAGCCCCAGACCATGGCATTCCCACCACCATGCTTGACTGTAGGCATGACACACTTATCTTTGTACTCCTGACCTGATTGCCGCCACACATGCTTGAGACCATCTGAACCAAACAAATTAATCTTGGTCTCATCAGACCATAGGACATGGTTCCAGTAATCCATGTCCTTTGTTGACATGTCTTCAGCAAACTGTTTGCTGGCTTTCTTGTGTAGAGACTTCAGAAGAGGCTTCCTTCTGGGGTGACAGCCATGCAGACCAATTTGATGTAGTGTGCGGCGTATGGTCTGAGCACTGACAGGCTGACCCCCCACCTTTTCAATCTCTGCAGCAATGCTGACAGCACTCCTGCGCCTATCTTTCAAAGACAGCAGTTGGATGTGACGCTGAGCACGTTCACTCAGCTTCTTTGGACGACCAACGCGAGGTCTGTTCTGAGTGGACCCTGCTCCTTTAAAACGCTGGATTATCTTGGCCACTGTGCTGCAGCTCAGTTTCAGGGTGTTGGCAATCTTCTTGTAGCCTTGGCCATCTTCATGTAGCGCAACAATTCGTCTTTTAAGATCCTCAGAGAGTTCTTTGCCATGAGGTGCCATGTTGGAACTTTCAGTGACCAGTATGAGAGAGTGTGAGAGCTGTACTACTAAATTGAACACACCTGCTCCCTATGCACACCTGAGACCTAGTAACACTAACAAATCACATGACATTTTGGAGGGAAAATGACAAGCAGTGCTCAATTTGGACATTTAGGGGTGTAGTCTCTTAGGGGTGTACTCACTTTTGTTGCCGGTGGTTTAGACATTAATGGCTGTATATTGAGTTATTTTGAGGGAAGAATAAATTTACACTGTTATATAAGCTGCACACAGACTACTTTTCATTGTGTCAAAGTGTCATTTTGTCAGTGTTGTCCCATGAAAAGATATACTTAAATATCTGCAGAAATGTGAGGGGTGTACTCACTTTTGTGATACACTGTATAAGGCATAAATCAGCCCGAACTGCAAAGGCAAGGAACACACTGCCCAAGAACCACACCACCTTCTAATACCACTCCAGTATTGGCAGGGGGTCCATGGCTTCAGCTCCCTCAACTCTAGTCACACAGATCCCCAGAACAGTCTCCTCAATCCCCCGTTCAGTTGCAGCCATATCACCATCCTACAATGGAACAGAGGATGAAAAAATCACTTTCTTGAACTTAACAGTACACAAATATCCATTTAGGACTTAACATATCTCACTTTAACCTTTATTTCAACTCAGACGTAAAAGATGGGGTGGTTGCTGTAACAACTCAGAGGAAACTTGTGCTTACCTTCACCCTCCTAGCGCTGATGGTATTGCGTGATTGGGGGAATCCTAAACTGTAGATGAAATTGGATACTATTAAAATGATATATAAATAAAAAATTACTAAAGAAAACTAAAGGAAATCAAAATCAGCAAGACAAATATTTATAAAGAAATTACCAGCTTAAAAAAGAAGACATAAAATACATAAAACTAAAAAGTAAGTAAAAGAACCAAACAGAATAAATAATAAGAATTTCCACATTTTTTCTTCTTCACTTAATCTAAACTTAACTCAGTGTTCAGTCAAAAGTAGCTCAATATTCTTCAATTTAGCATAAAATGTAGAAAAAAAATTACCAGTAAAAGGTCAGTCCAACTGCAACTACACATTTCCAACCATCTGTAAACAGAAGATACAAGACATCAGTTGTTTTGTTGTAAATAACTAAAATATTATTTCTATAGTAAAGACTTTAACATTACAAATTCATTGATTATCCAATACTGTTCACATGTGTGTGCTTTCCAGGATAACAGTCACAAAACTCAGGTTTGTAATGATACTAACGTTACAGAATCACTTTGTTTTAGTTTGTGCAGAACGTGAGCGCCAAACGAAAAGCATGAAGTTCCCCTCAGGCTCGAGCTGCCTGCTCACATCTTAGCTAGCTAGCTAGGTTGTGTCCATGTTTTTTAATGCACTGGCACAGCAAATATTACACATCTTTTTATTTTCTACCTTCTTCTAATATATTTCTGCATTAAGTAATTTAAGCCATTTTTACCTTTCGGGAAAGAATCTTACTGCCACAAGTTGAGAATACTGGCTGATGAACTTGACTAGCTTAGCACTAGCTAGCACCACGGCAATGCAACATTATCACACACAGCGCAGCCGGACTTAATATACAGTCAGCCAACGGCAATCTATTCAAATCTGCCTCAAGACTTCAATATTATTCACAGAATCCCTGGAAAGATGTTAATAAATAAATCAATATAAGCAGGTCCGCCGTTAGCATTAGCACGCGCGAATTAGCGTTAGCATTTTTAAACAAATAAAGCATGTACAGCAATAAAACTTGAATATTATTCAACTAAAGAGCTATATTAAACAATATAATAAGATAAACATCATGATTAGCATGCAATTAGACATATGGAAAAAGATTTTGTAAAGCTTCACATTACCTGCCATTGAAACACAATGTGCCTTCACGATGTATTGCGTAATCCCCGGTGCGTCATATCCGGTTTCACCTGATAAACTTATTGCATTAAGTAGTTCCAGGGAAATAAAGCAACTAAGTTAAGTTAACTAATAAACACAATGCAGTCATGTTTAAATCTAAAATGTAATTGATTTGTGTCACACCAGCATATATTCTTTATGCAAAACCAACAGGCACTCAAAAGTGTGTAACTGGTAAATTAGAGCATCATTTTATATCTGTGGTGCTCTGGTTGGAATGTGCACCCAACATGTTGCACAGATGAACTGTAATACATTTTTCCTGTGAATGTGGGGATGGGTAAATTATGCTTGATTTAAATATTATAAATGTGAGAATAAATCACAGTTAATAACGTTTTAAATTTGACTATGGTTTTACACAGTTTGTATAAATGCACTTATTTAACAATTCAATCTTTAAATTAATACAAATGCATAAATAAAGTAAAAGTTAAAATCTGTTTAAATTGTATTGTTGCCTGTCTAATAAGGTAGGCAATACCTTTGTTTTTCCAATTTATGTATGTAAAGTAGTGGTTAAGAAATGCAAAATTACTAAATATTTCTTTCTTTGATCACATATTTTTTTTGCAATTGTACATTTTTAAATGCATTATTAACAGTATTTTTATTTATTTGACAGTGATATATCGGCATAACAAAAGTTTTTTTTTTTTGAAAATTACAGAAGATTCTGCTATTTTTGTCAATGAAGATTACTTTATTTTTACAGTTAGTTTTGTTAAAAGTGTCATCTAAAAACTGTTAAAAAACAGATTTTTTATGTATTTCATTTATACAGATTTTTTATGGTAAATCACATGACACTTTTCAATATACAGTTTATTCTTGTAATTTTACAAAAAAATTCTGTCTTTTATAAATACAGGGAAAAACTGTAAAAATGTACTGGGAAAACCTGTAAAAAAATGTTTATTTTTTACAGTGTAGGTACATTTCTGTATTTGTTCATTATTTATTTTTATTTTTTGTAGAACAAATCAATTGCTTATATGGACATCCAAACAACAAAATAAAGTTTCCTCTGTTCTGGTTTCACACTTAGTGAGGTTTACATTTGTTGTATGGTGTTTGAAAAAGCATTCAGTAAGCGTTTTGCAGATTAAAAACGTTGCTGACTAAAGAGGTCAAAGGAGAATTGCTTGACTAGATTGAGCTGAACTACTAAAAAATCCTTGCAAGTAGAAAAAAAACATGTTAGAAAACAACACATCAAACCAGGTGGCTGGGCTTCAACAGCATAAGGTCACGTTGCAATGTTTACTTGTGCACTATTAAAAAATCCCATCCCCTGCTTAATATGTCTATTATAATGTTAATCATTATTTAAATACTAGATGAACTACTCTTAAACACTAGCCTCTAACCACTATTAAAAGCAACTTGAGATTTTTGCAACTACAAAACAAAAACTTTTGTTTTAAAATCAAATTATTTGACAAATATATACATACTAAGCATAATAAATTAAAACAGTTAAACTTTCCATTAAATAAAGAATGAAATATTTTGAATGCTAAAGGCTTATACACTGATAAAGCTGCTTGTATTTCAGTTGCTCTTCAGGGTGATCACATGATCTTTCTTCTCACCTGCCAGCTAATCAGAGCTTCATGCTGCTCATTGGAAAGGGCGCTGGCTTAATGAGCTTCTGTAAAGACGCCTGTGTGACTGAAGGGGAAAGTTTGTATAGTTTAGAGTATTTTAAAATTTTCGTAAAGTATTAAAAGCTTTTGAATGTTGTCGGTGTGTTGGAATAATAGCAGCAAATCATTTAGAACAGCGTAGTTAAATGATACAGACCAGAGCAACGGAAACATGTAGGTAGGCCTAATCGCGTTTCTGTACGCATCACAACTTTAGGTGAGTTAAACACTTTATATCGATTTACATTCTTCAGATTAGTCGCAACATGTGTTTATTATCCAGTGTCGATTTGTTGTGCTTGTATGTTTGGTATTTTAATGGGTGATCTGACCACCCGTATGTATTGTAATTGAACTCGTGTTGACACTTGACAGTAGAACAGTAGCGTCACTTTTTAAATCAAGCATCTTTAAGGTCAGTGTTTACTGGTATTTAATACAATCGCTATTTTATTGTGTTGATTCTATTAAGGGCAACAAAACGACTAGATTTGCCAACTGTTTTATTTTTAAATAGTGGAGTGAAATTGTGTTTTGCCGGTCTAGCAAATATAAACTTTGAGTTTACTGTCTTGTTGATTGGCCTAAATAAGTTAAGTCTGATTAGAGATTGTGGTTTATTAAAGCAATAAGCCACGAGAGGCCGTGCGTTACTGTGATTTTAGCACGGGGATGACGTTTTCGCGGAGTGCCTAAAACTTCTTTCCCCGTGCTAAAATCATAGCAGTAACGCACGGTCTCGAGTGGCTTATTGCTTTTATAAAACGGCGGTCAACATAAAATGTAATAAATACAACAATGTTTAATTCATAAATGTATTTATTGTGTATAAACTTACAATAAAGCATTCTTCCGCGACGCAAGGTTAGTTCGATTAACAGTGTTGCTAGGAAACATGAGGGCGAAAATAACATTAAATTTCTCTTTTCAGTGGCGTATTAATATTGAATGATGTGAGGTGGTCATAGGTGTGCGTTTATCAGGGATTTTACAACGGCTTCGAACGCGGCTCAGCCAATCAGATTTTAGGACCGGAACTATCCATTTTATAATATAATTTCTAGTTGTAATGCACTAATTACAGTTAAACAATGCACTAATTAATGCATTGTTTAACTGTACTACAGTAATGCACTAATTACAGTTAAACAAAAAGTTTCAGATTTTATGTTTTACTCAAGGTATAGTAATAAAGTATAGAAGTCATGTGCTTCAAAACATACTATGTATCTAAGGAAGAATTAAGATTTGTGTGTGGTTTTGGTATAGAAAATTTAAATGAGCTTAAATCATACCTGTCAAGTCTCCCATTTTGGCCGGGAAACTACCGTATTTGACCCCTCTTTCCTGCCGTCCTCCCGTATTAGTATTTTCCCGTTAATTTCCCGTATTATATTATACTTTTAAAAAACATTCCTGTGCCTCTCCAAACTAAAATGTCACTAATCTCGCTAGGTTAGTGCGGACAGCGGGAACAAACCTGGAACAGGGAGAGATGGATGGATGCAAGGAGAGTGTAGATCCAAAGTTCGTAAAGTTTTAAGATGATGCGGAGACCTCTGTCTGACGCGTGTTCCACAAATATCTAGTCCACTCGATCGAAAAATCGAATTATTATTTTTTTTTATAAACATATTAAATACCTTAAAAATGCATGTATTTCAGCTACAGCGTCTAATTATTATATCTAATTAATCTAAATTACCAGACACGGTCAGAAAACCGTTTGGCTCCATCCTAAATCATCATAAATCTAACCTGCGCACTAGCACTCAGCATAGCAAATATGACAGAGCTCTTAAAGTGACAGCTATCACTTAAACATGAGAAAATAACATAGATTATTATAAACAAATATGGACTTTCAAATTCAGCAATAACAAAATTATTCCAATACAAACAATATCCACATATTAGTATAACCTAAACATAAAAAAGTTAAATTGTTAAACTATCTAGGGGAATTTTGGCACCTAGAGAGATTCCTGCCAAAAAAGTAAAGACTGCATGTAAATATTTAGAGAAATGGGACATCGAATTTACCTTTCTAAAGAGGAGCAGGATGGGGCAGTTATGCATTCTGTAAGGTTTGTAACTGCGATTTTAGTGTCTCTCATGGGGGAAGATATGTAAAATAAATAAATGTGCTTCAATTCCCTTTTGTGTTTTCATTTAGGCTGTATTATAAGAATTACATATGTAGGAATGTCCACAGCATTTCAGTGTCAACAAAGGTAGGCCTATCAAGGATCAAGGAGGGTTTATTGTCATTCACATCACATGTGGTACATGAGGTGGAACGAAATTATGACCCAAGGTCCCAGTTACACCCAATAAAATATCTAATATATACAATACAAAAGAATAATCATAGTATGAAAAATATTTACAAATATAAAAAGTAGAAGAAAATGTAGAAATGTAAAAATGTAGAAATGTAAAAATGTAGCAGCAACATGAACAATAAGAGTGCATTTAACTTATAAGCATGGGTAGTAGAACTGAGTAGCAGCATAATAAAGTGACCAAGTGCAAGGTGCAAAGACAGTGTCTTATTGTGCGTAAATGTAAGGTGTCCAAGTGTACTCTGAAAGTGTCAGTGCAGAGTGTTTGGCGAGGTGGAGTTTGAGAGTCTTACAGCTTCGGGAATGAAGCTGTTTCTCAGTCTTGTTGTTCTACACTTAATGCTCCGCAGCCTCCTGCCTGAGGGGAGCGGGACAAAAAGTGAGTGTGCTGGGTGAGTGGGGTCCTTCATGATGCAGGTGGCCCTTTTCCTGCATCTGGAGGTGTAGATGTCGGTGGTGGTGGGGAGATTCAGATTCTGATCATCTAATTGTAGTTTGTAAGTGGTTCACAGGTGGTTATTTTAGATTTCTTGTAAACCTGTCTTAAAATGTAAGGGATACTGAACCTCAGTTGGGCTGGTGGGACGGCTCGAAGCGCGTGGCGGAAAATTTCCCTTATTTTTAAATCCAAAACTTGACAGGTATGGCTTAAATGGGCTTAATAGTACCATCAGAAAACCATTGTCACTTATCACAGACCACCATCTCAGCCTGAAAATCTGCTGCACAAAGAAAAAGCCTAGCATCAGTTCTGTGAAGAAATGTTGCCCAGATCTTTAAGCTAGAGCTCCTCTTGAAGGTGGGTCTTTGATCTTTCTTTGAAGACGGTGAGAGACTCAGATGTTCAAATGGACAGGGGAAGTTTGTTCCACCACGTGTGTGCTAGTACAGAAAAGAACCTTGATGTGTATCGTCCTCAAGTTGTGGAGGATGAAGACTAGTGGCATATTTAAGGGTGGTATACAGTATTTGTCATTTTCTTAAGTAATGAATGTTGGCCTTTTCTGCTAATTAAAAATAATTGCTGATTGACCAACAGTATTAGTTTTTATTATTTTCCATTTCTGATTTTTAAATGTTTTATGGATCATGTAATTTAAAAGGGTAATACTTAGTGTAATGAAACACTTTTTTTAAATAGAACGGTTGGTGCAGATAAACATTTACTAATCTGCATAAATAAAGGAAAAAGACTCTTACTTACTAAAACCTTATTGACTGCTCTGTTTAGTCTTTCAATAATGTTAAATGTGTTCTTATGTGATACCAGCTTTTACCACAGAGGGGCAAAGCTGTAGAAAGTTAATAAAAAAAAAAACTTTTATACAAACCTCTCACAGTTGCTTTGTTCTGCTTTGCGTATTTTAAAAATAACCCAAGTTTATTTACTAAATTATAGTTTAGATTAATATTTTAAGAGAGAAAAGGTTTGTACTAGGGGAAAAAGTGTGTCCGCGTTTCTGATTGGTCAGTTTATGAGCTCATCGCTCCTGCTAATCTTTCTCTTGAGTCTGTTGTAGCTAAACGGCTAGTTAATTTTTAATGGAATGATCTGTTCTAAAGCGCTTAATATTGATTATTGTTCGTGTATTTGATACACAGTAGGTGGTAGAAGCTAAAAACGGTAGTTGTCGTCCTCGTGTGTTGTGTACTGCTGAATGACTCTCCTTGTTTCTCTTCTGGTTCGGTATCGCTTCTCGGCCTTTTGGCTAAGATCAAGTGTAGTATCTGTTCTTATCAGTTTAATATCTGATACGTCCCCTACCCGGGGACCATATATTAAATTGATTTTTGGATCAGGGAGATGGAATAGGGGCTTGCTCCGTCCACTCCACGCATCGACCCGGTATTGCAGTGCCTCCGGGAACGGTGCACCCCCTCTGATGTGGTGGAATGAAAGATCATGGACGTTAAAAACACGAGTTTAGAAGCTCAGAACATCTTAACATGTTTATTTCATGTAACATTTGTGCGTTGCACACATACTCAGTTACAGTTCTGTAATCATGACCTCAAATTTTACACAGACTTTGCTTGTTGTCTGCTGAGTCTTAGTAAAACATCACAGACATGCAGCACTGCTTTTAAAGTAAAAGTTCCACCAAACATGCGTTTATTGCTGGACCACTAAATTAATAACTAAAATCAACACACGTGCACATAGTAAAGTGAAAAATGCGTGTACTAGAAATTACTTGAAGTTGTTAAAATTTAATATATTGGACTGCTTGTTTTACCTCTACCTGTCACACCAATAATTTTCTAATTAATGTCCTACTGTGTCATAGCCATATTTCTACCATCTGAAGGGACTCTTGCTCTATACTTGGACTTTAATGTTTGTCAGTTTAGAACTTACCTAGATTCTTTTACGTGTAGTGGAACATCCTAGAGAACTTATTTTTGTCCTTGCAATAATGCGAGCTTTTAACTGGACTTTTATTTTGAAGTCTACCACCATGCTGGAGCTAGCTTCTTTACATGTTTACGTTTTGTGTTTAAATGATCTGAATTAAACCGAGAAAGCTAAAAGCGTTCAGTTCTACTCCCTGAATTTACTGATGTGTTTCTGTGGCTTTATGCACGTCTGGACTTTTATTGCTCAGGAGAGCAAATCAAACTGAAACCATCAGCTAAACATCACAGCTCTCGTTACATATTTAGAAGCAGTGCATGATGGGAAGTGGTTTAGAGCGGTGTACTTTTCATTAGATGAAGATAACAGCAGAGTTTTGTAGAAGAAATGCAGCGATCATGTGATACAGATGTGCAGACTGTGTCCCTGTAAAGGTGTGTGTGTGTGTGTGTGTGTGTGTGTGTGTGTAATGAACGAGGGAGTGTGTGTCACCATGAGTGTGAACGCGGTGTGTTGTGGTGGCGCTGCTCCGCGGTGCGTGTAGAATTCATACTTACCTGGCAGGGGAGATACCATGATCAAGAAGGTGGTTCACCCAGGGTGAGGCTCAGCCATTGCACTCCGGCTGTGCTGACCCCTGCGAATTCCCCAAATGTGGGAATCTCGACTGCATAATTTCTGGTAGTGGGGGACTGCGTTCGCGCTCTCCCCTGATCTCAGTTGTTAATATTAGACTTGATATCTTCCTGAGCTTTATCAGAGTTAGTTGGAAGTGAACAGTTCTTGATATAGTGATGGAAATTTGGCTTCTTTTAGAGAGCCGGCTCTTTCGGCTCCCAAGTGGCTCCTTAGATTTTTTTATTGCTTAAATTAATTTATTACCAAATTACATGAAAAATGAATTACTAATGTAAAAAAAACATTGTATCAAATGTTTTTTATTTAAATTGCTTTATTTATATACTCAACATGGAACAGAGGGCTACAACAATAAATTATAAAATACAAAAACAACGACCCATCTCAATTAGACAAAAATATCTGATTGTGTATATTATTTGTACGTTTGCATCTAGAGTGGGACGGCACGGTGGCTAAGTGGTTGGCACTGTCGCCTCATGGCAAGAAGGTCCTGGGTTCGATCCCCAGGTGAAGAGCCCGGGTCCTTTCTGTGTGGAGTTTGCATGTCTTTCCCGTGTCCGTGTGGGTTTCCTCCGGATGCTCCGGTTTCCTCCCACAGTACAAATACATGCAAGTGAGGTGAATGTTCCCGTCATGAATGTAACCAAAGTGTAAAACGTGACGTTAAAATCCTAATAAAACAAAATAAACAAGCATCTAGAGTGAAACAACATCAACGAAGCATCACTCAACAAAATATAAATGAAAATGTGCACCTTTCACACCTGTGTTGATGTGACGTGACAATAAAGTGATTTGATTTGTGTAAAGTGCTGAGTTATCTCTCCCTCCTGTTCGTGTGCACGCTGTCTCTTTCTCTCTGTGTGTGTGTGTTTGTGTATATATGTGTGTATGCGGCTTTGACAGAAAAAACGAATCGGCTCCCAATGCTGGGCAGTGATAGCTCAGTGGTTAAGGTACTGGACTAGTAAACAGAAGGTTGCCGGTTCAAGCCCCGCCACCACCAAGTTGCCACTGTTGGGTCCCTGAGCAAGGCCCTTAACCCTCTACTGCTCATCGTGTAAGTCGCTTTGGATAAAAGCGTCTGCTAAATGCTGAAAATGTCAATGTAAATAAGGAGCCGGATCCCGTCGTTCACTTTAAAGAGCCGGCTCTTAGAGCCGAATCGTTCGCGACCGACCCATCACTATCTTGGTATGCTTAAGCATGAAATTTGTGACCCCGCATTTTAGTTTTACATGGTTCCTAAATGCTTCCACGTTTCAATACTACCAGTAATAACTGAGTTGTGGCTTCCTATTACAGTACCACACCCAAATTTAAGAAGCTCTTTACATACTTACAGTGCATGAATAAGTGCTTAATTTTATACACGTGATGATGGCACTGGAAACTTCTCAATACAGTAATAAGTGTATTCCAATACTTTTGTCCATATACATACAACTGATTTCTAGGTCTTACTTTTTTTTGTCTTCCTTGCCACCCTCCCATCCAGACAAACTTTGGTCTGTACGTGTGACAACGCACACTTTACACAATCTGAGCAATACAGACTTATAAGTAGGGATGTAACGATACACTCTACCCACGATGCGATACGATTCACGATACTGAGTTCACGATACGATTTTTTTTAAACAAAATGAAATTGAAGACAAATTATGAGTTTCCTTTTATCATTTATCTTTAATAAAATAAAATACAGAATACTGTGTGTGCTTATCTAAATAAAAAACAATCAAAACAATGCTGCACATTTCTCTTTTTGTGTAAAAAACTGAAATTAAATTTTCAGATCCCACATTATATAATTAAATAAATAATACAAATAAAGAAAGTGACCTCAAATAAATAAACTAAGGTTTTGCCTGTGCTCCTTCCAAGCTTGGAATTTACATGGGTTTTTTTTAAGGAATATTAGCATATCTACATTTTTGGGCAGAAGCAGAGATCTCTGAGCATTAACAATGTCCCCTGCTGTTGAAAAAACCCTTTCACTAGGGACAGAGGTGGCTGGTATGGATAGGTATGATTTTGCTAGAGGTGAAAGCAGTGCATAAAATTTAGCATTTTCTTTCCACCACTTGAGTGGACAGTTTGTAAGGGAAATGGGTGTTTCAGTCCTGTACTTATCAATTTCTGCATCAATTCCACTTATGGGTTGTGCTGCTTCTGGTTCAGCAAAAGTCCCTCCAAGAAGATCTTCCAATGCTGTCTTCTTGGGAGGAGGCTGTTCAGGTCCTGCTGTGTCTGTCTGGTCAACAGGTTGCTCTGCTGCAAGGATGTGGTCGTTGGTACCTGCTCCCCCCTCATCTTTATCCTTCACAGTGAATTAACAAAAATAGAAAAGACTAAGTACTTAATTACTTTTACAGAAGCAACATTATTACTTATAATAATAAAATATTATTTTACATTATGTAGTATATATTGTTTTTATATTTACATTTTTTTAATACATACCTTCTGCAACTGCTCAGCTTTCTCTTTCAGTCTATGGAACACATCCTGCCGCTGGTCTTCCTCTAGATGAGGCAGAGCTCGGAATCTGGGGTCAAATGCAGTGCATTCCAGCAGGAATTTATATTCCTCAGTGTATCTGCCCGAAAGGTTGTTGAGTATGTTGCTCACAGTGAGGGAGTCTTCTTCCTTGGGTAACATGCTTTGTTCGACCATGTGCTTTAAGGGCATAATGAGAGCTGCAGTTGGTTTTTTTTCGTCACATAGCACAGTGGTGGCAGTTTTTAGAGGTTTAAGCAGTCTTACAATGTCCTCTGCACCACTGACATCTGAGCCATCCAGACTATCTATTTCACGGGCATTTCGTCTGATATCTGTGCTTAGGAGAGCTGCTGCCACGGCTGCCTGTTGCTCGAGATAGCGTTCAACCATATCCATACTACTGTTCCAGCGTGTGACAACGTCAATGATTAGCTTATGCCAGGGGTGTCAAACTCACGGCCCGCGGGCCAGATCCGGCCCGCCACGTCATTTGATGTGGCCCGCAAGAGCTTAAACGACTGTACGATTGTTGTGATGGTTCGAGTCGTTACAGAGACGCACTTATAATTGAATAGGACACCTGCGCCTTTAACCGGCAACCGGTGACATCGTAGTCATGGCAACTAACTTTGACCACCTCTGAGAAGCCATGTGACTTACGGCAAAAGAACACGGGTAGTAATGTAAACAATAATAATAAATATAAATAATTAACTTGCAGTATAATACCAAAGCATTGTCTGTAAGTAGTGGCGTTTATATTCTCAGTTGTTTGTAAATGTTTAGTGAGTATATCACAGCGTTTTAGTTACAAATTTACCGTAATTAAATACAATTGTTACCGTTACTATAGCAATTAGTATCTTTACACAAAATGCTAACTCGTTAGCGCTATTTTACGTTTGGTTAAAGCTCATATAGTACCAGATGTAACACTTGACTACAGCTGTGTGCTTGTACTGTATTCTATTCTGTATACTGTACTCTATTGTTTTTATTGTTTGTATTTTTACTTCATTCTGGTGCACACAGTGTATCACACAGCTGGCGAGCAAATAAACCGACTGTATTCTGAAGAGCTGTCTGTCTGTCTGTCTGTCTAGCTGAGCAAGGGGGATAAACTATTAGTGAGGGCAGAACAATTGTCTTAAAATACACTGTAAAATCCTAAACAAACTGCATCTCTCAAAATGCCTGATTTTGTGACCTGCAAAGTGACACATCCCACCAGTAGATGATAAGAAATATTTACACATAATCCCAAAATGTACAAGAAGATAAGAAAATTAAGCAGAAGGAGGAAATTTAATGAAAATGAAAACAAGTTTGGGCTTCAGGAAGAGAAACCAGTGCGTCTCTTGTGTTATGAGGCCGTGTCTGTGGTAAAGGAAGACAATATAAATGCAGAATTTAGCCTCCAAGAAAAACAACAGACTGCAATCACAGCAGGATACGTTACAATCGGCCCTTTGAGGGCCACAATAATGCTGATGTGGCCCTCGGTGAAAATGAGTTTGACACCCCTGGCTTATGCGATGGTTGCTGTGGGGCTACGGTGGAAGAAGGCTGCCACCCGCCTCACTCTACCTAACAAACGGCTGACGCGGGGTACACTCAAACCCGCTTTGCTGGCCAAATTCAGCGTATGGGCAAAACACTTGATATGTGGTGCCAGCCCAGCCTCTCTGATCGCAACATCCATATTTCTTGCATTGTCTTGAGGAAACCAAAATGCTGCCACACTTCTGATTTGAAAGAGGAGGGGGCATCCTCAAGTTCCACAGCTTCACCTGCCGTCGCCATTATTTTTAAAACTGTGTAGTGACAGGGTTGCCAGGTCACATTTTCACCCAATTTGAATGGATCCCGATTTGGCAACCATGCAGGGTGGCTCGCGCAAGTGCCCTTTGCTGTTTAAAGTGAATATCGATTTATTTGACTTGAATTACCGATTTAAATCGTAGCAAAAATGCATCGATTTTTTACTGTATTGTGGTGCATCGTTACATCCCTACATATAAGTCCTTTAAAGTTGCCATTGGCCACTTGGTAGTTCAGCATCCTGTTCAGCCTCCTCCAGTTTTGACAGATCTTGGCAAGATATTGGTGGCACCAAAACTTTCCACTTTTGATCATGCTCTAAATTGCAGTCTTTTCACAACAAAACCTTTTTTTAACCATGGCAGATTTTTGTTACCAAGCACTACTAATAGTGGAATCCTCAAGGAACAGGTTTTATTCTCAAATAATCAACACCACTACAGTAAATGTCAGGTAGGGGCCAGTTAGCTTGCAGTGTGATCTAAAATGTGATTGATTAGACCTGAGTAAGTTAGTAATGGATATTCTAAGATGCTGGTTGCTTATCTAAACCAGGTATTTTATTAATTATAATAATCATATTTTTTTGTAGATTTTCATTTTGAAAACGAGGGTTACAATGTGTAAATACTGCTAGGAGTAGTTTGTAGACTTTATTTTCCAGGTGCTTTACCAGATGTGCCAATGCTTGTGGTGGGGATGTAACGATTTTAGATCTTCTACTGTTCAATTTTAATAAATATTTATACACAAATCATTGAGACCAAGACATCAGAATGGACAGTGGATTAGGGTTAGGGTTATTTTATTATAAAAAAAAAAAAAAAAGGTACTCACACAAACAAATCAAATTTAAAACAAATGTACATTTATTTCATAAATTATAAAAATAAAACTGTACAATATAACATTTGTACAATAATGAACAATAAATTTCCTTATTAACAATAAACCACCAGTGAAAGTACCACTCAGGAATAATTGATTCATTTGTAACTGTTGTTGATCTTTTCTGATAAATATGTACCTGTGATTGTTCTGACGGTAGCATACAAGCTGAAGAAAGAAATTCCAGAGTCCTGAGTGTTACTCTCCCTTTACATTAAATGATCATGTTAAAAAGAACGGACATTCTAAGATAAATGGCAGTGAATCCTTCAAACTAGACAAACATTCAGACTGTTAAACAAGAGATAAAATATAATAAAAAAGAACAAAATTCCAAAACATACTCACAAATATACAACATTATTAACAGACAGGATATGGCTAATGAAAATACAAGTCTGATTAAGAGTAGCTTTCAGTTCTCTGCAGAATCAGAACATTTAGCTTCACTTGATGACGAGCACTTTGTCAGTATATTCCGTTTTCTTTACTCCTCAGCAGTATTTTGAACAGCATTCTTGTAATGCTTAATAGTCTTAGAACGGATGAGGATCTACTTTCCAAACCTGCTCTTGATGCAGAATTGGTGCAGCACATTAACTCATCTTCGAATCAATCTGTGTACGCAGTCAGCCTTTATGTGTACTCTCAGATTAGATATTAATGATGGCCCATCTTTATCAATAAATCATAGAGGAGTGCATAGATAGAAACCCTGGTTAGAATAATGCTTTTCTCCATCATGGATTTCTTTAAGACTGTAACCTGCATATGTGCTTTTGTTAGCAGGTTTGATGATGGTCCTTCACTATATGTTTAATGCTTTATGCATAAAGTCTGTCTAATGTTTGAGTACTGGGTGCTCTTACTGTGCACTAGTAGCTTATCATGTCCATCCAGTGTGTTTTTTGCCCTTTACTAAAGTTCAGCCAACTATTCCATGTGGATAGCTTAACATTTTTGAAATTGCTTTTTACATAACCTAACATATTTAGAGAACATGTTTGTTATTTAGAGAACTGTTTTTCCTAGTTAAATAGTATTTAATATCGAAATAGAAAATTGTTATTATTGATGAATTAATCGATAAGTAAAGGTTTACATTTTATTTCCTGCTGTGGATACGAGTAGGTTAGAATTTAAACCTAAATGACATTACAGTCATTCAAAATGACCAGACAGTTCTTAAGTGAGTAGTAATGTACTGCATAAACATTTACTTCACCTGACCATGAACTTGTTAGACATCCCAGTTCATGAACAAATGGTTATAAAATAGTGACCTCTTGTGATCTTTTTTCAGCTATAGAAAGACTTCTTCTGACTTCTCACAAGGAATGTCTGTGGGAATTTGTGCCCATTTAATCAAATGAGCATGTGTATGGCTGGGCACTGATGTTGGTGAAGAAAGCCTCCGCTGATGTTCCAGTTCATTCCAAAGCTGAGTGGAGCTGTGGTCAGGGCTCTGTGCAGGCCACTGGAGTTTCTTTAAAGCAAGGTTTTCTTCATGTCCTTACTTTGTGCACAGGGAGACATTTGTGCTTGAACAGGAAAGGGCCTTCCCTAAACTGTTGCTGCAAAGTTGGAAGTATATAATTTTTTTATTTATTATATCTGTTAGCAGTTCTTTTGGCTGAAACACAATAATTCAATAAATAGAAGGGGGGGGGGGGGGTGTCTCTTTGTTCATTTAGTGCATGGGCAATGTTAAAATACAGTATTTGTTTATTTAAAGTCGCCCTAGTGATGCTGAACCTTCATCATGCTTTTTAGGCCTGAGTATATTTGCTCACTGAACCTTAAAGTTCTGCTTTATGGTACATACGTGAGGATACACTCAAAGCTGGGTTAAAAACCCAGAAATATAATAAACATGCACATATACTGCACAAAGTTCATGAAGTGTGTGACTGTTGGAAATGGCTGGGGGGAGTGCAATGACACACACTTGTTTCTAGCCACACAGCAAAACAACACATCACACACTGTGACTTCTGAAAGCTTTTTACTTTTCTCAAGATTGTGAGTACTTAATGAGTGCATGAGTGTTTGCTCACAAGTCTTCATGCACTTCACCTGTTCACTCCACCAGTCTTGCTACATGTTAAACGATCAGGTGGAATTAAAGGTGTAAGTGAGTTTATTCTGTGGTCATAAGTTCTTTTTGTGTGCATGTTCTTAGATTGAGCTTTCCTCACACTGTGCCAGTGGAGCTCCTCTTATCATCTGAAGCTTAGCAAGTTCTTCCTCTAATCCCTTTAGTCCATCCCCTATTTCACTAAGCCCCTCTCCGAGGCCCTCCTCCTCTCCCTCAGGTCCGGCCCTCTCTCGGCCATCCAGCTCCTCTGCCAGGTTCACCGCTGAATCCTGTAGCTTCAGGCCACTAGAATTAGTGTAAATACACGTATGTACCATGTGACCGCCGTGGCCATTCAGCGTCCCGTTCCTTTTCTCTGCAAATGCCACCCCCTCCGAGAGCAGACTGGCACTGCTGGGTGACTGGGGCGTGTCTGAAGATGGCAAAAGGTCTCGTCCCTTTTCAGACCTTGACGAAGAGTGACTGACTCCTCTTCTGTTTCGACGCTTGCGAGATAAAAACACAAATACGCCGCATACCAGGAAACCCATGACGAAGAACAGTATGTAACCAAAAATGTACTGCCGGTTGCCTGCTAGCTTGGCAATGCTGCCTATGCTTGGCTCATCCAGGACAAGTTCGTATTCAGCCTGGCGACAGGGTGGCTGGTCCCGCCCAGCTTCCTCACAGTAGCATACGTAGGTGCCCTTGCTTTCCTGTGTAACTCGCACCTCCAGGTCAGAGTGGTGGCGGCGTGTGTGTCTCTGATCTGGGTGCTGCCAGTAGCAGGGTCGAGGTGATACCTGAACGCAGGGCAACAGCACGTGCAGTCCCTCCACCACATGTAGCTCTCTTTTTACAGGAGAGCAGCGATCTACAGGAAAAAGAATATTTTAATACAGACTGAACAAAATAAGAGCATAGGCTATGTAAATAACAATGCAATCATAAAGTATTTTCTAATGCATCCACATATGAAACCACTTATCTGAAGTGTTTAGGGTAGAGCTGCACTGAACTGGTGCATAAATATAGTTTCTCAGAATCGTTTACTGTGATTGTATTAGTGTTTTTTTAAACAATATTGGTAGTGTTTTTGGTAGCTGAGTGGTTAAGGTACTGGACCAGAAATCGGAAGGTTGCTGGTTCAAGGCCCACCACCACCACCAAGTTGCCACTGTTGGGCCCCTGAGCAAGACCCCTTGCCCTCCATTGCTTGTATTGCTTGTATTGTATTGGGCATAACTGTAAGTCACTGTGGATTAAAGCATCTACTACATGCTGCAAATGTAACACTACTTAAATATCTTAATTATAATCACTTTATGCCTTCCTTTTTCAGCAAGCATATCACTGAACGTCCTTGGTACTGATGTTTTATATATTTTTCTCTGATTGGTAGATCTTTTTTTTTTTTTTTTATTCATTAATTAATTTACTACAGTACTTATGCATGCACCAGTTTACCCAAAAAGCATGCATGCATTTGTTTTTACTATTTCAAATCTTTAAAACAGTAATTATTTATATCCTCCTTTTTATAACCTGCATTATTTGAAACATTCTATCTTTAGTAAATGAAACATCTTATATTGGTTAAATAATGAAGTTAAATTTCACAAAACATTTATAAGAAATGGTAGGTGGTGTTTTTTTGTCAATGGTGCCATGTCAGTTTTAATTTGAACAGTAATGAAACACACCTTCACCACTGCCACACTGGCTCACCAAGTCCTCATGTTTCAGCACCTCACCTGATCTGAAACCCAGTAGTAATAATGAAATTAGAAAACGAACAGAGATGAACAATATCTGGTGTGTCTGTGTGAGGGACTCACTCAGTGATGGCTCGATCACATGCCCCGACCTTTTCTCTCCACACACAGCCGAGTGAACGAGCACGAGCGCATACTTCACAAGTAAGGTACATGGAGCATCCTTCTACAGACAACTTCACCAGAGAGAGGGGAGAACCAACCACAGCCTCATCCTGTGAGAAACAAAACCATCAGTCTTAAAGCTGAATCTGTGTTTCTGTGTTTCGGCTGTAACAATTGCTAACAGGTGTAATAAATACATCCTACAAAGGACATTATAGACTTTCAACTTTGCAGCAACAGTTTATGGAAGGCACTTTACTGTTGCAGCAATATTGTGCCTCTGCACAAATCAGGGTCTATAAAGACATGAAGAAAAGCTTGGTTTGAAGAGACCTACACGAAGACCTGACGTCTGCACTACTGTACAGCTTTGGAATGAATTGGAACATCAATTGAGGCTTTCCTGACCAACCAAGTGCCCACACATACAAACGCTTTTGACTGAATGGGCACATACTTGTGAGTCTTGTGAGAATTCCTCTCAAAAGAGTGACTTGTTATAGCTGAAAAGATCACACAGAGGTCACACTTAGTACCATTTGTTTTTGAAATAGGACATCCAACAAGCTCATAGTCATGTGTCCAAATACTTAATATAGTACTATACCATATAGTGTAATTTAAATAAACACACACATTTATGGGCAAATAGGACTAGTGGTAGTGTAACTAAATAACTTTTACATTTAGCAATTTCTGCCCAATTGTGGTACTGATCAGTGCTGAGCAATGTGATTAATAAATGCAAAAAAAAGCTTGCAACCATTTTGATTAGTTGTTTTGTCTTATTATTATTACTAATAAAATATAAAAACTTACTATGACATAGTTATCCTAAACATAAAAATAAAGGTGGTATAGACATTTAAATAAATGCTGCAAATACATAAAATTCCACTGTTTAAAGTTGATCTTATTTTACCTTGTAAAGGATGATATTGTTGACTGGTTCTGAAGCTGGAAAAAGAGGGATTTCCTCCAGAAGTGTTGTGTTCTGTCCCACCACTGCAACTCGGTGAAGCTCCCCACGATCTTTACATGCATTAGAAACAATATCAGATATTAAAAATAGAAAGATTTCAGGCAGGGGAATATATTGCAAGTGTGTTTCTCACCTGTTCCAAGATGCAGGACAGTAGCATTTAGTCTGCTGTTGCCATTGAAGACGCGCGTCAGAGTGACCGCTACTTTGGTGTATGCAACTCCACTCCTAACCAGCAGGGGTGTTGACACCACACTGTTCTCCATCAAGGGGTGATCTCGCATGAATGTCAGTACTTTATCAGGCAGCTTCAGAGATGAATCAAAGCCCTCTGCTTTCAGAGCCGCATTCAGACACTGCAAAGATGGCAGAACAAAGAACCTTCAGAAGATTTCAGCATACAGAAAACTCAGCATCAGAAGAGAATAATCCATGTAACAATGTTTATATGGTTTATAAGACAGGAATACTCCTGGAAATGGTGGTATTTTATCACACATCCAGTCACTAACAGCTAGTAGTGCTTTTTAACCTTTGTATAGACTTCAGTTGGGGTTGCCCAAAATGCAGATGGGGTTACAAGGTATTTTAAACAGATCAATATACTTTCTAATTGCTAGTATTTCATTAGTTCAGTATTTTTAGTTAATGTAAAGGCAGACCTGCTAGGTTGCGTTTAAAACCAGTAAGCTCTGCGAACAGTCTGTTATAAACATGAAGATGTGTATACATAGTGCAGTGGCAAGGTGAGTGAAGCAATGGCACAGCCGGCACAAACATGTTAATGCAGGATAAGAGTATCTACTGGTACTGTATTGTTTGTGGTTATACCTGGCCTGGTCTGGGTGTGGGTACTGGTTCAGGGTTCATCCAGTTCTCACAGCTCTTCTTCAGCTCTTTAAATGGCCCATTCATCACCTTAATGATGTCATCCAGACTGTAAACGCACACTGCAGACATCGCCTCCCTTTCCCTACACACAAACACTTATAAATATACCACATATTACCTTTGACTATAGTGTAAGGTGATCACTCACCACTGTGATGTGAAGATGCCGTAGAAATGAGTGCTGCTGGGGTCTCCTGGTTGGTGCTGTTTGGTAAAGACATCGGTCAGAATGTTAAAGCGCTGACCACTCGCTCGGTCCTCACACACCAACTGAGCCTTCAGAAACGTTGTCCAACGTCTTTGCAGGGTCTTCATTCCCCCAATATCAGACTGAGAGAAACGAATGGAACATTGCATTTGTGTGCACATTGAAACTAAAAGCTGAGTAAACACACACACAGCGCTCAGATGCTTTAAACAGGATTAAAAGTAACATGCTCTACTTCCTACCTTACACACTCGTGCTACTCTGGGCACTTTAACTTTGGTGTAAAGGTCGTATTCTTTGGCAACCTCAGTAAAGAAAAAGTAGATCTTGTCGTCTTCCTGTGTAGGGTTGTTCATTTCATCCTCTTTGATAAATGCTGAGCCGACAAACTCTGGATCTGTATTTAGATACATATGAGATGCACGCTATTATTTGTATAAAATAGTGGCACACTTTTCCCATGTTTCCCCCTGGCAGGCTTAGTAATCTTTTTAATAAATTTTAAATGAACCTTTTCCTTACGGCCAGCACTTTTGGCCTCATGTGGGGGGTATTATCCGTAGGCCATTGCTGCTGGCCCATACGGATCAATAACGCAAATGACATCTACAGAGGTGTGTACATTTAAAATAACGTATATGCTTCCAACTTCATGAAAACAGTCTGGGAAAGGTCATTTCTTATTCCAGCCTTACTTTGTTCCTCTGCACAAAGAGAGGCCAATAAAGACATGGGCTGATGTGTAGGTTTTCTTAACATTGTGGTTTTTATTTATTTTTTATTTTTTTTAAATCTATAGGTCACTGAGCATGCTGCTCTTTTCCTGCTGTTACGCTGAGCTGGAGGCAAGACTTTCACCAAGTGGAGCAGATAAATGCTAAAGGCCTTAACAGCAGAGGAAGGACAATGTGTGTTCTACAATGCTGGTGACCCAGATCACTGAGTGAAAGCTACACATCAGGAAACCCAGGCCAGCCAGTGCCAGATTGTGCTAGTGCAGTGATTAGTTCTGTTGAATGAGTGTATGCATGCCTGAGTGTGTTTGTTGCATGTGTGTGTCTCTCACCACTGAGCCAGTTGATAGATCGCTCAGTCCGGATGCGCTCTTGCTCGATGCCTGTTGCCCTGGAAATGTCGAATAGGGTACCCAGGAAGTTACTAGTGGCAGCAGTGTACAGAGTCCCTCCTGAAACAGACAGTGAGTTAAAAAATGAAGAATGTGAGCAAATAATGAAAAAGAATGATGAGAACAAGCCAGCAGGGTTGTTAGGGTCTCATACCTGCCATGACTGCAGTATAGTGCTGGCTGGGCTCAAAAGGGCATTTCCCTTTTCCTGTCTCCATCTTCACATTGCCATCCTCAGTTTCCAGAGAAAACGTAGAGGTATTCTAAATAAGGAAGAACAGAAAGACCAAAACCAATGATGTTTTCACTATAAAACTGCATTGATTAATGATTTTATGAATAGATAAAGGAGGTTTGGCTTTGCATAAACAAACAGTAATGAGTTTAAAACCATGGGAATTCAGGAATGGTTGTGGAAAAGATGTGTGTGACAGTTTTGCTATATTTAGTAAAGTTAACATTTGTTGTCTTAAGCTTTGTAAATTAAAGGAATTTTGGAAGTGTCTGCTTTTGTGTTGTCTTTTTTTTTTAAATTAATTTTTAACATCTGTAAATAGTTTGAGTATATTTTACTATTTTATTGTTAATTTTGTTCATCTTTTTATTCTTTTGTTCATTTTAGTCGTAAAAAGATGAACACACCTGTAATACACATGCACTTACCAGAAAGGCACACTGGGGGTCGAAGGCATAGGTGCCGCAGACATAGATTCGTCCATCTTTCAGAAACTCTAGCAGACGGATGTAGTTATTGCAGTCCACCTGAAGGGGGAAGCAGAGTACAGAGTAACCCTCTACACTAAAGAAAACTAACCATGTTCCTACAATGCATAGTTTACATTTACATTTTCAGCATTTAGCAGACGCTTTTATCCAAAGCGACTTACACAATGAGCAATTGAGGGTTAAGGGCCTTGCTCAGGGACCCAACAGTGGCGACTCGGTGGTGGCGGGGCTTGAACCGGCAACCTTCGGTTTACTAGTCCAGTACCTTAACCACTGAGCTATCACTGGCCCTTTACACGATACACTTGGCAGCCTGGTAATGTTTTCTGATTTGTATAATACAAGAGAATAAGAGCTTTACATGACACCCTGACTATTGTAATAGAATAAACGTAAGAGAGAGCTGACTTATACTTACTTATTTACTAATGCTCTTATCCATTTCTTCCAAAAAAAAAAAAAAAATTTTGGTTCTAACAGGTTTTAGCAGATTTGTGTTCTTCGACTGTTGTCCACTTAAACTAGAGTAGGAAATGTCTACTATGGAAGCACTTCTGTAAGTCGCTCTGGATAAGAGCGTCTGCTAAATGCCAAAAATGTAAATGTAAACGTCATCAGTGCATTTCCAAGTTCTATTTCCATGGAACAAAATTACAAAATTAAATCACATTTTCTTATGGCATAAGATATTATAAGGCCAAGAATTAAAGTCAAAGCCAATTGAGTACATTTATTCTTATTATTAACTTAAATATAACTCATAATTATTAAACTCATACTTGTTTAAACATGTAAGGTTTTAGTGATTTTAGTGAATTGTAATAGTTATACTGACAACCAACTCTAAAAAACCTCCACAATCTTTTTAGTGCCGAGACATTACAGATAATGGCTGATTCTGGTGCACAATAGGCATTAATAATTAATATAAAATAGACACATCATCTACATCAATGTTTTCTAGACCAGCAGGGGATTAAAAGTGTATTAAAAAGCTACATTTAATTTAGAAAAACTGACATCTGAAATAACATGCTTCCAAATTTTTTACTTCTATTTTAATTTCATTAATCAGTTGATTGAGGGTTCTTTGTAATTATTTTTTATTAGACTGTAATAAGTCCCCTATTTACCATCCTTTGGGCCTTTTCCCTTCTGTCAGTCATTCACAGCTCCCAAATCATCACCACAGAACAGAATGTTTGGTAGAAAGCAGCCACAAAGTGGCCTAATTATATCACTCGTACACATCAGCACCCCATATGCAACTTCACACAGAGAGGCCAAGACAGTGTAAGTTCGAGCATGCTAAAACAGTTCTCTTAAGAACTGCTGGTAAACTGAAATTCAGGGATTATTTACAAAAATAAGATTTACAAAAATGCTCCACCAAGTAGAAACACACACAGTTACTCATTTGTGCACTACAGTAAACAGACTTCAAACTGCTCAGAAGCTTTAAACATATACAAAGTTACAGCACTCACCTCAGTCTTTCCTTTAGCCACACAGGATTTCCTCTTTTCATCAGGAACAGTCCAGGAAATCTAGCAAAGAGCAGCAGTAGCAAAAGTAGAAGTATTAAAACTGAAGTATTAAAACAGGGAAACGTTAAATAAATATGCAAATATTCATCTGGTTTAATAAATATGTTAGGGATCATTAAGAACTTGTGCAGGCAGTATTTAATTTTTATGTATCTATTAGATACTCATGGGCAAAGCACTAAATACAGAATATTAACAAATGTCAACAAGCTTAGCCTATCTGTATGAGGAATAAACTAATGTTCAAACATCCAAACTCTGGAAGGGAAAAGCATTACCAAAAAAAATAACATCATTACTTGTACATGTATGTTTGAATTTTATGATTTTAGAAATATGAATCATGCATTTCCCTGTAATTAATGTATAATGTATTTTATTAGCTAGTGAGAGTGGTAAGCATTATTTTTTCTTTCGGCTGCTCCTCTATTTAGGGGTCATGACAGCAGAGTTTTTATCCTGGATGTCCTTCCTGACTCAGCCTTTGTTATTTCATCCAAGCACTGACAAGTGCACCCACCTCCCAATAGCTAGGCTGTCTGGCTATCTCCACCTGTAGTAAGCTAGTGTGATTTACCGCTGCACCACCAGGGCGTTAAGGATAATTAACATCAATTTCACCTGAGTTTGCTCACTGGTGCAGCGTTTATCTTCAGGAACTATTAGTTATGGACACAGACATCTGCAGTTAATGGAAGCCTTAATTCTCTGACACAAACTCAACTGCTGATGTCATATATTTCATTTATCTAACAGTGCTAGAAAAAAGAGGTTCACAGCACATTGTGTCATAAAAATCCAGAATGAATTGAATTTTAAAACTGGATTAATAATTAATCGTAATAAAACAAACATTACACACTGTACTGTTGCTTTTGTAAAGTGTCAGTGCTGATTTTGGTGTGGAGAAACTTCTGTGGCCTGAACAGATTGCTCAATATTATATTGGCTCAATATGAATTTTTTTTTTCTTTTAACATGTGATTGAGTATTTTTATAATTAAATTCCTCCTAGATACTGGACAGCTCCTAGCCATTGGTGGGTTTCTTTCTTTTTTCCATTTCAAAGAGAAACCTTATCTGAAGGAATATGCAACACCTGTAAGATAAGGTGATTGACCATAATAGTTCTGTTAAATGTATCATATAGTATTTAATGGGGTTTATCATCATAGTGGGCGGCATGGTGGCTCAGTGGGTAGCACCGTGTCCTGGGTTTGGATCCCCAGATAGGGCAGTCCGGATCCTTTCTGTGTGGAGTTTTCGTGTTCTCCCCGTGTCTGCGTGGGTTTCCTTCAGGTGCTCCGGTTTCCACCCACAGTCCAAAGACATGCAAGTGAGGTGAATTGGAGATACAAAGTTATCCATGACTGTGTTTGACATTAAACTTGTCAACTGCTAAACCTCGTGTAATGAGTAACTACCGTTTCTGTTATGAATGTAACCAAAGTGTAAAACATGACATTAAAATCCTAACAGACAAACATCATAGTAAAATGCCACCCAAAGCAACAAGCTCAGCCTAAATAGTCTACAACTAATATACCTGCCTTAAATGTGGTCAAAAACAAATACACACATATACAAACACACATCACTAGTCACAGGAATAATGGAAAATCAGGGACGGTTGGAGAGGTAGCTGGAGATGGGGGTAATTTGTTTAGTGAAATGGACCAAGCAGAGGAGATGAGGTCATTGAAGAGCAAGCCCAGCTTTCTAATGAAACCCCTTCATCAGATTAGTCTCTCATTGTATTCTGGCTCTGATGACTGTTTAATGTGATGCGCTTTACTGAGACGTGATTTTGCAATTGCTAATCACCACCCTCTTTTATTTCGGAACAAAACAGATCAGTTCAATCACCTTCAAGTGAAACAGTTTAATTTTCTTATAATGAAAATGACTTTTTTCATATGCTGGAAATGATCCATGTCTAATATTGCTTTATATTTGCGATTAGCCTGGTAGGGAATTCTTTTGTTGCTGTATTAGCTCTTACATTTATGTTCATTCAGTACAACTGTCAAAAATAAGATTTACCTTTTGCCATTTTGATAGGTTGTTAGTTTCCACAGCAACGATCGCATCTCGTGCCCCCAGGTAGAGTGTCCCAGAGTTTCTGTCTAATAGGAATGTGCTGAAGTTAGCCACGCCTTCAAATTTAGACCAGTCACGCTGGAAGCTCATCCCTAAAACAGAGAGAAATAAGTGACAAATCAGCTTTTACACTTAAAATCTAAAGCCTGATATATTTCAGTATTAACAACAGGTATCATCAACCACAATAATAATAACACTAATTATATCAAATCTTCTCCAATCATACAGTAATAATGAGTTATTGACTTGCCCTTTTTGGTCAATTACTGTGACCATTAACTTAAAAAACAACAACACTAGTAATAATAATAAAGTATGTGGATAGAGTTGGTCTTTTCTTTGTATCTGTCCCACAAGATTTCAGCATGTGTCTGAAGGATTTGTACCCCATTTAATAAAAAGATCATTTGTGAGGTCAGGCACTAATGGTTGAAGAGAAGTCTTGGCTCGCACTGATGACATTGATGTTTTAATTAATCCTGAAGGATTTTAATGGGGTTAAAATCAGGGCTCTGTGCAGACCGCTGGAATTCTTCCAGACCAAACCTATCAAACCATGTGTTTTTGGATCTCACTTGCACAGGATGAGTGTTACTAGACAGGAAAAAACCATGTCCCAAACTGTTGCCACAAAGCTGAAGGGATCATTTATTTTATATGATCAATAATATACACCTCTCAGCAACGGAGGTGTCTAAAACCTCTGAACTTATTAATAATAATAATGATTGGTGTCCAGATACTTTTAGCTAGACAATGTAATTATAATAATAATAATAATAATAATAATAATAGATTCTCTGCATAAATAATTTTAAATCTTTTTTTGTTTAGCCATAAAACTGATGAAGCAGAGGTGTTGATTTACTGACTACATTAGTAGAGAAGTGTTGATACTGTGAATAATTAATGGTGTTTAAATTGAAGATGCACCGTAGCGCTGTTGCCCAAGGCCAGGCTGATGAAACAGCTCCACCGATCTGTACACTTTTATTAACTCTGTAACAATGGAATCAGTTTGAAGTGATGGGTGTTTGAAGGCCAAATGTGTTTCCTGATTAGATTAGATTTCTAACACTTGCTAACAAAATACTGCCAACAAAACATAGTTTTACTAATGATAACTGAGTACAACAAAGTACTTGTAAAAATGACTATATTTATTTATTTGCAATTGTCTGTTTATTTTAGTGTAGATAGATGACATCAGTTAGAATAAATTGTTGTACACTCTGCTCCTGAGCCATCACATTTTTGAGTGTGTTTGTTGGAAGCATTAAAATCTAAATAGATTTTATATTACAAAATACAATCTAATTGATTAGTGAAAATCTTTTTAGTACCTCAGTTAACGGTTCAACAGAATGTTTTACAAAACTTCCCAACTGTTCTGAAATGGGCTTTGTATTTTTTAACCTGTTGAAGTCCATCATGATTATGAAATTGTAGCTATTAATGGATTTACAAATGACTGTCATTCATTTTCTTCCTGCTGACATACCATATTATTTATACATTTTTACTAAAACCTTTATTATGACAGAGGATTCAACACACCCTGTACAGAGCGCACACACACACACACCTAAGGGAAATTTTGAACAGCCAATGTACCCTTTGCATGTTTTGAGAAGGTAGGAGAAAACCCACATGGAATACGTAGAACATGCAAAACTTCTTGCTGACCGGTAAGCAGGGACTGGTACCTGCTCTACCAGCTGTGCCACAGAGCTGCCATTATACTACATTCTACACCCACCTGTCGCTTCATCAGGAACAAATCTATACTTGCTCATTTATTATAATGTAGCATGTAGCAGTGCAGTACATAGAAGCACTGGTCAGGAAGTTTAGAAACATCTGAAGAGTAAACAACATTTGTGTCTTTAAGAAACTGCTGATCTTATGGAATTTTCCATCACATGGTATGGTTAGTAACATCCAAAAAACATTCAATTTGTTTTGTTTTTTTCTGTCAGGCCAAAATTAAAGCCAAAACTAAACACAAGTCAGCACCATATTTAAATATATGCAAACCTACACACACAATACTAAATAAAATTCATTTTGCCACTTAAGGGTGAGTCTATGTTTTATCCCTCTATCAAAAAGCCAAGGTTATGTTATATTTTCCAGGCAACATGAATGGGGAAAGACAATACAAATGACAGGACATCATACTCATTTATTAGTGGGAAGGGACAGAGAGGGAGATTGAGTGGAGACTGTAAACACAAAATGCCTCACTTGTACCTTTAAACATGTAAATATATTACAATAAATATCACACCAGTTATTTTGCCATTATTTTCATTGGGGCTAACCTGTAAATCAGTGTGTTTTTGCACGCTTCTGTATGAACTGACCATACACAACTCACTGGACTTCGGTAACCATATGTCTTGTCATTGCTTATGTTTGTGTGTGAGTTCAGTTTACCCTTTGCTGCACAAGGAAGAGGATATGATCAAATAAATGATTCTGTTTAATACTCTTCTCCCTCTCATTTCCACATTCCCTTTCTTTTCCCCCTAAAACGCTTTACTTCCACATTCCTGGTTCTGTATTTACATACGTGTGCACATTTACATACAAGTGCACATGTCCAGAGTACTATCCCTACATCACCAGAGACCTTTGTGTTTGTGTGTGTGTTTGAGAGACAGAGAGAAAGACAGCTGCTTAAAAAGGGCCAGCTGTGTGCCACATCTACTGTACATGTGTTTGTTTATCCACCAATCTGTCATTCCACAACTCTGCCACTGCACCAATGAACTGCTTTTCTCACTATACACAAATAGATCAACACACCGATCATGCAAGCAAGTCATAAAATTTTATCACTAAGTTGTTTATACATAACCATCCTCCCACTGTTATTTAGATAGCACTGCATAGTAAGAATGCTTAACCCAGCGGCGTATACCGACTCCAGTACACACACAGACACATGACAACATATAAATGTCAATATTTGCTTACAATGAAGACTGATGGTTATACAGCACAGCCCCACAGTTCTCAAATTTGAATCAGGATTGTGTGTGCATGCTTTAGGTCTGAAATTCCAAATGTTGTTGTTTCTGTGTTTGGTCACCTATGCTTATTAAAAGACCCCTGCTAAATTTAGTAATTTTTTTACATTTAGAAGAACTGTGTCTGGTGACTTTTGGAAGCAAGTTTGTCATAAGATTAATTTACACATGATGCATTTCTACCCCCCAAAAAACACTCTTTACTACAAACTATTTGGATTGTTTAATGGTTTGTGTTATTTAAATGACAGAAATGTTGGCACATCTTTTCTGCATAGTACCACATTATTTTAGTTAATTCATTTATTCATGGACTGTAATTTATCTAATCATCTGCACTTGACACTTCTTCTGTAGTTCTTGTAATCATTGTATAATCATATACTTTATGCACATTTATATACAGTATGTGGCTACATTTATATATGTAAACACATACAGTACTTACAAACTTACTTCTATGTGTACTTGTTCCTGCTGGAACACTGTAATTTTATTTTGGGGATTAATAAAATGTTATCTTATCAATTATCTTATTCATTTTCAGTGAGTGATTTATCTTGATCAGGGTTGTGGTTGGTCAGAAACCTAGCCTGCAGAACAGTGACTAATCTATACATCTCTATATCTCATTAATTCACACATACTTTATCTTACCAATTTAAAGTTGCCAAGTTATTCCACCACATTTTGATTTCTAAACTCTACCTTAGGTTTTAAGTTCTTCAAAATGACACAATGGCCGCTCAGGTGTCGCAATGGTAAAATCCGCTAGCACACCAGAGCTGGAATTTCGAATACATCGTATTGAATCTCAGCTCTGCCATTCGACTGGCAACAACGATTGGCTGTTCACAGGGTGGAATGAGCCGGACCGGGGTTCCTCATAACTGGTGCAATAACAACCTCTACTGGCTGATTGATAGCGCCTGCACAGGGTTGGGGAATAGTGCTGTTGTTGTTATTTTCTCCCCACAACAGCTCTAAATGACAATATTCTCATTAAGAATTTGGAAGAACTCGTTTAACCAGAAAAAAAAAATTACAGAGCCAAAATGTCAAATACATTGTTCTGGTAATACTGTGTCAGGACCAGTGGCAGTTCTGATCTAAATACTCACACATTTCAAAAGATTATCTAATCTGGGTTCAGTCATTTGAAGGCAAGTGAAAAGACAAATAAGTGGCCGTGGCTGTAGTTGAAGGATATAACATGTATTGTACACAGTAGAAAAATATGTGTTACTCATTTACAGAAATGCAAAAAATGTCCCAAGGAATGTAGATTTGCACGCCAGAGAGAGAGGACAATTGTACAAAGCTAATTCCTTTAGTTTACTGAGCGGGGCTGGGGCGATAGTAATATTATTGAACCGAATTAAAGCAACGACCCATTTTAAGTACTCATTAAAGCTACGTTGGGTATTAGTTCCGGCAGTAAAATGTACTGAGCTTATAAAAAAATCATCATCATCATTTCTACACCTCAGCTTGTCATCATTTGTTTCCCTCCATTTGCACCTTGAAATTTGAGCTAAAAGACATCTCTCTTTCTCCCCCTCACTTCTAGTCTGTCTCTGCCTGTCTATCGGTTTCTTCATCTGATATGACAGACTCTGACCCTGGGGGAAATGACCTTAGAAATTGTCCTTGTGCTAGATGTCTTCCTGTCCCTCTGGCAAATTGTTTCCCTGCTGTGTGACGGAGGGGCAGATGGTGTGGCTTTGCAATGTGAACACCACACAATCATATAAGTTCTACCTTCTACCTTCTGAACTCCCATTCAGAAACGAAGTTGGGAATTAATTTAAGATAATAATGAACCATTAATCAACCAATAAATAATTGTCTGATTAATGCTGTTGTATTAAAAACATCATTGAAATTCATTTCCAGCAACTAATGGTAAATAGTCGATTATAAGCGTAGCCGAGAACATGAACATTATAAATATCTGCACAATCTAGAAAAAGCCAGTGTTGTGAGGAATCTAACCCTCTCAGCCTGACTAATTACTGAGTTCAGACATACTCATTACTAACAGGTTTATATTTAAGCAATAGAACACTTGAGGTCGTGTGTTATTGCGAATAACATCACGGCTGTGATTTGGTCGCAGGCACGAGCCGAAGTGTTCTATTGCTTTTATACAACAGTTTTTACAAAATAAAGAAAGAAAATAAACCAAAGAAGCCCTGAATTTCATATTGAATATGTTTTAATATTGACAATACCTTCCGCCAATAAGTAGTTCCACAACGAATTAGTTGCTGCTATGCAACGGTAAGAATTCCCTACCCTGTCTTAACACAGTTGGCTAAAAAAGGCATATAGTTTAACACTACAAAGTAACGCTAGTTTGGAATAAAAATAATAAGCGAATATGAATAAGCGAAGATGAAAGGAAAAGGAGAAAAAGATCAAAATAAAATTAATTAAGAATTAAAAGATAGAATTTAGTTATTTATTATTTGTATATGTTAATATGCACACTTCCGTTTATTGTGCAGTTAGAAAAAAAAGGCTGCTCTGTAGGATGTGCATCGGCATCAAACAGTCCGGCTCGCTTCGCTGTTGCCTCTGTACTGTGTCTTCTGGGTCATGTTCTGCACTGAGGACTGCACTCCACCTTTTTTTGTCAACTAGTGTGGGTCTCCAATAGCTTTTTAACGAGCCCTCAGACCTGAAACAACCGGCGGCTTGTGTGCATGAAGCTTGTCGTTACTGGCAATGCGTCAGCGGAGTAATACAGTTGTGGTGTGAAAAGGCCGTGCTGATATTTGTGATAACCACACCACAACTGTATTACTCCGCTGACGCATTGCCAGTAACGACAAGACTGCTTAGAACGCTTCTCAACCAATCAGATTGTAAGGTCGGAACTAACTGTTGTATAAAATCAGTTATACTGAATAAAAAAGCCTTCAGGACTGTGGGCGGCACAGCGAGTAGAGGGCTGTCACCTTACAGCAGGAAGGGCCTGGGTTTGATTCCCTTGTGTGTGGAGTTTGCATGTTCTTTCTGTGTCTGCGTGGGGTTTTTAGGTACTTTGGTGTCCTCTACCAGTGCAAGGAAATCCAAAAGAAAGTCCGAACTCATACTATTACCTTTATTGTTCAAGGGTTATAATGGTAGTCACACAATGTTAATATTTAGTGACTCAATTCGATCCTTTCCAGTCCCAATTTTTCCTCCCAATCTAGTCATATCCAATCACCCGATCACATTTCACTTCCTCTACTGCTGCTGACCTTCACTCCTGACTGAGAAGGGCTGTGACTAATACACGCCCCCTCCGACATGTGTGCAGTAGTCTACTGCTTCTTTAGACCTGTTCAAAACAGGTTCATATGGAAATCCGTATTATGTACAGAGTCACATTATCTCCAGTCTCTATGTTGAGTTTGCATGTTCTCCCTGTGTTTGCGTTAGTTTCCTTTGGGTGCTTCGGTGTCCTCCCACACCAAAGAAATCCAAAGTACAAACTCATCCTATCACCTTTATGGTTCGAGTGTAATGATAGTAGTTTCCATGTTTTATAATTCATGTGATATAGTTACACTGTTAATATTTATAGACACAATTCGATCCTTTTCAGTTGCTACTTTGGAAATGAAATTTTAGTTAATTATTTATGCATTTTTCCCAATTTTTCCTCCCAATCTAGGTGGATCCAATCCCCCGGTCACATTTCACGTCCTCTACTGCTGCTGACCTTCACTCCTGACCAAGCAAGGACTAACACACGCCCCCGATGTGTGCAGTAGTCTACCGCTTCTTTAGACCTGCTCAAAACAGGTTCATATGGAGATCCGTATTATGTACAGAGTCACATTATCTCCCGTCTCTGTGTAGGCGCCTTTGATCAGCCAGCTGAGGCCATAAATGCATAAAGTACACGTTATAAGCAATCCTTTATGGCAATCCTACCTGACAAACCAGCCAATCATTGCCCATGTACACTCCCGGCATCCCGGTGGCAGAGCTAATATTAAAAGTCCCGAGCACCCAGAGTTCATTTTTAAAGAAAATGTTGACTACCATATTGATACTTTGGATACAGACTATGTTGCAATGCACTGAGATATTCTTTCTAAAAGCAGAGGTGTTCAGCAGGTGGTTCACTATAACAAATAGCTCTCCATGACCCGCCCCCCGCAAACTTACAGCAAGAGGTCTACGATGCCAGAGGAACAGAGAGATGACACTGATGTGCTAAGCCCATATGCTGGCTTGCAATGGAAAAAAGCCAGCCAATACCCACTCCACTCTCCTCATTAATCATTTATACAGTCACACTCCATTAATCATGAATGAAAAACAAGCAAGATGGAGTGAGGACGGGATAGAGAGGAGAAGCATAAATTTGGTGATGAAAAGAAACAGGTCATTTTAGCTTTTTCTTTAAGTTTTCAACTCTTTTCCCATCACACTTTTCTGGAAGTTTTAATAAATTAGAATGACTTTAATGACTCTCAATCAGCGTGTTGCTTCTTCATCTCTCTCCCTGCTGCTCTGCTAAACGCACCCTACCCCCACATCTCCACTGCTGCATGAAGACCCACAGCAGGCTGATGATCGTGTATAAATGCTTTCTGATAGACTCCAACTGCTCGGGATAAAAAAGGGGGTGGGGAAGATGACTCCTGTATAATGCACCTGCCAATCACAATGTAGTGGATGGCAATAATAAGCTTTGATGTTTGTTATTGGTTGTAATGACTGAAGTATTCTACACATCCTGCATTTATATATCAATTTGTCAGCTGGCCAACTGACACGACTGGCTGTGTCCGATTAGAAGATGTCAAGGCGCCTGCAAGAGAGATGGTAGGTTGTCTGTCTGGCCATATATTATAATGCTATCTGTGTTACTCCCTTACAGGCAGGTGAAAATAAATGGTCGGTGGCTGTGCACATGTCAAAAGGGGTGAATGATAATCTGTAGCTCTTCTCGATCAGGGTGTGAGATCTGCAGAAGTAGCATAGGAAGTTAAAATCAGGGATTCGAATATGACTAGATTGGAAGAAAGGGAAAAACCACTCAGGTGGCGCAGCGGTAAAACACACTAGCACACCAGAGCTTTCGAATATATCTTATCGAATCTCAGCTCTGTCATCCGGCTGGGCTGGGCAGCCACATGAACAATGTTTGGCTGTTGTTTACAGGGTGGATGAGGACCAGGGTTCCTCATAAATGGTGCAATTATGACCTCTGCTGGCTGATTTATGGCACCTGTGCAGATTTGAGGAATAATGCTGATCAGGGTGTGGCTCCTGTGCACAAGGCTGGTCCGCATATGAACTCGCCTCGTGCAGGTGAAAAAAGGCAGTCGGTACCGATCACGTGTCGGAGAGGGCGTGTGTCAGTTGCGAAGCTCCTCAGTCAGCAGCAGAGTGTTGTATTCAGACATAACACACTTGCTGGCTGAGAAAAGCCGTAGGCTAGCACACACCAGTCACTTCTGGGAAGATTTTCTGTCCATTGAGTGGCCGACCACACTGATGGCACTGCTTCAACAATGTCTCAAATGTAATTTTGTGGGGAGTTTGAATCTCATTACAGTTGACAAAATCTATAAATCAGCATTTCTTAGAAAACTGATTGCAAACCCAGTCCTGTTCGACCAACCAAAAGCCTGATGACACAAATGCTCCACTGACTAAATGGGCACAAATTTCCAAAAGACGTACAACATGTACATCAAATAATAAGAAAAAGTATGTGGACACAATCATTAGCATCAGAAAAAAGACATGTATATAACATGGTACTATAATAGTTAAGTCCATCCAAATCAGCACATGCAACGCTTAAAGCCAGACATAAACATTTAACAATGTAAAATAAATAAATTTTCTTATTAAAAGCAACCAATATGGCAACATACTGCAAACAGCTGTTATGAGGGAGGACACAGTGACTTCTCTGTGCACAGTATGCCACATGTATAAAATTGATGAAGTACACCATTTGCCTCTAAAAGGAACCTGCTGCTACCAATGGTTTACACTTTTAATTAAATTACCTGATGAATCAGCACCGCAGCAGATCCCACAGATACACACTTTTACACATACACATGTTTAAAGCATGTTTAAAGTGATCAGTCACTGACTGTCACCTGAGTCCACCTGAACCAAGCAGACTAAATAATGCATCACACATGCACCCTAGTGACATTTCAAAAGCCTGTGTCACTGTGCCCTCATTTATTCCATATGTAGGCTCATGGATACTATGATAATGAGAAATACTGCTGAGTAAGTCTGAACTCAAAGAGCAAAAGACTAAGAAAAGTAACAAGGCTTATTTAAAAAGGAACAGAGAAGCAAAGTCTGACTGAAAGGGGACACGAGATGGCAGGTTGGCCCAGTTACCAGGGAGAAAGATTAAAACTGCAGTGAACATGTGCCATGTCATTAACAGTTCATTATTTATTAATTAGCAAAACTACTGTATATTGATTTTGTTTGACATGATTTGCTTTGTCCTGTATGGAACTACAAATGTATGTGATGAGCTGTTAGATACAGACCCAATTATCAAGTCTTTTATTTAATATTAATGTTATTTATTTGTTATTTATTTATATATTTATATTTAACAAAATAAATCATAAATATTGTATTCATTTATTGATTTATTTATTCAGCTTTTAATGTAATGTTTTACTTTGGTTACATTCGTGACAGGAACGGTGGTTACTGGTTACACAGAATTCATGGGCGGCACGGTGGCTAAGTGGGTAGCACGAAGCAAGAAGGTCCTGGGTTCGATCCCCAGGTGGGGTGGCCCGGGTCCTTTCTGTGTGGAGTTTGCATGTTCTCCCTGTGTCTGCATGGGTTTCCCCCGGGGAAGTCCAAAGACATGCAAGTGAGGTGAATTGGAGATACAAAATTGTCCATGACTGTGTTCGATATAACCTTGAGAAGTGATGAACCTTGTGTAATGAGTAACTACCGTGTGTCTGTCATGAATGTAACCAAAGAGTGTAAAACATGACATTAAAATACAAATAAACAAACACAGAATTCATCAGTTTAATGTAAAACACAGTCACATCCAATTCTGTATCTCTAATTCACCTCACTTGCATGTCTTTGGACTGTGGGAGGAAACCGGAGAACCCGGAGGAAACCCACACAGACAGAGGGAAAACTTGCAAACTCCACACAGAAAGAACCCGGACCTCTCTATCTGGGGATCAAACCCAGGACAGTGTTACCGACCGAGCCATCGTGTCACCCATGTGAAACTTCTAAGTTGTTTTTTTTAAACTTGTTTTTAAGGAGTAAAAAGTGGCTGCAGGTGAGCAGCAAGATTAAAGTAGACCTGATGAGAACGGTGTCCTTAAAGTCCTAAGGACTAAAAGACACTGCAGGACAGAAATGCAGGGATGTAATAAAGACTGGACCCACAACAACCCTGACCAGGATAAAGCAGTGGTACAACATGAAAATAAAATGTGTTTTGTGAGAAATATGAGAAATACAGTAACAGATGTACTTATTTCTTTTTATTTGTCCAGAGATTACTTGACTGTATGTGACAAACGAGCTACAAGAACAAAAATGGTCACTATCGGTTCGGTCACTATCGGTTCGAAACTCGGTGTTGCCACCGGTCGGCTGGGCGCTATCTGGCAGGCATAATTGGCAGTGCCTGCAGCAGATACTAATTGGACACCTGCAGGGTGGGAGCCGGACTATGTGTGGGTGGGTGGGTCTTCATACACTGTGTAAGGACCCCGATTGGCGGAAGAGACCGCTGTGCAGAATGCATGGGCGAGAAGAGAAGGGCTGTACACGTGTCGGAAGAGGCGTGTACAGTGACGTGCTCTCCTCGGATGTAATCTGGTATCTCTCAGCAGCAGAAGACAAAATTGAGTGTGATAAATGGGGAGGAAATGCATTAAAAAAAAAGTCACTATAACAAAAAGCAGAAGAAAAGATCAAGAGTGACTTAAGGTAATGTTGGCATTAGTCACCCAGGCATTTAATATCCTCATATCCATTCCAGTAAGGCTTCCAATAGAATACTGGGTAGCTATTAATGGTAAGAGCATTTTTTTTCTTATAAAAGTAAAATAAACACTCCCTGCAGGTGAGAGCTCACGTGTGGGCCGAGCTCCTTCCTTTAATCCCTCCTGGGCACAAATAGAAAGAACTTCATCACCAGTATTATGTTCAGGTTTTAATGCCTGGAAGACTTGTGTGTGCCAAGCTAAAACCAAGCAGCCAATGCAGAAAGCATGGCAGAAGAGTGAATATGTCACGATCCTGTTTTACTCAAGAGAGATTTGCTTCTTTTTTGGGTTCTTTTAGTTTTTCGTCCTAATTTTTTTTTTTTTTTTTTTTTTTTTTTTTTTTACTTGCCAGTGTCTCGCTTGGCTTGCTTATTAGGGTTTAAACCCACATTTTTCTAAACCTGCTCTGTCACTAAGGCTGTTGAAAGCGTTATATAAATAAACTGAAACTGAGATGTTGGGTAGCAGGTGTGTAGGTAAAAAACTCCACTGCTACACACTTTTCCATTCTGCTGACAGCACCTCTCTGGTTTAGACTGTCAATGCAATTCTCTTAGCTTTTCACTAAAACAGTACATTGTTGGAACCACAGTAGAGACTCGGCCAAATACTCATGGTCTTATTTATAAGCTGTGGATCTGCACTGCACCATTTCAATCAAGTGGCAGGAAAAACAAAAATTCTACTTTTTTATTTTTGGTAATTAAGTCATTTCCAATACTGAGACGCTTGGTGGCACAGTGGTGAATCATGCTAGGCGTCTACACATGACTGGCTAGGTCTAGGGTGGGATGGCCAATCAGCCTAGCCACTGGGCTCTCAATGTCGTTCCCAAGCCCAGATAAAATATAAGGGTTATGCACATATGATGTCGAAACTGTGCCAGTTTAGGTAGACAGACCACAATGATCAGAAGAAAAGGAGGAAGGAAGGTGAGATAGGAAGGTGAGGAAGGAAATAAAGGAAGGAAAAGTCAGCCCATTTCAATTTTAGTGTCGACACCTTAGGAGTTGCTGTTGTGAGGAAGCAACTCCCAATCAGGCCTTATATTCTGTTAAAACTGCCGACTGTTTCATTTTTAAGCTGTCATGTGTGGTTATTTTTCCAGTACCAGTCAAGGCTGCCTAATTAGCACTTATTGTATGAGAAATGTCATGACAACTACCATAATACGGACCCAGCTGTGACAAACATGGCTTAAATGTCATGACAGCTATTGCGTAAATACAATATATGGACAACAGTATTGGATACCCCTTTTATTATTAAATTCATGTGTTTCAGTCAGAACAATTACAACATGTAGGAAATTATGTGGTCTAATAAGCTACCAGAGGAATTGCTGCTAATGTGACACATATGTATATATAACATAATTTCAATATGTTAACAACATTGTTAAAATCACTGACTTCAACTTTCATGAGCAATTCTGAGAGCATAAATAAAATGTTACAAAATCAAAACAAGAAGACAGATTCTAAGAGGCACAAAAAGCATATTTTATCCCTGTCCCCTCACACGAACATCGAGGGAATAATTTATTAATAATCAGAAACATCAACATCTAACACTCATGTGCTCCTTTGTTCTGGTGATAACCCATACTGACAGCAGCTCTGGTTAAGGAGGCTATAAAAACAACAAGCTGCTCAGCAGGAAACCCATCCGTCTTTAAGCCAGCCGGTCAGTCTACGATCGCAGGGTGTGGTGGACGCTTCAGTTATTCTATGACCATGTGTCAGTGCAAATTTTACTGTGCATGTCAAGACCCAGGGTAATTATTTTACAAAGTGAAATGATACTAAATCAGCAAAAAGCTTGACAGTAAAAAAAAAAACAACACTTTATAACTAGCAGTACTTTAGCCATTATTAGATTCTAGTTATATTTAAGGCCTAACACGATCAATTTAAATACACTAGTGGTGGATTTATATATAAAAAAGCACATTCTACAATTACTGACTGAAGTCCATCTGTTTCTCTACATACTTTTTTTTAGCCTGCTTTTACTCTGTTCTTCAATGGTCAGTACCCCCAGAGAGCAGGTCGTATTTGGGTGGTGGATCAATCTCAGCTCTGCAGTGACATTGACATGGTGGTGGTGTGTTAGTGTGTGTTGTGCTGGTATAAGTGGATCAGACACAGCAGCACTGCTGGAGTTTTTAAATACCGTGTCCACTCACTGTCCACTCTATTAGACACTCCTACCTAGTCGGTCCACCTTGTAGATGTAAAGTCAGAGACGATCGCTCATCTATTGCTGCTGTTTGAGTTGGTCATCTTCTAGACCTTCATCAGTGGTCACAAGACGCTGCCCACGGGGCACTGTTGGCTGGATATTTTTGGTTGGTGGACTATTCTCAGCAGTGACATTGAGGTGTTTCAAAACTCCAGCAGCATTGCTGTGTCTGATGCCAGCACAACACACACCAACACACCACCACCAGGTCATTGTCACTGCAGTGCTGAGAATAACCCACCACCCAAATAATACCTGCTCTGTAGTGGTCCTGACAATCGAAGAACAGCATGAAATGGGGCTAACAAAGCATGCAGAGAAACAGATAGACTATAGTCAGTAATTGTAGAACTACAAAGTGCTTCTATATGGTAAGTGGAGCTGATAAAATGGACAGTAAGTGTAAAAACAAGGAGGTGGTTTTAATGTTATGGCTGATCGGTGTGTGTATATATATTATATATATTATGAATATCCCAGTTGTAGTAATGAAAGTCTGTAGGTCTTTATTTGGAGTGGGTTTTAAGTAAACAGGGTTTATTTTCAGGGGAGATTGCTCGTACACCACAGATTGGGAGATCAGCTCAGTACAGAAGCACCCTTTACAACAGCTGGTAAGCAACTCAGTAAGTTGTAAATTTGTCCTAAACAAATATACAGAGACTGGAATAATACCTCACATTCTCATAAAGAATCTCTGCATCTGTGTCTTGCAGATGGGGGCATTTCTTGCCGTCATTAACCCTTTATTCTCCTCGAACAAATCACCAGCATGCCACATGTGCAAACAAGACACAGCGGGCTGGGAGATTTGTGGCAGGGTTTGAAGTGTGTACAAGAGTTACAGGAGACATCACAACACAAAATCCAAAATCACTGATGTATGAACAACTCACAGAGGTCATTTATCTTTCTTACTCTCTATCCATCCACTACAATCAGTGACTAACTGTATACAGAAGCGACAGTATGTACAGTAGGTAGACTAACACACACGACTGAACAGGATGTTGTTCAGTAACTGGCCCTGTTATCGATCAGCAGGTGCACACAAACACCTTTCTTCACTGGTCATGAAGGTTAAAAATGCAATGCATATACAAATATAAAATAATAAAAGCATTAAAGATAAAGTCCTTGGTCAATAAAATATCTTTAAAAATATTTGTATTGTTAATCTTTATTTAATTTGAAGGTTGAGATACTGGCTATGAATAACAACACACCTAGTAGGACCTTGTGACTTCAGATACACCCCATTATGAGTAGTTTTATTTTACCTATTACATTATACCTTTATACTCTTACTTCCTGATAAAATCATAATCTTCTTTATGCACACATTTATTGCAGTGTGCCTTCCTGGTGAGTATAACCCAAAATCAAACACAGCCCTTGTTGAAACATAAAACTACAATAAACAGCACAAATTTTATAATTATCTAAGCAGTTGAGGATTAGGGCCTTGCTCAAGAGCCCAACAGAGGCAACCTGTAAGTAGTGGGGCTGTTTTCTGTGTTAATCAGCCTTGCTCTCTGATTGAGATTGATCATTATTACACTGATCAGGCATAACATTAAAACCACCTCCTTGTTTCTACACTCACTGTCCATTTTATCAGCTCCACTTACCATATAGAAGCACTTTGTAGTTCTACAATTACTGACTGTAGTCCATCTATTTCTCTATATACTTTTTTAACCTGCTTTCACTTTGTTCTTCAATGGTCAGGACCCCCACAGGACCACCACAGAGCAGGTATTATTTAGGTGGTGGATCATTCTCAGCACTGCAGCGACACTGACACATGGTGGTGGTGTGTTAGTGTGTGTTGTGCTGGTATGAGTGGATCAGACACAGCAGCGCTGCTGAAGTTTTTAAATACCGTGTCCACTCACTGTCCACTCTATTAGACACTCACTCCTACCTAGTTGTTCCACCTTGTAGATGTAAAGTCAGAGACGATCGCTCATCTATTGCGGCTGTTTGAGTTGGTCATCTTCTAGACCTTCATTAGTGGTCACAGGACGCTGCCCACAGGACTCTGTTAGCTGGATATTTTTGGTTGGTGGACTATTCTCAGTCTAGCAGTGACAGTAAAGTGTTTAAAAACTCCAGCAGCATTGCTGTGTCTTATCCACTCATGCCACCATAGTCACTGCAGTGCTGAGAATGATCCACCACCTAAATAATACCTACTCTGTGGTGGTCCTGTGGGGGTCCTGAACATTGAAGAACAGCATGAAAGGGGGCTAACAAAGCATGCAGAGAAACAGATGGTCTACAGTCAGTAATTGTAGAACTACAAAGTGCTTCTATATGGTAAGTGGAGCTGATAAAATGGACAGTGAGTGTAGAAACAAGGAAGTGGTTTTAATGTTATGGCTGATCGGTGTATTTTTTAAGAATTATGTTCCATATTTTCAGTAGCCTTTCGGAGAACTGTAGAATTTAGGATGTGCTTAAGGTGTTCTGATAGCTTCAAGTGTGGCATATATCACTAAAAACTACAAAACAAGCAATTTTACGGATGACACTTTTACAACCTAAGATATACGTTGGTGACACTTTGTTTTCATGGTCATCCTCTGCCAGGTACGTGAACAGATTTGGAAAGCAAAATTCTAGGAAACTGCTACTTTAAATCTCTATTCAGATTCAAGCACCGCATCATGAAAATACGGAGTGGCGCGCACACACAAAGCTCTCTCTTGTTTCAGTGCCTGAACCCCTACTGTTATCTGCCACCATCTGAAAAAGGAAAGCACTTTAACTGCATTTCAAACAAGGATATTAGCATTTTGTCCATCATGACACTCAAAAACCACCCATAAACCGTTAAAGCTACACCAAATCAGTGCACTAGCCTTAGCTTTACCTTAGCTGGAGACTTTAAAAGCACAATGCTTTGACGCTGTATGAGCCCTCTGTGAATTAGCTGCTAGGACAGGCAGTCAGTGTCTACCACAGGGAGTCTGGATTAGCAGGTTTTACACTCAGTAGGGGGAAAAGAGAAGGCACAAATGAAAGGGGCTAAGGGGAGTGACACAGTACGTGCCAAAGTTTCCTCATCATTACCATTCCACTGCTTCAAGGATGCATTGTGGGTTTGTGGATGTGAGGACTATAACTAATCGCACTTGCCCTAAATTTGCCCATGCCCAAGAGGATTACAGTGAGGAGTTCAGCCTAGAGCTTTAATCAGTCCCGACTCAGCAGGATAAGCTAGCCGTGTGAGACGTCTCACACCTAGACTGTGTGTCGGCATGTGTGAATGTGTACTGATACAGACAGTATTTATAAACTATGGAACCAACAGACAATAGTGACAAGTTTTGATTGAGACAATCTGCTAATGGACAGTAATGATTTCTGTGTACATAAAGGTCATTTAAAGGTCAAATCAAGGTCAGCTATGCTAGGTTGACCAGGCGCCTCTATGGAGAGTAACTGGCCAACAGGATTCCTCATAACTGCTGCAATTATGGCCTCTGCTGGCTAATCGATGGCACCTGCAGAGACACGGGGGGTAGTGGGGACAATCCGTGCACAATACAGTACCCCATAGGAACCCGCCTTGTGCCTGTGAAAAGAAGCAATCTGCTCCTGTCAGAGGAGGTGGAAGTGGTCAGGAGTGGAGTGGAGGTCTGCAACAATAGAGGCAAAATACGATTAGATAACTGGATATGACTAAATTGGGAGAAATTGTGGGGAGAATGCATAAATAGAAAAAACAAAAAAAGACCCTTGACCAGCTGTATATAAAATACACATTCAGAGGAAAATACTCTTTTAGTGGTGCTTTAGGCTTTATAGTGTTCAAGTAGACATCTCTACCACTTGTCAATCATGTGACCTGTCATGTTTGAAAACACCCACAATTACACTAGTGTTCAGGTGTTCTCACCTCTGTAAAAATTAAGCATTAGGGATTTATTACATGTTGTTGACAGCACAGTAACCACATAATCCTAGTCAGTTTGACAGTGGCTACAACACCAACAGGAAAGACCATGCAAGGTCCAGGACATGCCACCAATTGATTGCAGGGCTAACACCATCACACATTTACTCTCCCACACCAATGGGCAAATTGGTGTAGACAATCTACCTCCTTTACCTGACATGTTTTCAGAGGGTGGAAGGATATTGGATACCCAGAGAAAACCCCAGCAGATAAATAGAAATACATGCAGCCTCTGTGCCACTGTGCCACCCTCATCTGAAAAATTCAATTTAAAAACACTGCACTACTACAGGGCGACACTGATGTGTCATATTGTGTCCTGGTAAAAGATTCAGCTTTCCAGGTTTGTTTTCCCTCTAAACAATCTGCACTATACTAGCAGACCCCAACACAAGCTTTTAAAGATTTTAACCCATGTTTTTGTGAAGATGTCAGAAGCAGATTATTATCAGATATCCATTACTCAGAACTCTTATACAGGTACCATTAAAATAAAAAAAATAGTGCATTCTTGATTCTTAAGGTTAAGTTATTGCCAAAAGCAGGTGGACACCTGACCATGGACTACCAATAAATAAGTAAAGTAAAGCTTTTAAAAACAAACACAAACGTTTTGCTGATAACACACACTAATATCTCCAAATACATTTTAAACACTACACTGCTGCTGATGCTCATGGAATCAATTAGATGGGTCTTGTACTCTGGTATCAAGCACAAACTTATCATGCTTACTTTCAAAGCCCTTTATAGTTGGACATGCTAGTCTAACAACATCAAGCAATAATAGAGTTCCCAATGAAAAGAGCAATGTGAGGTCAGGCATTTGTGAGCCCAGGCACTGGTAATGTTGGATGAGAAGGCCTGCCTCAAAAATGACCAATTGAAAGCATATAATGTATTCTATATAATTCATTTCATAGTTAGCAATGGGTGTGGCTCTTAAATGAAATGAATTACATTCATGTTACAGTAAAAACCTTTGCAGTTCAGACTGCTCAATAATTATACCTGAAACCTTTACTGTATAATCTGTGTTTTCTCCAAATAAGGACACCTGACAAAATCCTAAGCCAAAACGAGCTCACAGACAAAAACTATGTTCAATGCATGTTGTTTGCATAATACCCAGGACGCCTCAGGCTCTAGCCCATAGGGATATTCGGTAACCAGGTCATTGCAGCAGAAGAGTTCTAAGAATGGGGCTCGTTGTTTTAGAAGCTTCTTGGCAGGATTAAAGCTGACCCAATTGCTTCTCTTTAATCTTGTAAACCATTCTTCAGATCTGGTGCTCACAAAGGGTACGTCTGTAAACAACTCTGTTTAATCAAACAATATGGGACCTTACGGAAACACTAACAGAAAGAACAGTTGCAGATGTGAGTATAGGTCAATTGGCCCTTAAATAAAGAAAGACTTCCCCACACTAATGACTTTGCACGTGTAATTATATATTAGGGTCATCTGGGTATGATGGGTAAACATTTCTGTTTATGCAAGGAACAAACACGCTGGCACTGTATATTTACAGAGATCAACTTTTGTTTACTGTCACAAAGGGAAAAAAACAGCACCCTGCATGCAGCGTTTATGTACGATGAGTTGCACTTCACAGTGGTAGTGGCTGTTTCTTGGTTAAGGTATTGGTCTAGTGATCAAAAAGACCCCTTCACCTCCAAGTTCTCACTGATAGGCCCGAGCAAGGCTTTCATTGTATTCAGTAATAATTGTATGGCATTTCTCTCTCTCCTGGCCTTCGTGATCATTGATGATTCATGGCGACACGGTGGATAGTAATTCTGTACATCCTTCTGTCTTCAGCCATTTTTATGAACTTTTCCATGATCCACCGGACGTCCGCTATTATGTCTCTTGTACCTCTGCCTTTTCTGAATCCAGCTTGATTGTCTGGTAGCTCTGGAGTCTACGTTGAATGATCTTCAGCACCACCTTGCTTGCATGAGGTATCAGAGCTATCGTACGATAATTAGAGCAGTCAGCTACATCGACCTTTTCCACTCCTTGGGCCATGTCTTTGTTGTCCATATTTTCTGGCACAGTGTTGTCATTGCTTCTATTACGGCTTTGGATTCTTGCAGCACGTCTATGGGAATTCCATCTGTTCCAGGAGCCTTTGTTCTTGGCTATATCTTTAATCGCTGATTCCACCTCTTCTTTTAGTATGGCTGGCTAAGTAACCGTCAGGTTGGACACTTTTGTTTAGTGTTTGCGTGTACACTTTCCATTGGTCCTTGATGCCTGAAGCGTCATTGTACACCTTCCCATTTTTATCCCTTAGTATGCATGTTCTTGGCTTGAATTTTCTTTTTTTTATTCTTATTCTTAACTTATACTACCAGACTGTTACTGTTGCTTTACCAAACATCTGAGACAAATTTATAATAATAAAGATTCCTTTTCATTGCTTTATTTTTATTTCATTATCACATCTTTGTCGTCTTTTCAACGAAGGTAAACAAGGTTAAAATGACAGGACTGAGGGCTGTATTATCTCCAGCCTTCTGAAACCAGAGAGTCAGCATTAACACAACTCTAATGGGATGCATTAGGCATCCTGCAGAAGGACGAGTACTACCACTTTACCAATAAATCAGTAAAGTAAAGATTTTAAGAAGTTTTCCGGACAACAAACGCAAACGTTTTGCTGATAACACATACTAATATCTCCAAATACACTTTAAACACCACACTGCTTTACACTAAGGGCGCATTCACATGAGAGGCAGCAAAACCGCTTTTGTGCTGATGCAATAGCGTCTCGTGGAATCAAATAGGTGGGTCACATCCTCCCGTATCAAGGACAAATTTATCATGCTTACTTTCAAAACTATATAGTCAATGAAACGTGCTACACACTGAGTCATTGCAGTCACTGAGGTGATTAGACTCCTGTCTCAACATGCTTAACAACATGCTTAACAACATGCTATCATCCCCCGCTATAGTCTCCTAATAATTAAATCCAAAAGAGATTAACGACAGATTGAAGAGCTACACTTAAAAGATCATTTGGATGATCATAAAATATCAAAAATGCTGTATAGTTGGCAGTGCTTTAAACACATCACTTCTATAGTTGAAAACGACAGAAAAACGCAAACACTTTTTGTCAGTTTTTCCTACTAGAAAAAAGTCCCTTTTTGTATCACCTGAGGATATAAAAATGCTACATCCAAATCACCTTCATTACCAACGCTTACTCACCTGTATGATGTCACCAAGGGACAGACTGTCTGGAACATGTCTACCTGATCTCTCCATTAGTATAAATTATTAATCTGATTTCTATATACTCACTGCCCTAGAGCTGATGATGTTAGCCATGAGTATATACACACGCACGTCCACTATAATGACTCAGTTTTAGAATCATAGCCTTATCAGCTTTACCCTCCCCAACCATGCTCCACGTATTGCTTATTTCTGTCTGTAATGCTCAACCTGGATTTTGTTTTTTCGGTTTCTGATACCAACAAAGCTCAACTAAGATTCCATTCATTATCTTTATAGAACAGGGTTAATCTTGGGTTAAATCTAATAACAAGTGTCACTATTTGGGCTAATACTGGATTACCATGACTAAATCAGTATTTAAATGAATGTAATCTTTACTTTTAATTTACTGGTGTATTGTAATGTGCCATAAATGTGAACTAATGCTACATTATCTGCCACCATCATGCCACAGATTTTTGCCATATTTGGCAACCAAGGTTCATAAAGTTTACTTGTTTGCTGTGAGGATACAATGCTGATGCTCCAGTAAAGTTTCTCGTTTTGATTGTTGGTAACATCAGTGCTGTTCAAATTAAAACAGCAACCTAATTTCACTTTAATTTTTCATTTCAAAATCAATTCTGTTGTTAAAGCCGCGTATTAGCAGATACTGACATTGAACCCGAAACCAACACCCTTACAGTAATAAAACATTCAATTATACCAAACTACTGTATAATACAGTGTCAGTCATCATTACCCACATTTAGAGAATACAATGTGTCAGTCTATTTGAGAGCATGCTAAATCCAATCTCCTAATAAGCCAACATTTTGGGTCAGTATTAACTCCTATAAAAAAGCTCGGTTTCGGATCCTGATAACCTTAGGGCACATCACATGAGAAGTGGCAAAAACGCTTTTGCGCCAGCTGAGCCGTTGTTTCCTATGGAATGTGGTGGTGACACTTTGCTTGCCACTGCACTTCCCTGCGCAAGCCCAACTTGAGACGAGTATTCGTCTCATATTCGCATTATGATGCCGTTTTACGGCACCACTCAAGCCAAGCGCTTAGCGGCAATTTGCGCCAAGGCTCGCAGTGAGCAAAGTGCAAACCGCCTCTCATGTGAATGCGCCCTTAGTTTATGTGCATATACAATAGTTTATTGGCAAACACTTATTTGTCGTAGAATGGTGGCATAAACATGCTGCTTACAAATCTGTCGCAATTATGAGATGCGACCATGTCAGCATGGACCAAAGTTTTAAAACGGTTTTGACCCGAAGTTACAAAGTACTGAGACTGCTGTGATAGGAACATTTGTAACAGTTTAATCTCACAGCTTATAGTTTGTGAATCTTGGAACTTGTGAATGATCAATGATTGCCATTTTGGATGCAGATTTTTGCTTATTCTAGCATAAAGAGGATATTTAATCTCCTCTGATCCTGTTTATCAAACAGAAGCAGACAGAATGAATCATGGCGCTTACAGGCTTATGAGCCTGTTAAAAGTGTTAAGCTTTTTTAAAAGAGACAATGAAAGTTTACAAAGCAAAGTTTATCTTTCACTTACAGTGCAGACATGACAAAAGGGCAAGGATACAAGGATAAAAGAAAGAGCAACATAATGAGACATGTCCGTCTTACAGATTATATATAAACTGTAATCTATATCTATAATGGTGTACACAAGCAGTGCGTAGGAAACCTTTTAACAGATACACCTCTCTGTCTCCTTTAACATTTGTAATAGAAGAAACAGATCAATTATTTATTTGACTGAAGTAACAAGCTGAAACTTTTTGCTGTCTCCATTCAGTCCCTAATGTCTTTTGTTTTTAGCAATGTGACATATTGATTTGGTAAGCATTGACAGATCGAGCTTTCAGAGCTTTTTTGGATGACAGGTCCTTCCTGTACTTTTAGGTTATATCTAAATCAATCACTGTTACAGTGAGCAATGACTGACTCCCATTACTGGTAGGGCTGGACTGATTCAAATTGGTCCATTAAAAGACAATTTTAGACCCATTTGTAAAGGACAGGTCGTGCCTTGTTACTAAATTGATAGTTGAGGCTTGGACCTGCAAGAATGGAAGAGAATTCAGATGCAAGATGCAAGATGTTTTAGCCAAGGTAAAACAATAAAGCGCAGGTGATTGTGTCGGTTTCTTTTAATTGACAAACAACTGTGCCTCCGTGCCTCCTCTGTGGGCCAAAATGGGGATGAAGAACAACATGACTCTTAACATGGCACACAGCCAAATTTATTCAGCAGATGAGCCACATTACATTTTGGTACAATCTGGCCTTTGAATCCTGTTAGGTCTATATCAAGTTTTCATGCTGTATACGTTCACATCAGTGTCATTTTTGAAAGCATTATTTAAAAAAATCCTTTCAACAAATTACACATGTCCCATTTATCTGGAGACATAGTTTTTATGCATATTAAATACCCTACTGGTTTTTTCTATTTTTCTGTTTTTTAAAGCCTACCATAAACAATGCAAACTTTACTGCTGTACACCACATAGTCTAAATGCTAGCATATAGTTTTACCTTTTAATTTCTGAGATGAACTTGTTTTGCTTGTATGCAGTGGTAACTTATTCTTATGTAAATGTCTGTATTGACCAACAAAGTTGTATATTATGTTTACTTACCTGCTGTGTGAATGCACATAGTCTTATTCTTTCAGTCTCATACACATCCAAACCTTTTTAAACACTAGATTTTAAACACTAGACTACTGACTAATCCCTCATTTTTATAGAACCGAGCAGAGATTCCAAAAGAAACATAATGATAATAATGCAATAACATTATATGGACTCCTAGTCTTAAAACTCGTTATAATATAAATATATTTGGTAAAGCATGGCAAAGATACAATTTACTAGAAGTTATAAATAATGGACTTGTTCACTTACCTATTTGGTTCATCATCCATTGAGACACATGCAAAGAGAAAGAAAGAACAAACATAATAAATAATGAAGGCATGTATAGACATGTATCAGATTTGGTAAAATTTTAAGTGAAAACCTTTTTATGCCTTGAAATTCATTTCTGGCATATTTCCATTCCAATGCGAATCCTGATACAGTCATTTCTAAAGTGTAATTTATTGATAAAAATGCTTAATAACAGTATTGGCTGCAAAGCAAGTGACTATGGTGAAGATATATGAATAGTTGGGCCACCTATTGTGCCATTAAACTCTCCATATGAGGCTACATTGGCACAGTACACGTACAACCCAAGACTATTACAAAGGTTTAAAATGTATAACAGTATAAACGTGTTTGTAGATGTTCATTAAGGGGTGTTGTACCATTTGACATTTTCTAAAATTATCCTGTTTATTTATTTATGTATTTATTTTTTGGTTTGATAATTATTTTGATTCATTTATATTCATTAGCCACATGTTAAACAGATGTCTGATATTTCTGAATGGCTTTGTTCTTTTTACATAATACAGTAAATGTTAAAATGTGCAGTAAGACTCTGGCTAAAGATTAATAACACGCCTCTAAAATTTTCCAGATCACACACACACACACACACACACACACCTGCAGACCGTATACTGGTATCAGATTGCACATAATAAATAAAGTAAAGGATGAGTCAGGCAGACATAACAAAAGACACCCACACACAGAAGATGTCTTAAACACTAGCCAAAAAAAAATCAGTCACATCTGCAGCACACTTGTGGTATCCAGATCTTGGCCTGACTAGAAGCATAACTGCAGGACAGATGAGTGTGTTTACAAGAGCAGAGCTGGGACTGTAAGCAGTGCATTCTGTATTTCCAGTATAAAAACACAGACGTATGTTAGTGTTTGACCACTGACCCATCACACCCTGGCCAGCTGTTCCAGAGCTTTCCCTCAGGCCGGCGATTTAGCCAAATGTGAATCACCTCCTTGTTTCTACACACACTGTCAATTTTATCAGCTCCACTCACCATATAGAAGCACTTTGTAGTTCTACAATTACTAACTGTAGTCCATCCGTTTCTCTACATACCTTTTAGCCTGCTTTCACCCTGTTCTTCAAAGATCAGGACTCTCCCAGGACCCCCACAGAGCAGGTATTATTTGGGTGGTGGATCATTCTCAGCACTGCAGTGACATTGACATGGTGGTGGTGTGTTAGTGTGTGTTGTGCTGGTATGAGTGGATCAGACACAGCAGCGCTGCTGGAGTTTAAATACCATGTCCACTCACTGTCCACTCTATTAGACACTCCTACCAAGTTGGTCCACCTTGTAGACGTAAAGTCAGAGACGATCGCTCATCTATTGCTGCTGTTTGAGTTGGTCATCTTCTAGGCCTTCATCAGTGGTCACAGGACGCTGCCCACAGGGTGCTAGTGACTGGATATATTTTTGGTTGGTGGACTATTCTCAGTCCAGCAGTGACAGTGAGGTGTTTAAAAACTCCATCAGCATTGCTGTGTCTGATCCACTCATATCAGCACAACACACACTATCACACCACCACCATGTCAGTGTCACTGCAGTGCTGAGAATGATCCACCACCCAAATAATACCTGCTCTGTGGTGGTTCTGGGAGAGTCCTGACCATTGAAGAACAGCATAAAAGGGGGCTAACAAAGCATGCAGAGAAACAGATGGACTACAGTCAGTAATTGTAGAACTACAAAGTGCTTCTATATGGTAAGTAGAGCTGATAAAATGGACAGTGAGTGCAGAAACAAGGAGGTGGTTTTAATGTTATGGCTGATCGGTGTACTGTGAGTAACAACTGATGGAAACACTGATGTATCCTCACATTACACAAAGCTAGTTAGTGGAATATTTATCATTTATTTTAATTCCATAAGTACAATTGGGGGTGGTGGGGAGGTCCCTCACAGATTTGGCACTAAACTGTGGTCTGCCTAACTGACATAAACTGAGAAACTTTCTATGTAACGTTACGCATCACTGTCTTCAGGTTGCTTGTCATTGCTTCTTGATTCACGGCACTACATAGGAATGGTTACCCATCACTGGTCCTGCAGCTGGTTCCAGGTTTCCTGTTGCAGCCTTTACTTCATCACAAATTAGGTCATGGCTATAACTGCAGCTCAATAGGAGTTTTAAAGCTCAAACCATGATCTAAAATTAACCATTTATAGCATTTGGATAAAAGTGCCCGCTAAATGCTGCAAGTGTAAATGTAAATTTAGCAGATACTCTTATCCAGTGTGACTTACAGGAGTGCCTCGTGTTTCCTTGAGTAAATATTTCCTCATCTAGTACAAGTAGAGCAAAGTTTAATAACAGAACACAACACTACAACTGAAGCCCTGTCGTAATACTGTACATATAAGTACAACAGAAGTGTTTGTTTTGTTTATTAGGATTTTAACGTCATGTTTTACACTCTGGTTACATTCATGACAGGAACGGTAGTTACTCATTACACAAGATTCATCAGTTCACAAGGTTATATCAAACACAGTCGTGGACAATTTAGTGTCTCCAATTTACCCCACTTGCATGTCTTTGGACTGGAGGAAACCCACGCGGACACGGGGAGAACATGCAAACTCCACACAGAAAGGACCCAGATTGCCCCACCTGGGGATCAAACTCAGGACCTTCTTGCTGTGAGGCGACAGTGCTACTCACTTAGCCACCGTGCCCCCCCAAGTACAACAGAAAGCACAGGAACATTATTTATTGACAGCTAAAGCTTTAGCTGTTGTGACATTCAGTGAAAGTTCAATCCAACAATCTTGATGCATGTCTTCTTAAGTCCTGACGAGTAGGTCAACACAAGCCAGCACTGTGACCTGTGCTGTTAAAAAGGTGGAAGCTGGTACATGGTTGACTTTGTATGCCAGACCATTGTTTATTATTAAAAGCTTCATTTGCATTTGTGTAACTACCCACAATAAATTTTAAACACTACTGACAATATATTTCAGAGTATATAAGAAAACTCCGGCAACAATAATCACCTGGAGGCATGAGAAGATTAAAACAGCTAAATAAAATGGGTTCATAAATCCACAGACGATTTAAATCATACTGAAGTGCTACGAAGCCACGACAAGCAATTCCAGGATTAGGAAACTTGCTATCTATCATGAAAACACTGGTTTACTACCCACCATGCTGTATTTTTCTCTCACAAGGTCATGCAATGTTCAATGCTGAATGAAAAACTTCAGGGTTTCATGAAACTATGGGAATAATTTTCTACACCATGCCTGTGCTTGGCTTCTGTCTATATTATATCAACAGTTTGTCTCACTGGTGGTGCTTTAAAAAGGTCCGCAGCAAACTGGGTCAAAGTTCAATCAGACTGCGCTAAAAACCTACAAGCACTAAAAGTCATATGTCCAAAGGGCAAATCTTTTCAGTCTGCGAAGCTCTAGGCCAGCGGTCCCCAAGCACCGGTCCGCGGACCGGTACCGGTCCATGGGTCATTTATTACCGGGCCACACAGAAAGAATAAATAATTAGAGATCGCTACATCAGCAATGAAAACACTACTTTTTTTACAGGTGTAATTGTCTCCAATCACCCCTAGATGGAAGCAGCGTCTCATTGCAGCGAGAAAAGCTAATTTGTAAGTAGTACAGTTATTCTATTTTAAATCCCCCACCCCTGCCGGTCCCTGAAATTATATCTTATATGAAACCGGTCCGTGGTGCAAAAAAGGTTGGGGACCGCTGTTGTGGGCAGTGCCATTGCTTCACTTCACAGGAGAATTTGGCACAATCGGCACAAATCGTGTGAAAAATTATATTTCCTTACAATACTGAAATTGAAATTCCACAATGTAGGAAAATTGTGTTTGTGTGTGTGAGAGAGAGAGAGAGAGAGAGAGAGAGTGTGAGAGAGATGGACTACCCATTAAAACATGATTTTCCAGATATTTCATGCCTCCCCTCTTTAAGAAAGCCACACGTTCACCACTAAAAACAAACTGACACGTGTCTGGTATTGTGTGCACACGTCCATATATATGAGATCATCAAAGCATTTCATTTAGTTCCAGACTGTAAAATGACCCAACCATAACTAACTTCATGCCTTGTGTGTGAGCAAAACATTCGCTTTTAAGCCTAAAAACAAAACACCAGCTCTTCACAGCATGCCTACAGATCATCACGTAATAAACCCTGCAGTCTCAGTTCAACAACATTAAGTATTTTGTGCAAACTGCTACTTAAACACAAAGGTTTAAGTGTGATGTTATTTGCACTCGCAGTCGCAGGGGATATGTGTGCCTCCATGACACCTCTGCTAACCATAAATTGCAATACAGATGGGCATGATTCTGTAACCTTGAATCATGCCACCCGGCCAACGAGAAATCTGCAACAGTTGCAGTGCAAAGACTTATTATGTTAACTTGCCGTCACTTACTACAGAGTTTACCTTCTACCTTAAAGAGTAAGATCAATTAAAGAGTAAAATCGATGCTAAAACATTAGCTGGGAGCTTTAGAAATTGGTTTTCATGGCCAAATAGCTGCACACAAGCCTTAGATCACTATTTGAATTGCCAAGTGTTGCTGCCAAGTGAAGAGACATAAAATACAAGTACATCTGTAAGCAGCACATTAGTTGTTACTATTTTCATTGGCATTAGATTATGGAGCAGTGAAAACACATTATCTGGCAGTTTAATGGACAAAGGTTGCTGATAATAAATTTGACTAACCTGCACATAGCCATGGCTTTAATCCCAGCCAACATTTTTGGGATAGAATTAAAGCAAGACCAATCAGACCTTCTGATTTTCATTTTTAGTAAGAATTGCTGTTATTTGCATGTATTTAGTTTGCAGCGTCACACAGATGATCGTACAATTAAACGCTTGATTGGCTTTCTAACGAGTTTGTGTTTTACTTCAATACTGGGAAAAGTTTGGAGGTTTTTAATTATAAGCACATTTACAAAATAACGAATTATATTCCTAATGAGACACATGGTTATAAATTTAAAAGCATCTGGAACAACATAAGCTAAGGTAAGCATATGGCTGGACGATATGGCTAAAATTTATATCACGATATAACTCCTATTTTCGGTCGATACGATATAATTCCGATATCGATATGAATAATACTGAATAAAGCTGAATACACCACTGAATTAGTCCTTCCTCTCTTATCAGCTATTTCATCTGCTTCTTTTTCTACTGTAGACAGTGGCAAAGCCAGACAGTTTTCATAGGGGTGGCCAGACTGAGACCATTGCTCACACAGGGGTGGCACAGAAACTGTCTGATACCTTATTTTTTGTATGTGGCAAGTGGCTGTTGATCTAGTAATGTTTTGGTCACTCACTTGTTTACCTATACAGGCAGTGAATGTAATGTAGAATTACATCAAGCCTAGCATAATAAGCTTTTTATTTTTTTTCTCATTTTCCCTGACAAGTGAAAAACTAAAATATAGCATATTAACCTTAACATTATGAGAAAGAATTTCAAAGATATTCCTTTGCAATACTTGATCATTTGACTTCAAACTTGTGTGTACTGATGAGACTCATCTGAACCCCAGAACATGCTAGCGTGAATGCATGGAAAACAAATTTAAATTTTCTTTCAAGAATATGACACATTCTGACCAACACTATTAAGCCAAATCAGCATTGAAAATTGACTTTACTTTTAATATCCTTCTACAGTACAATGCTGGGGCTTCTTAAAACTGAATATTTTCTGTTAAATAGAAGTGTTATTTAAATTCCATTAAATTGTTTTTCGGAAAAAAAAACGCCCAATTTAGAGGAAAACCGCCCAATCTGGCAACAGTGGAACACGCAGAGCCCGTTGGTGCCTTTACTCTTAGCGCGCCACAACTAATAAGTAGTATTATAACTTAGTATAACTACTAAGTATCATTAGTACTCAGTAGTACTTCTTCTGTAATTGTGTTGGTGGTTGACATTTATGTTGAGTGTGTAGCTGCACTGTTTTGATGGAGAACTACTTGAGGTGCGCTGTTGAATTGCGTCACTGTGGGAACACCTGCGTGCAAAAATGCTTCCGCAAAAAAGTAACACCGGCAAAGCTGACGTAATATATATCGTTCGAATTTGTTTAAAAATCATACCACCGTTATTGAAACATTTTCTATCGCGATATATATCAATATCGAATTATTGTCCAGCACTAGGTAAGCAGTATTATGGTTTTTTTTGCTGCGTTTGGGATTTTGGCCGCTGTGCTGTAACTCGCAATGAAAACAAAACGTACCAGTTTAAGCTTTTAACTGGTACCTAGAAAAGTAAAGGCACGAAGTAAAACAGCAAAATACAGTTGCTAATCTGTTGTTGTTTTTATCTGAACTTACAGATTATTTGTTTATTTCTATGCTACATTTACAATATATGTTTTGTGTATATTATATTGACTCGTGACTTGATTCGGACTCTAGCCTAAAGACTCGTGACTTGACTCGGACTCGTATTTTGTGACTTGTGAACATCTCTGCCCTGAACTAGTGCAAGCCAGTCTCTACAGACAAGCCAAATTGAAAATAATTAAGATTTTAGATGACTACTGGCAAAAGTCAGTAGACACCTTACACCCAGACATATTATGCGTCTGGCTGCTTGTTCCTATCGCTGTATGAATGCCTTAACCTTTGTATTGTTCTGTTCTGTTATAAGTAAGGTCCTACCTAATTCACGGCTGTGAAATGAGTACTTTCCTGTGTAGTATGCAATTTGCTGTAAAATTCTAAATTAAAGGTTTCATTCATGCAGCGTATGAAATATGAGGCGCAATATGAGGCGGTCCTAGCAATTATACAGAAATTAATTTAGTGTAAAAGGTTTTTCTGTGGTGTAGTGTACAGACAATGTTTGATGTTCGTGTTTACGTTTACATATTTTGTCCATTGGGACTTCCAAAATCAATGAAAAAATGTGCTTCTCTACACACGTGATCATCTCTGTGCTGTGCCTCAAAAGAACAAGGCTGTAAAGTATTATGCTCCAGATTAGTTGTCTATGTAGAGTTTATTTCTTACTTTCTATACTCTGCAAACTCTAAAGACGCTCGGTTACACTAGCAATCGGTTAGACAAACTGTCCAAGATGTCGAAAGGTAAAGCAGATAAAAAACACGGCTTGGGCAACTGAGTTTTGATGGTGGTGTGGGGTGGGGTGACAAGAATTTTTTTTTGTCTTTGAGACAAAACTGCACCATCGCTGGATGGTAGACTGTGCTGTGTATTGTAGCTTCCATTTATTTTTCGTTCAATTTATGAGTGCCATGAAATAAAGCACTTTTCTTTAAGAATCCGTGAAATCTGTCATTTATGAATAACAAGGTCCATAATATTTAGCACATTTTCCCGTAAATTTAGTAGGGCCCTTATTATAACTATCTTGACCTCGTCTCTAGCAAGACATTCCATCTGTCTTACTGATTGTCCTTCTTTTCAGGAGTTTAATTGTCTCACCCTCTATAGTTCCACTCGGGTCTTATCGACTCCACACTGCCCATCTCCACACTGCCCATCATCACACTGTCCCTTTCCCCCCCTCATGCATGCAATTCTAAGAGGCTTCATTATTCCATATGACCCTCTCTCCTGGCAGAAAGCCCTTTCTCCATGGATGCTTGTCGCTGTCCTTCATCAAGTCACCCACGATTCCCAACACAAGAAAAGCTACGGAGTACCAGCTGGGATCGGCAGGGGAGCGGCTATTCGTTCCGGTGGTGAAAATGCGAACTTGTGTCAGGAAGACTTTTGTCACCGTGCTCCTGTATGAGCAGGTCTGAGAACGCTCTCAGCAGATCTTTTAGTGCCAGTCATTCAGTGCAGTCAGCAGTCTGTGGGGTGAAGTGGCATGGTTAGAAAGCATGCTGGGAAGAGGAGCAGTGGAGGAGAAGAGAGTGTCACTCAAGAGTAAGAAAAGAGACAAACATGCCAAGTTGAGCGAGAAAGCAAGAGGGAGAGAATTTATACAGCAGAGATGGTAACACTACAAGTACAATGTTTTATTTACTTAAAACTTTTGGAATGTGGAGTACATGAAGTTTTAGTCATGTGACTTATTATTCCAGTGAATTTGTAAAGACAAAATGATTACTTAGTATATTTCTTTGTATTGTATTTTATTATTATTTCTTAAGTCTTTGTTGTTGCACCAATTAAACATACCCACATGCTGTGGTCTGAGGAGGGACAAGCTACAAACCACAGACTGGGTTGTTGATTCATTGATGCCAGATGACATGAAGGCCATGTTGTCTGGAACCACTAAAGATCAGCTATGGCTCAAATTAAAGATCATTTTGATACAACACACAGTGCATCAAAGCCTTCTGTATATGGGGCTGCGTAGACCAGGAAAGCCAGACATAGCGTCCATGCTAATTCCTGCCCGTTGAAGAAAGGCATTAGAACAGAAGGCTTTGGAACTGGTCCTAAGAGCAAAGGAAGAAGGTCGGCTGGTCCTACAAATCCTGTTATCTTAAAGATCATGTGGTTGGTCTTTTTTTTTTACTTTTCCACAATTTTCTCCCTAATCTAGTCGTATCCAATTACCCTGATTGTAATACGCTTCCTCTGTACCGATACTACCCTCCACTGCTGACTGAGGATTGCCGCAACTGACACAGTATCAGCTTTGTGTACGGAGAGCCACACCCTGTTCCACATTATTCCTCGACTCAGCCAGCAGAGGTCATAGCTGCATCAGTTATGAAAAAACCCTGGTCCGGCTTTTCCCACCCTGTGTGAACAACAGTTAATCATTGTTCATGTAGCCGTCCAGCCCAGCCGGATTGCAGAGCTGAGATTCGAAACGATTAGCTGGATGCCAATGTTTGGATCCTTGGTGTATTGTTTGGGCCAAAAAATATGAATATTTCAGCCATTAATGACAATTTGGACATGACAAAAACAATGCAGCTGTGAGCTAACCAAAGTCCAGCTGCACTGGACCGGTCCACTGGTTTATTCTTGCCTTGAACCCAGTGTTAAGAGGTAACATTGCACTGGCAGTGGTAGCTCAGCGAGCAGTGGTAGCTCAGTGATTAAGGTACAGAACTAGTATATGGAAGGTAACTGGTTCAAGACCCACAACCGCCAGCTTTCTACTGTTGGGCCCTTGAGCAAGGCCGTTACCCCCTTATCACTTGCAATGTAAGTCGCTTTGGATAAAGGGCAGTGGTAGCTGGTTACGGTTATGGTTAGTGGCTAAGGTACTGGACTAGTAATCATAAGGTTGCCGGTTCAGGCCTCACCATCACCTAGTTGCCACTGAGCCCTTGAGCCCTTTAACCCTCAATTGCTTAAATTGTGCTCAGTGATAATTGTAAGTTGCTTTGGATAAAAGCATCTGCTAAATGTCACAAATGTAATAGTAAATGCTGAAAATGTAAATGTAAACATAGTAACCCTGGTCAGAACAAAGCAGCTAATGAAGATCAACAAACAAAGTTGCCAACTGTACTAGAGAGTGTTCACACGGCGACATACACATTCACTCTAATCAGCAATTGCAGGTTTCTAATCAAGTTCAACTGCACCAATCCAAAATAGAGAAGAAAGTGTTCGTACTTCTGCCATCATTTAAAATCAGACCTGCTCTGCAGACTTGCACACTAAAATCACACCTGACTGGAGGAACTCTAAATAACTTGCATTAAAAAAAGGATGTGTAAAGAAATGGAACAAATAAACCAACAGGATATGAAAGTACTAAAAGAGGATCTGTGTAACACCAAATTCTTTTTTAACTGTCTTAATCAAATCTTTCCTGACATTATAACCACCAAGTATATAAATAATACACCCTGAACATCCCATGAGTTCAGTAAGCCGTCCTGTGGTGTGTATATTATTAATTATAATAAATTATTAATTACATTAATTGCTTGCAATATGGCAATAAATAAGTGTCTGATCTAATTTGAACAGTACATAAAGTATAATGAGTCAAGTCTCACACAAGTCTCAGCTCACGTCTCAGCATGTCTGCGAGATATCTCACAATGGATGTCAGCTCATCATCTAAAACTCAATCCCAGCAAGACAGAGATGTTGCTCATTCCCGGAGATCAGTCTCCAACCCAGGACCTAGTCATTTCTCATGATGACTCCCAGATCAGACCATCTGATAAGGTAAGAAGCCTTGGTGTTGTCCTGGATAACGAGCTGAACTTCTCTCCTCATATAGCCAACATGACAAGATCGTGCCGGTTCCTCCTCTACAACATCAGGAAGATTCGGCCATTTCTCTCCAGGGAAGCTACCCAGACTCTGGTCCAGTCACTTGTAATCTCACGGTTGGACTACTGCAACTCCCTCCTGGCAGGAGCTCCCATGTCCACTATTAAACCCTTGCAGCTCATTCAAAATGCAGCTGCCCGTCTGGTTTTAAACCAGCCCAAACACTGCCACATCACCCCACTGCTGCGTTCTCTTCACTGGCTTCCTGTAGCTGCACGCATTCAGTTTAAAACACTGATGCTCGCCTACAAAGCCAAAAATGGACCAGCCCCAAGCTACCTTCGTGGTCTAATCAAACCCCGCTCTGTACCGCGCAACCTTAGAGCCACTAGTCTCGCTCGACTTGAGCCTCCACCCAGGACTAAAGGAAGACAAGCATCAAGGCTCTTCTCTGTTCTAGCACCCAAGTGGTGGAATGAACTTTCTGTCAGTCCAAACATCTGAGTCTCTCACTGTCTTTAAAAAACGATTAAAAACCCACCTTTTTACTAAGCACTTAAGCTGCTGACTTGTACTTAGTTACAAAAATTTTTTCCATTTCCAAAAAAAAAAAAAGCAGCCACTTTGGTTCTAACAGGTTTCAGCAGATTTGTGTTCTTCGACTGTTGTTTACTTAAACTAGAGAAATGAAATGTTTACTATGGAAGCACTTCTGTAAGTCGCTCTGGATAAGAGCGTCTGCTAAATGCAGAAAATGTAAATGTAAATGATGATAATTTTTTAAACAAATTTCTTTCAGTACTTACATCTAACAAAAAGAGTCAAATGATCAGTACCCGGAGTGTTCATTTAAATAAAAAACATGCTCAGAATCTGTGTAGCTCAACAGAAATCTAAAAGTCATAAGTTCGAGTCCTGGTAATACTGTTGCCAGAAGCCCACCCAGTGGCTTAAAGATTTTTTTTAATAGATGATTAGATTGTATTTCTGTCCTACCATTTATTCATGAAACCTTAGTCAACCTCAGGGGTCTGTACACTTGTGTAGATAGACAGGTGGATGGATAGATGGATGGATGGATGGATGGATGGATGGAAATTGGTGGATAACTTTCCATGTCCATGAGAATGGGGATGGGAATGATGTTCTACCCCTCGTTCTTTCAGATTGTTGGCTGAACTTTGACTTTGGGAAATCTGTTTAGTGGGTGGAAATTTACAACTACTTACTTAAGAAACAAAGAGGGTAAAGAGTCACGTGGGAAATCTATGAAGTTGTTGAACAATTAACTGACTGATTGCTCCTGTATGCAAAGCCTTTGCTGTACTAGTTTCCAAATCCTGCCATATCACTCAACAGATGTGGGGTAACATCTGCTTTCTACTTAAAAAGCCAGCCATCACAGCTATTCTCCTACTCAAGCTGCATCATAGATCAACTGAACGTGTTTGAAGAAGGCCAATGACTGGCACATTGGGGACAGGAATGCAACCCCTCTGAACTAACTGGACGAAATATGCTCTTTCTGCCCCTGAGCCACAAAACACTAAGCAATCACTGGGATCTGTTTCATGCACTGATGGTTGGTTAAATGCATTTCTGGTAAATCACTTGGGAGCTGCATTGTGTATTATTCTGTTCTTGTTGTTTAATGATATGTTTATGAAACTGCCCCACCAAGCGGTTCATTATTTAATAAAGAATAAAGTGTTATGGTCTTTGAAACAAACCTCTGAGTGCTGTTAAAAAGATTTTAAAGGCAGCGTAACAGGAAAAACAGAATAAACTGTGAAGGCTTCAGTAATGGTCAGAAGACTTTTCAAATAAAAAAAAAAAAAAATAACCTAAATAGTAACAGATTCCTACTAAACAAACAGCCCGAAGAGAGAAGTTCTGTTTTCTGCTTAGGACCATTGAAGCTAGAAGCTGAGAATCAGCAAGGTTACGAGGAGATGTTGGTAGAATAAAAAAAAAATTAAAAAAAAAAGACAGAGGAAGTCGAAAAATGCAGCCCAGACTAAAAGTTGTAACACACCTTTACAGCTACAGTGGGGCCAAAAAGTATTTAGTCAGCCACTGATTGTGCAGGTTCTCCTACTTAGAAAGATGAGAGAGGTCTGTAATTTTCATCATAGGTACACTTCAACTATGAGAGACAAAATGAGAAAAAAAAATCCAGGAAATCACATTGTAGGATTTTTAAAGAATTTATTTGTAAATTATGGTGGAAAATAAGTTGAATTTTTTTTCTCATTTTGTCTCTCATAGTTGAAGTGTACCTATGATGAAAATTACAGACCTCTCATCTTTCTAAGTAGGAGAACTTGCACAATCAGTGGCTGACTAAATACTTTTTGGCCCCACTGTAATTCAACCTTATAATCAATGAACCTGCTACAAGCTTGAAAAATAAACAAGAACCACTTCTAATCCTGGATCAAAAATATGGGATCACAGGGTTTTAAACAGAACACAGGATGCTTTGTACACGCAGAGCAATTGAACACAATGTAATACACACCAAACCACATGCTGAACTGATCTGTATCATCAGATGCTGCTTTTAAGACTTAATGTCTCTATCACTCACGGCCTGGTTACGTCCATTTGGTAAACAGACACACACACACGCACTTAATTTTAATTTCTTAATGTGAATCACATTTCTCACTTGCTTTCTCGCCTTCCAGACACACTTGTCCTTATGCCAGACTTACAGTACTGAGACCAGACACACAGCACAAGATTAAAAGAGGTGGTGACAAAGTGAGTTAAGACGTACATCACTGGGTGTTATAAAAAACGATAACTAGCTTTAACCCCTTATCAGACCCCACACAAATCTGGTCACACTAGTGCCGATGTTTCATTCAAACACAGGGAACACTACACTTTATTACAAAATGACTGATTGTGAATAACAGGTTGATGTAGTATGAATGGCACTGTACTGTCATGATGAGTTTATAATGTGGTAATGCACACAATCTATTACTATTAAGGGATAACACACAGCGTATACACCGATCCGTCCATTTTATCAGCTCCACTTACCATATAGAAGCACCCATCTGTTTCTCGGCATGCTTTGTTAGCCCCCTTTCATGCTGTTCTTCGATTGTCAGGACCCCTACTGGACCACTACAGAGTAAGTATTATTTGGGTGGTGGAGCATTCTCAGCACTGCAGTGACACTGACATGGTGGTGGTGTGTTAGTGTGTGTTGTGCTGGTATGAGTGGATAAGACACAGCAGCACTGATGGAGTTTTTAAACACCTCACTGTCACTGCTGGACTGAGAATAGTCCACCAACCAAAAATATCCAGCCAACAGTGCCCTGTAGGCACCGTCCTGTGACCACTGATAAAGGTCAAGAAGATGACCAACTCAAACAGCAGCAATAGATGAGCGATCGTCTCTGACATTACATCTACAACTAGGTAGGAGTGTCTAATAGAGTGGACAGTGAGTGGACACGGTATTTAAAAACTCCAGCAGCGCTGCGGTGTCTGATCCACTCGTACCAGCACAACACACACTAACACACCACCACCATGTCAGTGTCACTGCAGTGCTGAGAATGATCCACCACCCAAATAATACCTGTTCTGTATTATTTATATATATATATATATATATATATATATATATATATATATATATATAGTAAGAGAGGCTCTGTGTTAAATATATAAGCTTTGTGTTATCCCTGTTCAGAAGTTTTTAATGAGAGCCAGGATTCAAACCCACAACCTTCCGATTGATAGCCCAAAGCTCAACCCACTAGACTACTACTGTCCCTACATTAATTCTGACAATACATTTAATTGAATGTTTAAGCTGTTGTATATCTTATTATATGCACTGCCCTTATAGTGCAATTAAATGATCGAACCTTGAGCACAATACACTGGACAGAATGCAGGGCTTCAAACACCCCTCAGTACCCTGATTTGTCATTTCATTTGCATGTTTTATTGCAGTAGTTTCAGGGCTGACGTGACGGACCATTGTGCCACCTGAGCACCATTATTAGAAATTTGTCCTTGTGAAAACAAACCTGCGGCAAAGAAGCGCACTGCCAAATATGCAGACTTCATTTTTGAAGTGTAAAACAGCTCTTTTGTAAATCGGTGTCTGTGAAATGTGTTACTGAAGACAGTAACACTGTTATTAATAAGAGAGATGGCCATTCACATTTTAAATATGTCATCTGAACTAGTCTCTCTATGTTCTGGCTGTAAAGACCGTCAAATAGAGTCTTTGTTTCAGTATTAGATAAAACGATGATGACCGGTTGTGTTCATCACGCTCAGAACAAAGTCTCTTTCAAACGTTAATGTCGACGAGAGCCAGACGCACTGTCAGAATGAGACTGGTGAGACTGTCTGAATCTGTCCTCACTAACAACAGGCAGTTTAACTAATTCCTTCTGACAGCATCTCATCAGAGCAGTTAAAATTGAGGGTTGTAGAACTAAAGACTAATTAGCTGGAGATGAAGACTAGAAGTGGGTAAGAGAGAGGAGGGGAGTGCAAATCATTTAGTCAAATATTTACATTTAAATAAGAAACAAAGTGAAGACAGTGCTGTGTTTGAACTGAACTGAATTGTTTGCGTGCTCGCTGTCTCTGACAGTATCTCTGACTCTCTGCCAGTGTCTCTCTCGGTCAGTGTCTCTCTGCCAGTGTCTTTCTTGGTCAGTGTCTCTCTGCCAGTGTCTCTCTCGGTCAGTGTCTCTCTGCCAGTGTCTTTCTTGGTCAGTGTCTCTCTGTCAGTGTCTCTGTGTCAACATTTCTCTGTGTGTTTCTGTCAGTGTCTCTCTATTACTGTCTCTCTGTCAAAGTTTCTTGGTCAGTGTCTCTCTATTACTGTCTCTCTGTCAGTGTCTCTGTCAAAGTTTGTAGAGAAATGTTGACAGAGAGACACTGACAGAGAAATGTTGACAGTGTTCTCTGTCAGTGTCTCTCTCTGTCAAAGTTTCTCAGTTAGTGTCTCTTTATTACCGTCTCTCTGTCAAAGTTTCTCAGTCAGTGTCTGTCAAATTTTCTCTGACACTGTCTCTCTATTACTGTCTCTCTCTATCGCTGTTTTTCTGTAGTGTCTCTATTACTGTCTTTCTCTGTCAGTGTCTCTCTGTGTCTCTGTCAGTGTCTCTGTGATGTCTCTATTACGGTCTTTCTCTATGTGTCTCCATTACTGTCTTTCTCTATTAGTGTCTCTCTGTGTCAAAGTTTCTCTATTAGTGTCTCTCTGTGTCAAAGTTTCTCTGTCAGTGTCTCTCTGTTAGTGTCTATATTACTGTATTTTTCTATCAGTGTCTCGATCACTGTCTCTCTGTCAGTGTCTCGATCACTGTCTCTGTCAGTGTCTCGATCACTGTCTCTGTCAGTGTCTCGATCACTGTCTCTCTGTCAGTGTCTCGATCACTGTCTCTGTCAGTGTCTCAATCACTGTCTCTCTCAGTGTCTCTGTATTACTGTCTCTGTCAGTGTCTCGATCACTGTCTCTCTGTCAGTGTCTCGATCACTGTCTCTCTGTCAGTGTCTCTCTGTATTACTGTTTCTCTGTCAGTGTCTCGATCACTGTCTCTCTGTCAGTGTCTCGATCACTGTCTCTGTCAGTGTCTCTCTGTATTACTGTCTCTCTGTCAGTGTCTCGATCACTGTCTCTCTGTCAGTGTCTCGATCACTGTCTCTCGGTCAGTGTCTCGATCACTGTCTCTCGGTCAGTGTCTCTCTGTATTACTGTCGCTCTGTCAGTGTCTCAATCACTGTCTGTCAGTGTCTCGATCACTGTCTTTCTGTCAGTGTCTCTATTACTGTCTCTTTCTATCAGTGTCTCTATCACTGTCTTTCTGTCAGTGTCTCTCGGTCAGCGTCTTTCTGTCAGTGTCTCGATCACTGTCTTTTTGTCAGTGTCTTGATCACTGTCTCTCTGTCAGTGTCTCAATCACTGTCTTTCTGTCAGTGTCTCTCTGTCAGTGTCTCTCTCCATCACTGTCTCTCTGTCAGTGTCTCAATCACTGTCTCTCTGTCAGTGTCTCTATCTGTCTTTCTGTCAGTGTCTCTCTGTCAGCGTCTCTCTGTCAGTGTCTGTCTCTCATGGTGTCTCTCGATCTTTCAATTCAATTCAATTCAATTTTAAGAGCTTTATTAGCATGAGCATTACAATAGTTAAAGAATTGCCATAACTTTACAATGATATATCACTTTTTTCCTCTTTTAGTCTCTCTCTCTCTTTCTCGCTCGCTCTCTCATCTGAAGCCAGATGGAGAGGAACTTTGTGCAGACAGCACAGCAGAGCCGGAGGCACACTCACTGAAAATGCAACCAATTTACTACTAGAGATGGGAAAAATAATCGATTCACAGATGAGTGTACATTTTTTCTTCGTGCAGGAATGCAATAAACACCATAATCAATAAAACTTTTACACAGGCATATGCATATTTGTATAATAAAACTGCAGTGATACAATAATAACAAGTAGTAACTGTTTTTCGTTAATACTGTGATTATAAAGGATATAAAGGATGTAAAGGTTTAGACACTGAAATATATTTTGTTGAGTTTTCCCCTATATTGCTAGTTCATACTTTATTAATGTGCTAAATGGAAACATATGTTAGGTCTGCAGCAGAAATACATGTCCAAAGCATCTGCATTTTGGACAAATCATATCTAAAGGTGTTTTTATCTATTTACAATGTATTGAATCTGGCAGTACTGTAAACTGGTTAGAAAATGTCACACACCTTATCAGTGACTTAGAAAGTCTCATATCCCTTCTTACTCTGAAGGACTTAGCAAAGAGGAAAGAGAGGAGCAAAATGGCAAAGAAAGAAACAGATTAAAATGAGAACCACCAATTAAGAAACAATTTCACACTCCCAGACGCTCTCTCAAGATAAAGGAACACCTTATAATTCCTGTCTTGGCAATTACCCAAAACTGGAGGACACACACCAATACACACACACATACATAGACAGACCTTTTTATGTTTCTAGATGAGAACACACATAGCCACCCAACATGTCCCCTCAGGACTTATGAACCATTACTAAACAAAGGATGAAAAAGAGACACCTAGTGTGGATCTGCCAGCTGGATGCTGGCCAGTGACATCATGCACAATAATCATGGCATAAATAATTCAGGAGAGTCAAAAGAAATGGTTCTTGTAAATTGAAGATGGATTCACTTAGTGCTGCAAAAATATCCAATCAAGACTTTTTGTTCAGCTTAAGTTTAATAGTTCAAGTTTAAAACAGCTTTTATAAAACATCTTTATGAATAGGACAGTTACATAAGTAAGTATATAAGCACCTAACCATTATTATGTGATCCATTTGCCAATTAATTATCAGATTACACAATCATACATCTACAGCTGATGCACCGGCTAATGACTAATCAAATTGAAATCAAATTACTGTGCAATTATTATTATTATTATTTTTAATATATTTTCTTCATGCATTTTCTCCCCTTTTTCTCCCTTTTTTTAGTGCGTCCAATTGACCGATTGCATCATGCTTCCTCTCCACCAATGCCGATCCCTGCTCTGACTGAGGAGAACGAAGCTAACCCACGCCCCCTCCGACACGTGGGCAGCATGCCGTATGCATCTTATCACCTACACTTTGACGAGTGCAGTGCAGCTCAGCGTTGTGTACAGACAGACACACCCTGAGAGCACTCTTTTCTCATCTCTGTGCAGGCGCCATCAATCAGCCAGCAGAGGTCGTAATTGCACCAGTCATGGGAGAGAGACCATATCTGAACAACAGGCCAATCGTTGTTCATGTGGCCGCTCATCCTTAGCCAGCAGGCAGAGCTGAGATTCGATACGATGTATTCGAGATCCCAGCTCTAGTTCCAGCATGTGTTTTTACCGCTGCGCCACCTGAGCGGCCCCTTTACTGCGCAATTATAAATTAGTAATTATTGCTGGTCACTGATTTTACATTTATTTATTTATTAGGATTTTAACAATGTTTTACACACTTTGGTTACATTCATGACAGGACAGATAGTTACTGGTTACACAAGATTGGGGCTGGGCGCTATGACCAGAAAGTTGTATCATGGTTATGACGTTGGTTTAGCAACTGACCTGAAGTATTCTCACATACCTGGAATCCACTGTTTTAATGATTGCTCTAAAAGCTTCTTTCTCGACTGTCTATAGAGGAATCGTGTCCTTGTATATGTGAATTGTTACTGTGTTCATAATGTCTTGTTTTGCAACAGCCGTGGCTCAACAAACTGTTCAGTATACAGTGTTTTAGTCTGTTCTAAACTACCGACACGCCTCATTTCTTTGGCAGGTTCTTATATATTTGGTCTTCCTCTTTTCATCCACCATCTGTTTTTTTTTTCACCTTATTGAGGAAGCCTCTCTCATCTGTTAACACTGTCATGATAGCGCTACCTGGCTAACTTGTGAGCTTTTAGCAGCAAACAATATTATATGATTTGCTCCCTACTGAAGCCTACAGAGCTGTTGTATAAACTATGCTACGGTATGGCGGTCTTTGAAAAATCCATACAGTATAAGGCTCAAGGATGGATGGTATACCGAATGTACCATCATACCGCCCAGCACTAAACCAGATTCACCTGTTCAAGTTTTTAATATCAAACACAGTCAGGTTAACTTTGTATCTCCAATTTACCTCAGAGAGGAAACCGGAGCTCCTGGAGGAAAACCCACACAGACATGGGGAGAACATGCAAACTCCACACAGAAAGGACCTGGACCACTCCACCTGAGAATCAAACCCAGGACCTTCTTGCTGTAAGGCGACAGTGCTACCCACTATGCCACCGCGCCATCCCATACAGCACTATGTGGTTTTGTTAAAAAGCATTAGTCTGCCGCTCAGGTGGGCGCAGCGGTAAAGTACGCTAGCTCACCAGAGTTGGGGTTTCGAATACATCGTATCGAATCTCAGCGCTGCCTTTCCGACTAGGCTGGGTGGCTGAATGAACAACGATTGGCTGTTGTTCAGGGTTAGAGGGTAAGAAAGTCGGATCATAGGTTTTCATAACTGGTGCGACTGCGGCCGCTGTTGGCTGACTGATGGCGCCTGCACAGGGCTGAAGAATAATGCTGATAGGGGTGTGGCCCTCCATACACAGTGCCTGTCAAGTGTATGAACTCAACTTGTGCAGGTAAAAAATGCACTATCTGTACTGACTGTGCGTACCGGAGGGGGCACGTGTCAGTTGAGAGGCGTCCTCAGTCAGCGGTGAAGGGTCAAATCAGTACAGAGGATGCATTTAGGGTAATTGGACACGACTAGACTGGGGAATAAAAATTGGGGAAAAAAGAGGGGGAAAAATAAAAAAAAGCATTAGTCTATCTCCTAATTTGATCTTTTTTGCACAGTTGGACTAAATGACTTTTGATCCCAAAAAAAGATAAGATAAGATAGCCTTTTATTATCCCACAGGGGGAAATTTGCAGTGTTACAGCAGCTTTCAAGAATACAAAATGTAATAATGCAAAGTTAAATTAGGTTTATTTAAGATAAAATTAAGATAAAAATGAATAGATTTCAATAAGCAGTTCATAGATAAAAGAAAAGTTCTGAAAACATTACATGTACACACTAACACCACCACCATTCACACACTGCAATTACAACATGAAAGCTCAGTGTTGTGTCTGTGTGTGATCTGCTGATATGAGGGAGAGCAGTCAGAGACGTGGCACTCTGGTGGGTCTGATCCTCTGATCTGTAATGACAGCGCTATCATTCAGCTGCAACTTCGTGTTCTACAAGAGCACGGAAGAAGTTCAAAGAGCCATAATCATTTGTACTTAGAGGTAGAGCGGCGCACTATGATTATATTCAATATATATTGCTTTGTTTTAGCATGATGATACATGAGCTATTGTGTTTTATCAGGTTTCCATAGTACCACTGTTACTACCGAGATATTAAAGTGGTTTAGGACCTCTTAGGCAGAGGAAAAAAATTTGCCTTACTGAGGCCCTGCCGACCAGGCCTAACATTATGATCACTGACAAATGAAGTGAACAACACTGATTATCTCTTCATCACAGCACCTGTTAGTGGGTGGGATATATTAGGCAGCAGGTGAACATTTCATCCTCAGAGTTGATGTATTAGAAGCAGGAAAAATGGGCGAGCGTGAGGATTTGAGCGAGTTTGACAAGGGCCAAATTGTGATGGCTAGACGACTGGGTCAGAGCATCTCCAAAAGTGCAGCTCTGGTGGGGTGTTCCCGGTCTGCAGTGGTCAGTATCTATCAAAAGTGGTCCAAGGAAGTAACAGTGGTAAACCGGCGACAGGGTCACGGGCGGCCAAGGCTCGTTGATGCACGTGGGGAGCGAAGGCTGGCCCGTGTGGTCCGATCCAACAGACGAGCTACTGTAGCTCAAATTGCTGAAGAAGTTAATGCTGGTTCTGATAGAAAGGTGTCAGAATACACAGTGCATCACAGTTTGTTGCATATTGGGCAGCAAAAGGGGGACCAACACAGTAATAGGAAGGTGGTCATAATGTTATGCCTAATTGGTGTATATGGACATGTTTTTAAAGACAATTTTCCACATTCATTTAAAAAAATTCCCCACACGCCAAAAGTGTTTTTAAAAATCTCATTATCTACACTAATCCTCCAACACTATAAAAACGCTGGCATGCACTTTACAACTTCACATTAACACCTTTATAAGACCTGTAAAATGGCCTGCGTTGTCTCTTAATGCAGCCCAGCTGATAAAAGGTTGAGAACCACCGGCTCTATTCGTCTATCTATACTGCATTGAAACAAATGACAAAACCAAATCTCTATCAGTGAACACATTTCTTTAGTCAAAATTGCTCAGTTTCTTAAAACTGAGGCAATTTAACATCTGTAACATCACTTTTTAAATAAAAATCTATTACACTCTACTAAATGAGTGTTGGAATTCTCAGTGTATAGCACTGATTTCTAAAGTGTCTAAAAGATCAACAGCACGTCAGCACTGAATTCCTGTTCATGCCTTGTAGAGCTGTGACCCATCTCTAGCAAAACTGCCAGCACTTTAACCAAACTGGAACTTTTATTACTTTAAAAACAACCAATGTCAACATTAGTTCATTGGTTTAAATGGATGAACAATCCTACTAAATCTGATACACAGTGTGAAATAAAAAGGCTTTATTTTAACACATTGCTTTTATTGCCATATTGCCCAACCCTATTTGCAGGAATGAACTCCAACTTCATATAAAATTTATAGATTTAAAGAGACACAGTGGACTGGGTGCGCTGACCACACTGTGGCTATTAAAATCTCTTAGAAAGTTTTCATCAACTCGCTTTATGTGTTTTGATTAGAAAACAGTATTCAACCCACTTTTAGTATAAAATAAATTTTAACACTTAATGAGGCTAGATGGTTTTAGCTGATTAGGACCATGTCTGTAAACAACCAGCCCTTAGTTAAAACATTTGGCTAAATATATTAATATTGTAATAAAATGCCTTTTGTTTTTTCACAGTTCAAATTAAACCAATTCCTGAATTACCTACTAATACTTCAGCTTCAACATGTGAGCTTCAACCCAGTTCTTCAATGGTTAGGACCCCCACAGGACCACCACAGAGCAGGTATTATTTAGGTGGTGGATCATTCTCAGCACTGCAGTGACACTGACATGGTGGTGGTGTGTTAGTGTGTTGTGCAGGTATGAGTGGATTAGATACAGCAGCGCTGCTGGAGTTTTTAAAATACCGTGTCCACTCACTGTCCACTCTATTACTGTGACACTCCTACCTAGTTGGTCCACCTTGTAGATGTAAAGTCAGAGACGATCGCTCATCTATTGCTGCTGTTTGAGTTGGTCATCTTCTAGACCTTTATCAGTGGTCACAGGACGCTGCCCATGGGGCGCTGTTGGCTGGATATTTTTGGTTGGTGGACTATTCTCAGTCCAGCAGTGACAGTGAGGTGTTTAAGAACTCCAGCAGCATTGCTGTGTCTTATCCACTCATACCAGCACAACACACACTAACACACCACCACCATGTCAGTGTCACTGAAGTGCTGAGAATGCTCCAACACCCAAATAATACCTGCTCTGTGGTGGTCCTGATCATTGGAGAACAGCATGAAAAAGGGCTAATAAAGCATGCAGAGAAACAGATGGACTACAGTCAGTAATTGTAGAACTACAAAGTGCTTCTATATGGTAAGTGGAGCTGATAAAATGGACAGTAAGTGTGGAAACACAGAGGTGGTTTTAATATTAAGGCTGATCAGTACACATATAGACTTAATCCTTTCATAGTAATTTGCCATGGTTTCAGAGACATGAAGCGTAAGTTTAAGCCTGGTCGTGCTTGGTTACACGGTGTGAAACGACAACATTAACACCTGAACAAGAAGTCATGTGGGACAATAGTTGATTGAAGCATAACAACACCACAAAGAAGAGAAGAAGAACACAATTAGAATTACTGGTAGAGAAAGGTCAAGCTAGCTGCGCTGTAGCGTCGGCACATTTTATAAACTGTAATGTTAACAGGAAATTAGCAAGATCAAAGGTAGCTGCAATAAAAGGCTGCAAATGACAGAGTGGAAACCTCAGTAAGCGGTGATAATAACAGGAGACGAAGCTGCATGAGTACCAGTGTTAGTGTAGTAAATCTGAGAAGCTCAAGTCTTGGATTAATAAAGAAGCATTATTCAGTCTGAGTGTATGCTGTGTGTGTGTGAACATGTGTGTGTGGGAAAGAAGAAAGGGATAATAGTGCTTTCTGGAATCTTTCTCAGCAATCAATACAGCTTTCTTTTTTTTCTACTGCCCCATATCACATGACCTGCTAGTCAGACCTGCGAGAAACATGATGTGGGTGGACGATATGAAAATTCTGGCAACGTGAATGATCTCGGTTTGCCTGAAAACTGACAGTTGTGCGGTCAAGACCGATGAAGAAGACAAGGAGATTAGCAACAGGCCAAATATTTCCCTCTGGACTACACTACCCATAAGCCCTTTCCCTCCCACACAGCCAAAAAATCTGGCGTTCTTACAGGAGAGCTGGCTGCACCCAGATGCAAATGTGCGGTGTGCACAAGCAAACACACACACACACTGATTATTTAAATGCATGTTGGCTTTTGCATTGTGTCATGATACCTATTTAAATTGGACAAGTTAATTAGCGGAATGTTTTGGGACATTTTTATGTTGACGCATTGACAAAACACATTTTCCTTTGGTCAAACTGGGTTTTTTTTTTTTAGCTCTAGAGCTGTTGTGGAACTGTTTTACGAATATCTTTGTATTGTGAATATGTCCCATTACCTCCACACCCTAACAGGGCAGTACTGGATCAGCAGTTATGGTACTGGACTAGTAATTGGAAGGTCACTGTTGGGCCCAACACTCACCTGCTTGCACTGTAATTGTTTGTTTATTAGGATTTTTACGTCATGTTTTACACTTTGGTTACATTCATGATAGGAACGATAGTTACTCATTACACAAGATTCATCAGTTCACAAGGTTATATCGAACAGTCATGGACAATTTAGTATCTCCAATTTACCTCACTTGCATGTCTTTGGACTGTGGGATGAAACCGGAGCACTTGGAGGAAACCCACGCGGACACGGGGAGAAAATGCAAACTCCACACAGAAAGGACCCGGACCGCTCAACCTTCTTGCTGTGAGGCGACAGTGCTTCCCACTTAGCCACTGCACCGCCCGCATTGTAATTGACTACAATTGTTAGTCGATTCTGATAAAAATGCCATAAATGTCAATCTTATAGAGCAGTTGCTTAGCGCTTAAGGTACTAGACTGGTAAACAGGTCATTGGTTTGAGTCCCACTACTGTCAGGTTGCCACAGATTGGTCCTTGGGCAAGGCCCTTAAACTCTCAATTGCTGGGATTATAATTAAGACCCTACCTAGTTCACGGCCGTGAAAATTGTGTCACCAAGCGTGAAATGAGCCATTTCTTGTGTAATTCGCAATTTGCTGTGAGATTCAAACTTTCAGGTTTGGGTTTAGGGGGTTTAACATTTTTCATTTGCGTAGCGTTCAAGTGCCTCATGTTAATTCAACCGAGTTAGCAATCGCTTAGTCAAGATGTCCAAGATCTACTACAGTCAAAGTCTAAAGCAGCTAAAAACACTACCTGGTTAACTGAGTTTAGAAAACTCCCAACCAATTCTGTGGACACAGAGGGGGGTGTCAAAACACGGACGAGACTTTTCATATTTGAGACAGAGCCTCGCACCGTCGCTGGATGTTCTAGGTTTACATTTAACCATTAAGATAGGCAGTGCTGTGTATTGTAGCTTCCATTTATTCTATCATTCAATTTATGAGTGTTATCCATGACATTAAACACATTTTCCCGTGAGTTCAGTAGGGCCTTATTATAATTGTTTTTAAATGTACATCACTGGATAAAAGCGGTTGCTAACTACCATGAATGTGAATGTAACCCTAGCAATAGCAATTAGCTAGATGATCTGCAGTATGGTTTGATGTTGAAATTAAATAGAAAGAAATACACTTAAAATAATTCAACTGGATCCATGCACAGAACTGCTTAAAAACAATTGCTACTTATACATATACAGTATACACTGTCATTTTCCATCCTGGAATCAATCAACCCTGACATGCATCATCACTGCACACACACACACTAATGGGAGTGGAAAAAACACTTTCAGCTGATGTGTTCTAGCTGATCTGATTGAGGATATTCCCACAGGAAAACACACAATGCACACATACACACAGGCCTGCTGCAGGCCTATCAGCAAGCCTTTCCAATTAAACCTTTTAGCAGGAAGAAGTCAGCCATCCACTCACCGTGTAGCACTGATAGCAAAAGAGAAGTGATTCATATCCTGATACTACAAGTGCATTTACTAAAGAAAGCACTATGTTCAAAACAATAGAATCCATTTAGCTAATTGCATTCTTTTATACATGATCGAATCCTATACGATATGAACTCTGTAAAAACTGACATAATTTACTGGACTGATGATAAACTCTTCTGGCAACATCAGCAACAGCGTCAGAATAATGGTAAAGATGGGTAAGAAAACTTTATTAAAACCTCTGGTCTTAATATGCTGGGTGAGTTAGAATAAATAATACAACTTCAGAAGGGGCAGAATGGCAGCGCAATGGGTACCCACTGTCACCTCACGGCTAGAAGGACCTGTCTTCGGTTCCTTTCTGTGTGGAGGTGCTCCAGTTTTCTCCCACAGGTTCAAAGACAAGCAGAAAGGCCAATTGCAGCTACTGAAATTAAAACACGCTAGCACACCAGAGCTGGCTCGTCAGTTCGAAACTCGTCAGTTTGAAACTCAATCGGCAGGCTGGGCACCTACACGAACACTGATTGGCTGTTGTTCTAGGGGGGGTGCCGGACGAGAGCTAATAACTGATGCAATCACGACCTCTGCTGGCTGATTGATGGAGTCGAGAAATAATGCGTTGATCAGGGTGTGACTCTCCATGCACAAAGCTGATCCGCATATGAACCCTCCTGGTGCAGGTAAAAAGATGCTGTCGGCTACTGCACACGTGTAGTAGGGGCGTGGTCTCGGCTCTCCTCAACCAGGGTGAAGATCAGTAGAGAGGAAGCGTAATGCAATCGGGTAATTGGATAGGAAAATTGGGGAAAATGCTAAATAAATAAATGAATTAATTAATAAATGAATTAACAATGACAAGTCAGACCCTAATAACAAATATAATTCAGGTATTATTGTTTTATATTGTCTCCTATGAACTGGGCTGTTCAGTTAAGCCACAGAGATTAAACAAGTTTTAGGTCTAGGGACTGGGATAGCTTAATTCTGTAATCATTAAATCCTTTTGTGTGGGTTTGGATACATGTTATAGATTATTGTCCTGCTGGATTAATCCATGACCCAGTTTGTAGCTTTGCTGCAGGGGCTGCCTGATTTGTGTGTGTGTGTGTGTGTGTGTGTGTGTGAGAGAGTGTGTGTGTGTGTTTATTTAGTTTTTGTAAAGATAAGCCTTTCTACAAAAAACACCAATTTGACTCATCTGACCACAAAACCTAGTTCGAGTCAAAGATCCAATTAGGTCTAGTCTTAAATCTGCCTTATATGGAAGAATTTGGTCTCTGTGTCAGTGCACACTTGAGACCCCAGTGTAACAATTCATGGATTATGTAAGGAAGAGTTCCTCAACAATCAAACATTTAAACTCAACTTAAAACTAAAGAAAATGTAAATGATAACATCGTTTAGTTACATTGTCTAAATACAGTATAAATAAATTAATATAAAGGTGAAATTAAATAAAGAAAAATGTAAATGGTAACATCGTTTAGTTACATTGTCTAAATACAGTATAAATAAATTAATATAAAGGTGAAATTAAATAAAGACAAATGTAAATGATAACATCGTTTAGTTACATTGTCTAAATACAGTATAAATAAATTAATATAAAGGTGAAATTAAATAAAGAAAAATGTAAATGGTAACATCGTTTAGTTACATTGTCTAAATACAGTATAAATAAATTAATATGAAGGTGAAATTAAATAAAGACAAATGTAAATGATAACATCGTTTAGTTACATTGTCTAAATACAGTATAAATAAATTAATATAAAGGTGAAATTAAATAAAGAAAAATGTAAATGGTAACATGGTTCAGTTACATTGTCCTAATACAGTATAAATAAATTCATAAGCAAGGGTGCTTATCATTTAGTAGCTGACTAAGGTATTTTACTGTATGGTAAACCAAATCAGTGGAATACTCCATTTTCACGATGCCCCGGTTGTGCAGCATCAACATGCTGAATGGGAAGTGAGTGGGCGGGGCCGTTTCCTTCCTGACCAAACACAATGGGTAAATTTCCTAAAAGCAGACTATACGGTTACTAAACATCAAGCCAAAGCAGCAGGAAGTGGGTGAAGAAGAACGCTAGCACTGAGGTTTAAAGACTATACCTAAACACACCCTCACAGCAAGAAGGTCCTGGGTTCGAGTCACAGATGGAGTGGTCAGGGTCCTTTCTGTTCACCTCACTTGCATGTCTTTGGACTGTGGGAGGAAACCGGAGCTCCTGGAGAAAACCCCACACAGACACGGCGTGTCTGTGTGGGGTTTTCTCCAGGAGCTCCGGTTTCCACCCACAGTCCAAAGACATGCAAGTGAGGTGAATTGAAAACACAGCATTTCGATTCATTTGAATACAGAGCAGCCTTATGAAAATGAAACCACTAGTGCGTGTGCACCTGTTGGTGTAATCTCACTCAGCATTTCCAACCAGACCGGCTGAACAGGTTCATTTTTCTTTGCTGAATCACCAGCGCTACACCAGATGCCCGGCGGGGGAAAGCCTCAAGAGGAACACAAAACATTGCCTCCAGCATCAAGCCTTCATTTCGCATCATGACTCTAAACCCGAGATACCAGTTTTACTTCCATAACTCGCACATACACAAACGCATGCATAATTACAGAGCAATCGTTCAGCCTACGTGCGAGCGTGTGGGCTGCTGTGAATCCCAAACTCTGGGTTGATGACCCTCTCGGGTGGAAGGAGACACGCTCGTTTGTGCCGATTTATTCACCCGTGAGTCCGACAGCGAGTTAGCGATCATGTATGTGTTTGTTCGATTCTTAACGCCCTGTCAGTTGCTAAGGCTATTATCATGGCTCAATAAATGGTTCCACCTATAAAAAGTCAAAGTGGGGGTCGATATGTCTCTTTATAAGAATTCATAAAGACTTTATATGGATTAGGGTGTTGGAGCAAAGACGTGAAAGAGAAAATAAAGTGCACAGAGGAATGTAGCACAACCCAGAACAAGCACGTCAACATAACATTGTTCTTATTGTTAAGTTGTTAAGTGACATTTAAAACTCATATTTACTTAAAAGCCTCAATGATCACTGACCATTAACACAATCTGAGCCAGATGAATCCTGGCATTGTCATCTTGGAATATGCCCGTGCCATCAGGGAAGAAAAAATCCACTGATGGAATAACCTGGTTGTTCAGTATATTCAGGTAGTCAGCTGACCTCATTCTTTGGGCACATAACGTTGCTGAACCTAGACCTGACCAACTGCAGCAACCCCAGATCATAGCACTGCCCGCACAGGCTTGTACGGTAGGCACTAGGCATGATGGGTGAATCACTTCAGCCGCCTCTCTTCTTACCCTGATGCGCCCATCACTCTGGAACAGGGTAAATCTGGACTCATCAGACCACATGACCTTCTTCCATTGCTCCAGAGTCCAATCATTATGCTCCCTAGCAAATTGAAGCCGTTTTTGCCGGTTAGCCTCGCTGACAAGTGGTTTTCTTAAGGCTACACAGCTGTTTAGTCCCAATCCCTTGAGTTCCCCTCGCATTGTGCATGTGGAAATGCTCTTACTTTCACTATTAAACATATCCCTGAGTTCTACTGTAGTTTCTCTACCATTTGATTTCACCAAAAGTGATCACGATCATTCAAGATTTTTTTCCAACCACATTCCTTCCTGGAAGATGATGTTTCCCCACGGTCCTTCCACTTTTTCATAATGCGTTGGACAGTTCTTAACCCGATTTTAGTAGTTTCAGCTTCTCCTTAGATGTTTTCTCTGCTTGATGCATGCCAATAATTTGACCCTTCTGAAACAGATTAACATCTTTTCCACGACCACAGGATGTGTCTTTCGACATGGTTGAAATGAGAAGCTACTCACTGCATCAGTTAGGGTTATTTGATTTGAGCAAGGCCCTTAACCCTCTGTGCTCCAGGGGCGCCGTACGATGGCTGACCCTGCGCTCTGACCCCAGCCTCCAAACAATCTGGGATATGCGAAGAACAAATTTCATTGTACTGTACAAGTGTATATGTATATATGACAAATAAAGTATATCTTCTTCTATCTTCTTAACTTGTTGCCAGCTGAAACATAATCACCCATGCCGTAATTATCCGATGGGAGGCTCTTACCTATTTGCTTAGTTAAATCCAGGTGGTGACCTTTTTTTTGGCCAGGCAGTGTATTATTTGGGTATTATTTGTTGTGCTGGTATGAGTGGATCAGACACAGCAGCGCTGATGGAGTTTTTAAACACCTCACTGTCCCTCACTGTAGATGACTTTACATGTACAAGGTGGACCAACTAGGTAAAAGTGTCTAATAGAGTGGACAGTGAGTGGACACGGGATTTAAAAACTCCAGAAGCACTGCTGTGTCTGATCCACTCATACCAGCACAACACACACTAACACACCACCACCATGTCATTGTAACTGCAGTGCTGAGAATGATCCACCACCTAAATAATACCTGCTCTGTGGTGGTCCTGTGGGGGTCCTGACCATTGAAGAACAAAGTGAAAGCAGGTTAAAAAGGTATGTAGAGAAACAGATGGACTACAGTCAGTAATTGTAGAACTACTAAGTGCTTCTTTATGGTAAGTGGAGCTGATAAAATGGACAGTGAGTAAAAACAATGAGGTGGTTTTAATGTTATGGCTGATCAGTGTATCTGTAAACACAAGTATACGCAAAGTGAAAAGGGTCGCGACCAAGGCTCACTGATGCAGCGAAGGCTGGCCCGTGTGGTCCGATCCGACAGACGAGCTACTGTAGCTCAGATTGCTGAAGAAGTTAATGCTGGTTCTGATAGAAAGGTGTCAGAATACACAGTGCATCACAGTTTGTTGCATATGGGGCTGCAAAAGGGGGACCAACACAATATTAGAAAGGTGGTCATAATGTTATGCCTGATCGGTCTAAATACAATACAGTTTTCAGGGGAATTAAACCAGACCAGATCTCTCTCATGCAGTCTTGAAGCGTTTATTTTCAAAAGTGGGTCTGACTTTCCGTAAACACATACTCCCATTCACACGACACCAACGAATTCAGATAAACAACCTGACACCCACATCCTGAAAGCCAGACCAACATGCTCTATTTACAATCAGACAACTCATGAGGTCAGTGTACGGATAGAAATTCACCAGCTTAGCACATTCACACAGGAAATTTAGTAGAAAATGCTTACTAAAAGCACTATTCCACAGAAGCCGCTTAGTACTACGATACATTAGTGATACAGGGTCTGTCGGAAAACTCAGTGAGCTCTCTACATCGACAGAATAGAAGGCTGTCTGAATTCTTAGATACATTAAAAAGCTGCCTACTAAGGAGCCTTATTTCGAAGCTATAAACTGACTGAATAACGAGGGAGCATACGATGCTTCTTTAGCAGTAGAGGCAACCCCAGCATTCAGTGATGTGCAATATGGCGGACAAATGGGGAACAATGAACAATGAGTTCTTTTCAAATGTAAATAAATTAGCATTCATTTTTAATTTGTATAAAGGACAGTTCAACTGTTTTCTGTACACTGTGGGAGATGTTAGCAGCATGCTAGCGGTTGTGCCGCCTCAGCCCATTGGTTTGAATAGCCTGAGGCTAACTGTGTTAGCTTAGTAAGCGAAACTGCATTGAAGTAATTATCGTAATCGCTGTCTAAGTAGTGGTTTAGGTATTGGACTAGTAATCAAGAGGTCGATGGTTCAAGCCCCACCACTGCCAGGTTGTCACTGTTGGGCCCTTGAGCAAGGCCCTTAACCCTCAATTGCTTAGACAATATACTGTCACAGCACTGTAAGTCGCTTGGATAAAGAGCGTCTGCTAAATCCCAAAAATTAGAATCCTCTGGATGATATATTATTATTAGAATCCTCTACTTAGGCAGCTGCTTAGCTAGGCAGTAGGCAACAAGGCAGCTCACTAGGTTTTCAGACATACCCACAGACACCAGATGTAAGAGGAAAGTGTGCCATTACTATTCCACAGCTTTCACAGCTATAAAACAGTTCTCCTCAGCGCCCCTCACTGCCATTCCAATCTGGTCCTGTTTTATAATCTGTGTGTGTCCTAATGTGTACTAGAATCAGATCAGGCATGAACTGCTGTGCTTCTTCAACTGTAACAGTGCAGTTCAGGCACACCTCAGGCGTCCTACTATTTTTGGACACTAGTTTCCAAATCCATTTCCTAATCTGTTCTTGATCCCTGAATTTTGACAAGTTTAATCCCTTTACCCCTATCCTGTGCCCTGGCTTCAGCTGGTATTAGAGCATCTTTCAGTCTGCCACCCCCATCCAACCCCAAACATGCTTATCCATGGAAAGTTCCTTATTAATTTTTAAGAGAATAGTGGAAAATGAGCTCTCCTCGGATGCAATCTGGTATCTCTCAGCAGTGGAAGACAAAATTGAGTGTGCTAAATCGGGAGGAAAATGGGGAGAAAATGCATTAAAAAAAATTTTATTTAAAAATTTAAAAATAAAAATAAATAAATAAAAAGTAAATAAATAAAAAAATATAAATAAATTAAAAAAAATATGTAAAAAGTATTTTTACATAAAAAATATGCAGATGCAGACAATTCCAGATTGTTGAAAACATGACGGGATGCATGGAATTTGATTTGCTTTTGACACATCAACAACGTACGCAATTTGTTTATTTTTGCTAAGCAAGGTATTAGAATAGTACATTGTGGAGGGTGCTCGGGTGGTGCAGCACTCAAATATGCAAACCCATTACCTTTAAGATCTGGGTTCAAATCTCAGCGGTGCTATTAGTCAGTCACGTGTCAACACAGACATGACTGGCTATGTCTGAAAGGGATGACCAAAGCCCTGCAATGTCCAGGGTCTTTCCGGTGGTACCGACCTACCACTAACCTGACCAAGATAATGTAGTTGAAGAAATTGTAGAAATGTACGTCTGGGTATCTTCTTGTTCGTTTGTTTGTTTATTAGGATTTTAACGTCATGTTTTACACTTTAACTACCATTCCTGTCATGAATGTAACCACTGGACCTGGACAATCTAGTATTTCCAATTCACCTCACTTGCATGTCTTTGGACACAGCAACATGCAAACTCCACACAGAAAGGACCCGGATCGAACCCAGGACCTTCTTGCTCTGAGGCGACAGTGTTACCCACTTAGCCACCATGCCGCCCGGGTATCTTCTTAAATTAAATGTTAAATACAGCACTTATTTGTAACGTAAGTGCCCCCCCCCTTCCCGTTAGAAGTGATTGTTTACCAGTTACATCACTGGACCTTGCTGGCACATGTTCGCTCATCCACATGAATGATTTTAGGAGAGTGCAGTTCCTATGTTTCTGTCTCGCATAAATAGCTTGCTGTGACTCAGGCTAGTCCCACAAGAATGAAACGGGCTTGGCATCAATATTAGACAGTACTCAGACGATAGAATTTTACTGTCCAGGGAACTGGCACCTGTCCATTTTGTGGCATCCTGAAGAAGAGGTTACTGAAGATAAATGAATCTAAATGTGCAAACGACGATTTGTTCAGGCCGAATTTCTTCGCCAATGGGGCACTAAGCCCTGTTTTAGACAGAAAGAAGAGTCTGACCTAAATCCTACAGAAGACATTAAATTCTGAGATGTTTATTCTGACAGCTTATTTTTCATGGGGGGGGGGGAGAGAGTGGCACAGCTGGCAAAATGAGTGCTGCTTAGAAAGATAGGTCCAGCTTTTCTCCCAACTCCCAACTGGCTGCTCAAAGTTGCCAAAAGGTGTGAGAGGTATAAGCATTGAATTTATTTTTACAGGGTTTGCTGTGGAGTGCTGGGGGAAGAGGGTGTAAAGAAGAGAGAGGGATAAAAAAGAAGCACTAATGCAGGCTTTGCTTCTGCATGCAAGATTAAGGGCGCATTCACATGAGAGGCGGCAAAACCGCTTTTGCGCCGACTGTGCCGTTGTTTCCTATGGAGTGTGGCGGTGCTGCTTAGCTTGTCACTGCGTTTGCTGCGTTGGGCTCACCTTTTTGCACTTGCCACAGCACAAAGTTCACCTGATTGAACTTTAACCCAGATTGCCACTGACCTTTTTAAAGCACCACTAATAAGACGAACTGTTTGATATGACGTGGTAAAAGCAACTCAGGAAGTACGAACATCGCTTAACGCTCTATGAAAAGCTCATTCTCACAATTTTTCAGCACCCGAGCTATAGCACAAGTTTAAAAGTGAAACAGTGAGGAAAATGCAGCTAAACGCAAATACATGTGGATGATTTTATTTCATTTCATTTAACACAAATGCGTATGTGTCGTAACGTTTTACCGCACCGCTCAAGCCAAGCACTTAGCAAAGTGGTGATTTTGCACCAAGGCTTTTGCCGCTTCTCATGTTTGTTTATTAGGATTTTAACATCATGTTTTGCACTTTGGTTACATTCATGACTCAATTCACAAGGTTCATCAGTTCACAAGGTTATATCGAACACAGTCATGGACAATTTAGTGTCTCCAATTCACCTCACTCACCCTGCGCTTCTTATGTGAACGTGCCTGAAAAGCATTCAACTCAGCTAGTGTGTCTAAGTGTGTGTGTGTGTTCAATCAGGTGTCCCAAACTCTGCTGCTCTGATAGTACTGTTATGATATTATGTATGATTTCGTATGAGTGTTGCACTACACTACACACAGGAAAATGTTTGGCATGTACAAATTGCCTTTCGTGAGAAGACGTCCTTTAAACATGCCTCTGAATGTGCTGCACACTGCGTGGTTCATTGATCTAGCCGCTTCATTTTTACATCCTTAGCGTCTGCTTGTGTTTGTATTTGATAAGATACACACACACACACACACACACAACACACAGGAAGAGTGAAAGTCTGAAGGTCACAGTGATCTATTGCTTCTTTTCTGTTGCACGCCACCCAACAGTATGGGAGTGCAATATGGGATGCATCCAAATCCAGAACTAGCCGTACTCTTCCTAATGTGCTATTGTCCTTTCGCACAAAGGGTACTGGTGAAAGTAGGAGGAGTTTGCCTCTCTGCAGATGCTAGGTTTCATTTTCTGTAGCCCTGTTTAAATTCTGTCTTTCACTAGACCGTTTTACTAAAATCATTTGCAACTGGGTTTTAAATATGATGCACGTATTGTCTCGATTGTGGTGATTATGTTTGACCAATCAACAGTCTGTTTCTAATGTTGCCCATACGGTCCACTTGGTGCCTGGTCAAAAACAGACACCACGTTTAACACGGGTACTTGAGTGGCTTACGGGTCACTTGGCAGTGAAATTAAAGACGTACCGTACCATACGTTACTCTGCACTGAAGAAGGGGCACATATATGACATATATCACTTAAGTAACATAAGTTCTACAACAGTGAAATTAGACTAACTATGTTTTTTACTCACTAGCATTGCCTTTAATGTAATGTTTACTAATTACAATTGGCTGCACTCATGACCTAGTACATAATTGACCATGTTTTACCTTAATATCAGAATCAGAATGAATTATTAAATCATAGATGAAGTACAGAATCATATATGAAGTATTAGTACCATTTAAGCATTATACTCATGTTAGCATTTTCAAATCAGTTTCAAGATTTTTAAAAACTCTTTGATTTGACAGAAACAGCTCCAAAATAAAGCTTGAACTATGATTTGTAATTTTCATTTATAAATAGTCCTTTTTTTTGTAAATTATTAGCATTTAGTTTTGAGAATAGGTTGCCAGGTAAGCTGCATGTATGTATTATTTCCTAATTTATTCAGTAGCAAGCATCAACATCCTGTATGACACTGTAAAGGTTATTCAGTCAATAATTGACTGCAGCGTCAGTGTTGTACCTCTCGCTCCCTTCCTGTCTCACTCTCAGGGCCATTCCCAGAGGAATCCCTTTGCATGGCTTTGTGTTGCTGTGAAAGAGCAGAGTAAGCTGAACTTTGAATGGTTTACTATGTAATTCAAATACACACTCACTCACTCACACTTAATCACTCACTCGCACACGTTCAGTCTTTGTAGAAAACACTACAGGAAACAGGTCTGTCCTTGAACAAACACTGTCAAAAACTGATCAGGTGTAAAAATGAGAGGTAGAAAGGCAACTGCTGTGTATGATAGGAACACCTTTACATCATGACTCAGTTATTATTAATGTCACATCAACACAATAAACTGAAAGGTGAACACGGCACACAAACACACCTCTATGCAAGTTTCTAAAGATCAAAATAACCACCAAACGCTACTTCATAAATATACAGCAAAACCACAATTGCAGGTTTCTTTCAAACGACGTAAATAAACAATAACTTGTATGTTTCTGCTCATAATCAGCACTTCAGAATTTGGGGTTATTTTTATACAATTCTCAGCTGACTGTTACCAGGCACTGTCACCAGGTATCTGTGGATACCGAGCTGTTTACACATTACACTAAACCATCAGAGGATAAACAGAGTGTGTAAGAGAACGACAAAACTAGAATGGTCTTTTCTAAAGGCCAGAGATAAAGAACAACCCTACACTGAAATATATATTAATATTAAATTAAGATTCATTAAATGGTTAATTATGGATGGTGTATAACAAAAACGTATGAACATAGGTGTAATTTGCTAAATATTTAGAAATTGACATTTAAAACTTGACATTTAAAAGACTTCCACAGTACCCAAAAACAACAGTCAATGAGCGTTACATCATTACATATCAGCTCAGTTTGTGATTGTACGATGGCTTGACTGTTTCTTTTTTTATTCTGGCAAAAACTAATTTTTTAGCTACAGATGCCGGCATGCTAGGTTTAATTGGTAACTAGGGTTGATAAATGTAAGATATATAAAAAAAAACCTTACTGTGTAGTTCTACAATTACTGACTGTAGTCCATCTGTTTCTCTACATACCTTTTTAACCTGCTTTCACCCTGTTCTTCAAGTCAGGACCCCCACAGGACCACCACAAAGCAGGTATTATTTGGGTGGTGGATCATTCTCAGCACTGCAGTGACACTGACATGGTGGTGGTGTGTTAGTGTGTGTTGTGCTGGTATGAGTGGATCAGACACAGCAGCGCTGCTGGGGTTTTTAAATACCGTGTCCACTCACTGTCCACTTCATTAGACACTCCATCCTAGTTGGTCCACCTTGTAGATGTAAAGATTGATCGCTCATCTTTAGTTGATGTTTGAGCAAGATCATTCAGTGTGCATCTCTGTTTCATAGAAAAGACTAAACACAGAGGAAGTGGCCATCACTTTAAATTCAGGTTTAAGAAACAGAAAAGGGGGCGTGTGCTTCCTGTTAGAAGAATAATCCATAAGGACAATATTTCCCCAACAACCCATACGGTCAGGGAATGGAAGGTTTTAAAATAGCCTGTCATTCGAGTCAATCAGCCATTTAGCACCAGAATGGAAACCTGTGGTGTCGTCAGCCAACATGAGGCTGACATTTTCTCCGAGATCAATATTTCTTTAGGCAGAGAGTACTGATTGTTACTGCAGTGTATGAGTCAGTTGGATTTGTTCCATTAGTAAAACACAGCTCACACACAGACAGAGAAAGACTTAAATGTTAATCTGACATTTCTCTGCATTAAGAGATTAAGACATACATTTTCTTGCTGGTACATGACCCCTGTTTTAAATGTAATGCCCATTGATTGGATAAAAGACACAGCTATTGGCCAATCTCAGTCAGGAAGATGTCACAGCTGGCCAATAATGTGTGTCCATGCATAAACAAATTCAATGAACCAGTAATTACAAATCAAAGGAAGTGTGTAATAGGTGGTGTGTCTGGTCGAGATTACAATACATACAAGTAGATAAATCAATCACTGTTATTTTCTAGAATGGGTGTGTGTGTGTGTGTCCTGCGATGGACTGGTGCCCCATCCAGGGTGTTACTGTGTGCCTTGTGCCCATTGAAAAGCTGGGGAAGGTTCCAGCACCCCTCCGCGACCCTAATTGGATAAGCAGTAAAGAAAGTGAGTGAGTGTTATTTTCTAATTTAATTTTAAAATACTAGCAGCAACCAGGTGAAATGTTTATCAGGACTGAAGAGATCACAGACCAAAATTCTTCAAGGTATTCTAGAATGATACCTTATATCAGTGCAGGGCAGTGATAGCTCAGTGGTTAAGGTACTGGACTAGTACACAGAAGGTTGCCGGTTCAAGCCCCGCCACCACCAAGTTGCCACTGTTGGGTCCCTGAGCAAGGCCCTTAACCCTCAATTGCTCATCGTGTTGAGCTCATTGTGTAAGTCGCTTTGGATAAAAGCGTCTGCTAAATGCTGAAAATGTAAATGTAAATATATGACTTTTACGTCCTTCCCCATGTAAACACACACATGCATGAGGTGAGATCATTTAAGCTAAACATAATAGCCAAGCTGACATTTCAAACCTGTTTGGGCTCATTGTTCTCAGCCCAGAGTGGCGGCGTGATCAGTTCTACCAGGAAACACTGGGTGCAAGGCAGGAATACCCTGGACAGGGCACCAAGCCATGGTAGGGCATTGGCCACCCCCACAGAAATAGCCAAACATGTCTGTGTAGATGCCTGGCCAGCTGATAGCTGGAGTAATACATGGGCTACAGTAATGGACCGCTGCGCCACCCAAGCGCCTTGTTTTTAACCCAAATAACACAAATACTGTTAGATGGTTTCAACTACTACAGTTTGGCAGCACCAATGAATTTTCTGTTCTTTGGCATGGTCAAGCAAATGTATTAGACAGTCAGTATTTCTAACACAGTAATCACCATAATTGGTTTAAAGTATATGAAGTCTACAAGATTCTCATTCTTATGGCTTTTATATCTTGTGAAGTGGCTTTCATTTAGGATCTATCCTATTGGTTAGGTTAAAGTGCAAAGTAGTTCCTCAGAAGTTACATTATTTTGGCTGTATACTTGGTTTCAGCAGCGTTCATTAAATTTAAAGAATATTTATTCGGGGAAGTGTCTAAACTGAAGTGTAACATTAATGATATGATATTGATGTTATGTAGTTGGAAGCTTATTATGTGTAATCTATTGGATTCACTACTATGTCAATGCAGTTGATTCACAACAACGCACAAGTGTCTTCCACTAACTGTATATAGGTCAGAAGTTAAAAGTGATGTCGTGTAGCTGCTACTTTTGGCTCCTTAATAGCTTTCTGAGATAAGATAGTGGTGTCCTATGTGTAGTGCACTGTAACATAACTGACATACTGTGCATTAAGCTAGATATGTAGCCTGTTGGCACTGCTACTAATGTCTGTGTGAATAATCTCACTAAAAAAGAGGGGGAAGGGGTAATTAAATGAATTTCAAAAATGGGGAGGGTTTTGCTGGCTGCTGCCACTGACTCCCCCTGCCTGAACATGTCATTAGATAAAGTGGCAGATATCAGATTTATGCTAACTTTATGCATGGCATGGAAAGGCAATAGGTTGCAGGCAAAGAACATATCTGTGTGAAGACCAAACTGCCCGAATGAAATTCTGCTAATGTTTTATGTTAATAACACCATCTTTCATAATATAGAACAGATTAGAATGCCTTTGTCATATATACATATACATGTGTACAGTATAATTACATTCTTTTTCTGCATACCCTAGCTTGTTTGGAATCTGGAGTCAGAGCACAGGGTCAGCTCAAGGGCCCAACAGTGGCTGCATAGCAGAGTCTGGATTTGAACCAACAATCTTCCAGTTGATAGCCCAAAACCATACTCACTAGGCTACCACTGTCCTGTCATATATAACACTATACACTGATCAGCCATAACATTTAAACCACCTCCTTGTTTTACACTCACGGTCCGTTTTATCAGCTCCACTTACCATACAGGAGCACTTTGTAGTTCGACAATTACTGACTGTAGTCCATCTGTTTCTCTACATACATTTTTAGCCTGCTTTCACCCTGTTCTTCAATGGTCAGGACCCCCCACAGGACCACTACAGAGCAGGTATTATTTAGGTGGTGGATGATTCTCAGCACTGCAGTGACAATGACACGGTGGTGGTGTGTTAGTGTGCGTTGTGCTGGTATGAGTGGATCAGATACAGCAGCGCTGCTGGAGTTTTTAAATCCCGTGTCCACTCACTGTCCACTCTATTAGACACTCCTACCTAGTTGGTCCACCTTGTAGATGTAAAGTCAGAGACGACCGCTCATCTATTGCTGCTGTTCGAGTTGGTCGACCTTCATCAGTGGTCACAGGACGCTGCCCATGGGGTGCTGTTGGCTGGATATTTTTGGTTGGTGGGCTATTCTCAGTCCAGCAGTGACAGTGAGGTGTTTAAAAACTCCGGCAGCACTGCTGCGTCTGATCCACTCATACCAGCACAACACACACTAACACGCCACCACCATGTCATTATCACTGCAGGGCCGAGAATGATCCACCACCTAAATAATACCTGCTCTGTGGGGGTCCTGTGAGAGTCCTGACCATTAAAGAACAGCATGAAAGGGGGATAACAAAGCATGCAAAGAAACAGATGGACTACAGTCAGTAATTGTAGAACTACAAAGTGCTTCTACATGGTAAGTGGAGCTGATAAAATGGACAGTGAGTGTAAAAACAAGAAGGTGGTTTTAATGTTATGGCTGATCGGTGTATAGAACACCATATATACAACTGTAGTCATTTCTGGTAACCTTCCGAGCAGCAATCCTTGTTAAACTATACACATTGCTCTGATTTATTCATTTTTTTGCTTATCTTTCTCCAATAAAGCTTCTGCTTCATATGCTGCCTTAAAAAAGTCTCTCTCTCTGGTCACATCACATTTAATTCAGATCCTCTGTTCACTATGCCAAAGCAAAACACTTCAATTACTATAATGGAGTTGAATGATGATGCTTTTCTACCGGGCCACTTTTACCACACAGCAGCCACAAAGACATATGCCAACCAGAGAGAGGCAGGCAAGCTTAAAAGCAACACACACACACACACACACACACACACACACACACACACACACACACACACACACACACACACACACACACACACACACAAACCTCCTGCCCTGTGCTTCACTCATTCACTGCCTCACATGGCATAAGCTCAAATTATTTTAATTTCTAATAACATCTATGAGGAATTAATTACTGGCACGGTTTTATTATTCTCTTTAGAGCCAACTAAAGCTTTCAGCTTGATATAAGAGGGAGTGAAGCATCTGTTGCACTGTTGCATGTTAAATATTTATATAAAAAAAGTACACACACACACACCAAAACAGCTATTCCAAACTCATCCAGCACACAATACTAAAATCACCCCACCCATAAGCAGCGGTGGGTGACGATGCAAAAATGTCATATTGAGGTTACTTGAAAAGATTTGAACAATATAAGATATGCAGTCTGTCTCAAAAAGCTTCCCCAGCAAATGGTTTACTATTTATCACACACTGGCCACAGGTATCTGAATCAGAAGACTAAAACGTCATTGGCCATCATCAGCACTTTCATTTAAAAAACAATTGTGTTTTTTCTTTGCAATGCCAGTAAAATGCCATTTTTCAGCATTCTGGCAACCCTAGCAAGTCTGTACCAGTTCAACCATATTCAAACACTGAAGAGCCAAAACATTTTGACCATTTACATTTGTGGCATTTATCCAAAGCGGCTTAAAATTATGACTCAATACAATAAGAGCAATTGAGGTTTAAGGGTCTTGCCCAGGGGGCCCTACAGTAGCAACTTTGCAGTGATGGGGCTTCAACCATCAATCTTCTCATTACTAGTCCAGTATCTTAACCGTTGCCCTACTGACCACTGTGCATGGCTACTGCTATTTCAATAAATTAAAATGTTGTGCTAATGGTAGATATGTATGACACACGTGTTAAATAGAATAGAATAGAATGCCTTTATTTGTCATATATACATATACACGTGTACAGTACAATGAAATTATTTTATTGCATAGCCCAGCTGGTTTTGGAAGCTGGGGTCAGAGCGCAGGGTCAGCCATTGCACAGCACCCCTGGAGCCAAGAGGACCCAACAGTGGCAGCATGGCAGAGCCGGGATTCAAAATCTCAAGTTTCGATTGATAGCCCAAAGCTCTACCCACTAGGCTACCACCATCTGCAGTACATATGAGCTGCAGAAAGTCCTGAGTGCCAAATTGTTTGGGCCAAATGACTAGGCTAAAAAGAAAGAGGAGCTCATAGGCAGTCGTGATGAGTACCCCTGACAATAGTCTGAGAATGGACAAACCAAGAACTGGCAGAATGTGTTCATTGTTTACCCAGAGAGGAGATGATACTAGGATGCACTGTAGCATGATCTATGTCACAACGCACAGAGACTGAAAGACCTGCTGGTAATGTCTGATACCAGATACCACAGGACTACTTCAGATGTCTTGGCAGGTCAGACCTGTTCTCAAAGCAAATTAGTAAAGTGGTTTTAAGGTTATGGCTGATCGGTGTGTTACTATACACTAAGATGGCTAGTTCAGACTGTTCCTGTCATCTGTATCACATTACTGTTACCTCTGTTAATTTTAAAGGTTTGGGCAGCACGGTGGCTCAGTGGGTAGCACTGTTGCCTCACAGCAAGAAGGTCCTGGGTTCAATCCCCAGGTTGAGCAGTGGAGTTTGCATGTGCTCCCCGTGTCTATGTGGGTTTCCTGCGGGTGCTCCGGTTTCTTCCCACAGTCCAAAAACATGCATGTGAGGTGAATTGGAGATACTAAATTGTCCATGACTGTGTTTGACATTAAAACTTGTGAACTGACGAATCTTGTGTAACGAGTAACTACCGTGTTTGTCATGAATGTAACCGAAGTGTGTAAAACATGACGTTAAATCCTAATAAATAAATCAAATAAATTCTAAAGGTTTACATTTTTGAGTACAAGTGCAAATAAACTACATGGCAGCCATCATTTAAACACAAGCACATAGTAACAGTAAGTCTTAGCCTTATATGAGCGTCTACCAGATGTACTATGACTAACCTTTAGCTAAACGAGAGCTGGGAAAACAGAGTGGGTTACACTGGTTGATAGCTAAATGCCTCCCAAGTATTTTACAAGCTGTCTTATTTTAATTAGCAACCCAGCCTCCAATTAGAGGCCAATAAAAGAGGGATAAAAGACAAAGAGGAGACCAAACAAGGGATGGATTTTACACCCCTTGGTTTCCGTCACTGAAACATGCAGCACACAAACACACAAATCCATTAGTCAGGGCTTTTCTGGTTTGAACAGGGTAGCTGTGTGTGTGTGTGTGACAGAAAGAGCACCACAGATTTCCTTTGTTCTCCCAAGGCTGCATCCTGCCATTAAGTTCTCAATGCACAAGCTGGGTTTCCTTGCTGGCACTGCCATGCCAGACACAGAACCTGAAACAGTGAATAGAGAAAGGTACGAGAGAAATGCCAAAGGCTGATAGCCAGTTACAAGAGGAAAGAATTTTAAGAAGGTCAAAGCAAACCACTGCGCTTCTAGTAAGAATTACTAGCCGATCGATAGGCACCTATTATTATTTTCTTCACCACAGCACTAAGATTAATGATCTTTCATGAGTGCGGCACTGTCCTCAATGACAACAGAGTTCTCAGTCCACCCACTGCTTATTCATTATAGCTGATGGCTAAATGTAATTCAATTGGTGAGACTGTATTCAGCTAATCTGAGCAACCATGCGTTTTAGTGACAATTGTGAAATATGGCCACTGCACCTTTCAACAGCTTGAGTATGAGTGTGATTTGTGGTTGGTGTGTTTCAGGCTGCTGGTCAAAACCAGCGGATGAAGCACTTGACAATACATTTTCACACATCCTGTGACACCAGCACACAAAACAAAAGAATAAGGCACTTAAATGTAACAGTTAGGGTCGTACAAAATTCACTAAAATGTGCTTAATTTCACAGACCCTGTTTTTCATAAATCCCAGATTTCACAGATTTTTAAAGAAAAGTGCCACATTTCATGGCAGTCATTAAATTACACTGATAAATTGAATGATCGAATAAATGGAAGCTACAATACACAGCACAGCTAACTTAACGGTTCAATGTTAACCTTGCGGCAGTCTCAAATACGTGTTTTGACAAAGCCCCCTCTGCGTCCACAAAATTGAATCTGTCTATCTGTCTGTCTGTCTGCCTGTCAAGTCAAGTCAACTTTATTTATATAGCGCTTTTTACAATAGACATTGTCTCAAAGCAACTTTACAAAATCCAGGACCAACAGATACAAAAACCCCTGTTGAGCAAGCCGAGGGCGACTGTGGCAAGGAAAAACTCCCTGAAAAATACAGGAAGAAACCTTGAGAGGAACCAGACTCAGCAGGGCCCATCCTTCTTGGGTGGCCTGGAGGATACTTTAAATAAATACACGATTTACACAAAGCATACAAACACAGAATTAAATGATCTAAAAGTCTGCCTGTCTGCCTATCTATCTATCTGTCTATCTGTCTGTCTATCTGTCTACCTGTCTACCTGTCTGTCTGTCTGTCTGTCTGTCTGTCTGTCTGTCTGTCTGTCTGTCTGTCTGTCTGTGTTTTTAGCTGCTTTACATATCAACATTTTGATTAAGCGATTGCAAACCAAATTGACATAGGATTGCTAGGACCGCCTTATAGTGCAAACTAACCAGTGAACGTGAGGCACTTGAACGCTACACGAATAAAAACGTTAAATCGCTAAACACAAACCTTACATTTTGATTTGCATATTACACAAGAAACGGCTCATTTCACGGTCAGTGACTCAAATTCCACGGCCGTGGATTAGGTAGAGCCTTAAACGTAGCCAAATAAACAGGTCATTTTAGGCAAAACCTTACGTGTGCTTATTTATTATTGCAGTATGAATTGGGTCACCACTTCAGGTCTGGTCAGACAGAAGGACAAAGTGCATCCGTACTCACTTTTGATTCGTTACACACTGCCAGAGGGAAACCCATGCAGTATGTATGTGTGTGTGTGTTTGTGTTTATAGCACGCTACCATAGAGCTAGTTATTTCCAGGTGTGGCACAAATGCACAGGAGCACACGTAGCACCAGGCCTCTAGACTAATATCAAGATTAAGGATGTTTATGATTTCTTGACTAACAGTCAAAGAGTTTTTTGTTCTAATAATGCTGGCTTCAGTTTCATTTCAAACTAGGACATTTCACTTCATTTCCAACCGCTGACTTGATTTGAATTCAGAACAAAGATGCTGCTATTACACACACATTAGCAGCACAGAAATGTGTACACATGACGCTCAGGTGGCGCAGCGGTAAAAACACATGCTGGAACCAAAGCTGGGATCTCGAATACATCGTATCGAATCTCAGCTCTGCCAGCCGGCTAAGGCTGAGCGGCCACATGAACAACGATTGGCCTGTTGTTCAGATATGGGCGGGACTAAGCCGGATGGGGTCTCTCTCCCATGACTGGTGCAATTACGACCTCTGCTGGCTGATTGATGGTGCCTGCACAGAGATGAGAAAAGCGTGCTCTCAGGGTGTGTGTCTCCGTACACAACGCTGAGCTGCACTGCACTCGTCAAAGTGCAGGTGATAAGACAACATTTTGCACCATATCTGCAGGTCAGCTTGAATTTGTTTGGGTGTACTGATGTTCACCATTTAAATAATCCTTTGTTGCAATTTCACATAAATTGTTCTGTCTACATCCATTAATCCTCTGTCCACATCCAGGCAGGTCAGCTACAGTGCCATGGGCTGTAATCTTCTTAATGGCATTGTGCATAGTGGCGACAGGAACATTAAGTTCTCTGGAGATGGACTTGACTCTGTCCATGCTTTTGCACAATTTTGCTTCTTGTATCCTCGGACAACTCTTTGCTCTTCTTTCCTTTCTCTATGCTCAGTGTGGTACATACAGACACAAAGAGTGAGTCACTCTCATTTATTTAAAATGATTCCAAATGGCATTTCTATACTGCCAGCACCTGTTACCCGCCACAGGCCAGTTTAAGTACAAATGAAAAAGGCATCACATGTCTGAAATCAAATTATTTCTTACAATTTTCAGAAGGGGCCAATACATTAGTCAAGTTCATTTCTAAAGTTCTGTGTGAAATGATAGCAGATGTGAATGTTTTAACAGCTTTGTGTTACTTTAGTGCAAACAAAGGAAATCAGCACATGGATACCAAAGCATTTGTAACTGCAAAAACATTCTGGGGAAAAGGGTGCATTTCACAAAAGTACAGGGATGCAAATATTGTTGGCCATGACCGTTTATTGGGCGTTTATTTTTTTCTTAAAAAAAAAACTTTACAGATATGCCCATATGTGCTAGGTTTAATACAGTCACTGCATGCAATCTGTTTAAAGTTAGACCAGATGCTGTGTTAATGCAAAATAGATTATTATTCATATGATTTAAGCAATCAAATGACTTCAATGCATGAACCTCTATGCTGACGATTTATAAAATGAAAATGTGAAGGTTTCCTCATATGACTAAAATCAAAGTGTTCTCTAGAGAGAAAATTAGCATTATTATATAACTCTCGTCAATAATAAAACAGTTTTGTATTTGTCGGTTATTCAGGAATCTTTTCATTATAAAAAACCTTATTGCATTATCATAAATAATAAGCAACGGATGTGCATTTTAATCTGTACTTAATTTAATCTTTATCTATTTCAATAATACTGGCAAATCACTTCTACAGTATTTTCCTGGCGACTGAACTGACACTGCAAGCAAGCTATGTGAAACATCAAGGCTTATAGCGACATGCTGTAGGATCGCTTGGGTCCTCACATGTTTAACCTGTTAAGTGTCTTAACATTACACTGATTTAGGATGAAGCGGTTGATAACAAGTGAAAAATGTTGTGCTTTAAAACGAGTTGTAGCGAGCCCAGTTCCACTGGGAAACACTGGCCGCAAGGCAGGAATACCCTGGACAGGGTGCCAATCCATTGCAGGACTTTGGCCAACCCACTTCAGACATATATAATCATGTCTTGTAGATGTCACTGCAAGTAAGCTATGTGAAACATCAAGGCTTTATAGTGATATGTTATAAGATCGCTTGGGTCTTCACATGGATGATCTGTTAAGTGTCCTTTAACATTACACAGTTTATAGCACAAAATCTGTCACTTGACAAATTTAATTTCATTTTCATTAACTGCATTATCCTAATTAGGGTCGTAGCAGGCCCAATTCCACTGGGAAACAATGGCCGCAAGGCAGAAATACCCTGGGCAGGTCTCTGGCCAATCCACTCTAGACATAGCCAATCATGTCTTGTAGAAGCCCAGCCAGCTGATTGCATAGGCTAGTGTGACAGACCGTTGTGTGACCTAAGTACTCTAGTGGGCAAATTAAAAAAGATAATGCAGGTTTTGGTAAGTTTTTAATTTTACATTTACATTTTAGATTGGCTGTGTTTGACACTTTTATCCAAATTATGAACAATAAAACAATGATGACTGAGTAAAATGAGCAGTTGAGGATTAAGGGTCTTGCTCAGGGGCACAACAGCGGCAACTTGGCAGCAGGACTTGAACCAGCAACCTTCTGATTACTAGTCCAGTACCTTAACTGCTGACCTATCACAGTTCTTTATAATTCTGCATCATACCTAGCAGTTTTACTCTGATGAGCCAAATCATTAAGACCACACCATTATATGTGCATAGCAATGACTTTATCACAACACTTGTGCTCGTCATGGTCAGAGATATATTAAATGTTGGGCTGATGGAAGTTACTCATAATACTGAGTTGACTAAAGCAAATATGATTGGGGCAGACAGTGCAAGGAGGGACATGCCATGATCTGCCAGCAAGTTGTTGTGCAGCCAAGAATAATTGATTGAAGAAGACAAGAAGACTATGGAGGCTGGTACAGAACAACAGAAGAGCTATTGTGGATCAAATTGCAGACTGGTTTTAATACTGGTGATGAGGTGAATGTGTCTACCACGCATATTGAGTTTCTTGTAAACAGCCCTGCTTGTTTTGCCAGCATGATCATGATTATTTTATCAGATGAGATAAATGGCTTGTTTACACAGAGATCTATTTCACTCTTTTGCATTTGCATGGTTGAAAATTCCCTAAAACAAAAATACTTATTCCAGAAGTGTGTGAGATCAAGCTCTCTTAGTCTTGCTCTAGTTCACCTTTGGATTGACTGTGCTGAACATCACTATATGACTTTATGGGGTGAAAAATAAACTTAGTTCTTAATTAAAAAACAATGGCTGGTCTAAATGACAATATCACCTAGACCCTGAATAAACTAAATTCAATTTAAACCATTTACATTTTCAGCATTTAGCAGACGTTTTTATCCAAAGCGATTTACAGTACCATGACAGTGTACTGTCTACACCAATCAGCCATAACATTAAAACCACCTCCTTGTTTCTACACTCACTGTGCCTTTTATCAGCTCCACTTACTATATATGAGCACTTTGTAGTTCTACACTTACTGACTGTAGTCCATCTGTTTCTCTGCATGCTTTGTTAGCCCCCTTTCATGCTGTTCTTCAGGACTCTCCCAGGACCACCACAGATCAGGTATTATTTGAATATATCCAGCCAACATAGTCCTGTGACCACTGATGAAGATCTCAAAGACTCGAACAGCAGCAATAGATGAGCGATCGTCTCTGACTTTACATCTACAAGATGGACCAACTAGGTAGGAGTGTCTAATAGAGTGGACAGTGAGTGGACACGGTATTTAAAAACTCCAGCAGCGCTGCTGTGTCTGATCCACTTATACCAGCACAACACACACTAACACACCACCAACATGTCATTGTCAATGCAGTGCTGAGAATGATCCACCACCTAAATAATACCTACTCTGTGTTGGTCCTGACCATTGAAGGACAGGGTGAAAGCAGGTTAAAAAAGTATGTAGAGAAACAGATGGACTACAGTCAGTAATTGTAGAACTACAAAGTGCTTCTATATGGTAAGTGGAGCTGATAAAATGAACAGTGAGTGTAGAAACAAGGAGGTGGTTTTAAGGTTATGGCTGATCAGTGTAAGCAATTGAGGGTTGAGGGCCTTGCTCAAGGGCCCAACAGCGGCAACCTGGCAGTGGTGGGGCTTGAACCAGCAACCCGGCTAGGCTAGAACTGCATATTTTTACCAAAGTATGAATTATTATTTTCAGATGCTCGTTAGTGGTCGTCATAACGGATAGGTTTTTACTCAGGATGCCCATCCTGATGCAACTCTTCTATTTATCCGGGCCTGGGACCAGCACTATGGGTCCACTGATCCCAATGGCTAGGCTTACATACCAACCTGCACCGTCTGTATAAAACGAACTTGTTTTTTTTGTATTGTATTTATTTACTTCTATTGAAGTAGCTTCACAGGAATTACAGCCAGACATTACATTTTATTAACCAAGTCTGTGGTATAATTTTAAACAATCCAATAAAAAATTAATGAAAACACCAGCGCCTGTCCAGTAGTAGTATTACTCACACTTTTTTACTATCACACACACTTAAAAAAACACAGCAGTAAGTGCCCACTCACTGATGGAGAAAGCTGATGGTATTTTTTAGGAGCAGATCATGTAAATGTACAAATGTGGCCAATCGAAATATCTCAATATTCCATTAAACCAGCAATGCCTCCTGCATAAGACTAGGTGGTAGTTATGCCATGATGGATTCCAAATTTAATCAAAGAGTGTGATGTGTGGTGTGAAGCTGATGAGAGCGTGCCAGGGCTCTTCTATTTATGCAGACTGAACCACACAGCAACCTAACAAAGCATGAATAGTAATTCATTGACTTACAACAAGAATGCAGTTTCTCATAGTGGGTGTTAAAGAGAATGTTAAGGGCATTTAATAAATGTGTGCATCAAGATATCACAAGCCTGACTGAGGCTGAGCATTATAAATATATAATACTGATCGAATAATATATTAATATCTCATTAATATCTCAATCACCAGGAGTCAGTGCTTTTATTTATTACCCCCTGTAACAAGTAATACTGCTCACCAGAGTCTGACTGGGTGTCTGTATCACATAACCACTGCATTAAATCAGCCAGGCAGGTAGACAGATAGCACAGTCACCACCCGTAAACCTTTGCTCTTTCTGATACTGCTACTCCGGCTTTTAAAGGCGGGAAGGGAAAGGGCACAAGAGCTACAGCATGTTATTTTTAGGTGACTGGATCCGTGTGAACATCATGTGACCTAATATGTTAGGTTTCGTTTTGTCTCAGCAAAAGATCATTTGTTTGTGGTCAGGGACCTTTTAGGGGATAATGTTTAAAATATTATGCTAATAATACGCTAATTTAAAGCACACATGTGCATCATATAATGATAAGCATATAATAAAGCAGAAGAATAAAAAGCAAAACAAGTTACTTGTCACAATCATATTTATATAACTCCAGCTTTTTTATAAATAAAAAAATGAAGTAAAGATTCAAGTATATCAAATAAAAACGACAATGCATGCTGAAGTGCTAAAGAGCAACATACACTGATCAGCCATAAAATTAAAACCACCTCCTTATTTCTACACATTGTCCATTTTATCAGCTCCACTCACCATATAGAAGCACTTTGTAGTTCTACAATTACTGACTGTAGTCCATCTGTTTCTCTACATGCTTTGTTAGCCCCCTTTCATGCTGTTCTTCAATGGTCAGAACTCTCCCAGCAGCGCTGCTGTGTCTGATCCACTGATCCACTGATCCACCATGTCAGTGTCACTGCAGTGCTGAGAATGATCCACCACCTAAATTATACCTGCTCTGTGGTGGTCCTGTGGGGGTCCTGACTATTAAAAAATAGGGTAGAAGCAGGCTAAAAAGGTATGTAGAGAAACAGATGGTCTACAGTCAGTAATTGTAGAACTACAAAGTGCTTCTATATGGTAAGTGGAGCTGATAAAATGGACAGTGAGTGTAGAAACAAGGAGGTGGTTTTAATGTCATGGCTGATCAGTGTATATAAATATATACAATGTGCATTTAAATTCATAATAAATCCATTTTGCTTCGGTGGAGCAGCAGTCAATTATCCTGATCCACCAGTGCTTTGCAATTGATTGGCGCCGTGGCCAGGGAATTTCTGTTGGATGCCCTAAACCCTGAGTTTCCGGGTGGACATGGATCTGCCACCACCCTGATCTGGAAAACGCAGTTAAGAAAAATAAATTTGAAGTAAATGAAGTAGAAATAAAGATAAGCAATGAGCAAAATCTAAATATACTGCATAACTAAGTCAGAGTTTAAATGAATCTTCTCTGTACTGAGGTGTAGTTAGCTCTTTCATGCCAAAGTCAACTAAACCACTAAAAAGGAATGCTGTCAGCACAAAGATATGATGCTGGAAGGAAAATCCCAAAATCAATCAGGTCATAGGAGACACCGACTGACCTCTGACATCTGACTGGAGCAGTCTGAGACTCTCCTGACCTTCTCAACATGGAGGTCAGTACTTTTAGCTTTTCGATCTTATTAGCTTACAGTGTGTTTTGGTTTTTGCTCACATTTGCTGATACGAGTATAAACTTGAGAATAGATAAATACATTTGGAAAAAAAAAAAATCTCATTATTATGAAAAGCAAAACTCCCTAGAGAAGCCTGATGGAATATTAGCACCCACAAAAATATTTTCAGGAATACGACAAACTTTAAGCAGCAGCACAACCCTTATACAGAGGGAGTAATCTATTCATTTATTCAGTGGGAAGAAGCCCTTGAGAGAATGAAGGAAAGTCAGTGGAACGTTAAGGAATATTCAGTCTGAATAAACCCTGACCCTCATGATAAACTCCACACAGAGAATCACACTGTTCTGCTCTTTGTTTTACCCAGCACTCCAAGCTCTGCTTACGTTAGCTTTGACATTTTATGCCAAATAAGGCATGGGCTCATTGTTTAAGATGCTGATTAATACATGATTTTGTGACATTTTCTGCTGATGAATGAGAAACTACCGTCTACGGTGTAGGAGTGACTTTGAAAAAGAATGCAAAGGTCGAGATTGTGAGTAGGATTGAGTTTCATTGTACTCAATCATTCATAATGTAACACAAGATACATGAATCTTTATTGTGCTCTATACAGTCAGCTCCAGATTTACTGGCACAAGAACCCTTGAGCAGTCATCAATGATGTTTTGCTTCACTGGAATATAAATATGTTGAAGTCATTAATCAACAGGAAGAAAATAAGAGAATACTCTCATTTGGTGGAACATCATTTTATATTGATAACTCCTAATAAGTGATTGCTACAAGCTTCTGACACCTCTGTAGTCGAATCTTCCACCATTCTTCATGTGCAAAAGCTCCAGCTCATTGAAGCTTTCATGCTGTAAATAGCTTCTTTAAACCCCACCAAAGATCTTCTATGGGATTTATGTCTGGACACTGAGAAGGCCACTCCAGGACACTCCAGGACTGATTTCTTAACCAAGATTTGGTTGACTTGGATCTGTGCTTGGGATCACAAATGTACCTTCTTACCTTGTTTTGCTAGAAGGTAAGAAGGCTCACAAGAAGCCATGGTGGGTTCACACCAAGAATAGTCTGAGTAGAAAATAAAAGCCACAGACTGCTGATAAATGGTTGTGTGGCCAAAACTCATTGATGCCAATGGCCGGCAATGTGTGAATCACCTACCCACTAAAGAAATGAAACATATAAAACATCCAACATATAAAAGTTAAAGGATCTGTTGGTAATGCCCTGTGTACAAGATCCCACCGGACTCCTTTAGATGTCTTGTGGAGACCATATCTTGACAGGTTAAAGCTGTCTTGGCTGTATATTAGGCACAATGTGGTGGTTACAATGTTTTGGCTCAGTGGTGTAATTGGAAAACAAAGGGCAAAATGTGATTATGCTGTTCAATTCCATTTGAGACCAGACACTGGAGCTGACGCACAGATTTGTAACACATTTATGCAGATGCACCTTGCAGCAAAAATATAAAAAAAATGATTGTGATGACATAAGGGGTAAAAAATAAATTTATTCAGATTAAGTTAAAATGTGTGCAAAATATCATTTTGGCTGATATTGGACAAAATATCTGGCCTAGTAGCACTGGCCTAAAAGAGGATTTTTTAAAATATAAGCATATGGGCAGTTGTACCCTAGTGGTTAATGTACTGGACTAGTAATCAAAAGGTTGCCGGTTCAAGCCTCACCTCTGCCAGGTTGCAACTGTTGGGCCCTTGAGCAAGGCCCTTAACCCTTAATTGCTTAGATTGTATACTGTCACAACTGTAAGTGGCTTTGGATGAAAGCATCTGCTAAATGCTAAAAGGCAAATAGTGGATTTAAAAAAAAAATCATGCTGTATCACTGCAACACTATAACTGAAAACAAATTCATACACACTAATAAGTTACAAAACTACAAATTAGCAGCATGACAAGAACTTGTGTAAAGATGGATTTATTAGTGTGGACACAGGTCTGAAGTGAACAAAAGAGATTTGAAAGTGACAAGTCAGGTGACAAGTCTTAAGCTTCAGCTACTTAGGCTTAAGTAATAATGGAGGTTTTTTTTATGTTTGACTAAGGATGCTAACTATAACATTACAAGAAAGTGTATTGTGTTGTAATAAATCATATCATCTCATCATAATACCTAGCTCCACCAAAAAGCTTTCACTGTACATATTTCCATCTTGTTTGTACGACCTTTTAAGGTCACAGCATTAAGGAGTGCGATGGCCTTTGTGTTGCAGTTCCTAATCAGAATCACATGAGGAGTAGAAGAAACAAAGCCACACGTGCTGGTTGGGTCAGCTGTTTCCCACACAGCCTGTAGCAAACTCAGTACAGCTGGGTAAAGCAAAACGTCGAATTCCTACATAATCCATTCCAGCTAGGAAGGAGGTAAAGCAATAGGGTGAAACTGAGAGGGTCACTGGAGGTTTACAGAGTCGGAGCATAGTGGACAAAAAGGGATAAGAATCACATTGACAATGAAGACTGTGATGTTCACTAAGCAGAGTGTTTAAGGATGGTGGCAGAATACAATTAGTACTCTATCTAATTAACAGTATGTCTTAAAGAATGAACTTCAACACCATTGTCAGGTATCCGACAGCTCTAAAGTTCCAGACATAGGATACACTTGTTCAACATATCAAACTACATCTATATCAACCTCCACCCAAGTATCCTAGGCAGTGGTAGCTCAGTGGTGGACAACACACTGGACTAGAACCCAGATGGTGGCCAGTTCAAGCCTCATCATCGCCAAGTTGCCACTTTTGGGCTCCTGAGCAAGGCCCTTGACCCTCAATTGCTCAAATTGTACTCGATCGCAATTGTAAGTCACTCTGAACATTTATTTATTTATTTATTAGGATTTTAACATCATGTTTTACACACTTTAGTTACATTCATGACAGAAACGGTAGCTATTCATTACACAAGATTCATCAATTCACAAATTTAAATGTTAAACACACTCATGGACAATTTTGTATCTCTAATTCACCTCACTTGCATGTTTTTGGACTGTGGGAGGAAACTGAAGCTCCCAAGGAAACCCACACAGACACGGGGAGAACATGCAAACTCCACACAGAAGGGACCTAGACCGCCCCACTTGGGGATCGAACCCAGTACCTTCTTGCCGTAAGGCGACAGTGCTACCCACCGAGCCACCGTGCCGTCCAAGTCACTCTGAACAAAAGCGTCTGCTTAATGCTAAATATCTCCTCAACTGCTGAAGACCCAGACACGTGTTTGATAACAGCTTCTTTAAACATGTGTCACATATGGACAGTCACACTCTGATCTTCATTATTCCCTGTCTCTGAGCATGTGCCTTCAACCAGCCAGCAAAGGCAATTCATTTAGTATGGTGTTCCAAAATTACTAAATTGTCTTTATTGACACTACTTTTATATAGATTTTCACATATCTGTATTAGAGTATGTAATTCTTTTTTTTTCCCTTACCTGACTATCTGTATTCCGAATTCCGATGATGTATTTTTTTTATTTTCGTTTTTATTTTCATTAAATGTTTAATTACATTATTTGTAATTTCTAAGTAGCAGGAATCAAGATCTGTATAAGTACTAAGAAAAATTTAATTATTCATTTTTGTCAAATAACATTATGAGCACTGAGAGGTGAAGTGAACAACACTGATTATCTCTTCATCACGGCACCTGTTAGTCATATTAGGCAGTAAGTGAACATTTTATCCTCAAAGTTGATGTATTAGAAGCAGGAAAAATGGATAAGGATTTGAGCAAGTTTGACAAGGGCCAAATTGTGATGGCTAGACGACTGGGTCAGAGCATCTCCAAAACTGCAGCTCTTGTGGGGTGTTTCAGGTCTGCAGTGGTCAGTATCTATCAAAAGTGGTCCAAGGAAGGAACAGTGGGTTGTTTGTTTATTAGGATTTTAATGTCATGTTTTACACTTTGGTTACATTCATGACAGGAACAGTAGTTACTCATTACACAAGGTTCATCAGTTCACAAAGTTACATCGAACACAGTCATGGACAATTTAGTATCTCCAATTCACCTCACTTGCATGTCTTTGGACTGTGGGAGGAAACCGGAGAGCCCGGAGGAAACCCACGTGGACACGGGGAGAACATGCAAACTCCACACAGAAAGGACCTGGACTGGCCCACCTGGGGATTAGGAACAGTGGTACACCGGTGACAGGGTCATGGGCGGCCAAGGCTCAGTGATGCACGTGGGGAGCGAAGGCTGGCCCGTGTGGTCCGATCCAACAGACGAGCTACTGTAGCTCAAATTGCTGAAGAAGTTAATGCTGGTTCTGATAGAAAGGTGTCAGGATACACAGTGCATCACTCTTGCAGGGCTGTTTGGCAGCAAAAGGTGGACCAACACAATATTAGGAAGGTGGTCATAATGTTATGCCTCATCGGTGTATTACTCTGACAGTTAAATTCTTTGCATTTATTTATTTTTACTAAAATTTCATTTGGAGTTTTAAAACATTCCACAGCTCAATCCCTTTAGCCCTCCCACCCTCAGACGTAGCCAATCATGTCTGTGCAGGCACCTAGCCGGCCAATAGCGGAGCTGAGATTCAAACTTGAGGGTTTTAGATTTTTTCTTTTTTAACTTTTGTGAGTGTTTGCAAGCATAGTGGGGTCATATCAACCATTTTTAAATGATAAAACTATGTAAAATGAAACAGTGCTCACCGAACCACAGATGAGATGAGATGTCAAATCGTAAATGATAATACTCCATGTAAACCTTTCAGGGTTCTGAATTGGATGCAACAACTATATTATTATTTTTTTTCAATAAGATGCTGATATCAGGGATCTTGATCAGCTATTCTCACGGTAACAAGATGTTTTGCAAACTCCTGTTGCTGAGTGATGTAAAATTGTAAGTGTAACATCACCCAGCTCAAAAACAAACAATATATCCCAGTAGCACTTGTATTAAATTGAAACATTTCCAGTCAGTAGTTCACACACCGGCTGTATAAAATACATTAGTTTAGAAAATAAATGGATGTTCATTCAGTAGGATACTGATCCAGCATTTTTGTCTGTGTCAATCGGTGCTTTCTGCATGCAAGTCAGTTCTGAAAGCTCATGAGATACAGGTGCTGAGCAGAGAAGAGCACTGAAGCTGAATGATTCCTCTCCTGAGGAGGAGTTTGCTTGATGAGAGAGGTTTGTTTGCTACTTCACTACCGGTGTGTGTAGGAAACACATGGTGAAGAGCACTGAGCAACCACGCAGTCTGAAAACACTCCCCCACAGAGCGTATAAGCAGAACATACAAACACGGTCACATGCTGGATTCGGCCATATGGGTATAGTTAGAGATGATTACATCCCACACTGCACTTTTCTGTAATAAATCATTACTGAAAATTACTACCTGGCATCATTAGGGAATACGCTAGGTGACATGATAGGGTGTACGCATACCCCCTACATACATCCTTTCCATAATTATTGGCACCCCGGTAAGGATGGCTATAAGGTTTTAAGAAGATTAATTTCATGCCTTTAATTTTTTTTCAGTGGAAAAATAATCCCTCATCAGGAAATAACTATTTAACAAAACCACATGTGCCTAGATTATTAACACGTCTGCCTTTAGTACTTTGCATAACCCCCCTCGCCAATAAAACAGCACTTAGCCATCTCCTGTAACATCTTACAGGGTTGGGGAATACAAAGCAGGGAATTTGAGACCATTCATCTTTACAGAATCTCTCCAGATCTGTGCACTCTCCTCTTTACCTCATCCCACAGGTTTTTATGAAGCTTAGGATAAGAGGACTGAGATGGTCATTGCAGAAGATTCATTTTGTGTTTAGTAAATCATTTTTGTGGTAATCTGGACACATGCTTTGGATCATTGTCCTGCTGAAAGATCCGGTGATGATCCATTTTCAGTTTATTGGCAAAGGGAAAACAGATTTTGATTTAAAATGTTTAGGTATTTTATGGCGTCCATGATGCAATCTACTCTGACAACCATACTCCACCATACTTAACACCTGACATCAGGTTCTTTTTAATGCATGCTTCATTTTAAGCCATTACACACCAGCGTTTTGTTGTCAAAAAGTTCAAAGTCAAAGTCCCAGTAGTTTTTTGCAGATTCTGGGGCTTACATTTGTGATTGGATGACTTTCTAGTAGAGCTGGGCGGTATGACGGTACATTCAGTATACCGTCTTTGATTCCTCATACCGTATGGATTTTTCCAAATACCGCCATACCGTAGCACAGGCAGCAAATCATATAATACTCATCTATTGACAATCAAGAAAGAAGCTTTCACAGCAATAATTAAAACAGTGGGCAAAAGTGTCTTACGGGGCAAAAATACTCCAGGTCAGTTGCTAAACCAACTTTATAAGCAAACTGGAAGCGAAGATATATAAAGTCGTCCACTTTTCTACAATAGACCAGTTGGTCAAGTTGTACAGTGGAGTTTGCAAACGTCATTTTATTCGTTAAAGGGAGAGCTAAGGGTAATTGTACAATACTTAAAAATTAAAAAAGCAATAAAATGTTGTTTATTGCAACAGTACTGATTGATCACGTGTACTGATTCCATCATATAGTATATTGTGTCATTTTGTGGGGCCAAGCAAAGCTTATAGTACTAAAGACCTTCATTATATAGATGGTAAAATTAAAACTTTTTATATTCTATGGCAGAAGAATAAGCCACAGACATATAAAAAGTCCCAGTCATACAAAAAAAGAAAACATATCGCAATATACCAAGAAACTGTCAGAATCTAAAAAATACTGTGTTACAAATTTTAGGTCATACCGCCCAGCCCTACTTTCTAGTAAGCCATTCAGTAAGCAATTTAGTGTTGCGCCAGCCACACACAATGCAAAATATCCACATTATTTTTTTGTAAAAAAAAACAAAAAAAAACAAAAACAAAAAAACTTACACACATTTATCCACATGTGCAAATTTAACATCAAGTCTGACTTCATACTGACACCGAACAGCTTCACCATTTGAGATTTTAATGTGTAATAAATGTCATTCATTATTTATATAATATGAATGTATTATTTTTTCTAATACAGAGTAGAACTAATAACAGAGTAGTGTGAGCACTTCAACTAGCTTATGCATGCAGAGGGTGGATGGGGAGGGTGGGTCTGAATTCTCCCACTAGCTCCGCTCTCAGTCCAAATCAAGCATAAGCTGTTGGAAATTTTTTAAACATGCTTTTTAACCAACGACATTAATCAAACAGTGACTTCTTTGTTAACCGAGTTATTGGTTAACCGAGTAATCATTAACAGCCAGGTGATATTAAATAATAAAATATTACTACAGTATCTACAGCAAGCAATGCTATATATGGTTTGTTTTCATATCAATGCAGTTCAGCTGTCTTTAATCCGAACGCCATACATCAACTGAGCCCTTAAACACTAAACAGACAAATGTAAGCGTGACCCTGCTGTCACAAATAATTTAATAAAGCAGATCAATTTTACTTGACTGCTCTTCTTTACTGCTACTTGCGCAAATCCATGTCTTCTAGGTGAAAAGCAAGTTCCCAGTGCTCTCTCTCTTTCACACACACACCTGTTAACAACATGCAAAACTGAAAAAAATGTTTTGCCTAAAGCTGAGCACCTGCCCTTCCTACTTCATTCTTTGCAGAGCGCATGAAGTTATATCAACATAAAGACAAAAAGGAAACCGCTAAAAACAGACAATTCACAAAGCATAACTGTGGGGGAAAAAAAACAAATAAACTATTAAAGTTAAGTAATCAAATGTGCCTGCAGCTAGGCTTAGCAGTTTTCCACTGTGGTCATGGGTGACACTTAAACAACATCTAACTATCCTGAAATGACTTTAAATGTCAAAACAACAACTTTTAATGGACTGGTACACTGTGCAAGGTGTATTACCGCTCTGCACCTAGTGTTCCCAGGACAGATCCACCATGACCAGGACAGAGTCACCATGACCCTCATAGAGATACATGGTTAAATATAATGAATATCTTGTGTCCACATTGTGCAACTGAATGTACACTAAACATAAGTTATTGTTGCTGCAAAAGTGCTGAATAAACAGCATGTTCACTATTTTATTATATAAACTATACATCAACAACATCCAAAAACAAAGCCAACTTCTCTGGGCCCAAGGATGTCTGAAATAAACTGACGCAACTTAGTCTGTAGTCTAACAAGCCCACCTCTCAAATTGGTTTTGAAAAGAATGAACACCATGTTATCTGGGGGAAAAGAACCATCCTTGTCACGAACTCTGCTTTGAATGTCAGCGTAATATATGATATGGGAGAGTGTTCGTGCCAGGGGCACAGATAACATATGTGGCACATCTGTGACCTCACCATTAATGCTGAGGGGTACATATGCATTCAGGGGCAACACATGCCTCCATTTAGAAGATGACTTTTTCAGGATGGTCCACACTTTCAACGAGACAAGGCCAAGTCATGTTCTACACGTGTGACAACAGAGTGACTTTATAGTAAGAGAGTGTGTGTGCGAGACTAGTGAGTGTATATGTACAAAATACAATAGTTAATTCGTTGAAACATGCCCGAGGGGTACATATGAAGGATGGTTCACACTTTAATCAAGACAAGGACAAGTCACATACTCCATGTGTGACAAGAGTGACTTTATAGTAAGAGAGTGAAGAATAGAATGCCTTTATTTGTCTTATATACATATATACAGGTGTACAGTACAACGGAATTCTTTCTTCGCATATCCCAGCTTGTTTGGAAACTGGGGTCAGAGCGCAGGGTCAGCCATTGTGCGGCGCCTCTGGAGCAGAAAGGGTTAAGGGCCTTGCTCAAGGACCCAACAGTGGCTGCATGGCAGAGTTGGGATTCAAATTCTCAACCTTTCAGTTGATAGTCCAAAGCTCTACCCACTAGGCTACCACTGTCCCCTCAATTAGTGTCTCCAGTTCACCTTACTTGCATGTCTTTGGACTGTGGGAGGAAACCGGAGCATCCGGAGGAAACCCACACAGACACGGGGAGAACATGCAAACTCCACACAGAAAGGACCTGGACCGCCCCACCTGGGGGATCGAACCCAGGACCTTCTTGCTGTGAGGCGACAGTGCTACCCACTTAGCCACCCCAGTGAAGTGTGTGTAGTGTTTTAATTATATATGTATATAATGTTATTGCATGGCTCTATAGTTGATCATATTATTTGGTACTTTGGTGCTGATTTGCATGTTGATTTGTAACAAAGCTCTTGTTCAGGTTGGAAATAAAGTGTGTGTACTGTTTTAATTATAGATGTATATAATGTTATTGCATGGCTCAGTAGTTTAGCATACTACTCAGTACTTTAGTATTCTGATTTGCACGTTGATTTATAACAAAGCTCTTGTGCAGGCAGGTAGGAAGTAAAAAGGTGTACTGTTTTAATTATAAATGTATATACTGTTATTGCATGGCTCTATGGTTTATCGTATTATTTGGTACTTTAGTATGCTGATTTGCACCTTGATTTGTAACAAAGCTCTTGTGCAGGTAGGGAGTGAAGTGTGTGTACTGTTTTAATTATATATGTATATAATGTTACTGCATGGCTCTATAGTTTATCATTTTATTCAGGTTTGCACGTTGATTTGTAACAAAGCTCTTGTGCAGGTAGGAAGTGAAGTGTGTGTACTGTTTTAATAATAAATGAATATAATGTTATTGCATGGCTCTAAAGTTTATATTATTTGGTACTTTAGTATGCTGATTTGCACGTTGATTTGTAACAAAGCTCTTGTGCATGCAGGTAGGAAGTAAAGTGTGTGTACTGTTTTAATTATAAATGTATATACTGTTATTGCATGGCTATATGGTTGATCATATTATTTGGTACTTTAGTATGCTGATTTGCACGTTGATTTGTAACAAAGCTCTTGTGCATGCAGGTAGGAAGTAAAGTGTGTGTACTGTTTTAATTATAAATGTATATACTGTTATTGCATGGCTATATGGTTGATCATATTATTTGGTACTTTAGTATGCTGATTTGCACGTTGATTTGTAACAAAGCTCTTGTGCAGGTAGGGAGTGAAGTGTGTGTGTACTGTTTTCATTATGTATGTATATAATGTTAATGTATGGCTCTATAAGTTTAGCATACTATTCTTTACTTTACTATGCTGATTTGCAGGTTGATTTGTAACAAGCTCTTGTGCAGGCAGGTAAGGAAGAAGAAGTGTGTGTTTTAATGATAAAAAAATGTATATAATGTTATTGCATGGCTCTATAGTTTATCATATTATTTGGTACTTTAATATTCTGATTTGCAGGTTGATTTGTAACAAAGCTCTTGTGCAGGTAGAAAGTTAAGTGGTGTAGTGTTTTAATTACAGGTGTATATAATGTTATTGCATGGCTCTATAGTTTATCATATTATTTGGTACTTCGATATTCTGATTTGCACGTTGATTTAAAGCTCTTGTGCAGGCAGGTAGGAAGTGAAGTGGTGTACTGACCTTCATGATCACTGAGAGCTGCTGTCCAGGAGTACAGAGGTAAACACAGCGCTAAAAGTCCAGCAAGCAGACAGGTGGCCAGCTCCATGTTCCGATTTTGTAAACCACTCTAGGCTTAATTGAATTAAATGTAGGTAAAGAAAGCTCTTCTGATATCCAGTCTCAGCTGCGCGACATTGTGCTGGTGCTTAAAAGCATGCAATGTTTACCTAGAGAGAGGAAACAGCTCGTGCAACTTGGTAACTTGTCACAAGGCTCGAGCGCGCGCACTATTCGTTTAGCCGGTTAAAAAAAGTAAAAATGAAGGAAAGATTCATATCCAACTGATTATTTCCGTCCGTTCTGCCTCATGTAGGACTTTATTTACCTCCAACACAACGTCGAGGAGAAGTGAAGTTGTCCAAGCGTCGACTTGTAATTTAAAAGCTTCATGTTCTCACAGAAGAAACTTTACTGGAGTTGATAGCAACGACAATAAACTGAACATGACAGCAGTAGCAGCATCAGACAGGAGCACGAGCGCGCTCGCTCACTCGCTTTCTGTGTGTCAGGTCCTCCGTCCAAAATACACACGTTCAAACGGTCCCATTTAATAAATGTACTGGTCCGTATCCTCACAGCGCGAATAAAATGTACACAAACACGTCCGGAGCTCAAACACCGTCACACTTTACTCAAATAAACAACAGAGCAAAAGCCAAAGAGCGTAAAATTCTGTCCTGATATCCGGCACAAGCTGTCGCTCACTAAACCAATCCAGCAACCTCCTCCTCCTCCCCCTTCTTCTCCTCTCCCTCCATTCAAAGCCACACCCCGTCCTTCAGCTCACTGGCTAATCAGCACAGGTGAGCGACACCGCGTCATGACTATGGTAGTAATAGTTGTACTGTCAGAAGTGGTACTAATGGTAGAAATAGTTGTACTGTCAGAAGTGGTACTAATGGTTGTGATAGTAGTACTGTCAGAAGTGGTACTAATGGTAGTAATAGTTGTACTGTCAGAAGTGGTACTAATGGTAGAAATAGTTGTACTGTCAGAAGTGGTACTAATGGTAGAAATAGTTGTACTGTCAGAAGTGGTACTAATGGTAGAAATAGTTGTACTGTCAGAAGTGGTACTAATGGTAGTAATAGTTGTACTGTCAGAAGTGGTACTAATGGTAGTAATAGTTGTACTGTCAGAAGTGGTACTAATGGTAGAAATAGTTGTACTGTCAGAAGTGGTACTAATGGTAGTAATAGTTGTACTGTCAGAAGTGGTACTAATGGTAGTAATAGTTGTACTGTCAGAAGTGGTACTAATGGTAGTAATAGTTGTACTGTCAGAAGTGGTACTAATGGTAGAAATAGTTGTACTGTCAGAAGTGGTACTAATGGTAGTAATAGTTGTACTGTCAGAAGTGGTACTAATGGTAGTAATAGTTGTACTGTCAGAAGTGGTACTAATGGTAGAAATAGTTGTACTGTCAGAAGTGGTACTAATGGTAGAAATAGTTGTACTGTCAGAAGTGGTACTAATGGTAGTAATAGTTGTACTGTCAGAAGTGGTACTAATGGTAGTAATAGTTGTACTGTCAGAAGTTGTACTAATGGTAGAAATAGTTGTACTGTCAGAAGTGGTACTAATGGTAGAAATAGTTGTACTGTCAGAAGTGGTACTAATGGTAGTAATAGTTGTACTGTCAGAAGTGGTACTAATGGTAGAAATAGTTGTACTGTCAGAAGTGGTACTAATGGTAGAAATAGTTGTACTGTCAGAAGTGGTACTAATGGTAGAAATAGTTGTACTGTCAGAAGTGGTACTAATGGTAGTAATAGTTGTACTGTCAGAAGTGGTACTAATGGTAGTAATAGTTGTACTGTCAGAAGTGGTACTAATGGTAGAAATAGTTGTACTGTCAGAAGTGGTACTAATGGTAGAAATAGTTGTACTGTCAAGAAGTGGTACTAATGGTTGTGATAGTAGTACTGTCAGATGTGGTACTAATGGTAGAAATAGTTGTACTGTCAGAAGTGGTACTAATGGTAGAAATAGTTGTACTGTCAGAAGTGGTACTAATGGTAGTAATAGTTGTACTGTCAGAAGTGGTACTAATGGTTGTGATAGTACTGTCAGAAGTGGTACTAATGGTAGAAATAGTTGTACTGTCAGAAGTGGTACTAATGGTAGAAATAGTTGTACTGTCAGAAGTGGTACTAATGGAAGAAATAGTTGTACTGTCAGAAGTGGTACTAATGGTAGAAATAGTTGTACTGTCAGAAGTGGTACTAATGGTTGTGATAGTATTGTCAGATGTGGTACTAATGGTAGAAATAGTTGTACTGTCAGAAGTGGTACTAATGGTAGTAATAGTTGTACTGTCAGAAGTGGTACTAATGGTAGAAATAGTTGTACTGTCAGAAGTGGTACTAACGGTAGAAATAGTTGTACTGTCAGAAGTGGTACTAATGGTTGTGATAGTAGTACTGTCAGATGTGGTACTAATTGTAGTAGTGGTTATGTTAGTAGTAGTAATAGTAATAGTAGTACTGTCAGAAGTGGTACTAATGGAAGAAATAGTTGTACTGTCAGAATTGGTACTAATGGTAGAAATAGTTGTACTGTCAGAAGTGGTACTAATGGTTGTGATAGTACTGTCAGAAGTGGTACTAATGGTAGAAATAGTTGTACTGTCAGAAGTGGTACTAATGGTAGTAATAGTTGTACTGTCAGAAGTGGTACTAATGGTAGAAATAGTTGTACTGTCAGAAGTGGTACTAATGGTAGTAATAGTTGTACTGTCAGAAGTGGTACTAATGGTAGAAATAGTTGTACTGTCAGAAGTGGTACTAATGGTAGTAATAGTTGTACTGTCAGAAGTGGTACTAATGGTAGTAATAGTTGTACTGTCAGAAGTGGTACTAATGGTAGAAATAGTTGTACTGTCAGAAGTGGTACTAATGGTAGAAATAGTTGTACTGTCAAGAAGTGGTACTAATGGTTGTGATAGTAGTACTGTCAGATGTGGTACTAATGGTAGAAATAGTTGTACTGTCAGAAGTGGTACTAATGGTAGTAATAGTTGTACTGTCAGAAGTGGTACTAATGGTAGAAATAGTTGTACTGTCAGAAGTGGTACTAATGGTAGAAATAGTTGTACTGTCAGAAGTGGTACTAATGGTAGAAATAGTTGTACTGTCAGAAGTGGTACTAATGGTAGTAATAGTTGTACTGTCAGAAGTGGTACTAATGGTTGTGATAGTATTGTCAGATGTGGTACTAATGGTAGAAATAGTTGTACTGTCAGAAGTGGTACTAATGGTAGTAATAGTTGTACTGTCAGAAGTGGTACTAATGGTAGTAATAGTTGTACTGTCAGAAGTGGTACTAACGGTAGAAATAGTTGTATTGTCAGAAGTGGTACTAATGGTTGTGACAGTAGTACTGTCAGATGTGGTACTAATTGTAGTAGTGATTATGTTAGTAGTAGTAATAGTAATAGTAGTACTGTCAGAAGTAGTACTAATGGTAGTAATGATTGTGTTAGTAGTAATAGTTGTACTGTCAGAAGTGGTACTAATGGTAGTAGTGATTGTGTTACTAGTAATAGTTACTGTCAGAAGTGGTACTAATGGTTGTAGTGGTTGTGTTACTAGTAATAGTTACTGTCAGAAGTGGTACTAATGGTTGTAGTGGTTGTGTTAGTGGTAATAGTAGTACTGTCAGAAGTGGTAGTAGAAGTAGCAGTAGTAGTTGTGGTGTTGAAATGACACACACACTGGGCACTTTGGGTAGGGTACACAAGCCAGCTATGGCATAAAAGACATACTATATTTTAATATTTTTTTGATTACAGACATAGATAATCATATCTGTGTAGACGCCCAACCAGCCGATAGTACCGCTGGCATTGAACCCCGCAATTCAATTGTACTGGGCTAGTGTATTTTACCACTACGCCACATGAGCACCCTGAAGCCATACATCCTATAGAGTACGCTAAACTGTATGTGGTTTAGATCACAGCCTCCATCTGTCTCTCTAATCTATGTGAGAACAAAGGCCTGAGGTCATGACCAGATTGAGACGGCATAAGATGGATAGAGTTGATGAACAATCAACTTATGAACAACTAGCGAGTAATAAATTGGGACAACAACAACACAACTACAGTGGTACTTACTGATGAAAAACTGTTTTAATTAGCTTGGTAAACAAAGAATACACTGAATCCATTTCACTTGCATGTATAGATGTCTAATTTCATGGCTTAAGGCTCCTACAGGCGGCATGGTGATGCCATTTTTGTGTCCCATCAATGTATGTGAATTTTTGCATGTTTCCTCTGCATCCATATGGGTCTCCTCCAGGTACTGATTTTCCACCACCTCCCACATACAAGGTAGATTATCTATTCTAAATTGCCCTAAGATGTGGGTGAGTAACGAGTAAGTGTGTCATGCCCTGCAATGGATTGGCACCCTGTCTGGAAGGTTTCCAGGTCGCACCAGACACACTGCGACCCTGACCAAGATGGAAACGAAGAATTAATGAATCAATGAGTTACTAGGAAGCGCCCTCTTCTGGATGGATCAATGAAATACGACTTAGCAAATATTGTGTGTGCTGCACAGCTCCAGGCACCCTGGGACATGGGTCAGGCGTCCTTGAAAGGAGATAATTTAGTCCCACACATTGGATTACCGTGAGGTCTACAGAGATGATAACATAATAGCATACAGAGCAGCAGGTGGATCACACATCGCAGCAGTATTGTTAGTGATCTTTCCTCCAAAACGGGCAGACTTTTTAATTTTTAAGATGATTAAGAGTACCTTGAGGAAAACTAAACCTAAAATCTTAGAAAAAGAGAATAGCTGTAAACAATTGCTGACAAGTAATGAAAGCATTAGCGTTTTTTCAATGTCTATACTTTTCCAGGAATGAGAATATGTGCCCTGAGTATTAAATACTTTCACAGAACCATCCAGCAGGACTATGAAATCCCCAAAAGCGAGACCCTAAAAGAATCTGCCCTCTTTAATCATCAGACGCATCAGCACCTCAGTGGGCTCCGCACACATTTACAGCGAGACCAATCGTAAAAAGTGGGCTAGGGAAGACTTAAAGGGATTGTCACACAATTTGTCTGCTGGAGAGCATTATTATTCTTCCCTTGATGTGAGTGAGCTGCACAACGTGAGGCCTGATCCCCTCACGAGAGGTCCTGCTCTTTGCTGTGTACAGAGAGGAGCACAGACACAGGGTAGCACAAGGTCAGTGATTAGAGAGCTGTCTAGAGTTAAACGTCTTCATTGGAATAGTGGGGTCGCATGTTAGCGTATTCAGTAATGTAAAAGAATAAAAAGAAAAATGAAAAGGTAGAGAGAAACAGCATTGTATATATCTAGCATTGGGATGACATACAGTATATGCCCCATATGTGCTAGGTGATACATCTGAATAGATGTAAAAGAGATAAAGAGAGAGAGAGAGAGAGAGAGAGAGAGAGAGAGAGAGAGAGAGAGAGAGAGAGAGAGAGAGAGAGAGAGAGAGAGAGAGAGAGAGAGAGAGAGAAACACTGCCTTTACTAGAAGGCGGCGACTGCTTCAGTTTGTGTGTCTGGTCGCAAGTGAGTTTCTGTTTTTCATGCCAGGTCTCATCTGTCACTGGCTGGGAGAGGTGACCTTGCAGCAGTCGGTTCCCAGCCATAAAGGAAATCTATTGTAATTCAATTAAAGTTTATCCAGTCCAATAAAACAAAGCACATGAGAGTATGTTTAAGTACATGTACAGTATTTGTTTTCACCTGGTATACTGGCCTACAAAGCTTATTTAAGCATCATTTTTTCTAAAAATGGGCTAAGATTTGGTATCCTATTTTAAAATACTGCCTCTACAAGTGATGAAGCTCATTAGGGCCTTGGTCAACAAAACCCCCACCCACCCCACATAGCCAAGCACCTGTATGTAGACCGGATAGTAGCACCACTAGAGGTTTTAACCCTGGCTTTAAGCAGTACTGGGTTAGCGCAATATACCACTGTGCAAACTGAGCGCCTACCACCAAGGATGTCCTTGTACTGGTATTGGCATTATTACTAGGCCTAAAATGTTGACTCTGTATTACATCTTTTTCAATCAAATATGTTGAGATTTTATGCTGAACATGCATGTGATTTTTTTGCGTAGTCAGTTTGTCTTCCGCTGCTGGGGGATCCCTGATTGCAGTCGAGGTGGGTATATTGCTGCTCACGCCTCCTCCGACCCACGCGTAGCCCTTAGCAGAACCCCTTTTCATCCATGCATTCTGCACAGGCGCCGCTCTATCTGCTAATCAGGGTCCTTAGACAGCGTTTGAAGACCCCACCCACATAGTCCGGTCATCCCGCCCTAGCAGAAACTGCCAATTATGCCCGCTAGATGGCGCCTAGCCAGCCGGTGGCAATGCCATGTTTTGAACAGAGGAGTTCAGAATCTCGGCGCTGGTGTGCTAGCGGAATATCTGGGTGCCAACATGCATGTGATTTTGACAAACATGACAGAAATTATCCACATAAACCAAACTGTCTTAAAACAGACAATAATGCCTTCAACGTGTTGCATTGCTTGCAATTGGGATAAAACAGCGGGTAAATAAAATGCAAAAGGAAAATGCATAAATTATAAGACTATTCCTGCCATTGTCTTGTACTCCAAGTACCTTTAGTAACTGGTTCCAAAAACATCTGGACATCCCTAGTTTTTCTTAATAAAAATAGGATTTTTTTTTTTATCAATAAGCTTTGTCTGGCTGTATTTGGCAGATGTTGCAAGTGGTTAAGCTACATTTGAAATATAACTAGTTGCTAACTACTATACACTTCTTTAAGAAGCTTTAATACAGATCAGTCATGTACATCTTTTGTAGACTAAATTGTAGCTTAACTAACAATACTAGGTAGCTTTTCCAACAATGCTGAGACAGTGACGTTTAATACAGCCTTTCTCGAATAAGGTTACATCAAAAACCAAAGAGACCTTCTAGATTCTAGATAATCCCACTGCTCCTTATCCTAGTCTTTATTCTAGAGTCTAGAAGGAAGACTAGGATAAGAGCAGGGGGATTATCTATTCAGCTGTGACTGCCTGTCAGAAAACAGCAACATCCTTTTCTTCACTAAGATATGTGAGAAAGCACAAGAAAATGCAGTACTATATTCTATCACTATAACTTTTTATTTACCAGCCTTTTCTGTCCCAGTCATACTCAAAAGATTAATTTTGGGCAGTAGTGGCTCAGTGGTTAAGGTACGGGACCAGTTAACGTATGGTTGGTGGTTCAAGCCCTGCCACTGCCAGGTTGCCACTATTAAGCCTTTGAGCAATGCCCTCAACCCTCAATTGTTTGGACTGTATACAGTAGTTCTACAATAACTGACTGTAGTCCATCTGTTTCTCTGCATGCTTTGTTAGCCCCCTTTAATGCTGTTCTTCAATGGTCAGGACTCTCCCAGGACCACTACAGAGTAGGTATTATTTAGGTGGTGGATCATTCTCAGCCCTGCAGTGACATTGACATAGTGGTGGTGTGTTAGTGTGTGTTGTACTGGTAAGAGTGGATAAGACAGCAGCGCTGCTGGAGTTTTCAAATACCTCACTGTCACTGCTGAACTGAGGATAGTCCACCAACCAGCGCCCCATAGGCAGCGTCCTGTGACCACTGATGAAGGTCTAGAAGATGACCAACTCAAACAGCAGCAATAGATGAGCAATCGTCTCTGACTTTACATCTACGAGGTGGACCAACTAGGTAGGAGTGTCTAATAGAATGGACAGTGAGTGGACACTCATACCAGCACAACACACACTAACACACCACCACCATATCAGTGTCACTGCAGTGCTGAGAATGATTCAACACCTAAATAATACCTGCTCTGTGGGGGTCCTGACCATTGAAGAACAGAGTGAAAGCAGGTTAAAAAGGTATGTAGAGAAATAGATGGACTACAGTCAGTAATTGTAGAACTTCATAGTGCTTCTATATGTAAGTGGAGCTGATAAAATGGACAGTGAGTGTAGAAACAAGGAGGTGGTCAAAATGTTATGGCTGATCGGTGTATGGTGTAGGTCAAATCAAGAACTCTCTCAAACCCTGAGTACTGCTGCATCCCTGCCCCCTGGCTCATTATAATTCCTGCTGAACCAAGAACAGTATCGGTGGTCATCACTACTACCATTTACATAATTCGTTCCCAGTCTCCACCCAGGTAGTATAATGACTCCAAGCTAGTAGGATACAGGTGGGGTGATGTTATCTACAGGGATCAGTGAGTTGCCACATCACAGCCTTATCTGCAAATTGGCTATCTGCTGTGTAGCCCTGAGACCGGACTTGCCAGTCAGGAATTTCTCCACTACTGTAGTACTGTAAGGTGAGGGGGATGGTGCACGTGCAATTTACACTTCTGTCTCCATCCCCCAATCCCCAGAAACAAGGGTTGATCCTGAAGTAGGAGGACTGTAAAGACAAGGGATTGATTCTATAATATATGAGTGGGTTGGACATGAAAGAAGAAAAGAGGAATAAATTCAAATGTTAACTGCTTGTTACCTTCTGTATGTGTGAGTTCAATGTTTGTGTGATAATACAAACAGAAGTTTCACAGAGATGATCTCTTAAAAGAATAAAAAAACACATCAGGAGAGGTAGAGGAAGGACATGGTAATACATGATAATATTAATATACACTGATCAGCCATAATATTAAAACCACCTCCCTGTTCCTACACTCACTGTTCATTTTATCAGCTCCACTTACCATATAGAAGCACCTTGTAGTTCTACAATTACTGACTGTAGTCCATCTACAGTACTTCTTCACATACTTTTTTTAGACTGTTTTCACCCTGTTCTTCAATGGTCAGGACCCCCACAGGACCACCACAGAGCAGGTATTATTTGGGTGGTGGATCATTCTCAGCACTGCAGTGACAATGACATGGTGGTGTTGTGTTAGTGTGTGTTGTGCTGGTATGAGTGGATCAGACACAGCAGCGCTGCTGGAGTTTTTAAATACTGTGTCCACTCACTGTCCACTCTATTAGACACTCCTACCTAGTTGGTCCACCTTGTAGATATAAAGTCAGAGACGATCGCTCATCTATTGCAGCTGTTTGAGTCGGTCACCTTCTAGACATTCATCAGCGATCACAAGACGCTGCCCACGGGGCGCTGCTGGCTGGATATTTTTTTGGTTGGTGGACTATTTTCAGTTCAGCAGTGACAGTGAGGTGTTTAAAAACTCCAGCAGCATTGCTGTGTCTTATCCACTCATACCAGCACAACACACACTAACACACCACCACCATGTCAGTGTCACTGCAGTGCTGAGAATGATCCACCACCCAAATAATACCTGCTCTGTGGGGGTCCTGGGACAGTCCTGACCATTTAAGAACAGCATAAAAGGGGGCTAACAAAGCATGCAGAGAAACAGATGGTCTACAGTCAGTAATTGTAGAACTACAAAGTGCTTCTATATGGTAAGTGGAGCTGATAAAATGGACAGTGTGTGTAGAAACAAGGAGGTGGTTTTAATGTTATGGCTGATTGGGGTATATTAAGACTCATGTATTAACATACACTTTTTGGCTAAAAGTCTAAAAGTATGTGGACACCATTGGCGGTTTGTTATGACCAAGTTCAGATCAGGATGCCAACCACAACTGTGAGTGCCTAGAGTTTACAAATGCTACTAGGACTTCACCTGGAATCATGTTCTATGATCAGATGAAACAAAAGTTGAGCTTTTTGGCAACAAACACTCGAGGTGGGTTTGACATAAAAAGAAGGCTGGCTACAGTGAAAAGAACCCAATACCCACTGTTAGGTATGTTGGAGGGTCTGTGAAGGCAATGAAAAATCTGAAGCGAAGGCACTGTGAAGTTTTCCTCTGCCAAGAAACTAAAAATAGGTCATTATTGAATCTTTCAGCAGGGCAAAGATTCACAACATGTGCCAAGATTAACACAAAAACTGTTTACTGAACAGAAAATCTTCTGCCATGGACATTGCAGTCCCCTGATCTAAGCTCCTGAGAAAACCTGTGGGGTGAAGAGGAAAGTACACAAATGAATACCTGACCTATGATCCTGAACTATCTAGAGAGATACTTTAAAGTGGAATGATCTCAAATTCCCTGCTCTGTAGTCACCAAACTTATGAGATGTTATAGGAGAAGACTTAAGTGCTGTTTAACAGGGGTTGTACACAACATTGAATGCAGGGGTGCCAATAAATGTGGTTTGTTAAGAACAATTATTTTTGATGAGAGATTTTTTTCTGAGTAAATTTTCTTCTATTGAAGGCTGGATTTTGCTCATGTTTTCAGCATAAGATTAGACAAATTCAGCTAGCTACATTTCTTATAATAGTTTTTAGTCTTCACCAGGAGTGTCAATCCTCATAAAGGCAGAAACAGGTGAGTTAAATTGGACTGAGTTGTTGACCCTTTTAACAGGGGTAAAACAAATAACAGCAGCTGTTTCTCTGCCATTTATGGTTAAAGCAACAGTCAGAGTAAATGTGATAGAACTAGTACTGCTACTTTTGTAAAAGAAAAAGAGTCATTCAGGAGAAAAAAAAGAAGAAAAAAAAACATTATCATTATTTATTAGGATTTTAACATCATGTTTTACACACCATGCACATCATGTTTTTTTTTTGGTTACATTCATGACAGGTAGTTACTGGTTACACATGATTCATTAGTTCAAGTTTTTTATGTCAATGTTAAGGTATTTTGCATCTCCAATTCACCTCACTTACATGTCTTTGGACTGTGGGAGGAAACCGGAGCTCCCAGGGAAAACCCACACAGACACGGGAAGAACACACAAACTCCACACAGAAAGAACCCGGACCACTCCACCTGGGAACTGAACCCAGGACCTTCTTGCTGTGAGGTGACAGTGCTACTCACAAGCCACCGTGCCACCCCCAAAGAGATAAAGTAAAAGATAGGACTATACCATGAACACACAATAAACCATTTGAGTCACTTAGATAAGTGACCCTGGGCAGACAGATCAAGAGACCATTGGTCCATTGGTGTGTTACTGCATTGCGCCCAGTGATTCCAGGGAAACCGGATCCACTGCGAGCCTGATCAGGTGGTGGTAAAACATAAAATGAAATGAGAAAAACATTATTATAGAATGTCCAGATGCATGCTTTATCGTCTTATTTTGGCTGAACAAGTAAATAAATTATGCATTAAATTTCCACCCACTCTGCAAATCACTTATTGCTTAAAATGTCTGTAAACACAACACTCAATCAAGAGGTTAAGTAAACCCTAGCTATTTACACACACCCCCACACACAAAGGAAAAGCTTTTATGCAAACAATAGCAAGAGTGCCAGTTTAACTTCTTCACACTGGTTAAACAGCAGACCTAAACTGCACTGATACACGCAGTACAGAGCTGAATAATAATGGCCATATGGAATCAGCGCTTATTCTATTAACCAGATGCACTTCAATTGATTATCTCGTTACTTTAACAGGTGTGCCAGTCAGTAAAAGCCAAACAGGACACACACACACACATTTCTCTTCTAGTCTAATTTAATTCCACTGTTTTGGATCAGCTGACGTGCACAAGCCGAATCAAGTTCCTGCTCTCACACATCGATCAGTCTGAGCTTGACACTAATCCCATTTAGTGGTTTGATTAAAGACAGCGAGAAAGGTTAAAGAAAGAAGGATGAAATTAAATAAAAACCAGATGCCAACGGAAAGTGAGGAAGAAGTCTCCTCTGTCTTAAAACAATATAAAGTGTCATCTTTACATATAATGCACTTCTTATAAGCACAATGTTAAAAAGGCATGTTTATTTTGTTTGTGAGGGCCGTGGTGGGTTCGGTTCCACTGGGAAACACTTTTGCACAGGGCAGGAACATTCTGGAAAGGGTGCCAATCCATCGCAGTGCATCAGCCACCCCTATTAGACATAGCCAATTATGTCTGTGTAGATGCCCCATCAGTCGATAGCACTGCTCAGATTCAAACCTGGATCTAAGCATTGGTGCAACCCAGTGCATTAGGCATGTTCATAATAATTTACATGCAACACGGATAGTAGTGTGTGACTCTCGGTAGGGTATACTGCTCTCGGTGAGACCCAGTCTCTGGCAGGTGCAAAACAGCAGTTGGCGCCCTTGTGTGTGCCGAAGGGGTGTGCGATAGACTGCGACTCTACCTGGTCACGGCAAGGGTCTGCAGCAGCTGAAGTTACAACTGTACAATTGTATGTAATTAAATTGGTACAATGCAAAAATAGGATTAAAATATATAAATAAATAAGTAGCTATGTGTCCTAACCACAGACCCACCACACTCAATACTATAGACAACAGTTTAAGCTTTATAGTCCTTTTTTATAAATGACATCCTAATTTCAAAGCATTCATTTCCAAATTCAGGAAAGAGATTAGAGCCAAATGTTGCAACTAGAAATCACAGCAGGGGGTCGTCTGCTGCACAAAAAGAGGGACTCTAATCTCAGACCAAAATCTCCCACTGGCAAATTACTGATTACCACCAGGGCTCTTGACAAGTCTCTTGAGAACCAATAATCATCACCGCTGATACAACAGATCTAAAAATCTGTCTGCATGAAGCTTTTAATGGAATATTAATTCCTTTAAAAATTTTTTTATAGTTCTTCATTAATACAAATGATGTTTCTATCAAAGGTTTTGTTGAGTGCAGATGCTCTAACTTGGCTGGCTGATCATCTTTATCTCAACAAAGGTAGACAAAAAACACAGCTTTATATCAACCTTATTATAGATGGAATGTAGAAAAGATACAGCTTGTACATCAATTTTGTGCGCTGTTAGCATCAGAGATAATTATATGATTTCACAGGAACAGTTAGACTGGATCTACAATTGTAATTTGCTTTTTGCAATTATGCATTCTATTTTTCTGCTCTGCATCAGTATGGAGTCAGACTGCACGTTAAACTCAGCACATGTGGTTCAAACACGACCATCTTTGTTTATGTAGGTGCTTGACCAGGTAGGTGGCTTTGCTGAGATTCAAACTCACAAGTTCGAACAATCTGCAGCAGTGTGCAAGAGCCACATGATTTCTGATGTAAAAATGCAGTCACCTACTGCACACGTGTTGGAGGGGGTATGTGTTAGTCATGGCTCTCCTCAGTCAGAGTGGAGGTCAACATCAGTAAAGAGGAAGCATAATGCCATCAGGTAATTGGATACAACTACATTGGGAGAAAAATTGGGAAAAATGGAAAAAAAAAAGTTATCTACCACAAAGATCAATTGAATTAAACGTATATAATAATGGAATATATGCTTAGCGGTCTCAGAAAAGCAGCAGTATGCGAGGAATGGCCAGTAGAGGCAGCACCCAATTGTGGTTGCTCAGTGAGAGAAGTCCAAGAAATATAATCATAATCCATAGCACAGGAAAAACACCAGGCAAGGAGATATAGGTTAAAATATAAATCCATAATTACACCAACAGCAAGATTCTGAACTCCACGGTTCGAAGCTCGGTGTTGCCACCGGTCAGCTGGGCGCCATCTGGTGGGCACAATTGGCAGTTCCTGCAGCAGATACTAATTGGCCACCGTATCTGCAGTGTGGGGGCCAGACTATGTGTGGGCTGTGTAAGAACCCTGATTGGCGGAAGAGACACCTGTGCAGAATATGGGGGCGAGAAGAGGAGGCGTGTACAGCGACATGCTCTCCTCGGATGCAATCAAGTATCCCTCAGCAGCCGCAGACAAATTGAGTGTGCTAAAATGGGGAGAAAATGCACTAAAAAAATGTATAAATAAATCCGTAATCCAAAAAAAGAAAAGAAACAGGCACACGGTCAGACAGGGACAGCTAACTCAGATTTACAAGACTAGGAATACAGAATAGAGGCTTGGTGATACGCTAACAAAACAGCAGCACTTTGCAAAGAGAAAGGAAACACACAGGGTATTAATACAGAAAATGATCAAAGGAGAAATAAGCATCAGGTGAAGACATTAGGAAATTAGCCAATGAACTAAACAAGGTGGGGAAACAAAGACAAAACAAAATGAGACATGTTAGAGCTTGTTTTTTCACTGCTGACTTTTTTAAAATGACATTTCAACATTAACAGTAATATTTGTTTTAAACAGAGTTAAATTGCCTTGTGGCCTGGTATCAAAATAGTGGTCTAAGCCAGACATAAATCTGTACATATTCATGAGCTGAAAAGATAAATGGAGAAGCAATCTAGGGCAGAAATAACATGATGTCTGTCGGCAGCATATTTTTTATACTTTTCATTTTTGCTAATTTACCATGAAAGACCTGGCCTAAAAACACCACTATTTCAAAACAGATCCCCCAGGGATCAACATAATGTTTAATGAATATGCATGACGGAGGAGAGCTAAATAATGAGCATCTTAATAAGAGACGGTTCTCCACGACGTCTCTATAGGACGAATCAGGCCCGTGGATGATTGGCATGACAAATTTGATCCCAAAAAACCTGCTTGCATTGGGGGAGGATGACTGAGATTAATTCTTTAAACATGCAGACAGAGAGAGCAGTTCTGCAAGAGCACGTCCGTGAGCCGAGCAAGAAAAACATATGGGCCTTAAATAAACAATTATATATCATCTTTAAAAAATTCTTTCCCCCAAAGTATTTAAGCCAATAAGAAAACAATTTGGGCAGATGGTATGCCTAAGTATTCATTCAAAGCAGCAAAACAGACAAGCTCATAAAACACTTCAGTACAGCTTTCATTTCCTAAAAAGCATCTCTGGAAACATGCTAGTATGATAAAAGGCAAAACAGAGGCTCAGCGGAGGAGCTGGCATTTAGCTAATTAGGCCTAAATTATCCTGGAAAAAAGTATAGTAAAATGATCTACATTTATTCTGATATATTATTATCATAATTATATGAAGATTTAGAAGAAATGGAAATGGTGGCGCATTGGGTAGTGTCACCTAACAGCAAAAAGATCCGGGTTCGATTTCCTGGTTGGACAGCCAGGGTCCTTTCTGTGTGGAGTTTGAATGTTCTCCCTGTGTCCATGTGGGATTCCTCCAGGTGCTCCGGTTTCTTCCCACAAGTCCAAAGACATGCAGTCAGGGTAATTGGAGCAACTTAAAAGTGCTTAAAGTGTGAATGTGTGTGTAAATGTGTGGGTGTGTCTGCCCTGTAATGTGTGTATCCTGCTTTTCGCCCGATGAATCAGACCCCTGACCAGGATAAAGCGGTGGTAAAATAAACAATGAATAAATAATTAATTATATTTTGGGAAGACCAGTATGGAAATCCTTTCACATTTTTGTACACTGTCATCATTGGGACAACAGACAGAAACATCATCAGCACCATATGTGAAAACAGTAGCTGTTTAGCATGTTGGATGAAGTAAGTGTACAACAATATTATGGATGACTGGACAAGACAGGTGGGACAGCAGTCTACTATGCTGAAACCTGTGTTTGAATCTCAGTGGTGCTATTGGCCATGCAGGTGTTTACACAGACATGACCGGCTAGAGATTCCTGCGATTGATTGGCGCCAAATCCAGAGTATTCATACCCAGCCAGACCCTGACCAGAATTTAAAAATAAATTAGGACCAGTTAATAAAATAAATTAAAATTACTGAATCAATCCCAACAGTAAATACAAATAAATACAGAAACAAACAAATAAAACAGTAAATACAGATTCAAACTTTTTACAGATTCGAGGTTTTAGCAGTGCTATCAACCGGCCGTCTAAACAGACATGATTACCTAAATCTGAGAGGGGAATGACTGACAGCTTAAGACCTGCAATGGATTGGTGCCCTGTCCAGGGTACTCCTGCCTTACCCCCTGTGGCTCCACGTGGAACTGGACCCACAGTTACCCTGACCAGGATAAAGCAATTGATGACCATGAAAAAATGTGAACGAATGAAGAAGAAATTAATTAGCGACTATAGTCTTGTACTGCCTTGCATAGAGACCTAAACAAAAGTATAATTTTAGTTTAGCATGTTAAATGTATATTTTGTGACAAAATCATCTAATGGTAATGTATTTTACCCAATATTATGCAGATTAAAGTCTCTTTTTGTAACACTGGGCTAGGACAAGTCAAAAGGGGGCAGATATACACGTAGATGGGTTTTACAAAGTTTGATAATAACCAAAATACAGAAGACGAGTATAAACAAGACAAGACAAACAAATACAAAACCTATGCTAATGCTAACTGCTAACCGCTAATGCTAAGCTAAACACACACACAATGCTAAAGCTGAGCTAAACTATATGTGACCCTAAGCTGAGACTGCTAAAGCTAAACACACAGGAACTAAGCTAAATGCTAATGCTAATCTAAACTAAACACACATGAACAAGGCTAAACAAAGCTAAACAGGACTAAACAGGCTAAGGCAAAGGCTAACAAACAAAGACAAAGGCTAACAAACAAAGGCTAGACAGGACTAGACAGAGCTAAACAGGACTAAACAGGACTACACAAAGCTAAAGGTAAAGGCAAAGTCGGGTGGGCGGGCGGATTGGTCGGACAGACGGACTGACGGACAGAATCAAAAGCACTGTATCGTGTAGCAACCCAAACCAACAAACAAATCAAAATAGTCTCCAAAGCAGAGGAGACCAATCATAAGAGGGGCGTGGCACCTCTACACTGGAGCACAGAGGGCTGAATCTATGACACTTTTAATAACATAACCTAATATTTTACGTAGATTTAGTTAAGTACATACATTTTATTATTTTCCCAACACACTTAGACAGAATGAAGTATGTAATAAATATAACTAAATAAAGTTACAAACTCATGTCAGTATAAAAGCTTATAATGGAACATTATGCACAAAGGCTTCTGTATAGTAAGTGTCATATTAAAAAGCAGAACATGCTCCAAAAACAAAGAAACTTTATACACATGCATACAAATAAAAGTTGGAGAACACAAAGCATTTACTGTGTGTGCACTGTATCTTTGAGTGATGAAAGAAAGCTCTAGAAGCACAGCCCCACTCACGCTGTAATCTTACACGGTGGCTTGATCATGATTTACGGTTCTTATCTGACACACTCACAAAATGAGATCACAGCAAAGTACAAGATCACAGAGAAATGTAACCAGACTTAAAGAAAAGAAAGAAGAAGTGAGGAATCATTTTTTTCTTACAGTTGCTTTATATATATATAAATATATATAATAATAATAATAATACATTTTATTTATATAGCGCTTTTCAAGATACTCAAAGACGCTTTACATAAGACAAATAATCAAAACAAATACGTACATACACCATACAAATCATAGTACAAAATCAAAATAGTACATCAACATCAAGAATAATTAAGATAAAAACAAAGAGAGCAGCATAAGACAGTTCATTAAAAATTAGCTAAATTATGAGAGAGAACAACAAATATAGAACAATTTCTTAAAATTAGACAGAAACAGGACAGATTTACATGCAATCAGGAAACTGAAAACTTTACAAGTTTTAGGATCTAGGACTTCACATTTCTGTCGTGATCTAAGTATAAAAACTATTAAAAAGAATAGCAAAAATAAAAGCATTTATTTCGTGTTGTTACAAGTTAAATGCCATATTGAATAGATGAGTTTTGAGAAGTGACTTGAATTTGGACAGGTCAGGACAATCTCGTAGGTGTTTGGGGAGAGCATTCCATAAAGATGGAGCAGCTATGGAAAAGGCCCTGTCACCCCAGGTCCGGTGCTTGGTCCTAGAGGGTATGGACAGTAGGTTAGCCTCAGAAGAGCGAAGGCTACGGGAGGGAATGTGCTGATGGAGCAGGTCGGTGAGGTAGGATGGGGCCTGATTATGGAGAGCTTTGTGAGTGAATAGAAGAATTTTGAATTGAATGCGTTGAGCAACGGGAAGCCAATGAAGTTTTTGTAGAACAGGTGTAATATGATCACGGGAGCGAGTATGAGTAAGGAGGCGAGCAGCTGAATTCTGGATATACTGAAGTTTTTTTAGGATTTTGTTAGATGTACCATAAAGGATGCTATTGCAATAATCAATTCTGGATGTAATAAAAGCATGAATCAAGGTTTCGGCGGCAGAAAAGGAGAGTGATGGACGTAGACGTGCTATGTTATATATGAGGGTTCTTCAGAAAGTTTCCACACTTTTAAATGTGTACTTCTTGATGTAAAAGAAAACGTGATTCATCAGACCAGGCCACCTTCTTCCATTGCTCCGTGGTCCAGTTCCGATGCTCATGTGCCCATTGTTGGCGCTTTCGGCGGTGGACAGGGGTCAGCATGGGCACCCTGACTGGTCTGCAGCTATGCAGCCCCATATGCAATGAACTGTGATGCACTGTGTATTCTGACACCTTTCTATCAGAAACAACATTAACTTCTTCAGCTAATTGAGCTACAGTAGCTCGTCTGTTGGATCGGACCATTCAGGCCAGCCCTCGCTCCCCACGTACATCAATGAGCCTTGGGCGCCCATGACCCTGTTGCCGGTTTACCACTGTTCCTTCCTTGGACCACTTTTGATAGATACTGATCACTGCAGACCGGGAACACCCCACAAGAGCTGCAGTTTTGGAGATGCTCTGACCCAGTCGTCTAGCCATCACAATTTGGCCCTTGTCAAACCCGCTCAAATTCTTACGCTTGCCCATGGCACCAGGATGCACTATGGGAAGAAGGCAAGCCAACAGAGCCAGTGTGATGCTTTGGGCAATGTTCTGCTGGGAAACCTTGGGTCCTGCAATCCATGTGGATGTTACTTTGACACGCACCACCTACCTAAGCATTGTTGCAGACCATCTACACCCTTTCATGGAAACGGTATTCCCTGATGGCTGTGGCCTCTTTCAGCAGGATAATGCGACCTGTCACAAAGCAAAAATGCTTCAGGAATGGTTTGAGGATCACATCGAGTTTGAAGTGTTGACTTGGCTTCTAAATTCCCCAGATCTCAATCCATTTGAGCCTCTGTAGGATGTGCTGGACAAACAGGTCTGATTCATGGAGGCCCCACCTCGCAACTTACAGGAGTTAAAGGATCTGCTGCTAACATCTTGGTGTCAGATACCACAGCACACCTTCATGGGTCTAGTGGAGTCCATGCCTTGACGGGTCAAAAGTGGACCAACACAATACAGTCGACCCTTGACTTATGAACTTAATTGGTTCCAAAGGCCTGTTCTTAAGTCAAAATGTTAGTTAGTTAAACCTATTTTTCCCATAAGAAATAATGTAAATAGAATTAATCCGTGCCAGACCTCCCAAACCACCCCTTACCTAACCTCTCTAATGTCTTAAAAGGTCTTTTTTGTTATATTTCTATTAAATCTTAAATTATAGAACAGACATTCCTGGAATAAACAATAATAAACAAAACTACACAGTAGTACTGTACATAAAACACATCACATTTCATACACCATAATACACCATCACATACACCATAATAAATTTCCTTCTTTTTTTATAAAATGTATCTACCAGAAACAACAATAACTCTCATATTTCTCTATTATTTCCTTCTTTATTTTAATAGTGTTGTATTTTGTAGGTGTAATTGCACGAAAGAAAGAATGCTTTACTGAGCCGAATTCCTGATACACAGTGACAGCTACTGGCAGGAGTAATTATACAACAACAAATGTAATAGATTCTTTTAATTTTCTCAGCTCTGTGCTCTCTCTGCACCTTATTTGGGGACATTTTAATATTGAAAACACCGGAAAAACACCGTCCACTGTGCGAATGTTCGCTCACTGTATATATACAGAGAGAGAGAGACGCTCGGAGTCAACTTGTTTGTGATATCACATGTTTCGCGAATTTCGGTTCGTAATCCAAAATTTGTTCGTAATCCGAAATTTGTTCATACATTAAGTTGAAAAAGATCGCTCGTAACCCGAAATGTTCGTATGGTAAACCGTTCGTAACTCAAGGGTCAACTGTATTAGGAAGGTGGTCATAATTTAATGCCTGATCAGTGTGTATATATATATATATATATATATATATATATACATAAATATCCTGATGCAACCCTCCTTATTGTATCCAGGCTTGGGACCAACACCGAGAGTGCACTGAAAAATGCACTGACAAAACCTCCCAATTGCTGTTTTGGCCATCCAATCCCACCTCAAACACTAGCCAATTATGTCCATGCAGACGCCTGACCACCGCTAATATTCAAACCCCAGCTCTCACTAATAGTGTGCTTTGCTTTATCATCCAAATCACATTAATTGATTTCCAGACCCAGATCACTCAATGCTCGAGCAGCGAGCTAATGAATCATTGAAAAGGTCCCAAAGGCCAGAATGAACATGGGTTATTGCAATCATAATTCTGCTTCACTTCTTACTTACTTCACCATGAAAGACAAATGAAGACTACTATTCGGTGTAATTGAGCTTTAAAGGCGTACAGCCCACCCCCGCCTCTTAAACAAAAAAAAATAACACTCACTTTGAATGAGACCCTCACAATGCTTTTCACACATGGAGTGTCCTCACACTCCGCTTTGTTCATTTCAGACATCTCTCTCTCAGAGTTGCCATGGTAATGCCATATACACATCCAAGCGAGCCTTGAGCCATGAGCTGCCACACTCACGCTGTCACTCAGCTCCTGTGTTTATGTTAACAGGGCTTTAGATCCCCCAGGCTGCAGCACATGACCCATCTGGCACCGTGTCGGCTCCGAGCCAGAAAGTGAGCCCCCCCACAGACCCAAGATGGTGGTCTAGAACTTAATAAGCACCGGTTGAGGGTACCAGGTGCGGCGTGTGTGTGGCATCATCAGCTGGGAGATGAGCCACGATGAGACAAGCTGCTACTTGAGTTTGTGCTTCTAGTGTGAATAGTGAACCACAATCAAATCTGAAATGCCATGTGTGGTGACCACCAGGATACAGTGTTACAGAAATCTGGAGTGATCCAGGAAACAAACCAACTACTGGTATGAGCCTTGTTACAGAGGCACCACAGAGAAGCCTTGTATCTGAGAGTTCATACGCGAAAGAACCCTACTGCAGGACAACCAAGGCAGAACAATACTGTGGCTAAAGAGCCACAAAGAGAAAGTAAAAATAATGAATAAACACAAAATACAGAACATGAAACTAAACAGAAAACCAAATTAAAATTCACAGAACAAAGCAGAGAGGCAGAGCAATAGATATCTGCACTCACCCAGAAAAGAAGGATGCTTGCTCCACATGAATATAGGCCTAAGCTGCCCCCCAGCAAATATCAGAAAAGGCTGGTAGCCATGTGCTCACCCCGCAGAGACATCCATGGCAAGGAACCCAATAGATAAAAGGAAAAGTATTAAAGCCAATTCGCCATCAATACCAGCTACTCAATCCACCAGAAATGGCTAGTAAAGCTCTTAATAGAAAAAAACAAGGGCATGAAAAAAACTCCATATAACAGTGACTAAAAAAAGAAGAATGGCAGACTGCCACTCCCATGTCTGATGCTACCTGTGCCCATGATGGATATCACATGGCTGCCCGCTGCGAACATTACAGTTTGACAGCTGAATTCCCAAGAAAACAGTTCAAAAGATTGCCATCATACAAGCCAGTTAAAAACTAAGTACACCCTACACAACACACAATGAGCTAGCAGTGAGGTGTTCAACAAGGACGGTAATGGCAAAGTAGCGCTCAATGTGGCACAGAGGCTAATACATATATACACTGATCAGCCATAATATTAAAACCACCTCCTTGTTTCTACACTCACTGTTCATTTTATCAGCTCCACTTACCATATAGAAGCTCTTTGTAGTTCTACAATTACTGACTGTAGTCCATCTGTTTCTCTACATATCTTTTTATCCTGCTTTCACCCTGTTCTTCAATGGTCAGAACCACCACAGAGTAGGTATTATTTGGGTGGTGGATCATTCTCAGCACTGCCGTGACACTGACATGTTGGTAATGTGTTAGTGTGTGTTGTGCTGGTATGAGTGGATCAGACAGCAGCGCTGATGGAGTTTTTAAACACCTCAATGTCACTGCTGGACTGAGAATAGTCCACCAACCAAAAAAATATCCAGCCAACAGCGCCCCGTGGGCAGCGTCCTGTGACCACTGATGAAGGTCTAGAAGATGACCAACTCAAACAGCAGCAACAGATGAGCGATCGTCTCTGACTTTACATCTACAAGGTGGACGAACTTGGTAGGAGTGTCTAATAGAGTGGACAGTGAGTGGACACAGTATTTAAAAACTCCAGCAGCACTGCTGTGTCTGATCCACTTATACCAGCACAACACACACTAACACATCACTACCATGTCATTGTCACTGCAGTGCTGAGAATGGTCCACCACCCAAATAATACCTACCCTGTGGTATTATATATATGACCTGCACTCCTGACATCACCCCACTAAGCACCTCTGTAATAAATTGCGAATGTTGATTGCAAGTCAGACCTTCTTGTCCACCATCAGTGCCTGACCTCATAAATTCCCAGACACACTCCAAAATTCTCAAAAGAGTGGAGATATATAGCTGTAAAGGTAGAGAGGGCAAGTCCATATTAATGCCTGTGGTTGTGAGAAAAGATGAGATGAAGCTGCAAGTGTGAATGCTGAGCAAGAGTTTTTTTGGGATGGATCCAAGAATCAAAGTCTGTAGTAATACAAGGAGGAGCCATAATCGTAATTAAAACCACGACTTGGAAAACAACAACACAGCTCAGTGAAGAGTCAAAAAACAACCAGATTTTGCAACGAACACAGAAACACTGAGTGTATTATTACACATGCTAATTAACAGAAACACAGACAAGAGGTGCGTGAATTAGCAAATCAACCAATGAACCAAACAGGAAAAAGAAACAAAAACCATACAGTGCCTGTTAAACTACAAATACAACCCCAAATCAAAAAAAGTTGGGACAGCATGGAAAATGCAGATAATAAAAAAACACAGAGTTTCTTACATTTACTTTGACTTTTATGTTTTGTCTGGTCAGCTTCATTTAATTTATTAATAAACATCCATTCCTGCATTTCAGGTCTGCAACACATTACAAAAAAAGTTGGGACAGTAAAGCATTTACCACTTTGTTATGTTGCCATTCCTTTTCACCACACTTAAAAGACGTTTTGGCACCGATGAGACCAAGTGATTTATTTAGTGATTCAGCTTTTATTTTGTCTTATTCTTCCTGCAAACACGTCTTAAGATGTGCAACAGTACGAGGTCGTCAATGTTACATTTTTCGTTTCAAAATTCTCCACACATTCTCTATTGGGGACAGGTCAGGACTGCAGGCAGGCCAGTCCAGTACTCGTACCCTCTTCTTCCGCAGCCATGCCTTTGTAATGTGTGCAGCGTGTGGTTTTGCATTGTCTTGTTGAAAAATGCATGAACGTCCCTGGAAAAGATGACGTCTTGAAGGCAGCATATGTTGCTCTAAGATCTCAATGTACTTTTCTGCATTAATGCTGTCATCACAGAAGTGTAAATCACCTTTGCCAAGGGCACTGACACAGCCCCATACCATGACAGACCCTGGCTTTTGGACTTTTTGCTGATAACAGTCTGGATGGTCCTTTTCGTCTTTGGTCCGGAGCACACGGCGTCCATTTTTTCCAAAAAAAGACCTGGAATGCTGATTCATCTGACCACAGTATACGTTTCCACTGTGTGATGGTCCATCCTAGATGCCTCCGAGCCCAGAGAAGTCAATGCTTCTTCTGGACATGGTTAACATAAGGCTTCTTTTTTGCACAGTAAAGTTTTAAGTTGCATTTGTGCATGTAGCTTTGTATTGTAGTCCTGACAAAGGTAAAGTAAATCCCTCACTCATGTGGTTATATCAACTATTGTTGAGTGGCGGTTCTTGATGCAGTGCCGTCTCAGCGATCAAAGATCAGGTACATTGTTTTTAAACATTTCAATCATTTTCTCACACATTTGTTGACAAACTGGAGATCCTCTGATCATCTTTACTCATCACTCAGCCTTTCCTGGATGCTGCTTTTGTACCAAACCATGATTACAATCACCTGTTGACATCACCTGTTTAGAATCACATCATTATTTCGTTTTTTCACCTCATTAATAGCCATGAATTGTCTCCATCCCAACATTTTTTGGAATGTGTTGCAGGCCCGAAATGCAGGAATGGAAGTATACTACAAATGAAATGAAGTTGAGCAGATAAAACATGAAATAGCTTGGGTTTAAACTGTCTGCAATCAAATAAAAGTCAAAGTAAATGTAAGGAACACTGCATTTTTATTTTATTTGCATTTTCCATACTGTCCCAACTTTTCTGATTTGGGGTTGTAAAAAAAAGAAATAAATAGTTCTCATATACATAAGGCCTTGGGACAACCGATTTAAAACGATTTAAAGGCATAAAATCTCAGTGTATTAAAGCCTTTTCTTAATAAATAGTTTTCTTAATTTTAACAGCATTTGGTGGACGCTTTTATCCAAAGCGACTTACAATTTTGACCTAAAACAATGCAAGTAATTAAGTGTTAAGGGCCTTGCCCAGGGACCCAACAGTGATGATCTGATGGTGGCAGGGCTTGTGCCAGTACCCTAACCACTAAGCTACCACTGCCTCACATGTACTAATGTTATTACATTTACAGAATGTATCACATGCTTTTATTCAAAGCAATGTTAATTGTGCCTGTATAACTGAGGGTTAAGGTCTTTGCTAAAGAGCTCAAAACTGGCAACCTGGCAGATGTGGGGCTTGAACAGCAACCTGCTGATACAAATCCAGTACTTTAACCGCTGAGCTACCACTAGCCTAAATGGGGCTCATGCTGTGTTCGTCTACATTTACATTTATGCCATTTAGTGAACGCGTTTATCCTGAATAGAATGCAAGCTATTGAGTGTTAGGGGCCTTGCACAGGGGCCCAACAGCGGTAACTTGGTAGTGGTGGGGCACCAAGATATTTTCTTTTTAAACTAATTTATTCTTGCTTCACATTTCAATTGTTTATTAAAACTGGCCTATCACACGCCCAAAATGGTAAGACATTTTCTGCACAGCTCAGATTGCCATTGCAGATACTGCTGGGGATTACCTGCTGATAGCACAATCCCAGCAGTGCTCCCCTAATCCTTACAGGCAAAAATAATATCTCAAACTATCTCTGGCTTATCTTCAAATATTCCTCTTCTTATTGGGATCACTTAGCAATTGAAATAAATCTGCTTAAATAATGCAACATCATTTCTTTCTAAGTGGTTTACTCATATTATGAATCTTGAAACACATTAACATAATTACACTGGTTTCATTTGAATGACAATGATCCCCCCCCCCAAATAAGATTTACTTATGAATACTTACAGGGCGGCACAGTGGCTCGGTGGGCAGGTTAATTAGACACTGAATTGCCCTATAGGTGAATGGGTGTGTGTGTGTGTGTGTCTGCCCTGCGATGGACTGGCGCCCCATCCAGGGTGTTACTGTGTGCCTTGCGCACCAGCACCCCTCCGTGACCCTAATTGGATAAGCAGTTAAGAAAGTGAGTGAGTGAATAAGAATACTTACACTACTAGAACTAATTCAGAGCAGCAAGATTTGGGAGGCTAGGTATTTGCATGTGGTGTGGTGTGGCATGTCGCATCGCTACTGTAAAGGAATTTAATTATTTATTAAAAATAAGTTACAAGCCAGGTCCAAAATGTTGCTTTGCATCTGAAATACTGCAGTACAGCTGTGTTAAACATGCAGTTTTGTGTTGGTTCAAACTCTGCTAAACAGATAATCACATTATCCAACATGAGGTAAATAAGCTCAATTTAAGTTGCATTTTCAGGACAAAAACCAAGCCATTAAGTCCAAGCAAGTGTCTGTGGATATCTGCAGTTAAAATGTAGCAGGGCATAAATCAGGGCAAGGATATAAAACAATATCTTATGCTTTGGCTTCTGAGGATTACAGTGGCCTCAATTATATTGAGAAAGAAGAAGCTTGGCACCTAACTAGAGTTACATCTTTATAGAGTTGGCCATCGTGGCCAAATGGGGCATCTGGGTAGAAAGAGGCTTGTCAGTGAGTTAAGCAAAAGTCCAACTTTCTCTCTTAAAGAAATCCAAAAGTACAGAGATGGGAGAATCTGCTATTAGGCAATGGTAGCCTAGTGGTTAAGGTACTGGACTAGTAATCGAAAGGTCACTGGTTCAAACCCCACCACTGCCAGGTTGCCACAGTTGGGCCCTTGAGCAAGGTTTTTAACCCTCGATTGCTTAGATAATATACTGTCAGAGTACTGTGAGTCGCTTTGGATAAAAGTGTCTGCTAAATGCCAAAAATGTAAATGTTATTGGGTGCCTCTCAGCAGCAAGGACAGGAAGGCTGGTAAGAATTAAGATTAATATCCAGCAAAATACAGGAACATCTTTAAAGAAAACCTGCAAACTAGTCTCTAAATGTCAGGCCAAGATTTAAACGTGATGGAACATCTGTAGAGAGATCTGAAGATGACATTTCATAAATGCTTGTTATGCCAGGTTCACACTACACGACTTTCCAAGTCGTCAGGTCGCTGTACAGTTCACACTACACGACTGGATCTCTTGTAATCGGGAGTCTTTCAAGTCGGTGTGGCTTTCACACTACACGACTGATCAGCGATAGGGGGGTTCACACTACACCATCTATCACCAACTGGAATCGCAGGCAAGCTTCTCTGGTCTCCCAAACTACGTTTTGTCACGAAAACAAATGCGAGAAGTGACGAGGGGTTTAATGATACCACGTCCAAAAATGCACATCAACAAGTAGCGAGTGATCAAAGTTTGTGCGCTGATGTGCAGTGTAAAGGCAAGTAGGAAAAATAGGAACAGCATGGATTGTTTGTTCTATAGTAAGTTGTAAGTTAATAATAATACTGTATAAAACTTGTGTGTGTGCCGATGTATTCTGATATAAACTATATTATGCCCCTGTCCCTCTCACCCTGTATATTGTGTTCTCCTTGGCTGTTCAACATAGCACTCATTGCCAGTCGGGCAACTCAGATCCAGATATTCGACAAGCTGAATATCTCTCGAGCCGCTCGGATCGAGTTGTCGAGTAGTTTAAACATAGCGATTCAGAGCCGAGTTTCGATTGCCGAGCGAACGCCGAGTTGCTCCCGAGCCAGCAAATCTAGCGCCGACCAGTCGGCGAGCGAAAATCAGGGCAAGAATCGTGTCGTATGAACTAGGCATTATCCAATTTGACAGAGCTTGTGACAACCATTTAAATAGGCACACTTTCAGTATATAGACCTTGGAACTGAGAAACATAAAGAAAAAGAAAAAAACAGCAACCAGGCATGAGCACACGAGATATTGATTAATATGGAATATTATACATTCCAAATTCTTATAGAAAGGAAATGGGCGGAGAGTGGGTGAACCAAAGAAAGAACAAAAAAAAACGCCATCATATTGAGGCAAACAGCAGGTTGTGCTTTACAAAGTGGATAGTAATGGAGGCGAGCCCAGAGGAAGACCTGAAGCAATCACAGAGTACAATGACGCCATAGAAGTGCCCATCACCCTGGAGACAATGGAGACCTCTACTGTGATCTACAATGATGTCATCTCTTCGGCTAGAGCTACAGACATTAGGCTAAGAGGTTCAAGAGGTTCTAAAGAGGGCAAGCTCCCGCTTGTCATTTTAGACGACTATTTGTTTAATTAGTTCATGTCCCTGCCATTGTTTTCTCCTGCTTTTATTTCATCTCAGGAGTTTATTCAAGATCTTTACAAAGTACAAGTACAGAGAGGGAGATTACAATATGAATATGAAGAGGAGCCATCGAGGCCATCGATTGTGCTCTTTGGAATTAGCGCAACAGAGCCGTACAATGAAAAGAGGGAACGGTCTGTATTTGGCTACCTGTTTAACTACAGCTTCCCATGAAAAGCCTGGCTGCACATTCCCTTTGAACTGTAGAAGGCAGGATGACAAATTGAGATGGCACCAAGTGGCACTGGAACAAACACAAGAATGACCCTCAGGCTAGAGTGATTACACAATACTTGCTTCTTTGCATGAAAGATGTGGTTCAGTCGTAGTTTAGCCATTATATTTAACCCTGTCAGTTCAAACTCAAAGTCTGCCAACAGGCAGTTTTATATCTGTTTCATGTAGGGTCACAATGTAATGTTGTGGTTACTTTAACCCATATGTGGCATGTATTGCTGCAGCAACTCAGGTTAAACTGTCCAAAGTTAAATGAGCTTTACTGTGGGCACAGAGGCCAAAGCATGAAAAAAGCCACTGCTCTAAAATAAACAAATTAAAGCTTTATTACATTTTGTTTCTGATTACATTGAGAGAAAAAGAAACAGTAGCAGAGTTTTTTCTCTAACCCCATAGCGATGTAAACCTCACTTGACTCTTACATCTTTTAAAGACTGCAGGCACTGGTGTGAGTAAGATTACCAGATATGAGTTACATAACCTCAAAAGCAGCCCAATGAAAGAGCAGTGTTACACTACACTGTTTCTCTGAATAGTTCTAAAGGGTCTCGTATCAATACATAGTATATTCTCATGAACTAAGAATATCTATGTATGAATGGACCATTTTATATATTTATATATTACATTCCTCCAAGAATATAAGAGCTAATGTTAAAGATGGCATTACAAGGAAAAGGTTACACCAGTCCATCAGTGCCAATAAAGGTAAGCAATTTTGGGTATAATCTGGGATATGGGAATGCCTCCAAGCAACATGACTGTGACTGGTTTACACCTGGCTGCACAAGTTAGATTGCATAAACCTCCCACTGTTTGTGCCATGCTTCGTTATTTCCAAATTCATTAAGCAAAGAGGCACAATTTGCCACTTGCCACGTACACCGTGAATTTCTAATTAATTATGCAACCAAAATGTTCAGTACAGTACGACCCTTGAATGGGTCGTGAGCCAAAAACAATTGGATCGCAGATAAAAATAATAATAATTCAATAAAGTAATTTTAACAGGCACATAAACACAAACTAAACTTGTACAAGGACACCCTTTGTGGAGGCTTTACGTTAAATCTTGTAAACCACAGTGGGACCAGATTGCCACCATTTTTATTAATTAGGTATATTTCGGTTGTATTTTGTTTTGATGCATTGTTTGTGATGCCTGGGTCATGGTAAAAATCATGGACAAAATGTGGGTCACTTGACAAAAAAAAACCCCTGATCTATACCTCTGTTTTTTAGGTTTATTTCCTTAGAGTTTACCCATTTCCATTCAGATCTGGTCTAAATGAAAATGAAATATATGACCAATTGTACTTCTTTTCTTCTTTTGACTGCTGTTATATTTAGAAAGTCTATATTTAGAAGTTTTTACACTGGGTACATTTCCTGATGCAACCCCTCCTTATTTTATCTGGGCTTGGGACCAGCACAGACAGCACACTGAGAAGTGCACCTCACAGTGGCTAGGCTGTTCGACCACCAGTCCCCTCTAATATAGCTAATCTTGTATGTGTAGATGCCTGACCAGGTGATAGCAAAGCTGAGATTAATGCTAAATACTAAAGTGTATAAACACACTAGTTCTTAGGCAATGTAATTAGATACAATGATTGTGGTACATGGACTTTTTTTAATTTTTTTAATTAAATATTAAATAAGTAATAAAATTGTACACAGAATCATATGGAGGTTGGACATAATATAACAAGCAACAAAGCCAAATCCTAACCTGTAACTCCCTTTCCTTCCTAAGCAACTGAACAGAGAGGTTATCATATGTGAAATTAATAAAGAAGACAAGAATTTCCTTGTTTGCAGAGTGAATTCATTTTCAACAATAAAGCTGATTTTTCTCATGGATAATACACGTCTGTATTTCCAAAAAAAATAAAATCGTAGTGATTATCAAACAGTTAAAACCCCCTAGACAGCTGTTACTTGGATAGAGACATAACTTTCTATCTTTGGACCAAAGTAAGCTAGGCTAATTAGCTAGCTTGGTTGCTCTGTGCTAGCGTTCTTTTTTAAACATCATGGTTGTATTTACTTGTTCAGCTATTATTAAACAAACTGAATATTAAACAACACTTCTATACTAAAATCCTGCTGGTTTTTACCTGTGAACTGTAGGTATGATCTATTAGCCAGTTCGCTAGCTGTCCGCTTGTTATGTATTCTACCTCAATAAAAACTAGGGTGACTATGGGTGTGTTCGAAAACCTAGGGAGCTGCCTTGCTGTTTACATAGCCAGCTGCCTCAGTAGAGAGGATTCTAATAAGTCATCGACTCATAAGGCAGGTTATTCGAACGCACTACTTAGACAGTGATAACATTCGCTTACTAAGCTAACACAGTTAGCATCATGCCATTCAAACCAATGGGATGAGGTGGCACAACACGCTAGCATGTCAAATAACATCTTCCTCCATGTACCGAAAATAGTTAAGCCCAAACTTATGTGTACAAATAAAAACACTTGTACACGTTTACACAAATTAAAAATCAATAATAATTTATTTACGTTTGAAAATAAGTCTGTTCTTTGCTTCGCATCGTCCACCATATTTGTTATTTCTTTGTGAGAAAAGCCGTGCCGCACTGAATGCTGGGATTGCCTTCACCGCTAAGGCAGCATCGGATGCTCCCCCATTCTTTACTGAAAATACTGTTGAAATTTTAAGATAACTTACTAGTGAGCATATTAAGGCATCAAGGATTTCGAACAGACTCCTTCTCGGGAGCGCGCATAGGATGACGTTAAATGCTGTCCATGTAGAGAGCTTCCTTGGTTTTCGAACACACCCCATGTGTCCTCTTTTTCCTGGACAGGTCCTCTTTTTTGGACCTAAAAATGCATCCGGTCGGGATTTCTAAATCACCAAAAATGTCCAGGATTCGGGTTTTGTAGTCTGCGTGCGCTATTTTTTGTGTGTCTTTGCACTGATTTCACCTTTTTCTGTAGGTTTCGCCTTCTCGCACTTTGCTTAAAATGAAAATTTACAAACGAATTACAGAAAAACGGGGATCCTTGGGAGCAGAATGCATGACCTGCAAAGCTGACACCTACATGTCAGTGTTTAATAAAAGTGCCAGTTCAGCAAAACACAAAACTGCAGCTATAGGAAAGAGTTCATCAGGTAAAAAACGGGTGAAACAGAAAATGATGTAACTGCTGCAGAGGGATGTTTTGCATTTCACACCACGAAGCATCATGACAGCTATTAGGCTATATAGACATTAGGCTACGAGGTTCAAGAGGTTCTAAAGATATTAAGCTTGTCATTTTAGACGACTATTTGTTTAATTAGTTCATGTCCCAGCCATTGTTTTCTCCTCCTTTTATTTCATCTCAGGAGTTTATTCAAGATCTTTACAAAGTACATGTACAGAGAGAGATTACAATATGAATATGAGGAGGAGCCATCGAGGCCATCGATTGTGCTCTTTGGAATTAGCCCAACAGAAACTGCTGTAACTGCTGCAGAGGGAGTTTTTGCATTTCACACCATGAAGCATCACAACAGCTACAGATCAATGGACTGCACGTCTGCCTCGTTAAAAGTCCCTGATTCTGAAACAGCGTAAACATTTAAATGTCCGTACTAAGGTAGAGGTTATTGTCTATAACCTGTGATAGCGTCACATTCTGTCGAAATAGCTGTACTGATAAACTATTTTATTTGTTGTTATTATTGTTTAGGACCAAAGGCTGAATTCACATCAATAAGATTATCTGACCATAAATGCATGTGTTAGTTGTCTTGTTAAAGAATAGCTGTTCATTTAATAAAGTTCAATAACATAGTTGCATGGTTATTGAAGCATTTGTTAAATATTTAAAACCCTTCTTCATACACATTGCCAAGGTGCCACAAATTACATGAAATTACTTTGCCAATCCAACCCCCCCCACCCGAAACCAAACCTTCCTCCCAGTGCAGGTGTCCTCTTGTTTGAAATCCAAAATAAGGTCATCCTATGAAAACAAACTAGTGAATTAGTGAATAACAAACCAGCCTGACAAGTTGCCTAGAGCTGACATGGGTCTGTCACCCAGTGATTCTAGGGAAGCTAGAGGTAAAATGTGGAAATAAAATAAAATAAAATGAAGTGAAATACATTATTTGTCCCCTCTGCAAATCCCGGGACCAGTTGACACAATGCAGTATGGCTAAAGGGCGTGACTGTCCACTATAGTGTGAGTTAAGCTTCAGCCTTCATGTGTATGATACACGGCTGAAGTGCAGCTTTTTACTGCCTCTCTCGCCCCTTCCTCCATCTGTGCAGCCAAGCATGGACAGCCTGTATCTCTCTGTGGAAAGGCCATACGGCAGCGCAGCTTGAACACAGAATGGTGTGATGTCATGCCGCATTAGGATGCTAGGCACCCGTTGTCAACCTTTCACCACCGTCACATTTCTCTGTGCACAAGAAAGAAGTGCATATTTTAAAAAAGTTGAAATCTCTCTTTGCTTTGAGGCAATTTGGCTCATTAAGAAAGTGTGCCAAGCATGACTAGAATGTTCCAAAGCACTGTGGTGGGCCATCTGCCTTCTGTGTGCGGAAAAAAAAGGCATCTGCCGGAAGCACAGGTTTCTGGGAAGTCACTTATGGCCACTGGTAGCTCTGGCTCAGGGGTGGTCACAGTACATGCAGATAGAAGAGGAAAACAAGGAAAAGGAAGAAGAGGCCACTGACAAACATTTAAACGCTGATGGTTTTCACATTGAGTGCATTCTCGCTGAAGTCAGGTCAGTCAAGCAAGGATGAGCAAATAATTATTGTGCCACAGTGTTTCACACAGGTCAAAAATAAACCTGCAGATATTTCTGCTATAGTAACATATGTAATTTATATGTAATATATGACCAATAAAATAAAGAAAGCTGAGCAAATAAATAAATAAACCAGGACAAAATTGTCTGCAAACCTAAGGGACCTTAAGCTTTAACAATTCATGTCCTATGTTCATGTAAATATTTAATGTTGTGTCTGTCAACCTGTGATTGCTGCTTCCACCAGTAACAGGAAACACAGGTCGAATCATAAGTGAAAACTACATTTCCCAGGAGCTGCTGTGCTCAATAGAACTAATGTGCCACACTGAGCAAAGAGCTATAAAAAGGCATGGGTAGATTATAGTAGCACCGAGTCTTTGCTTTGTGCATGACTATGATGGTAAGGTAGATGGCCAGCACCCTCTGTAATGGGGTAACAAGGTCCTAAACCCAAATAAAGCTTAAACAAGGTAAGTGTAAAATAAAGGTAATAAGGGTAATGGGAAAATAAAAGTGGTGGCCAAAATAACAGAAACAACAACAATCAAAATACAATACGACAAGTTGCTCAGAGTGTCTGTGAAAACCAAGTTCTCTACCTTTTTAGCCTGCTTTCACAGAACCACCACAGAGCAGGTATTATTTAGGTGGTGGATCATTCTCAGCACTGCAGTGACACTGGTGGTGGTGTGTTAGTGTGTGTTGTGCTGGTATGAGTGGATCAGACACAGCAGCGCTGCTGGAGTTATTAAATACCGTGTCCACTCACTGTCCACTCTATTAGACACTCCTACCTAGTTGGTCTACCTTGTAGATATAAAGTCAGAGAAAATCGCTCATCTGTTGCTGCTGTTTGAGTTGGTCATCTTCTAGATCTTCATCAGTAGTCACAGGACGCTGCCCATGGGCTGCTGTTGGCTGGATATTTTTGGTTGGTGGACTATTCTCAGTCCAACAGTGACAGTGAGTCCACTCATACCAGCACAACACACACTAACACACCACCAACATGTCAGTGTCACTGCAGTGGTCTAAATGATCCACCATCCAAGTAATACCTACTCTGTAGGGGTCCTGGGAGGGTCCTGACCATTGAAGAACAGCATGAAAGGGGGCTAACAAAGCATGCAGAGAAAAAGATGGACTACAGTCAGTAATTGTAGAACTATAAAGTGCTTCTCTATGGTAAGTGGAGCTGATAAAATGGACAGTGAGTGTAGAAACAAGGAGATGGCTTTAATGTTATGGCTGATCGGTGTATATGTATAGATATACTGTATATGTATATATAACTATAAATACTTTTGTGTTTTTAATGTAACTTCAAAATAAACTAAGATGCAATTTATATTGCTGAAATGTAAGCACTCTAAGCTTCAAATGGCACCTTATTTATTTATTTATTTATTTATTAGGGTTTTTATGTCATGTTTTACACTTTGGTTACAATCATGACAGAAACGGTAGTTATTTAATGTCAAACACAGTCAAGGATGCCACACAGAAAGGACCCGGACCAATCCACATGAGAATCTAACCCAGGAACTTCTTGCTGTGGCGATAGTGCTACCCACCGAACCGCCCGGTAACTTATTTACCAAGATCGTTAAGGAGGGAGGTTGGGATAGAGGGTCGAGGTCACAGTTCACTACTGCTGTCAAATTAGTAAATTATTAGCGTTCTACTTATACACTATGTAGTACCTAAGATGAAGGGACAGCAGGGAACTGCTTGCATAAACTTTTTCGATTTCTAAACAAGCCTTTTATGGAGCACATCAGCTTACAGGACTAAAAAGTCATCAAATAATGTACAAATTAGGAATACAATTGTGTGTCTTAACTGAAAACGCATTACATAGAGAAAAAAAATAAACCAAGATAAAGACTAGGTCAAAAAAAAAAATGTTATTAAGATAACATTTGGATTTGCATTCCAAGCTAAGCAGTGTGTGGTCATCCATGTCCAAAGATATCAATGAGTCACTACTTAGAGTTGCTTTTTTGTTGAAGAATCTTTGGATGTGAAGAGCCCTTGTCAACGTAGAAGCAAAACAGAAATCATTTTTTATCTCTTAAACAAAGACAAGTCTGGTAAAAAGAGGACATATTGTTCCCCCAATGTAGGTCCGCTCAGGTAGTGCAGCAGTAAAATGCACTGAGATCCAGGGTTCAAATCTCAATAGTGCTATTGGATAGTCAAGTGTCCACACAGGCTTTTTACGCTGAACACAGCCCTTCAATTTATCTGGGCTTGGGACAGGCACTAAAGGCCTCAGCATACTTCATGCGGAGACGACGTTCGCCTGGCTTCGGCGACCAATGTGACGTAATTGCGGAGAAAGCGAACAACCATGGACGTTGCGCAGTGGTTTCTCTCACCTTGTCGCACACATGGACGCTAAGCAAACTCCACGAATGACGTCACTCCGTGACAACGCCTGTGATTGGTCGATTAAAAAAAGAGGCGTGCCATGAAAACAAACATTGATTTTGCAGAGCGTCTCAACTGTGATCATCGGCTGAGTCCGAAATCACTACTTTCATACTGAACAGTACGCAAGAGCGGGTAGTGTGTCCGAATACGTAGTATTCATTAAACAGTACGCGAAAAGTACCCGGATAATCTACTGCGTGGGCAGCATTTTTTGTGTATGCAACACAGCACACTTGCGTACTGAAAGAGCTCACTTCTGTACCAGCCAAGCAGTGAGCACTGCCTCTTATTTAGTATGTACAGTTGTATGCGATTTCAGACGCAGCCATAGTTTTTTGGTAGTCATGGAACTTAACATCATAAATGTCACAGCGTCACCTGCAGCTGTGGAGCAGACGCGACAGGCAAAACAAAACCGCTAGAAGTCTGCCAGCTTATAAGCTCGCGAAGGTGCGTTCAGCTTCGTGCAACACTCCCAAACTTAGCTTCACAGGAAGTATGCGGAGGCCTTAAGGATGCACTGATATATAGCCGCTCAGGTGGCACAGTGGTAAAAACACACGCTGGGACCAGAGCTGGATCTCGAATACATCGTATCAAATTTCAGCTCTGCCTGCCGACTAAGGCTGAGCGGCCACATGAACAACGATTGGCCTGTTGTTTATATGGGCGGGATTAAGCCGGATAGAGTCAGTCTCTCATGACTGGTGCAATTACGACCTCTGCTGGCTGATTGATGGTGCCTGCACAGAGATGAGAAAAGAGCGCTCTTAGGGTGTGTCCCTCCGTACACACAGCTAGGCTGCACTGCACTCTTCAAAGTGTAGGTGATAAGATGCATAAGGCATGCTGCCCACGTGTCGGAGGGGGCGTGGGTTATCTTCATTCTCCTCAACCAGAGCAGAGATCGGCAATGGTGGAGAGGAAGCATGATGCAATGGGCAATTGGACGCACTAAAAAAAGGGAGAGAAGGGGAGAAAATGCATGAAGAAAAAAAAAAAGGATGCTCTGATATGCCATCCCAGTCTAGTAAAGGCTTTGACAGTTGCATATTAATGCCTATGGTTTTGAAGTGGTTTGTCCAACAAGATCATAGTTAGGTGTCCACATATTTCTTAAAAACGAACAAAAAAGATCTTAAACCTTCAACCGTTTAATGATAAAAGATCTTTCCTCACAGATCTGCTTACTTCTTCCCACACACACATAGTTGTATACATAAAAGAAGGTGAGGGGTCAGAGCACAGGGTCAGCAATCCATCCAGCACTTCTGAAGTAGTCAGGGTTAAGCGCTACTCACAAGGGCTGTAGAAGGAGAGGACAGTAACACTGGCGCCACACCGGCTGCACATCATGAAGCGCAGAGCTACACTCCAGCCCCGAACATTTAACCAAACATGGTATGGTGAAGCAACCAAGCAAAAATAGAAAAACAGAAACCTGAGGAACCTTGTCTTTTTACATTCTTATCATACGTCATCTTCAATATTGCTTGTTTTCTTCTGCAGCCTTTATTTTACTCGTCATTCATTTACTTGAAACACTTTCAGTTCTTCAAACACTCTGTGAAAATGTCATTTTAAAAATGCGAAAGCTGGTTCTGCTCTGTCACTGAGAAATGCACATCCACAGTGCTATGAAAAAGTATTTGCCCCTCCCCTGATCTCTTCCATTTTTGCTCATTTGTCACATTTAAAAGTTTTAGATCTTCCAACAAATTTGAATATAAGATAAAGACACGAGTAAACTTTGTACTTTACACTTTGTAGTTCTACAATTACTGACTGTAGTCCATCTATTTCTCTGCATGCTTTGTTAGCCCCCTTTCATGCTGTTCTTCAATGGTCAAGCCCCCCCTACATGACCACTACAGAGTAGGTATTACTTGGGTGGTGGATCATTCTCAGCACTGCAGTGACACTGACATGGTGGTGGTGTGTTAGTGTGTGTTGTGCTGGTATGAGTGGATAAGACACAGCAGTGCTGATGGAGTTTTTAAACACCTCACTGTCACTGCTGGACTGAGAATAGTCCAACAACCAAAAACATCCAACCAACAGCGTCCCATAGGCAACGTCCTGTGACCACTGATGAAGGTCTAGAAGATGACCAACTCAAACAGCAGCAATAGATGAGCGATCGTCTCTGACTTTACATCTACAAGGTGGACCAACTAGGTAGAAGTGTCTAATAGAGTGGAAAGTGAATGGGCACGGTAATTAAAAACTCCAGCAGTGCTGCTGTGTCTGATCCACTCATACCAGCACAACACACACTAACACACCACCACCATGTCAGTGTCACTGCAGTGCTGAAAAGGTCCTGTGGGGGTCCTGACCATTGAAGAACAAAGTGAAAGCAGGCTAACAACGTCTGTAGAGAAATAGATGGACTACAGTCAATAATTGTAGAACTATAAAGTGCTTCTATATGGTAAGTGGGGCTGATAAAATGGACAGTGAGTGTAGAAACAAGGAGGTGGTTTTAATATTATGGCTGATCAGTGTATAACCCATGTGAAAAAAATAATTGCCCTTGTACACCTAATAACTGGTTGTGCCATCTTTGGCTGTAACAACTGCAATCAAACGTTTGTGATAACTTGCGATGAGTCTTTTACATCAGTGGTTCTCAACCAGGGGGCCTCAGTGAGCCTAGAGGGGGTCGCGTAGCACTTAATTAAGAAGAGTCAAGCGATGCAACCGGAAAATCAATAGGCTGTTGGCATATGGGAGATTTGTTGTGATATCATATAGATCTATTTTTAACTGCCTATAGCCTATGTTGGGTCGTTGAGAATAGACACATATTTAATTTGCCCACCACAAAAACACAAAGGTCAGCGGACGGCGACTACAGAAAAACTCCAATTCACTTGTTGATGCAGATCCTTGTTGAAAACATAAGAACAATATCATAACCCATGTCAAGGGGTTCCTAAGAGGTTTTTTTGAACACAGGGGGGGAGAGAAAAGAGAGAAAAGAACCACTGTTTTACATCACTTTGAAGGAATTTTGGCCCACGCTTCTTTGCAGAATTGTTTCAATTCAGATAAACTGGAGGCTTTTCAAGCACGACTTACCCATTTAACTCAGCCTGTCAGGTGTCTACACAGACATAATGGGTGAGTGGTTGAAAGGTTTCTTATTGCTGCTGCATTTGCAGCCTTTGCTGACTGGTCAAGGTGCCTGTACAAGACATGGAGAAAAGATAAATAGTACTGTGCAACACTCCGTATGCGATACTGCTCTGTGTGACTCATCTCTGGCAGGTGAAAAGAAGTGGCTCTGCAGCTGCAGTGGAAATTATAGCTGGAGATATGGATTTGACTAGAAAATTTTATTTAAAATTTTTTTTAATTTAATTATATTAAATTGTGTTGGAAAAACCCTTGATAAAATACAGTACCTCAATGACTGGATTTTGAGTAAAAAGAGTTTTAATCTTGCCTGCAGAGAAGGATCACACTGACAAGTCTCACATAGAGACCTGGTTAATGCGATAAGAAAGGAAGAAAATAATCCCCCCTTCTACTCCCATCAGTGACCTTGTAGAACAGTGGAAGATTCCACTGTTAACAGAGATTTCTTAGCTAGAACATTGGAACTGGTCTAAATCAGCTAGAACTGGGTTTTGGAAGTCATACAATGCAACTGACACACTTCTTAACTCAAACTCAAACTCAAAAGAAGCTTTATTGGCATGAAAAATAAGGACATTCGTATTGCCAAAGCTCAGTTACAGAGAAAAAAAAATAACAATAAGAAATAACAAATATATACAAAACAGTTACAGGTGCAAAAAATAAAATAAAATAATAATAAAAACAGTGCAAATAATAACAATAAAAATGGTAACATTTACAGTAATGAGGTAGTCATAAAAATTCGTTGTGTACGCGTGCATGCGTGCGTGTGTGTAAGACATGATCACCCACTGTCCCTCACCTGGTGGCAGCTGCCAGTGTGCAGCTCTCTCTGTGCTCCCCCAGTAGGTGGAGCAGTTTGTCGGGGTCTTGGAGGGAGTTAAAATTGGGGGTGATAGTGTTAAATTTGGGGAAGAATTGGGACCGGATGTGGTGGTACTTGGTGCATTGGGTGAGGAAGTGCAGCTCCGTCTCTACTGTACTGAGAGTGCAGTGATGGCACAACCTCTTCTCCCGGGGCAGCCAGGACCGGGTGTGTCGTCCCTTCTCCACGGCCAGGTCGTGTGCGCTCAGTCTGTACCTCGTCAAGGTGTTTCTTAATTTAGGGTCGAATACTGTGCTCAGATAATCTGCTGCACTGTAGAGTCTGTTTAGGGACAAATAACACTGATAACACTTCTTAACATGTACACCACTTTCCAGTTCCATTGCAGCAGTATTCTTGGTGTATTGGAATATCGCTACTATCAATCATGCCCTAAATATATCTACATGATCTAGGTATCAATAATATTTCAAATTTCTCCCACAATTATTCTGTAATTTTAATGTCAAAGAAGATTATACAGTACAACACTGACTGTCACAGCATGCAGCATTCAGTGTACACGTATACTGTTTTGAACAGTGGTATGAAATGCAAGGTTCACACTTTAACACACAGGTATAACGTGTGTTTTTACTAATCAACAGGAACATGCATTCGGGTGGTTCAGCAGTCTGATGTGCTAGCTTACCTCCAATGGCATGACAGTTCAAATCTCAGACATGATCAGTGCTATGACAGTAGGGAAGACAAGCGTTTGGGAAGGGGTTTCTCATTGCTGGCTGGTCGAGGTGCTTGGACAAGTTATCACAGAGATGATCAGAATTCATTTCAAGGAGCACAAAAGGCGATTGATCAGAGATGGCATTACTGCCATTACAATTGCTGTTGGAGGGAGTGTGTGGCAGTCTTTGGCCCTGCTCTTAGGGAGGGGGGTGCTGCAGCAGTAGAAAAAAAACTGCAATCAGGACTAGATCAGGGAAAAAAAGAGAAAATAAATAAATAAATAAATAAATAATAGGAAAAAACCCGAGACTTTTATTTTGTCTCCTATATATAAATTCACAGCTACACAAACTTACCCTGCTAGTACAATGTCCTCAGACACCATTACTCTGGCAAACTTTTCAGCTTCAACCTTCTTGTTCTACATGCGTTGGCCCTGTTGGGTTCAAACTAGTATCACAGAAATACCAATTACACCTGCCATACAAGTGAATGAAAAACCTGAAAAACATCAGTGATGCATGTATCATGAATTATGCTGAAACAACAGTTACTCACATGAGGCACATTAGGGTCAGCCTTCTAGTATCCGTCCTTTTTCCGTTTTTTTTTTTTATTAGAGGTCAGCCAGAGGAGGAGTGGTCTCCCTTTCCTGTCCGCTGTTCACACACTCATTGCTCCTACCTTTTTCCTGTGCCCCAGCGACAGGGGAAAGTGATGTAAGCACCTGTCAAAAGGTCACCTGGCAACCGCTTCCCTCCAAACACTAACTGAACCCAAACAAAAACCTGTTACTCAAAAGAGGTCATTTGTTATTACTTTTATAACGTGAGCGCTGTGAATTCTCTCTGAAGACATAGCATTCCTTACTGCTTAAATATATACCGATCAGCCATAACATTAAAACCACCTCCTTGTTTCTACACTCACTGTCCATTTTATCAGCTCCACTTACCACATAGAAGCACTTTGTAGTTCTACAATTACTGACTGTAGTCCATCTGTTTATCTGCATCCTTTTTGACCTGCTTTCACCCTGTTCTTCAATGGTCAGGAGCCCCACAGGACCACCACAGAGCAGGTATTATTTAGGTGGTGGATCATTCTCAGCACTGCAGTGACATTGACATGGTGGTGGTGTGTTAGTGTGTGTTGTGCTGGTATGAGAGACACAGCAGCGCTGCTGGAGTTTTTAAATACCATGTCCACTAACTGTCCACTCTATTAGACACTCACTCCTACCTAGTTGGTCCACCTTGTAGATGTAAAGTCAGAGATGATCACTCATCTATTGCTGCTGTTTGAGTTGGTCATCTTCTAGACCTTCATCAGTGGTCATAGGATGCTGCCCACAGGCCGCTGTTGGCTGGATATTTTTGGTTGGTGGACTATTCTCAGTCCAGCAGTGACAGTGAGGTGTTTAAAAACTCCATCAGCGCTGCTGTGTCTGATCCACTCATACCAGCACAACACACACTAACACACCACCACCATGTCAGTGTCACTGAAGTGCTGAGAATGATCCACCACCTAAATAATACCTACTCTGTGGTGGTCCTGTGGGGGTCCTGACCATTGAAGAACAGCATGAAAGTGGACCAACAAAGCATGCAGAGAAACAGATGGACTACAGTCAGTAATTGTAGAACTACAAAGTGCTTCTATATGGTAAGTGGAGCTGATAATATGAACAGTGAGTGTAGAAACAAGAAGGTGGTTTTAATGTTATGGCTGACTGGTGTAATCAAGATTACCACCTAAACAGCAGGGGACAAAGAGCTCAAGCTTTATTTAATGTTTTCTAATCTTTAGAGACAGATTTGTAGCAAGCTGTACAAGAGCCGAGAGAGATAAGACTAAATTAGAGAATGCATTAAAGCAAGACTTTAAAAAACTGTTATGCTGCTGGAAAAATGTCATAAATAGTTAATGGGTCTGCTTTCAACCAAAAAATAAAATAAATAAATAAAAAAGTACAGCATAAGCCACTGAATAGCCAGCAACAGAGGATGTGCCACAAGTGATTTAATGACATTTTTTAAATTTCATTTTCATGCTTTACCACCACTTTTTCTGGTCAGGATTACATTTGATCTGGTTTCCCTGGGCACAATCAAATAACACACCTCAGCTATAGCATAACATGTCACCTCAGCCATAGCATAACATAGCATAACACCTCAGACATAGCACAACAAGTCTGTATGTACTAGGGCTGGCACCGATCTGATACTCTGTATCGGTATCCCGATATTGGGCCAAATCACTGGATCGGATATCGGCAGGAAAAAAACTTCTTAATCGATCCAATACTGTTGCTTAATGTAAATAACACATTTTTTTGGTGTTCTTGTTTCTTTTATTATTTTCTGTTACTTTGGCCACCCTTTATTTTGTTTTTCTTACTTATTTATTATTTTGGCTCTTTAGCCAAGGTATCGTTCTACCTTGGTTAAGCATCCTGCATAGCGATTTCATCCTGTATAATGCTACATCTGCTGCATCAGTGGCGAGATGCGCCCCGCCCCGTTACTCTTGCAGAGATTTTGTCATAGAGAAACTATTAACATAGTGAAAAATGTATCCATGTATTTGAAATGAGGCTTTAGCCATCAGCAGTTCCGCAGGTGATTTAACAGATATGCCTTGACTCTGTTCACATTTCTGCTAAATAATTTCTATTAAATGTACCCTTTTAAAGCTGTAGAAAATGTTCATCATATTTTAATGTCCTGCTTGACATTCATTTTATAGCCAAAAGTCTGTGAACATTGTTCCTAATTCTCAAGTTCAAGCCAAAAAGTCCACCTTAAGTCTTATCTGACCATTCACTTTGTGAGGTCTTCCAAATGATACTACAATTTTTACTAAGCGCTTCTTTCTGGTAAATTTATCCTACAAGCCTTTAGGAGTAACACTAGACCATTCGTATGGTTAATCCATAAACATAACCTTCAGTCACAACAACCACTGATCTCACAGTCAACAAACTGGTAAGACACCTGTTAGATACACTTTATATTTAACAAGTACCTGAATTTGCATTTGCTTGTACATATATTACCAACACAGTGCAGATCAAGCAACATGCCCCTAAGCTTAAGATTAAATATTACCACTAAAAAGAAGAGAATTTCAAAAAACCCATCTAAAATAGATCATCTCTTTCTTCTGGGCTTGCGGTGATGTAGTTCTACACAGGCTTATTACTAATTCAGCATTTCAAAATAAGGCAGATGCTTTTCAGTGTTTTCCTCATTTCCCCTATTTTTCTTCCTCCTATTTCACATAAGGGGATTAGGACTTAGATTCAGCCTCCTTAAATTAATCTTTCATACAAGACCATTCATACAGCTATGTGTGAGAAGGCTATTTCCATGACAACAGGATGAGATTAGGCTGTGATTGTGCAGGTCCTTGATTGGGAAAAGCACTTAAAGTGAAGGCAGGGAGCGAGCCGCTCTATGTGAAAATAGGCTGGCCTGGGGAACAAAAGAACACAGGTGGAAAAACTAGAGCATGTGATTTTTGGAGAAATTCAGGATATGACTGATGGGTGCAATTTTCCTTTTTTTTCCACTAGTGGAATTGGAAAGTTTTACAAAGCGGTGTGATTTTTTTTTGTTACTTTTGGCTTTTTTTCTTCTAGTGACATTTCTTTTCATGGCTTTTCACCTAAAATCCTATTCAAGTAGCACCAGAGTGCTTCATGAATAACATAATGAGTTTGCACCTCTGCAGCTTTTTTGTTAACTACTTTTTCTGTTCATCCATTCTGTTCCATTTACCCAGAGCATAACTGTTTATTGCACAATTGCACATTTACATATCCATCAAAGTAAGAACGGGCAGCACGGTGGCTAAGTGGGTAGCACTGTTGCCTCACAGCAAGAAGGTCCTGGGTTCGATCCCCAGGTGGGGCGGTCCGGGTCCCTTCTGTGTGGAGTTTGCATGTTCTCCCCGTGTCTGCGTGGGTTTACTCCGGGTGCTCCGGTTTCCTCCCACAGTCCAAAGACAAGCAAGTCAGGTGAATTGGAGATACTAAATTGTCCATGACTGTATTTGATATAAACTTGTGAACTGATGAACCTTGTGCAATGAGTAACAACCGTTTCTGTCATGAATGTAACCAAATGTCGCCGCTCAGGTGGTGCAGTGGTAAAAAGACACGCTGCAACCACAGCTGGATTCTGAGTACATCATATCGAATCCAGCTCTGCCTTAGCGGTTAGAGGCTGAGTGGCTGTATGAGCAACGATTTCCGGTTGCTCAGTTGGGGGGTGGGACAAAGAACCGGATGTGGGTCTCTTTCTGTCAGAATGCGATTACGACCTCTGCTGGCTGATTAGAGGCGCCTGCACAGAGATGAGAAAGAGTGCCCTTAGGGTGTGTCTCTCCGCATGCAACGCTAGGTCGCACAACACTCATCAATGTGTGGGTGGCAAAAATGCATCCGGCTGCTGCCCATGTTTCGGAGGGGATATGGGTTAGCTTCGATCTCCTTGGTCAGGGCAGGGTTCGGCATAGACAGAGAGGAAGCACGATGCAAATTGAACAATTGGATGCGCTAAAGGGGAAGAAAGGGAAAAAAAAAAAAAAAAAAAAAAAAAAAGAATGTAACCAAATGTGTTAAACATGACATTACAATACTAATAAACAAACAAACAATCATCAAAGTAAGAGCAACCAAGTTTGTTTTAGTATTCAAAATACAAACCCCAATTCCATTGAAGATGAGACAGTTATGCACCCAGGTGGTGCAGCGGGATAATCCACTTGCACACCAGCACTGAGTTTCTGAACTCCTCGGTTCAAAACTCGGTGTTGCCACCGGTCGGCTGGGTGCCATCTAGCGGGCATAATTGGCAGTGCCTATAGCATATACTAATTGGCCACCGTATCTGCAGGGTGGATGCCGGACTATGTGTGGGTGAGTGGGTCTTTATACGCTGTGTAAGGACGCTGACTGGCAGAAGATACGTCTGTGCAGCATGCATGGGCGAGAAGAGAAGGGCTGTACACGTGTCAGAAGAGGCGTGTACAGTGACGTGCTCTCCTCGGAAGCAATCTGGTATCTCTCAGCAGTGGAAGACAAAATTGAGTGCACTAAATCGGGAGGAAAATGGGGAGAAAATGCATTAAGAAAAGATGAGACAGTTTGTAAAATGCAATAAAAACAAGAATCTGTGATTTGTTGATTCTCTTAAACTTTTATGTAACTGACGAAATAAAAAAAAAAAAAAAAGATTTCCAATGTTTTTAATGACCAATGTAATTGGAAATATAAACAAATTATCAACTAATTTAGAATGTGATGTCTGCAACACTCCAAAAATATAGACAGAAGCATGTTTACCCCTATGTTTCATCACCTTTTTAATTGATGGTGCTTTTTAATCGTTTGGGAATTGAGGAATTTGGGAATTAAACTGATTCTTCTCTTCATGCTGCATTATACATGTTTAATAGGAGACTGCAGGCAGGCCAGTCAAGCACACACACCCTGAGTCTACAACAGTCATACTTTATGACTTGCTTCTTGTTCTATGTCCAGACAATCATTCGAGTTACTGTCTTATAGTGGAGCACTTAACCGACATATTTGGCCATGTCTGAGGGAGGGAAGGTTAAATAGAGATTTCCCTAATTGCAGGTGCAACAATGGGTGTATTCAAAAACCTAGTGAGCTCTCTACATAGACAGCATGTTACATCATCCTAGGCGTGCTCCCGAGAAGTATGTTGTTTGAATTCCTAGATGCCTTAAAATGCTGTTTAGTAAGTCACTTTAAATCTGAAAGGTATTTTGACTGAATAATGAGGGAGCATCCGATGCTGCCTTAACAGTAAAGGCAATCCCAGCATCCATTGCGGCACAACTTTTCTCACAGAAAAATAAAAAAACATAGCAAACAGTGAGGAGAAACGAACGAGTTATTTTCAAACGTAAATAAATTATCATTGATTTTTAATTTGTATAAAGGTGCACAAGTGTCATTTATTTGCAAATTCGGACTAGTCAGCAAATTTCACCGTTTTCGGTACACGAAGGGAGATGTTAGTTGACATGCTAGCATGTTGTGCCACCCATCCCATTGGTTTGAATGGCATGAGGCTAACTGTGTTAACTTAGTAAGCGAAAACTGATGGAATCACTGTCTAAGTAGTGCGTTCAAATAACCTGCCTTATAAGTTGATGACTTATTAGAATCCTCTCTACTTAGGTAGCTGCCTATGTGGGCAGTAAGACAACAAGACAGCTCACTAGGTTTTCTAATACACCTCCTGTGTCTACAATAGTCATACTTTTTGACTTGCTTCTTGTTCTATGTCCAGACAATTGTTCGAGTTATTGTCTTATAGCTGAGCACTTAACAGACACATTTGGCTGTGTCTGAGGGAGGGAAGGTTGAATAGAGTTTTTCCTAATTACAGCTGCAACAATGACTCCTGCTGTCTAGTTGAGGTGCCAGCACGAGTAATGGAGGAACATATGGGCAAGGCATTCTTTTCCATATGCAGTACGACTCTGTGGGAAAATTCATCACTGTCAGTGTGGGGGCTGGTGAAATTGGCAGAGGAATTGTCATAAGGAACTGGGGACAACTTAATTGGGAAAAAAAGAGAAGATGCTAAAAGAAAATTCTTTACACTCATGGGAGTCAGGTCAGAAGATTGGCTAGGCCATGCAATTACCCTGACTTATTTTAAAAACCAATCTTGAGTTCTTACTGTATGTTTGAGGTTGTTGTCTTGTTCTAGAGTAAGTTTTTAGATAAAGATTTTTGGCTAAACAAAAACGTTTTGAGAAGAAATTTAAACTCAGAGAGATAGGAAGAGAGACGAAGAGAGAGAGGAAGAGAGTTCCACAGCATAGGGCCAGCAACACTAAAAGATCTACCACCCATGGTGGTCAACCTAAACCTAGGAGCAACCAGGAGACCAGCATCAGATGACCTTAACCTTTTTTTACATATAGTGGTGTAAAAGATTAGCCAGATACGAGGGGGCCAGACCATGAAGTGCCTTAAAAGTGAGCACTAAAATTTTATATTGAAGACGCTTATTGACTGGAGGCCAGTGGAGTCGTTCTATGGAGTCGTTTATGTCAAAGTGGCAAAACAAAAGCCACTGTTCCCTGAATGTCCATAAGAAGCCCAACCAAAGCCCAGACAACACCCAATCGTTCATCTGGGAAGAGACTCAAAGATGGAATTTTACAGACACTCGTCGTCCAATCTGATGGAGCTTGAGAGTGTCTGCCAAGAGGAATGGAGTAAACTGACCAAATACAGGTATGAAATGCTTGTAGAAATGTATCCAAGAAGACTTGCAGATGTAACTGCTGCCATAGACGCCTCTACAAATTACTTTTTTTTTTTTTTTTTTTACTGAATTAAAGAAAAAACTAAAAACAACAACAATAAAGTATGCACAAAGTCAATGTATCTAAATTCTTTCTTTCTTTTTTTTTATTTTTATAAAAGTTTACTTTTAATGTTAAACATTTGCACAATTTATAGCTTCTGGATGCCCCATCCTGCATGTTATTTAATAAAAGTTTTGTTGATGGTGCAATTAATTTTTTATGTACTACGTATAATCTCACACTGGCATCCTCACAGTAACATACAGCCTCTAAACCAGCAAATTATTCACATTGTCAAAGGTCAGGACTGTCCTTGATCATTTGTGCCATACCAGGCACCAGACACATGAAATGTCTCACATTTTATGTTTGATCTAACATTTTAGGTCAGTGATGGCAAATCACACTCATCCTTAATATCCCTGCTATTTAACTCAGTGACAATCAATGCATCTTAAGAAAAAAAATTACTGGAAAGCAGACGACACTGAAATATGCCTGTACAGAACACCCTGTATCATATCTGTACATAAATTGTGCAGATCCCAGACTGAAACTGCTTATTTAAGAAACAACAATATTTCAAACTGTCTTAAAACCATAAATCCGTATTCCAGAATGTTGACTCACAGACAGATAGTCAAAGCATCTTGGAAGGAATGGTGACCTTGACAGAGACGGACGCAATCTGGAGCCTTCCACCAGGACTGCAGACTGATAATGCAATTCCACAGCAGGCCATACAGCTCGACTGAGCAAAAAGAAAAAAAAAGTAAATTACCACGACTGTGGCGAAGATGAAATCATGGGGATTTGGGACTCAAGATGAAGCAAGGCAGATTTATACTGACATAAAAGGAATGTCTGTCCTCATAACACCAAGGGAGGCCTTTAATGAACCGGTCCAGATTTACAGCACCAGACCTGTTCTACTGGTGTCAGAAACCGTATCAATTACATTGTAATCCTATGACATGCTTTATTAAAAGGAATTCAGACAGCTAGCCTGTTACACTTACACTCACGTCTAATAACAAGAGTACAGAAACAGGAGACAAAAATAAATAATGGATTAAAACCTAAAATTAAAACTTATTATGGCTGGAAGAGTTAATCCTGATGACTCTGGTTTCCACCTACCTCCCAGACACATGCTCCCTCCCTGGATGAACAACAGCCAAACGTTGTTTGGCAGAGCTCGATACGATGCGTGCGTATTTTACCGCTGTGCCACCTTAGCGGCTATAATCATGACATCTTGAAACCATAATGAGGCTAGATACAAGAAAAATGCTTCAGAAATATTATTTACATTTTGCATTAGGCAGACATCCATATTCACAACTAATACAATGCAATTGCAAAGCAATTAGGGGCCCAACTGTGGCAAATTGCAATGACAGGGCTTGAGCCAAGGACCTTCTGATTACTAGTCTAGTACCTTAACCACTGAGCTACCTGAACAATGTTGTATACTCCATTTACATTTTTGACATTTAGCAGACATCTTTATCCAAAGCGACTTTTAGTACTGTGACAGTATACAGTCTGAGCAATTGAGGATTAGGGGCCTTGCTCAAGGGTCCAACAGCAGCAACCTGGCTAGTTCAGTACCTTAACCTCTAGGCTACAACTTCCATTTTACAAAATTCAGTCAAAGCAATCTTTTATCCTAAAGCTACGTCTGTACTTTTCCCACGTAATACGCCTCCTAATCACAAAATTGCAATTTTTATCTGGTAAATGAAACAACAGGATTAAGGGTTTTATTTCCATAAGCAGTCTAAGTGCTGTTGTTTCAGTGTTGGGATGCTGTGACATTTGAAATCCGGACATTTCTGCAATCATTTGTTCCAAATATATGTTACATCATAACAGAAACAACAGAGCCAACAAGCAGCAACAAGATCTTTCTTTTATCTAAGTGTGGGTTTCTGGATAAGGCCTAGCAGCTACAGATTCCACTTTAATAAAGCCAAACAGCAATTACTTTACCACTCAGTCACTAATCACTGTTTATCTGTTAAGCCAGCATTAGACGAGGAAACCTCTCTGCAGGATGAAAATACAGAACCCAGCACTGATCCTGATAAAGGCTAATAAACATCTTGCATTCGAACACATAACTTTTCCTAAATGCTATAAACCAGAGCGATTTCAGAAAGAGTATTTTACATTTTCTAATGCCAAGAAACAGAAAAGTGCACAGACCAAACGTTCACAAGCACTTGTGTTCAACCTTCCAACTAGTGAAATTTGACAGACACAGTCATGTCAGATTGGAGCTCTAGTCTATTCACCCTTATCTCCACAGAACAGATGTAGCAGCTTCATACTAATTCTCGCCTGCGCAGGACGAGCAGTGCATCGTCATACGTCAGGTCTGATTTCACAGCCCAGCCATCAGCCAAAGCCTCTTAAAGCTCAGAAATAAATCTGCAGATGTGCTCAAATAACCTATTTATTTTGGGGCAAACGGAATAGCTTTTGGTTTCATAATACTTCTAAAAGTTTTCAAGATGACCTAGCTTAACTTTAAAACTGCCTCAGAAGGCTGAACGCAGGTATGACCTCAGCTGTGCTGTATGAAGTACAGGGCTGAGAGAAACCACTTAGTTCTGCCTGGTCAATCATTCATTGATTGGTAATTGCTTTATATTGCTTTGGCGCCGATAACTCTGTGTACCTTCTGTGTAAGTGTGTCATCCAGGACCAATTCAGACCAATCCACCTACTACAATGTTTTTTGGAAATTATTTATGGAAGTTTACTTTAACCCATCAAGAAACAGTAAAACTTTTCAACTCCATACTCCAGACGACTCTTACTGAAGCTTGGGATCGAACCTGGGCCTGTGAGGCTGCAATGCTAACTGATGCACAGCTACACTGATCAGCCATAACATTAAAGCCACCTCCTTGTTTCTACACTCACTGTCCATTTTATCAGCTCCACTTACCATATAGACACACTTTGTAGTTCTACAATTACTGACTGTAGTCCATCTGTTTCTCTACATACCTTTTTAGACTGCTTTCACCCTGTTCTTTAATGGTCAGGACCCCCACAGGACCACCACAGCGCAGGTATTATTTAGGTGGTGGATCATTTTCAGCACTGCAGTGACACTGACATGTTGGTGGTGTGTTAGTGTGTGTTGTGCTGGTATGAGTGGAACAGACACAGCAGTGCTGCTGGAGTTTTTAAATACCGTGTCCACTCACTGTCCACTCTATTAGACACTCCTACCTAGTTGGTCCACCTTGTAGATGTAAAGTCAGAGACGATCGCTCATCTTTTGCTGCTGTTTGAGTTGGTCATCTTCTAGACCTTCATCAGTGGTCACAGGACGCTGCCCACAGGGCGCTATTGGCTGGATATTTTTGGTTGGTGGACTATTGTCAGTCCAGCAGTGACAGTGAGGTGTTTAAAAACTCCAGCAGCATTTCTGTGTCTTATCCACTCATACCAGCACAACACACACTAACACACCACCACCATGTCAGTGTCACTGCAGTGCTGAGAATGATCCAACACCCAAATAATACCTACTCTGTAGTGGTGCTGTGGGGGTCCTGACCATTGAAGAACAGGGTGAAAGGGGGCTAACATTGCAGAACTACAAAGTGCTTCTATATGGTAAGTGGAGCTGATAAAATGGACAGCGAGTGTCAAAACAAGGAGGTGGCTTTAATGTTATGACTGATCGGTGTATGTCACCGCAGTAAGCCATTATGATTAGCAATAAGAAATCAGAATTGAGACATTCTGTTTAAGGTGATTTTGAACCAGGAGGTATAGCCATACAAGATCAAGCTTCTATCTCTGTGAGGAAATACCCAGAACTCCAAAGCTGTAATATTAGGGGACACAAACATCTAAAAACAAAATCAATAGTTTGTCTTTTTGGCACTCAAATAGTGCAGCATTAAATCTCGCTAACCCACTAATCCACTACTAGTGAGATCTAAGGGGTTCGAATCCCCGGTGCTTAGACATTTGCAGTGCGCACTTAGCACTGATCCCAAACCCAAAAATATAAGCTGAGTTGTGTCAGGAAGGGCATACAGCATAAAAATCAGGTATGCAGACCAGAAATTATCTGCTGTGGCCATTCCAGTACAGGAACAGCTGACAGAAAAGAAATAGTTTGCCTTTTTGACCTAAACACTAAAAGAAAGTCGTATTTCCTAACTTGATTTTAGCTTCTATTTTGGCATGCACATTTGTCTTGTCTCTATGGTAATGACTCCCAGGGAGGACTGAGTCTTAAATGGTTCCTAACTGCCTACAGTGCAGTGCATTAGATACAACAAAATGGCTTTTACACTCTTAGGTAGTGCCCTTGGTAGTCAAGTCATGCCAATGTATAGTGGCAATAAATTGTACGAGCTATGACGTGACCTTGATTACAGATCAGCACTGCTTGCCCTTTAATGTCTCTAAAGTAGTGGTGTACCCATCGTTTTTGAGGCTGATGATTTTTGTTCCATAAAAAAAAATGACTCACATTATGAAAAAATTAGGCATAACATTATGACCACCTCCTTGTTTCTACACTCGCTGTCCATTTTATCAGCTTCACTTACCATATAGAAGCACTTTGTAGTTCTACAATTACTGCCTGTGTTAGTGTGTGTTGTGCTGGTATGAGTGGATAAGACACAGCAGTGCTGATGTAGTTTTTAACACCTCACTGTCACTGCTGGAATGAGAATAGTCCAACAACCAAAAATCTCTATCCGACGGCACCCCATCGGCAGCATCCTGTGACCACTGATGAAGGTCTAGAAGATGATCAACTCAAACAGCAGCAACAGATGAGCGATCGTCTCTGACTTTACATCTACAAGGTGAACCAACTAGGTAGGAGTGTCTAAACTCCAGCAGCATTTCTGTGTCTGATTCACTCATACTTCTTAAAAGTTGTGATGTACCCATTGTTTTTGAAGCTGATGATTTTTGTTCACTCACCTAACGTTAGAAAAGATGAAATCAAATAATGAAGTAAATGTAAAAAGCGCTGCCTTATACTATATCTTCAGTGCAGGACCGACTGCACCTCTGGCATTGTATTTGGCCACCTTAAAATAATAGGACACATTTAAATGCAGTGCTGGGAGAACCGACAAGCACATTGTCATTAAATCGCAACACAGATTGGATACAACAAAGGTTATAAATATGTTAATTGCAAATTCTGTGTTTGGAGCAAATATTGGTAGAATATAAAAATGCACCACATGCACAGACACTAAAAAAGCCTTAACTGAGGTTATATAACAGATACTGTTCAGAAATTAATAAGCTGAATGACGGCTATACTCATTCTTTGATCCAGCACAACAGCATGGCAAAAACTACCAAAAACCTCATATATTTTATCAGTACATACCATCTAGTTTGTCGGTTCACAATGTACAATATTTTTTGAAGTCGGGACCATAGGGAACATCACCCCCTCAAACATAGCCAATAATGTCCCAAGCTGACAATAGCAGTACTGGGAATTCGAACCCGGGATCCTAGCAGTAGTGGGTTAGTGCAATCTACTGTTAAATGTGTCAGTATGGATGTCCCGATGGGATCTCAAAGATCGGAATCAGGGCCGATCAAGGCATTTTTTAACTGATCGGTATCAGCTTTACTAAAGCCGATCCTAAGCCCGATCCTTTGTTTTACGTCAGCATGTCCGCTGTGTGGAAATACTTTAAATTGCAAAGTGAAACAATTCCAACAGTGAAGTGTAATGTCCGCAATGCGAGCGTTTCACGAGGCAGTAAGAGCAGAGCTGCATTCATTACTGTAGAATTTTACTATTTATATGGTGTGTGAGTCAAGGATCACACCGGTTTACAAAACAATAACTTTTAATCCGAGTATGAAAACTTCAGGACCATAACATACAGCTTTTACGAGTTTACGTGTTACAAGACTGAACGACATCTCAGTATCAAGCACTCTGATTGGCTTAGTTATGTAACCAAGCGTCATAGTGATGCACTTGCTAAATAAATAAATAAATACACGGTATATTCACAAATTGTCGGGAGCATAACACTTTATTAACTTCTTCTGTTACGGTACCGAATAGCGGGCAGCTAGAGTCATCGTGTTAGCCAAGCACGCTATTCCATGCACTATGGAAGCCCCAAAGGGTCAAAACACACTCACTTCGCGTAGAAACGTCCATCAAACCATTGTCACAATACAACCACAGAAAAGTTTGTTACAGTTACAACATGCATACAAGTTCGGTGGCTCATAAGAAACAAACCAGATATCATTTAACCAAACGATCTACAATTACTACCAATTTGATACGGCACCTAAAAAATAAACACTCAGTCGAATACAGCAAGTTTATTATTATATCATGAGAAGAGGAACCGGTTGTTCGCTAACACGGCAGAGATGCTGATTTTCCTCAAAAAGAACCTTCACTTCATTTTGAGTGTTCTAGTTTTACTACTACAATGCTGCACTAAGTTTGTTTACTTTTATTTTGTAAAAATAAAGGAACATTAAGCAATGCACTGCAGAGCTATTCAGTTGTTAAACATATACATTGGATTAATTTGAATAACTGTAATGTACTTGAAGTGTGCACTGTGTGAACAGTATTATCTAGTTCTTATCTAGACAATATCTAGAAAATACAAGTATCGGTTTGAGACTCGGTATCGAATCGGGATCAAAATTAAAGATCGGGATCGGGAACAAAAAAACATGATCGGGACATCCCTATATGTCAGTTGTAAAATTAAAAAGACAGAAGTACAGAGAAGTATAAGACAATCAGACCAGTTGGTCTTCTTAAGCAGCATGTGCACTTTTCCCATGGAATACACCTCTTAATCACAAAATTGCACTTCTTCACCTGCCAAACAGGATTTAAGCTTGATTCCCCTTAAGAGGTGTAAGATCATGCCTGGAGGCAGAATTAAAGTATAATGCAACAGACACAAAATAGTTCCAAGAACTTAGTACCAAGAAACCAGAGCTGTAATTTTTACAAGCAGATACAGGAAGATCATTGCAAAATTCTCCCAGACTGCAAGTGAATGTGAGAACTGAACCCTTGTGCCCAGGAGTGTACAGATGTGCAGTGCCAGTACTGGCTACTGTGCCACTGCCTCTTATGTCGTTTACTCATTTACAGCAGTTACTCCTCCATTAATTTTTAACAACAGCTTCATACAGATCAGTGACACAGGGCAAGAGGCAGCAACAAACCCTGGCCAGGATACCAAGCCATCACAGACAACCACACACTCATCCAACAACTTGGGGCACTTAATAGTAGTCACGTTTTTGGAAGATGGGGTACCTCCCTAATACCCATGGGCACAGAATTTTGATAACGTGTAGGATTGATGTAAACTACACAAATTCTAGATGTATAGACTTAAGTTGCAGCACGGTACAGCAGATATGTACGGAATCTTAGTACTACATATAACAAATCTTAAATTTTAAGTTTGTTCTGTAAACAGCATATGTTACAGCAGGTAGGTGTCACACAGCTTCAGGGTCCTGCTGACCTGGGTTTAAACATCACATGAACTTAGCCATTGGGGGTGACACATATCAGTACATCATTAGTGCCGGTCCCAAGCCCAATTAAATAGAAGAGTTGAGTGATGTGTAAAGTTCTCCAAACTCCAGACAGACAGTTTGAAGTGTTATATTAACATAGGGATAATATTCTGCTATGCAGTGTTGTGAAAAAAAAGATTGCACATGCTGTATAACCTCATGCTGCATCTGCAATTTTCCCAAGAAATATGCCTCCTGAACACAAAACTGCAATTAGTCCTCTGCCAAATAAAATCAGACGATTTAGAGTTTATCTCCCAAAAGGGAAACATAAGGACTCTGTGGAGCTAGAAAGTGCTCCTCTATCCACTTATCTTCCCGAGTAGCAATAGCGAATGGCAGTCCATGGCCTTAACAAATTCTATTAAACGTAATTAATGGTAATGGTAAAAGTCAAACTGCTCAGTGCCTGAATTCTAGGGGTTCAAATCCCAGGCTGGGCTCACAGATACAGAAGTCGCATGATGTCAGATGACACATTGGGGGGCATGCGGGGCGCGGCATATTAGTGCATTATTAGTGTCGGTCTCAAGAGTTAAGTCAGGATGGGCGCACTGTGGCGCATCCTCAAGTGGAAGGTGGAGGAGTTCAAGGTGTCTAACATCCACCAGCTCCGTGATGTCATCATGGAGGAGTGGAAGAGGATTCCAGTAGCAACCTGTGCAGCTCTGGTGAATTCCATGCCCAGGAGGGTTAAGGCAGTGCTGGATAATAATGGTGGTCACACAAAATATTGACACTTTGGGCACAATTTGGACATGTTCACTGTGGGGTGTACTCACTTATGTTGCCAGCCATTTAGACATTAATGGCTGTGTGTTGAGTTATTTTCAGAAGACAGTAAATCTACACTGCTATACAAGTTGTACACTGACTACTCTAAGATATATCCAAGTTTCAAGTCTATAGTGTTGTCCCATGAAAATATATAATAAAATATTTGCAGAAATGTGAGGGGTGTACTCACTTTTGTGATACACTGTATATATATTCACTAAGTTAATATCACAATACTATCTGTACTATACACAATACTATCTTTCTTTTATGACTTGTGTTGAATATACTACATACAACTAAATGCATACCAAACCAGTCAAACTGTTAGGTACTAAAGAAGCACCTTCGACCACTCAAAAAAAATTTAACACAAAATAATGCATAAGACTACAGTATTTATTTCTGATTCTTATTAAAGTGTACTGAGGTGAGGGGAGTGTTTCAAAACTCACTACTAGGGGAGTTTGACACAACCAAATCAAATCCTGCATGTTTCTAGAAGTTAGAAAGAAAGCCAAAGTGTCCTATATAAGTACTGTAGCTCCTATTTTAATATTTATATATTTTAAGTATGTGTTATTTATTATTAATATGTAGAATAAAAAGCAATTTAGGACAAATGCATAAGCACATAACATAAGAAATAAATCATATATAAATTATTTATACATTATTTTATTAATTTTTTTCAAGTACACAGTTGTCCCAAATTATTTAGTAATTCATTTTATTCCTCTTTAATTAGTTTAATATACATTACTTTTAATTATTTTATTCTTTGTTTTTCTTCATTTACTGACGGCTGTTTCTATTATTATTTCCATAAACAACAACATACTGAATTCTCTCATGATCTGCTGTTCCACTGTGTCTCGTGCAGATCTCACAGGTTATCAAACATCTAAATTAGCAACCAGCTAAATAACATTAGGGTTATAACAACTGTGAAGTGAATGTAAATTATTCATGGTTTTGAAGGATAAAGATTTGCGTGTTTTTACCTTTTAGTACAAGAAAAGCGTAATCTTGACGGTCTCCTCGTTTATCGTCCCCTCACTGAAGCCAACCTGTCACATAACCAAGGTAAGAAACATTAGCTGTATTGCTAAAGTTACACCTCAGAGTGAACTACCTAGCAACTTAGCAAGCTAACTGCAAGAACGAAGGCAAAATGCTTTCTCTAAAAACGAAATGGATTTTTTCATACCAATTAAAAAAGTCATGCTTGTCATGCTTAATTATATAAGTTAACATAGCTAGCGTTAACCAGAAATTACTTTTAGTTAGCTAGTATCGATACCTCAGTGCAACAAACTTATTAGTGAACCAGTTAGCTTAGCATAGTTTAGCTTTTAAATATACCTGATGTGAGGGCGCTGTTCGTTGTTCAGGTGCTGCATTAATAGAGTAACAGCATTCTCTTTATTTCAGTCACATTAAGCTGCAATAATTCATCTACCTTTTTTGCACCCTGTCCGAGCTTTACCTACAATCAGCTCTGATTACCAAACTACATGTTTACCAATGCCCCCTTCAATAGTTATACAGATATACAGTTTGCTTCAGAATTATTCCCACCGTTGATCAAGATGGGTAAGAAATGATTAAAAGACGGAGATGTTTATATATATAATATGTGTGTGTGTTGGATATGCTTTATATAGCAACTAGAAAGTGTGATTTATTTATATATATATTTTCTTGATGAATAAATTAAAAAAATAATACATTACTAAACTGTTTTGGCTGGCTGTCCAAATGATTGTATTTTGTGAATATAAAAGAATTTGAAATTTGAGGCCTGCCACACACTTAAAAAGGGTTGTCAAGGGGAAAATTGAAAGTAAACCGTTTATGAAATGTTAAAGTTAGATGATTAATATAAATAAAATAAAAATATAAAAAAATAAAATATAAATTTAAATAAAATATTAAAGTGTTATGACAAACAAAGTAGGATCCACCAAAGGCTTGGTCTTTGCAAGCACAAATAGTTTGTTTCTGTCCCAACTTTTGTGTGCTGTAAGCATCAAATTTTATATTTGTATTTACAGAATACAATCAAGTTGGTCAGTGGAAATCCTTTCTTTAAACCAATGTCAAATAAAGGTTTTAAAACCTTTTCACTCAGTTTCCCCTTTTCCACTCAGTTCAGGCATGGCCAACTGGAAAGTATCTCTTTCTCATCACTTCATTTAAAGATTGACAAGGGCCGAGGCTCTCTTGCACCCAATCTGACTTGTGCAGAGCTGATTGCTTGTTTTCACATGCCAGGGACGGGGCTGCTCTTAATGCGGAGAGCTACGCTTTGTCATCCGTGATCAGCCGTCTCCCTTGCAGGTGCCTTAGTCATTTAGCAGAGGTCGCATTCACACGGGTGAGGAGTCCTGCCTCTACAGACACACAGCCATGTAGGTGCCCGGCTGACTGATAGCAGAGCTGAGATTTTTAATCGAGAGCTGGAGATCTCAGTACTGGTGGGCTGCGCCACCCGAGTACCCAACAAAATGCCCCAACTTTTTCGGAAATTGAGTTTGTATTTTTATGGAGTTTGTTTGTATTTTTATCCCTGATGCTCTAGCAACCTCTGCCAAATGCACAACACACACACTGTGTACAATCAGAGACTGGCATGCACCTTGTCTGTTCAATCCAGACAGTGGGTTTTTGCAGGTGGCTTTAACATGTATGAAGTTGCAAGCTACGCTTTCTACTTTTCTCCACCACTCATAACAGCGCTTCGACCCTACAATAGGATATGCTTATTAGGCGGCAAAGAGATGACTATCAGGACTTTTCTCCCTCAACCAGTTAATGTAGTTCAGTTTAAACAACTGAAACGACGTCTGTCCTCTGAAGAGAGCGGATTCCAAAATAATTTCTGAATAAAGCAGTATGTAGCTGCTTTCTGAATTTAGAACATTTATAACTATAGGTCAAAACATGTTTTCCAGCTGAGGATTTAATGCCTCTTAAACGCTCCCCATTATCTTTCCTGTTGTTTTGATCAGGCTGCATGCTCATCTAATGACAGTGAGCTTGTGATGCCCTTGGTTCTAAAGCAGGGAACTATTTTAGAAAAGTACAGTGCTTCTTTTGTTAGGCATGTTGTGTTGAAACAGAGGAGGAAGGCTGGAGGCACAGAAGAATCCAGTACATCAGCTTGGTGAAAGAGCTCTCTTGTGAAGTGGAACAGGACTGTTGAGCCTATACATCTCAGAGGACTGTATCTGTATTTAACCATTCACAACCAGTCATTCTCTTGTTTGATGTAAGCAACAGTTATACTCTTGTTTTATATAGCCATGGAAAAAGAACAAAGAAGGCATGTCAAAATGACTTTTTCCAGTTAACAAACCTTCAACCCTTTTGGATAAATTGGAACAGTGACTGTAAGCCATGCTAATACTTAAAAGTAGTAACCAACCTCACTAATGCTCTGGATGTTATGCAATCAAATTCCTGCAGTCATGTTCCAAACATATTATAAAGTCTCCCAGAAGAATGCAGGCTGCAAATCTAGCTCCAACTCTATATGAATGCTATCGTTTTTCCTTTATCCCCCAATCTAGGTGTTTCCAATATCCTGTTGTTTTTGCAATCCCCTTCTGCTTGCACCATCTTGCTATGACCGTAGGAGGGCCTGGTAATGTTAGGTTCTGACACATGCACAGCACAAGCCAGCTGCTTCTTATACACCAGCCAGCAATGAAGTCTTACACAGAGATTTACCACGCATGGAGTCATGCTACCCCACCACTAGTGCAAGTGCCTCAACCAGAGAGCATGTCACAATTTTAAAGTAGGCAATGAAGGCCAATCGATACCCTCCCTCAGTGCACATTTAGACATCAGACCAGGTCAATACAGGACGCTGAGCTTCTGCAAGATGATTGGAGGATCAGTCGAAAGGCTGAATCCCGTTTTGATTGACAACTGTCGCTGGGAGCTTCAGTACCATCGCGGATTTTACGAGTGAAGTCGGAAGACAAACTGCAACCCATTTCATGCCATTTTCTTGAAAACTAACAAAGGGGAGAATTTATACATTTATATATAAATAAATTGACAAATTTTATGATGTAAGCCGACAATGAGCTTCCCATCTTTGAAAGATCAGCAGCCGCCACTGCCTCCCACAGTCCAAAGACATGCAAGTGAGGTAAAATTGAAGATACTAAATTGTCCATGATTGTGTTCGATATAACCTTGTGTGAACTGATGAACTTTGTGTAATGAGTAACTACCGTTCCTATCATGAATGTAATTAAAGTGTAAAACATGACGTTAAAATCCTAATAAACAAATCATTTGTTTACTGTATTTTTACTAAATAATTTAGATATTGCTTGTAGACTTTCATTAAAAAGATTGAAGTGACCTAATTTTCTACTGTTACTTCAGGGAAATGTGTTGGTTACAAATGCACAGCCTTAGGCACTTGTGTGGCGCAGTAGTCTATTACACTAGTACGGGTTCAAATCTTAGTGGTGCTGTCGGGAGGCCAGACATCTACACAGACATGACTGGCTATGTCTGAGGGAGAAGGTGGCTGAGACCCTGCGATGGATTGGCGCCCCATCTGGGGTATTCCTGGAATTTCCCAGTGGAGCCGGATCCCCCACAACCCTGACCAAGATGAATCGCTTGATAAAAATGAAATGTTTAAAAAAAGATTGAAACACTTTGGAAATTTCTTGTGCTTTAAAAACTAAAAGTTTTAGTATCCATGTTCTGTTTTTGTGCAGAGAAGCATGAGTGGCAGGAACCGGTCCTGTGCTTCGGCCAACCAGGTGTGCCGTGCCTCTTCCTTCTCCAAGCAGCCACCCCGTGTGCTGATTATTGACGCATCGCCACCCTGGTGGTCAGAGACACGTTCTGTTCTGTGTGAAGCACTCGAGAACTTTTTCTGTCTGTCAAGCAGTCTGGAGGGACCCAGTCGAGTGCCTCTGCTCAGTCTCTATGCAGTCGACATCCAACAGGAGTGCCTTCTGCCTTTTGTGGTAAGAGTGTGAATAAACAGTCAACTATATGCACATAATGGTGCTGACGTACTTCTGGTAATTTCTTAGCCATCAAATCACTTCCACTATCCTTACTGTTGTGATTTTTGTCTAGTACTGGCAATGTCTCAGACCTACCGTACATACAGTATAAACATTGTGGTTATCCAGTTACTGACTGTAGTCTATCTGTTGCTCTGTACACTGACCAGATAATGTTTGTATGCTGGACCTATCAGCATTGCAGTCATATGAGGATGGGACTAACATGGCAGTGTGTGTTGTTCTGGTATGACTGTATTAAGTGCAGCATTCAGTGTGCACTTACTAAGGTGCACTTACTGGTTTCTTTATTAGGAACACATACCCTGTTAGCATTCACTGTAGGTCTACAGATAGAGACTAGAGGCATTCATGCATGATGTGTTTTTATGAATCTTTACCCCTTTACCTCTCAATCTAGTCCAATTCTCGATAGTGAATCTGCTGCATCTTGCACAACCCTTGGTCTGATGACGAAGAGCCGGATCACAACACGCTCCTTCAGACACAAGTCAAATCTGTGGCTGATTATTATCACCAAGTTGACCTTTTTTTAAACATTTGGAATCATTGTGCTCACAGCAGCAATACAACCTAGATAGTCTATCACAGGGCACCACATTCTCACCAATTACTCACCCACTCTGACTCCTGGTCACTCCATGTTAGCCAATTCATGTCTGCATGTTTTAAAGGTAGGAGAAAACCGAGTACCTGGGGACACAGAAAGAACATGCAAGAGCTGACACATACATTGACCTCTAGGTCCCCAGAACCCTGGTGTTGTGCTGCATGTACTTTACTTTCTGTGTCATTTTGCTGGCTGTCAAATAAATCGGCTTATGTGGTCTAGTTTTTTTGAATGCATTGCTATTAGCAAGTCAGAATCACATTCATCTTTAGCACATAGTTTAGCATGTAAGAAGACATTGCCAAAAGTTGAAAGACAGAATTGGATATTAGAAATAAATTTAAATAGTAATATAGTTTCCGGGTTTATTAGTTCCCTCCCACTTACATACTAATATAGGAGGGTGAGGAGTAGAATTTGCTTCATCCGAGACGTGAGAAAGCCACCAACATTTCTCAGGTCATGCATTGTCACAGAGTTGGTGCAGGGTAGATGTGACAAAGAGGGTCCATAGATGCCTGGCATTGATTAATGTAGCTCTTGTTAAAAAGAAAAAGCTTACCACCTCAAGTGAGGTGAATTGAAAACACTAAATTGTCCATGACTGTGTTTGATATAACCTTGTGAACTGATGAGGACTACTGTTCCAGTCCTGAATGTGGCCAAAGTGTAAAACATGATGTTAAAATCCTAATAAACAACAACAAAAGGATCCATTAAAGAACGTCTTGTCTTTTAAGCTGTAATGAGAAGTGTTTATATAGATCATAGCACCATGCTGTTATTAGGAACATCAGCATCACAAAGCTTACTGTTTTATATAAAAATACTGTTTTGATCTATTCATTCTTTCACCCCACAGCAGGTGAAGGGTAATTTAGTGCGTTTGCACTCTTGTGTGGAGGAGCTGCGCTCGTTGCCTATAGAAGGATGTACTCGGCCACGGTCTGAGCTCCTTAAGCAGGCCGTGCTGGACAGCCTGCAACAGTACAAACAATACACATGCCATGCCACACTAGGGAGGAACATCACGGGCAGCTCTGTAGAGGTAAGAACCAAAAAACTTTTATCTTTTCTTATAATTGTAACGTGACTCAACTGCTAAAGTCGTTTGGCAGTGTGCCACATTAGGAGTCATGCCCTCCTGTGTTGCTGTTTTAGCCAGCAGAGCGACACGAAGGTGCAGATTTTTTTGAAGTTTCTCTTATTGTTTGATTGTTTACACAGGCCACGTTGTCAGTCCTGGCGAGTAATGCATCAGTGGATGCTGGTTATTTTCACTACTATGGATGTAACATTTAAAATATTTGCCTGGATATCATCCCACTGCCTAAACTTTGGCATCAGTGAGACACTGTGCATATCTTATCTAATCATGTTACTTTGTTTTCATTTCTTTTCATTTTTATCTTTTACCACTGCTTTATCATGGTCAAGGTTACTGGGAGTAATGCAGGAACACAACCTGGAAAGGATGCCAGTCCCGCCCCCAATCCCCATCAGACATAGGAAATCATGTCTGCATGTTGGCGCACAACTGGCCGATAGAACCGCTGGGGATTCAAACTGTGGATCTCAGCAGTAGTGGGCTTAAGTCAGTCTTATTATATGATAGAAATCTACTTGTTTTTATTAACTGTTCTAGGAACTAGCTTCAATTAACATTAAGAATAGAATTAAGAAAGTTGAAATACACTTTGAGTTGAGTTAACTAGTTTAATCCTGTGTTTACAACTTCTTTTTCAAGTCTTTACCTTGAATGAAGATAATAATACTGCTTACTCCAGCCTTTTCAGAGCACTAGCATTCATATTCAAATTCTTCTGATGGAATCTGGAGCTGATTCAGTTTCTGTTTTTAATCATTAATGAAGCCATCTATGTCCTGACACAAACCACATGGCATGCTGCATCCTCCCTGCACTCCACAGACCACACTTAAATCTGCCACTAATGTTTTCCATTCAGGAAGCAGAGCAGAGGACAAGTGCTTTTAATCAGATTATTCTTCTATTTGCTTTGCTGTAAATGGGATTAATGATACATTTGAGCCTGCTTTTTCTCTCACTTTAGACAACTTCCAGAGGGAAGAGCGACTAATTTAAACAGAGCTGCTTGTGAATCAGGATCTGCCTGATCAAGCTGTGTGCTGAGTGATATCCAGTCTTACAAGAGAAAGACTGAAATGAAATAATATAGGCAGACATTGTTCACGGCAGCCCATTGTGGACCCACCCCCTTCCCGACATAGCCAATTATGTCAGTTTGTAGATGGCCAATCGGCCAGTAGGACCACCGATAGTACTCTGAAATAGATAATTAGCAGGGCTGTCCAGATACTTTTGTCCACATAGTGCATGTACGAGTGAGACCCTTGATACTCTCAAAAAGTGTACTCGATTTATGGTGATACATTGTATTTCCCATCTTTACAATGAACAATACAGGGCAGATTACAGATAACGACTGTTTATTATACAGTGATTAGGTTTTTCTCTGATGATTGTACTGTTCAGCTTATACTGAATAGTGGTTTTAATTATAGTAATTATTCCACAGTAATCAGGAATGTGTGTGTTTGAAGGTGACTATACTGAGCGGTGAGCCGGGGCGGACTGTGCTCAGACAGCTGGAACAGGGCCTAAAGGGCTCAGACCTGGTAAGTCTGCGCCGGCTGGCGGTGGTGCACATTGCTGTGGAGCAGAACCTTTTAGACAGAGAGCCAGGCTGGAGCCCAGAGTGCTGCTCTGCAGATGCTACGGAGCAGCCAGATGGTGAGAAATAGTCTTCCGTACTTCATCAGTTACACTCATTTACACACTGGTACTTAAACCTCCCTAAAGGCCCATAAATAGAAAATGAACTCTTGAAGAAGAAAATTGCATGCAGTTATATATGTCATTGAAAACTGTAAGGAAACCTGTGGCAAATATTACAAAAACTGCCCCATCTTTAATCCCTGTATCTTAAGTGTGGGTGAAACTCAAGTAGCACGGCTGTATTTTATCGGTTCTGGAATTTAGGAGTGAAAGAATGTTAATTAGGTTTAAAAAGTGTAGGCTTTGTTAGTGTAGGCTTTATTTAATATGTGCATCTGCTAGCATACTCAGATTTTCCTCTTGCTCAGGGCTTTTAGATTGGCACGCTAGTAGGTTAAAAGTGTTGTTTAAAAGTAAAGTTTCCTTTAAGGAGTGAAAGTGGGAGTGCAGCTTGTCGATTTGTTTATTTACTCATGAACTTGAAGTCTGACTTATAAAAAGTCAGCCAAGCTGATTAAAAACATATTTGGAATTCTATCATCGCAAAAGCACTAACAGCCAAAACAGCCATAATAAAAACATCTACATGACAAAATAACAAGGTTTTCTTCATTTGTACTGACACAAGCAGCCGAGAGTGACAAAGGTCACTAAATGTCAAGTGTGCTGTACAGCTTAGTGCTGAACATTCAGTTGCTGAGAGGACACCTACATAAGCCTAATTACTTTCAAGACAGGCTCTACCTGATAGGACTTTAATCTCAGTTAAATGATTATTTGGACCTTTGTGCCTCCAGTACTTTTCCTCTCAGTGTGGTGAACTGCTTAACTTTCACAGGGTCTGTCTGAAAACCTAGTGAGCTGCCTTCCTGCCTACTGCCTACCTAGGCAGCTGCATAAGTAGAGAGGATTCTAGTAAGACATCGAACTTATATGTTTGTTTATTAGAATTTTAACGTCATGTTTTACACTTTGGTTACATTCATGACAGGAACAGTAGTTACTCATTACACAAGGTTTATTAGTTCACAAGGTTATATCGAACACAGTCATGGACAATTTTGTATCTTCAATTCACCTCACTTGCATGTCTTTGGACTGTGGGAGGAAACCGGAGCACCCGGAGGAAACCCACGTAGACACGGGGAGAAAATGCTCCACACAGAAAGGACCCGGACCGACCCACCTGGAGATCGATCCCAGGACCTTGGCCTTCTTGCTGTGAGGCGACAGTGCTACCCACTTAGCCACCGTGCCACCCCAGTAAACAAATGAAAACTACAATGTAACCCTATGCCCTCCGTGTACCGAAAACAGCCCAAATTCGCAAATAAATTACACTTGTACACCTTTATACACCTTTATTAGAAATTAATGAGAATTTACTTACATTTGAAATCGTTGGCGAGAAAAGTTGTGCCGCACAGAATACTGGGATTGCCTTTACCGCTAAGGAGCATCAGTTGCTCCCTTGTTATTCAGTCAGTTTATCACTTCGAACCAAGGCACCTTAGTAGGCAGCATTTTAAGGCATCTGAGAATTCGGACAGCCCTCTTCTCAGGAGCGCACATAGGATGACGTAAAATACTGTCAATGTAGAGAGCTCACTAGGTTTTGAGACAGAACTATAGTTTCATAAAAAGGACCCATATATTGCTTTGCCTCTGGCTTGATAAAACTGTTGATTGTTGTTAATGTGTTTTAAAAGGAGTAACCAGATTTACAGTTTACATAGTTTAGAAAATCACTTACACACAGTCACCAATGCATGATGACCTCCAGAACCCAGACTCATTATCAGTGCAGGCCTGATGGTGTGTAAATCAGAACCCCTCCCTCAGACACATCCTGTTTTTCAGCTTTCAGCAGATAGACTTCAGTATGAGGACCTCTGCATGGTGGAAGATGGTGAAAAACAATATAACAGAAGTATGGAATTGTATGCATATGTACAGTATTACAGTCCATCTATGTATATGGGTCAACATCAAACAGGTCTTAAGCGCAGGGCAGTTTTAGATATCATTTGATTCTCCCAAAACCAGGTATGAAGAACTGGCATACATGTTGCTAGAAGCAGTTTATCACATTATTTACCAAATTGTAAAGATGGGGGTTTATACACATTATAAATATTAAAGTATGAGTTAGACTTATACATGCCCCTCTTCATGCCTTTCTCATCATTAACCTAACATGTTACTCCATATTAAAACATAATTCTACATAATCTCACAGTTTTCCCCATACACAGATTAGCCAAAACATTAGGACTACTCACCAAGTTAAACAGTTGTCAAACAAATTTGAAACAATACACTGTCAAAACAGCTCTTACCCTTTGAGACATGGGCACTGCAAGACATCTGAATGAGTCCCATTGCTCTGATGCCCAGTTCCAATGCCTGCATATCTGCAATGTAAGCCATAGTAGCTCTTCGATTAATCTGGCTCTGGCATCAGTGAGTAGTGGCCACCCAATAACCTTTTGATGGTTTGTAGCTTGACCCTCCTTTGACAAATGTCAGTGGGTACTCATCATGACTGCCTGTGAGCACCCCTTTTGTTTTAGAGATACTTCAATTTATATTTTATATTTAATTTAGCAAATAAATAGTAATAATGCCCTAAAATGTCCCAAACAAGGTCATATTTAAGTCTGTTTCCTATATATGATATGATATAAAAAAGCTTATAACTTTAGTAAAAAATAATATATATATATATATACACACACAATGACACTGACGATTTGCCAACCAACTAGCCAGCTATTAAAACAACACAACACCTGCTGTACTTTGTTGTTGAATTTTAGTTTGATGGCAATAAATCAGCCGTCCAAGAGAGGTTCACCATGTAGAATTTATGCTTCAGTTTCATAAAACAGAGATGTTATGTCTATAACCCTCATGCATGGTGTACTTGGATTTGTGTGTGAGTGCATAATAACTCCAAAGTTTATCCAAAAGTTTGGAGGATTTTCATTGTGTTCTCCCAATGACAGAAGTCCAAATATTTAGGCTCACCCGAGGTTAATCATGTTTTAAACCTTTTAAACCATAGACACAATTTCTTTTATTCTATGAAGACATGTGTCGGAGCAGTACAGCATCTGCTGGTGATTCTGATGCAACATCATACCTGTACACATGCACATCAAGCTCTGTGCATAAATCATGAATTTGCACTGCCATAGTATACTCATAAGCATTACAGAGAGGGTTCAGTGGCCCACTTACAGGACTACATTATCATAGCATTACTGTCAAATGCATATTTAATAAGTACATTTCCATTTCTGCTAACAGCTGATCTATGGCACTCATAATGGTTGTCACATAGAGCCATGGTTGTCACACGTCCTTTCCGATATGTGCAGCTGCTGATAGCTTCTTTTCACCTGCCAGCAGCGAGGATTTACAGAGCACAGTATCACATTTGGAGAGCCACGCTCTGCCATCTGTGATCAGCCATATCCCCCATGCAGGCGCCTCAATCAGCTGGCAGAGTTCGTAATTGCAGCAGGGACGAGGAACCCTGCTTCGACCATTGTCCCTCCACCTACAGCCAACCATGTGTCTGTGTATGTGCTCAGCAGGTCAATAGCACAGCTGTGAGTCGAGCTTGAGATCCCAGAGGTGGTGGGTTGGTATGTTAGACTGCTGCGCCACCCAAGCGCCACCCAAGCGCCACCCAAGCGCCAACAAGGTCTTAAACTTGCAGCATCAAATATAGGTTTCTTGTCTTTCAGCTTTTAGGGTATTTAGGGGTCGCCACAGTGGATATGAAACTGCATACCTGGCACAGTTTTTACGCCAGTTGCACTTTCTGACGCAATGCTCCTATTTTTATCCAGGCTTGGGACCTGCACTGAGAGTGCACTGACAAGTACACCTCCCACTGGCTAGGCTGTTCGGCCACCCCCCACAATCATGTGAAAACTTTGGAAATCTTTGCTTTGTACTTCTGTCAGTTAAATAAAATTAATTGAACAGAATTAACAAATTACAGCTTCTTGTTTTTAAAGCATTTTACAAAATTTTCCAACTTTCTGATTTTAGCTTATTTCAGGTTTATAAATTCAGCTGGCTTAATCAGATTTACTGAAATCAGAGAAAGACTATGCTACATTTTAGTAATGTAAACTACCACTTTAGCAATCAGATGTACCTAGAGAAATCTGTTTGTGGTTAGATTATTACTGTCCATGTAAACTGACTCAGAAGAAGACAAGACAGGTCAAAACAAGACCACCCTCAGTCTGTTTTTAACTTCTCCTTCCTCTTTTTAACTTTTTATCTCCATTAGGGGCAACTCTGAGCTTTAGCATTTAGAGATGGCAGATTTAGCACTCTGGGTACAAGAGGATCCTGCCCTCCACCTGTGCCTCATTTCTTTTTTCTTTCACCCACTTTGGCATTGTCATGGAGATAGGATGATGTGGTCAAGGCAACATGCTAATGTGAAGAATAGGGACGACATTAATGATACTCAGGCTGCCACAGGAAAAGATTAATTGTGCAGTGGGAATTGAATTATATCACGTTGGCGTCAGAGAACTGTCTGCCTTAAATAGGTCTTGTTCGCGGTTTTAGTTGGGCAGACTGATGATGGGTGTTCTAATTGAGATGAATGTGTGTTAACACTTGTTGCTTAAAAACCCTTATACCCAAATTCCATTCCGGTTCTAATGATCTGTACCATAATTCTGACATGAATATTTTATTTAGTTGTTCCAAATCTTTATTTTGGTGATCAGAATGAAGAAAACAACCTGGATTTAAGCAGGCAGCACAGGTTACCGTTTAAACAAAAGTTCACATTCACTTTAGGATAAACTATATAGCCCAAAGGTGGGAAGACACTTGACCATGAACTTGTTGGAAATTCCATTCAATACAGAGCTGAATCCTCCCTTGCAGTTATAACCACCTCCACTTTTCAGAGAAGAGAATTTCCTCGGGGATTTTGGCCCATTCATTAAAAAGATCGTTTCTGCGGTCAGAAATTGATGCTTGATCAGAGCCCCTGACTTGCAATTGATGTTTCAATTGATCTCAAAGCTTTTCATTTGATTTAAGGTCAAGGCTCTGTGGAGGTTTGTACACATCAGTATCGTCAAACCATGTTTTCATGGTTCAGTCATGCTTGAACAGGAACGGAGCCTTCCCCAAACTGTTGCCACAAGGCTAAAAGAAGGTAAATTATCGAATGAATGTGATTTAGCCACAACAACAGGTGTAATATATCAATTACATAAAGGAAATTATATTCCTTTTAAATTTGCATCAACAGTTTAAGAAAAGGCGGCATGGTGGCTAAGTGGGTAGCACTGTCACCTCACAGCAAGAAGGTCCTGGGTTCGATCCACAGGTGGGGCGGTCCAGGTCCTTTCTGTGTGGAGTTTGCATGTTCTTCCCGTGTCTGCATGGGTTTCTTCCAGGAGCTCCGGTTTCCTCCAACAGTCCAAAAACATGCAGTCAGGTTAATTGGAGACACTGAATTGCCCTATAGGTGAGTTGGTGTGTGTATGAGTGTGTGTGCTTTGCGCCCATTGAAAAGCTGGGATAGGCTCCAGCACCACCCGCCACCCTGATTGGATAAGCGGTTAAGAAAGTGAATGAAGTGAATTAGTTTAAGGAAGGCTCTTTCCTGCAAGGTCTAAAAATATGAAAAAAGCTTGGCTTAAAGAAACTCCAGTGACCTGAACAGAGTTCTGTTACCCACTAAACAGCTTTGTAATGAACTGGAACACCAATTAAGGCTTTCTTGGCCAACATCAGTGCCTAGTCATACATATGATCTTTTGAATGAATGGGCACAAAATCCCACAGACATACTTCAAAGTCTTGTGAGAAGCCTTCTCAGAAGAGCGGCTGTTGTAATAGCTGAAAATATCACATAGAGGTCACTCTAATTTAATACCATTTGGTTTCTAAATGGAATTTCCAACAAGCTCATTGTCAGGTGTCTAAATACTTTTGGCCACTTAGTGTAAATTCTATTAATGGGAAGGCCACTGGTTCAGTTCCCACCACTGTGAGGTTGAGAGTAGTGGACATTTAAGTGAGGCCTGTAAAAATGATTTACTAGGACTGAATACTGTCAGAACTGAACATCTCTGTGGGTAAAAGCATCTGCTAAACACTAAAGGTAAATGCAAATTATGGTCAATCATTACTGGAATTAGAGTCATTTCAGCAACTGTTTATTTTCTATGACTGAATCAACATTTCTGAAAATATGTTGAGTTAGGAGTATATACACTGGGTTAAGATTTACATATACATCTTTTAATTTCTCACTGATTATGATTGACTTATTTTGCCAATGTCCAGAAAAAATATGTTTTATTCTTATGCTTTAAGTTAAGACTTCTTTCCACTGCTCCCTTTCTACAAACCATCTACCACCTGTGGTTTCAAAAATTGATTACAGAAAGGGTACATTTCTAATTCACCACAGGCTGTAGCGTGTTACCTGCTGGAAATACGTTGGCTTGATTTTGTATTTGGCATAGACTAAACAGTCATGGATACAGATTTATTTATTAAATACGTTTTGGATGATTAATCTGTCTACACAAACGTAGGCTGCTGTCTCATGATGGTCATAGAGCTGCAGGGAATAGCATCTGTCTTTTCCTACAGTTTAGTCTCCCAGCACCACATTCCATTAACACCTGACTGTCCTTGTTTGGAGCGTCTTAGCACGTGTGTATCACTCATTCATCCAAGTTTGGGTTTCACCAGCTGCAGAGTGTGTATTAGTGTCTCTCCAGAGGTCCTTTTAGATTGTTTTATCTACAAAATCTTATAATGTTTGTTCAAATAAATCTAACAGAACAGTGTTCTTATCCTGTTAGATGCCTAAGGTAAGGTTTTGGACCTTATTGTCTTTCTGACAGTAATGAAACTACAGTATCTGTTCTTGGTGTTGTGATACAACTCATAGTAAAAAAAAAGAAAAAAAACGGACAGTGAGTGTAGAAAGGTGGTTTTAATGTTATGGTTGATCTGTGTATATATACAGTATATATACCATATAGGAGAACTTTGTAGTTCTACAATTACTGACTGTAGTCCATCTTTTCCTCTACATACTTTTTTAACCTGCTTTCACCCTGTTCTTCAATGGTCAGGACCCCCACAGGACCACCACAGAGCAGGTATTATTTAGGTGGTGGATGATTCTCAGCACTGCAGTGACAATGACATGTTGGTGGTGTGTTAGTGTGTGTTGTGCTGGTATGAGTGGATCAGACACAGCAGCGCTGCTGGAGTTTTTAAATATCGTGTCCACTCACTGTCCACTCTATTAGACACTCCTACCTAGTTGGTCCACCTTGTAGATGTAAAGTCAGAGACGATCGCACATCTATTGCTACTGTTTGAGTTGGTCATCTTCTAGACCTTCATCAGTGGTCACAGGATGCTGCCCACGGGGCGCTGTTGGCTGGTTATTTTTGGTTGGTGGACTATTCTCAGTCCAGCAGTGACAGTGAGGTGTTTTAAAAACTCCAGCAGCATTTCTGTGTCTTATCCACTCATACCAGTCGCTGAAGTAGTTCGGCAATGAGCCACCTTCTTCACAATGAGTTGTGTCCTTCTGCCTTGCCATTTTGGCAGGCAGAGGGGGCACAGAGGGGCATGAGCATTCATTTGCTTCAGTAAAGTTTTCTCTCAATATAGTTTTTCCCTCTGTCAGCAAACCTGCTGTTTCTCTGAAACCGTGATACCACTGCGATGCCAGCAGACTTATCTTTCTCTGGGAACTTACTTGGTGTCGCAGGGTTTTTGGGCCTCATAACGGAACCATCCTTGAAGAGCGGTGTGACATCCTGTTTCCAGTGCAGACCCCACCCATAAATCCACATAATGCACAATGTTGTGACATCCAATTCTCAGTTACATGCTCTCCCTGTTCTATTCACTTTCCTTGTTGCCGGCTGTGGATGTTTTTGTTACTTTTATTTGTTACCGTATTTTGTCCAGCTTATTTTTTTGAGCGATTGTACACTTTTTTGTTGCTTTTTAGCCATAGTATTCTTCTGCCTTGATTAAATATCTTGCACTTGGGTTTTTCTTCATTCTTGCAGGTGCAGGGCTTCACTTCACGCTTCAATAGTGAGGCGCTACCCAGCCCGTTACAGTTTGGACCATCACATACTGAGCTGTTAGCATAGGGAGACTGGCAGGAATTTTAAAATACAAGCTACATGAGATTTCTTGCTTTAAAAATTAAAGAGGGTAGCTCCCCCACCGCTCCCTTTCATGTTATATAATGCTAAATGAATCTATGCCATATTCAGCCTTACCTAAAGCTTTATCCCTAATCCCTCTCCAACAGTGTAGCCTAATTAAATGATCTAGAAATGAATTACCTAATTGGTGTGCCTGGTGTGAAATCAATAATTGTGAGATTAAATGGGATCTTAACCTTCAACAGATTAAACAAACGAGAAATAGCAGGCATGTTAACATCAGGAGCAGCAAATGCAGCTAGAACTAAGCAAATTAAGAAGGTCCAGTATTAAAGGGCAGCAGGTAGCGGAAGGTGGGCTGAGAGATGAAAAGAAATAAGAACAGATTTTGAGTCCACATGAAAGGCAGAAGAAAGAAGAAAGAACAGAGTGTAGGGCTGACATGAGTGAACCAGAGGGAGAGTGAGAGACTGGACCCAGCACGCAATAAAAGGAAACAGCATGCGGCATGAAGTGTGATATCAAAAACGTCACAGCCCTGGAGGGAGCTGAGCAACTCGATGAATCCTTCTTCACTCATGCAGAGCTGGGTAACAGATTGAGTAACATGACTCATCAGTATTAGCCGTTTTCTGAGAACGCTAATCTCCTCAGTTGGCCTTTTTGAGCCGATCCAAAAACCATCTCTTTTCACTCAAATTCTGATACCACATGCTAGTCAGCAGTTCAGGAAACAGTGGGCTTTTTTTTGCTGATGGAAAGATCATCATTGTTGTAGTATTGACGTCAACAGAACAGGGGCAGACGTGTTTGCAAATGAAGGTCAGTCATAGTTTGCTTCTAAGGCTGGTTATAAGTTTGTATTAACAGACTGTTTCCACAATTTCTCTAGCTCAGACGTCTTCCTCACCCCCATCAATTTTCAAATACACATTACAATTCCTCTACCGCATGCACCACACCCCATGCTTCCTGAGTTTAGTGTCTGTTGCTTAGCCAGGCAGTTGGAGTCGATGTTGCAGCAGCAAGGAGGTCATTTCCCTCCTTGCTGCTGGCCTTTCCTCCTCAAGACAGTCAACTGTGTCTGTCAAGTGCAATAAAATACGCTAACCTACTACTGCTGAGATCTGGGGTTTGAATCTCAGTGGAGCTGTTGGCCAGTCAGGAGTCTACAAAGACGTGATTGGCTATGTCTGAGTTTGGTTAAACAGCCTAGCCCTTGGGAGGTGCAGTTGTCAGTGCAATCTCAGTGCTGGATGGTTAAAAAAGAAAGCTTGCATTAGAAAAGGCATCCAGGATAAAAAAGGACCAAATCAGGTATGCTGACCAGAATTATCCACTGTCACCCCCCCTCCCCCCTTAAAAAATACGGAAGCAAATGAAGAAAAAGTGCTCTACTAGGCCAGTGGCTGCATTGCACCACTTTGTTTAGTTTAACAAGAAATATAGAGGACAATAACACTTGGTCCAACTCCATGCAATAATAGAAAATGCAATCTGTTTTCTGTTGCATTTCGTATTTTATTGTTCTGCTAATTTCACTTCCCTGTCAGTCTCACTTTCTATTAAATTCCCCCTCAGGCCTGGCACCAGAACATCATTAACAGGGGAGCAGTTAACTCCAAAGGGGCGAGACCATATAGTAATTCTAATTAAGTGAATCCCACTGGGTATACATTGATAGGTGACATCAATTGTATCGGTAACACATTAGAGCCAATATGCCCAAATATAATGATGACTTTGTTCTATTCATTCATTCATTTATTCATTTATTTTCATTAACTACTTTATAATGATCAGTATTGAGGTGGGTCTATTGTGTGATCTGTCATTCATGTAACACATTTACTTCTAGGGGTGATTGAAAGTAGGCATACATTCTCTGCATGTTTTTGGGAAATGGAAGAAAAACAATGACCAGTTTACCAAAGTACCAATTGACTGACGAGGTGTACAAACCCAGGTCCTCAGGATCCTAAAGCTGTGCCGAAGCCACACAGTTTGTTGCACCAGCGTGTTGCTTGGTTTTACTGATGTTTTGTTATTATTAGAAGTTTAAGAAAGCTATGTAATAGTTATCATCTATTTATTTTGATCAGAGTCACAGTGGATCTGATTCTATCTATAGGCGATCATATCTGTGTAGAAACCCGGCCGACTGACTCGGGTTTGAATCTCAATAATGGAGGGTCAGCACAATAAAAACGCCACCGGTTTTATTAAAAATCTGTTAAATTTGGGCGCCCGGGTGGCACAGCGGGACATTCCATGTCTACAGGGTTGGGAAAGTGACCGGACTAAGTGGGTGGGGTTTTCAAACGCTGTGTAAGGACCCTGGTTAGCGGATAGAGGCGTCTGTAGCCTAGTGGTTAAGGTACTGGACCAGTGATCAGAGGGTCGCTGGTTCTGGTTGCTGCTGTTGGGCCCTTGAGCAAGGCCCTTAACCCTCAATTGCTCAGACTGTATACTGTAACAGTACTGTAAGTCGCTTTGGATAAAGGCGTCTGCTAAATGCTGAAAATAAAAATGTAAATGTCTGTGCAGAAGCATGGGCGTAAAGAAGGGGTCTGCTAGGACTGCGCACACGTCGGAGGACACGTGAGCAACAAATGTACCCTACTCGAACGCAAACAGGGATCCACAGCAGTGGAAGACAAAAAGACTATGCTGAAATTGAGAGAAAAAGGGAGAAAATGCATAAATAAATAGAATCATTACCATTGCATTTTTAATGAATTTCTCTTTTTATTTTAGACAGCTAGTGACCTATTTTTAAATACTAATTATTTAAAGCATGAAAATAATATGTATATAGCATGTGCAAGAATGGATTGGGATGCAAAGTGCAATTTCCTGTATAGGATCCCTAGACCTTACTAAGGCTCTATTGCTCGAAATCGTTTGGCTTTTACGTAGAAGACAGAGCCACATACAGAACCATCAAACACTAAACTTCCTACTTGGAACTAAAAATCCCCATGTATAAATGAACATCACTTCTTCTCCATTACATCATATGATAAGCTATAAGATATACATCTAATGACTGGCGGGGATGCTAATGACTCAGTTGTCATTAGATGCATAACACATGTCAAACCAAAGCTTCTGATCTTCAAGTGACTGCAAAAGGATCAATTACATCTCATTTGCTTCAGTCAGATAATGGACTCATACAGACAGCTCATGTGACAGCGTTTCAAGGACTGTGTCTGAGCTCTTTGTGCGGCTTTTCTAGGAGAGCTAGTAGATACTCTGGGTTTTCTCTGCAAATAGAAAAAAGATGACGCTTAGTAACCACTTAGCTTTCCTAATGAACCAGAGAGCCAGAGAAATGAACGCCAGCTGAAAAGGGAATCGACAAACGTGGTAAAGGCATAGAACTTTGTAAAACTAAACTGAATTGAACTAAGTAACTACAGAAAAAAGGAAGCATATGAAATATATTTTATGTAAACAGGTGATGTGGGGGTTGCTCTATATCTGTCACGGCTATTTGCCCTGAGCCTTGTAATGTTCTCTGCTTTCCACTTCACCATCAACACCTTTTTTTGCCCACTCATACCATCTGGGTGACATTTACTAAATCTCATTAGTGTGCATTTGTGCACTACATTAACCAGCTTCCATTTAACATTCACTTTTATATTCATAGCATGCTTTGATCCCTTACAGTACATATAAATGAATCAGTGTGACATAGTTTACTATAGATCTAAAAAATAACAAATCAGAATTTGTTACAATATTACAGCTGTTGGATCAATAACAAGTCTAAATAATTAATTATTTAAAAATACTTATTAGTGCAGTATACATTTTTCAAATTGTAATAATCTACTAAAATATTATGCTTTGCTTCATAGCTTTTTATTTATTTATTTATTAGTCGTATCCAATTACCCGATAGCATTACACTTCCTCTCTACTGATGCTGATCCCCAGTGCTGATTGAGGAGAGCGAGACACACGCCCCCTCTGACACATGTGCAGTAACCGACTGCATCTTTTCACCTGCACGAGGCGAGTTCATATGCAAATTAGCTTTGTGTACGGAGAGCCACACCCTGTTCACATTATTCCTCGAATCTGGGCAGGCGCCATTAATCAGCCAGCAGAGGTCACAATTGCACCAGTTATGAGGAACCCTGGTCTGACTTGTCCCACCCTCTGAACAACAGCTAATCGTTGTTCATGTAGCCGCCCAGCCGGATGGCAGAGCTGAGATTTGATACGATGTATTAAAAATCCCAGCTCTGGTGTGCTAGCGTGTTTTACCGCTGCACCACCTGAGTGATCCAGTTCAAGTTTTTTATGTCAAACACAGCCAAGGCCAATTTTGTATCTCCAATTCACCTCACTTGCATGTCTTTGGACTGTGGGAGGAAACCAGAGCTCCCGGAGGATCCAAACGCAGACACTGGGAGAGCATGCAAACTCCACACCGAAAGGACCCGGATCGCTCCACCTGGGTATCGAACCCAGGACCTTCTTGCTGTGAGGCGACAGTGCCACCCACTTTATTGCTTTTAATATGCTATTATACTTTCATTTTCTTCAACCACTTTATTCTGGTCAGGGTCGTGATGGTCTGGTTCCACTGGGAAACCCTGGGCACAAGGCAGGAATACCCTGGACAGAGCACCAATCCATTGCAGGGCTTCGGTCATTTCCCCCAGCCCCCTCAGGCCAACCATGTCTATGACATGGACACCCAGTCATCTGATAGCACAGCTGAAATTTAAACCAGGATCTCAGCGGTGGTGCGCTAACGTAATAGATAGCTGTGCCACATGTGCACCATCAATAATTGTTTATTATGCTTAATTAATTTAAAAAAATTGTGGCACTCAGGTGGAACAGTGGTAAAGTACGCTATTACTGCTGAGATCAGGGGATCCAGTGCTTATATAACAGCAATGCTCTCGGCCGGTCTGGCATCTGCATGGTTCTTCTTCTTCTGGCGTATGTCCTTAGACCTTCAGCTCCGTTGTTGCTAGCCAGTCTAGTGTTTTGTCATCCAGATCCATTAACCCACGAGCGCCAATTGGTGGCTGGAATTTGGGGCAGCTGGTCATCACGTTCCACTGTCTGTAATGGGTCCCCACATTCACAGTGGGCATTGTCTGCAAGAACCCTGTCCTCAGGCGATTAAGGGTTGTCCACTCCTTACGGGTGAGGTGCTGGCCAGGAACATCTGTTGGATCTTTAAAGTAGTTTGAGGCACTGGTGTTCCCCACCGCTGAGTATTGTGCCCCGGTCTGGTGCCGTAGCCCCCATGTGAAAAAGCTGGATGTGGCCCTCAACACTGCCCTGCGGACTGTCTCTGGATGCCTACGAGCCACCCCAACCTATCAACTGCCTGTCCTCGCTGGAATTGCCTCCACAAGAGACACCACAGCGCATGCGCCTCAAGTCCCGACGCCCCTTTGCCACACATGCACAGGAACTGCTCCGCACAACACCAGTTGACATCTCCAAGGCTTCCTGGGTGAAGGCAAGATGGAGGGACCAGTGGAAGGCAGCAGGGCCATCTATGCTTCATCTGCATGGTCATGATTGACTAATGTCTAAGGAGGATAGGAGGGGGGGGGGGGGGGGATGACCAAACCAGCCTAGCCATTAAGCTCGACTGAATGTGAGCGAGTGTGCTTATTATTATATTGAGTAAACATTTTACATATTATAAAAAATGACATTTTGCCTATCATTCATCCCTACCACCCTAGTACCGTCTAAGTCCCCATAAAAGACCCGTCTTGTATCTCTTAAAAGGAAAGTTTACACATTACAGTTAGTATGTAATTGACTATAAAGCTGCTGAGGTTTAAATATTAACCATATATAAAAGGTTTCCGTGCCCTTGCAGAACAACATATGAACAGCAAACACAGTCATGTTGATGTTTGACTAGCAAACTGTAGATCATGTACAAAAGATTATCAGCTCTGATCCACTTCTGACCTGGAAAAACTGTTTACTGCTAAACTGCTTTAGCGCATGTTGTTGGTCTGAAAGTGCCCCAGCCTCTCCCATCATTAATCCCAAGACAGGGATTGCATGCTTGAACGACTGCTTCCTTTTTTCTACTTCAGCTTTTCTCTTTACCCGTCCTTTCCTGTCTTATCTGCTACTTAATGAGGGTTTAAACATGTTCACTTGCCTCCCATTAGGCCTTGTGAGCCCTCTGGAGCTACATGAATAATTAAATACGACACTGGCTCCACAGGAAGAGTCGGAGAGTCTTATCTCTGACAGGTTTATCTCCAGAATGACAATTTAAAGAATTAGTCTGCTTAATCCAAAAAGTTTATCTAAAACATTAAGGAAACACACTGTGTACAAGGGAATTTTAGGAGGGATCTAGAGTCTAAAGGTCTCCAAATATGGCAGAACCCCGTAAGATACAATCTTTTAGGTAAGCAGCGACAAAGGCAGTATCACTGAGACTAAATAATTATTAAATTGACTTCAGGTGCTGTGTTAATTGTCCTGTATTCAAAAGCCATGTACAGATATTTTCATTAACCACTTTATTGGTAATCATGGTTGCGAAGGGTCTAGTTCCAATAGGAAACACTGGACGCAAGGCAGGAACGCCAAGCCATCATAGGGCTTTGGACTTCTCTGCGCAAAGAGAGCTGATCATGTCTGTGTAGATGCTCAGCCGGCCGATAGCAGATGGTGGGTTAGTATAATAGACCACTGTGCCACAGAATGCCTCATATGCAGATGTCTATTGGTATACTGTTGTAGCTTTTATTTTATTTCAGTAAGTAGTACCAATAGGTTGCGTAATACTTCTAACTCTTGGCCAGATTAGGTAACTTAATTAATCTTCTTCGATATCAATAGAGTACCTGTCTGTCTGTCTGTCTGTCTGTCTGTCTGTCTGTCTGTCTGTCTATCTATCTATCTATCTATCTATCTATCTATCTGTCTGTTTATCTATCTGTCTATCTATCTATCTATCTGTCTGTTTGTCTTGTTTGTCCGTCCGTATCGTATCTATCTCAAACTTTTAATTGTCAACCTTGCCTCAAAATTTTCAGGAACTACGGTTGTGCAGCTCCATCTAGTGGTAATTATGCAGCAATGCACTTTTCTTTATTGTGCATTTTTTCTACACGCACAATAACACCACACTGTGTTTGTCAGTGCTGGTCCTGTCTGAGCCCTGCTGTGATTAATGTGATAATGTGTATTCCTATCCCTCTGTAGAGGATCTGATGTTAGTTGCAGAGATGGACTTGCAGTTAGTGGAGAACAGCGTGCTTGCTGTGGAGAATGTCCTAAAGACATGGTTGCATGACCAATCAGGAGAAAGAGAGCACCTACAGCTGCTCTTACCTGCATCTGTACAAGCACATGGCCTAAAACCAAACCCTGCTCAGAAAGTCAACCCTGGTAATTTATATTATGTATACACACTTTTTATCTTACACTGATATACAGAGAGGCAATACTTCTGTAGTAAACTATCCCTCAACTAATATGTTAATACCGATCCTATTTTTAGTTCAATACAATTTTCATCACAATTTTTAGTTCAAAACATAATTCGATAAAAAAGAATAACGTGAGCTTGCCTTTTCTATCATACATTTTAAGATAGCAATTACTAGAGCAGGTCAAAGACGTCACATTTTAAAACGTACAACTTTAAGCAAATCACATATAACAAATTAGCACAGATACTGCCCTGTAAAACGATCAATTCAGTAATCTTTTTTCTTTTTTACATGAATGCTGAAATCATTTTTTTCAGTAAAACAAAAATTGAAAGAAAACTATATACCCATAAAAAGAAAATCAGCAATGTCAAAAAAGTAATTTGATTAAATTTTACTGTTTTGGTATCAAATTTAATCAAATTTAATCAAATTACTTTTTTGACATTGCTGATTTTCTTTTTATGGGTATATAGTTTTCTTTCAATTTTTGTTTTACTGAAAAAAATGATTTCAGCATTCATGTAAAAAAGAAAAAAGATTACTGAATTGATCGTTTTACAGGGCAGTATCTGTGCTAATTTGTTATATGTGATTTGCTTAAAGTTGTACGTTTTAAAATGTGACGTCTTTGACCTGCTCTAGTAATTTTACTGTGACCTGCTCAGGTGGCGCAGCGGTAAAACACGCTAGCACACCAGAGCTGGGATTTTGAATACATTGTATTGAATCTCAGCTCTGCCATCTGGCTGGGCTGGGAGGCCACATGAACAACGATTGGCTGTTGTTCACAGGATTTGTAAGCGGGACCAGGGTTCCTCATAACTGGTGCAATTATGACCTCTGCTGGCTTATTGATGGCACCTGAGTAGAGTTGGGGAATAATGCCGATCAGGGTGTGGCTCTCCGTGCACAGGGCTGATCAGCATATGAACTTGCCTCGTGCAGGTAAAAAGAGGCAGTCGGTACTGAGAACGTGTCGGAGGGGGCGTGTGTCAGTTGCGAGGCTCCTCAGTCAGCAGTGGAGGGTTGTGCTTGTATCAGTAGAGGTGAAGCATAATGTAATCAGGGTCATTGGATACAACTAGATTAGGGGAGAAAAATGGGGGGGGGGGATTCGGAGAAAAAAAAGAGGAAAAACATTACTGTTTTGTTTTGGGTACTTTTAGAAAACTATTTAAATACTTCATTTCTAATTATTTTTATTTGACCTACTGTTCACTGTTTTTCAAATGAGCTGAAACATTATTATAATAAATACATTATTATATTACAGCATATGTTACATTTGACATCTGAGACAATAAAACAACACAATTTTTTGCAATGCATATTTTCACCCATCTGTCTTTTCAGCTGCTTTTATATTAGGGGTCACCACAGGAGATCATTCTGGTTCACAAAACAAATTTGTTTTCTCTGGATGCCCTTCCTGACACAACTCTCCTTATTTTTATCAGCTTGTACCCAGCACTGAGAGTGCAGTGACAAGTGCAACACCCAATAGCTAGGCTGTTCAGCCACCCCACCTCCTCAGACATAGCCATAGTCTGTGTAGACACCCGACTGGCCTGTAGTGGGCTAACATGATTTACTGCTCTGAGCGCCCCCAAATCCACATTGCAATTTGTTTGTTTGTTTGTTTGTTAGGATTATAACGTCATGTTTTACACTTTGGTTACATTCATGACAGACACGGTAGTTACTCATTACACAAGATTCATCAGCTCACAAGGTTATATCGAACACAGTCATGAACAATTTAGTGTCTCCAATTCACCTCAATGGCATGTCTTTGGACTGTGGGAGAAAACCTGAGCTCCCGGAGGAAACCCATGCAGACACGGGGAGAACATGCAAACTCCACACAGAAAGGACTCGGACCGTCCCACCTGGGGATCGAACCCAGGACCTTCTTGCTGTGAGGCCACCTAGGCCACTGAGGCCATTTAGCCACCGTGCCGCCCCCTCATTGCAGTAAAGTGTGCAAAAAGTCAGTGGGTCTGAATGCTAACTGAATCCACATTTACATCAAAGGGATATATTTGAAGACAATTTAGACTAGTAGTTTACACTGTCAGCGCAAGCGTCTAAACTTATAATTGTATAGACACCTATCATACTGATGAACTTTGTGGCTATACAGTTAGTGATTGTATCTTATCTGTTGCTCTGTACACTTTGTCACCCCCACTCCCACCCCATTCATAAATCAAAGGGCACTCCCATAGAACCCCCACAGACTAGGTTATGTTCGTGTGGTGGACTATTCTTGGCACTGCCGTGTGCAGCAGTGTTGCTGGGATTTTTAACTACTGTTTAAACGTACACACTCCGATGGCAGTGCAGTTAGAGACTAGAGCTCTTTAATTTTTTCATGTGTAATGTGTGCTAATCTTTCACACACACTACCAGGTCATTACTGTATTAGTTTCACTGCAGTGCTGAGAATCAGAATAACATGGTTAGTGGGCTGTCATACGGTGGTTTTGTATTGATAAATAGGGTAGAGGGAGTGACAAAATGTACAAATAAACATGTGTAGTTTATAATCAGTGATTGTGCAGTTGTGCACATAAGTGTATATTCAGTATAAAAATACATTCTGAAACTGTATTTCTTTTTTAAACTGACTGTGTTAATAGACATAAAAAGTAAACATATCTATTGATGTCTGTTTGGCTGTAGTCTGTATAAAGTGTGACATGCTTGAAAGACTTGTGAGCCCTGCGCTTCTTCCTGGAACCCCTGACCTAGGAGCCAAAACTGAGAGTTTACGAGACTTCCTGCCATCCAACCAGAACCTGTCTACTCGGAGTCCCCCACCACCACAACTACGAGTCATCAAGTATGGTTTCACTATAGATGAGATGGCTTTCATAAGTGTGTTCAAGTTAAATGACTACAGATCAGCGTAAGGCATGCACACTGCCAGAGATGTTTACATTATGCAATTAGCGGCCTATTAATACTGTTTTACTGTCAAATCAAACAGACAGCATGTTAATTTTTTCTGTAACAGTTTGGAACGAATAATTATAGTGAACAAAAAGTGACCTGTGGAAAAAAGTAAGTGAAACAGAAATCAGGATGATAGAATGGAAAAAGGGGGAGATTAAATTGAAAAATGAAAAGTTCATGCAAATGAGGCATTCATGTCATTCCGAACATGAGCGTGAGTCATGTCTCAGTGTTGCATGAGAAATGAGACAGAGGATTCTGTGTCTGTTTTAATCACACTTGCAGACCTACACACTGCTGTACATTGTGTTAGCTTGGCGTTTTGCATACATTTTGCATGCCCATGTGGTCTTTGATGTGAGTTTTCAAGAGACAGTGAAACCATTCTGACTTTGGCACTGTGCAGAAAAGGGGCAAATTTCACTCCAGTACCCGGGTATCCGGTATCAGGGCATAGTTTCAAGCTTTAATTTTGGTATTTGAATTAATGCAACTCAGATGCATTTAATCCACTTCAGGAGGCACTATCACACACTAACATTGTTATGTGGTCAACTATTTATTCACTAAATAAATACTACTGCAACCCTTAAATGTTAGGTACTTTAGTTTTCTGTTAATCAAAACGTCGTTCTGTGGTTGCACATAAAGTTCCCCATAATGGCGAAAGCACAAACACATTGGCAGGAGGGGTGGGGTAGTTGGTTGCTGTAAAACAGAAACAATGACATCATTGGCTCATGTTTCTCTGAGTTCTTTTATCCAGAAATTGCTTTAATGGTAAATGCTTGTGTTGAAGCTCAAACACAGAAAGACAATTCAATAATTATTAAAACAATAAACAACCAGGAGTGTATACACTGATCAGCCATAACATTAAAACTACCTCCTGGTTTCTACACACACTGTCCATTTTATCAGCTCCACTTACCATATAGAAGCACTTTGTAGTTCTACAATTACTGACTGTAGTCCATAGGTTTCTCTACATACCTTTTTAGCCTGCTTTCACCCTGTTCTTCAATGGTCAGGACCCCCACAGGACCACCACAGAGCAGGTATTATTTAGGTGGTGGATGATTCTCAGCACTGCAGTGACACTGACACGGTGGTGGTGTGTTAGTGTGTGTTGTGCTGGTATGAGTGGATCAGACACATTTTAATTACCGTGTCCACTCACTGTCCACTCTATTAGACACTCCTACCTAGTAGGTCCACCTTGTAGATGTAAAGTCAGAGACGATCGCTCATCTTCTGCTGCTGTTTGAGTCGGTCATCTTCTAGACCTTCATCAGTGGTCACAGGACGCTGCCTATGGGGCGCTGTTGGCTGGATGTTTTTGGTTGGTGGACTATTCTCAGTCCAGCAGTGACAGTGAGGTGTTTAAAAACTCCATCAGCATTGCTGTCTTTTCCACTCATACCAGAAGAAGGATCCACCACCGAAATAATACCTACTCTGTAGTGGTCCTGTGGGGGTCCTGACCATTGAAGAACAGGGTGAAAACAGGCTAAAAAACTGATGGACTACAGTCAGTAATTGTAGAACTACAAAGTGCTTCTATATGGTAAGTGGAGCTGATAAAATGGACAGTGAGTGTAGAAACAAGGTGGTCATAATGTTATGCCTAATCGGTGTACACAAACTCTGTGAGAATAAAATATAAAGTTAAAACAATAACTAGAACACAGACATGTCCAAAAGCTAAAAATAAACACTTAAAGCCCAGAAATGACACAAGATAAGGAAGAACACAAAGAAAACACAGAATCTACCACTAACTAAACCACACTGCGTCCAGCAGAAACGTATAATACATTCTTGGGATCAAAAATGCAAACTCAAGCCAATATGAAATGCGAAACAGAACAGAACATGGTGGAGCGAATGTACACTGCCAGTACAATAGTAGATAGATGGATGGATGGCTGGATGGATGGATGGATGGATGGATGGACGGATGGATGGACGGACGGACGGATGGACACACGAACAGACAGACAGACAGATAGATAGACAGACAGATAGAGAGAAAGACATAGAGACAGACAGATAGATACAGACAGACAGACAGACAGACGGATAGACGGATAGATAGATAGATAGATAGATAGATAGATAGATAGATAGATAGGTAGATAGATAGATAGATAGATAGATAGATAGATAGATAGATAGATAGATAGATAGACAGATAGATAGATAGACAGACAGAAGGGGGAAAGTCAGAAAATGCATTCTGGGAGTTGGAGTGTGTTACAGTAAATAAGGACATTTATTTAAAAGCTCTGGCATTTTACGGTTCTTCGGTTAAAAAACAAATCTTAAGGTGCCCAGGTGTCGCTAGCACACCAGCACCAAAATTCTGAACTCCTCAGTTCAAAACTCGGCGGTGCCACCGGTCGGCTGGGTGCCATCTAGCGGGCATAATTGGCAGTGCCTGCAGCAGACACGTTTCTGCTAGGACAGGATGACCGGACTATGTGGGTGGGGTCTTCAAACGCTGTGTAAGGACCCTGATTAGCAGATAGAGAAGCACCTGTGCAGAGTGCATGGGTGAAAAAGGGTTCCACTAAGGGCTGCGCGCGGGTCGGAGGAGGCGTGAGCAGCAATATACCCACCTCGACTGCAGTCAGGAATCCCCCAGCAGCGGAAGACAAATTGACTACACTAAATTGGGAGAAAATGCATAAATAAAACAGAAAAAAAACTAAAAATCGTAGTGTAATGAATGTACCATGAACTATAATTGAATCTATTGTCCCTGTACTATTAAAACAAAAAAAGAAAAAAACTGCAGTCTTATAATATTAGTTATGCTTATGTTTTACAAACGGTGAATTTGGTAGAGAAATAAAGTAGGATAAAATATTCATATTCTGTTGAGTTTCGCCACTTAGTCGAGTCTACTTTTTATCGTTTGTGTGTCTCAGAGTTTTGCGTGCAGAAGGAGTGTGTCAGTCTGTTCTGTACGGCCTTCCATTGATTATCAGACCTACATCTTGCTGGCAGCTGGACTGGGAAGAGATAGAGAGCAACCAACAGACTTTCCACGCTCTCTGCCACACGCTCAAAGTCAGTCTTTTTGTCTGTGTGTGCTTATGTGTAAAGTTACAAAAAAGTTTCATATTTCTATTTCTATATGCTGCAGATGTTTTTGGATAAGACCACATGCTAAACATTGAATGTTTTAGAGAATATTCACAATTATTTAAACAGATTTGCAGTGGAATTGTTAATTTTGTTTTTGTATGCATGCCTGCAGGGCCGTGATTGGTTCCTCTTGGTGCGTTTAGAGCCTGAGTTTAGTTCTGGGCCTGGTGTATTCTCCTACTATGTGCTCCAGTCATCAGCATCTTTTTCTCTTTTACTCAAACCTATACTCACACGGGAATTAATGCTACCCTGCAGTCTGTCCATCTCACATGAAGACCCACCGGCCAACACACTCTCTATGGTGGAGGTATTCATTCTCTCTTTTGCTCTCTCTTTCAAGTGTTGTTTAAACACAAATATGGGCCAGTTTAGCTATTTGTACACAATTACAACCCCAAATCAGAAAAAGGTGGGACAGCATGGAAAATGCTAATAATAAAAAAAACAGAGTTTCTTATATTTACTTTGACTTTTATTTAATTGCAGACAGGATGAACCTGAGATATTTCATTTTGTTTGGTCAACTTCATTTCATTTATTAATAAACCTCCATTTCTGCATTTCAAACCTGCAACACATTCCAAAAAATGCTGGGACAGTGAAGCATTTACCACTTTGTAATGTTGCCATTCCTTTTCACCACACTTAAAAGACGTTTTGGCACCGATGATACCAAGTGATTTAGTGTTTTAGCTTTTATTTTGTCCCATTCTTCCTGCAAACACGTCTTGAGATGTGCAACATTACAGGCTCATCGTTGTCGCATTTTTTGTTTCAAAATTCTCCACACATTCTCTATTGGGGACAGGTCAGGACTGCAGGCAGGCCAGTCCAGTACCCGTACCCTCTTCTTCCACAGCCATGCCTTTGTATTGTGTGCAGCATGTGGTGCAGCGTGTGGTTTTGCATCGTCTTGTTGAAAAATGCATGGATGTCCCTGGAAAAGATGATGTCTTGAAGGCAGCATATGTTGCTCTAAGATCTCAGTGTACAGAAGTGTAAATGACCTTTGCCAAGGGCACTGACACAGCCCCATACCTTGACAGACCCTGGTTTTTGGACTTGTTGCTGATAACAGTCTGGATGGTCCTTTTCGTCTTTGGTCCGGAGCATACAACGTCCATTTTTTCCAAAAAAGACCTGGAATGCTGATTCATCTGACCACAATACACGTTTCCACTGTGTGATGGTCCATCCTAGATGCCTACGAGCCCAGAGAAGTCTGCGCCGTTTCTGGACATGGGTAACATAAGGCTTCTTTTTTGCACAGTAAAGTTTTAAGTTGCATTTGTGCATGTAACTCCGTATTGTAGTGCTGACAAAGATTTGCCAAAGTAATCCCTTGCTGATTTGCTCCCTTTTTCTAATTTGGGGTTGTAGTTTACAGTAAGTCTTTTAACTTCTGGGGTGTGAGTGAAGCGTTTCTTACAGATAGGGATCTTAACTAAAAAATTTTTATTATGGTATTTTCTCTCTTATATTCTATTATTTAGCACATTTCTACACTTCAGGTTTGTATAACTGGTGATTAAATTACACAGTTTTCGGTAGTCTTAGCCAGTCCCCTAGTTATGTCCACAAACAGACAATTAAATAATTGTGTTTATATTTACCTACCTGCCAACATCCACATCAAGCTCTTAGCAATAATAAAGTAAGGAATGTCCATGTGTGGTACCCTACATTCTGATCTCACTTGACAGACTGTTAACGGAGCCTAGCAAAGTGCATATGGTTCTGATCTATGCATCTTACTGTTTTTGTTTGATATACAGCCTTTTATTCATGAAAGCAAATATAATTGTAAGTTTTGATCTTTATGCTGAAAATTCACAGTTGTACTTACACTTTATAAACAGAAATATCAGGACACCTACAAATTACACCTTAATGAGATGATATCCCTTTCTAATACTATTAATATGCAGCTATAACAGCTTCCACTCTCCAGGCTAAGAATTTTGGCCACATTTGAGAGGTCTGGCACTGATGTTGATAGAGAGGGCTTGGCTCACAATCTCCATTCTTGTTCATTGCAAAGTGTCAGGGCTCTGTGCAGGTCAATCAAGTTCATCCACACCAAACTCACCCAACCTTGCTTTGTCTTGAATGTCCAATCTGTTGCTAACATCTTGGTTTCAAGGTTTTCTACAGAGCATTTTCTAGAGCATCACACTGCCTTTGCCAGTTTTCTCCCATATTGCGTCCTGGAACCATTTACCCATGTAATCAACACACACGCACCCAGCCGTTTACAGAAAAGAAAACATGACTCAGGCCACCTTCTCCTATTGCTTCATGGTCCATTTTCAATGCTTACCTACATGGACTTAGCAGCCCCATGTGCAGCAAGCTGTGGTGCACTGTGTTCCTTCTATCATAGCTGGCATGAACCTGTTCTTCAGTGGCTCTTCTGTGCAAAGCTAGAAGGTTTCAAAAAGCAGCACATGATGTCAATTTTTTTATATTCAAATACAGATGCGAAAGAAAATAACGAAAGAGATCTACCAGTCTGGAAAGGGTTACAAAACCACAGCTAAGGCTTTGGGACTCCAGCAAAACGCAGTAAAAGTTATTATACACAAATGAAGAAAACTTGGAACAGTGGTGAACTCCTGAAGTCCTGACTTGAAACCTATTGAGATGATGTAGCAAGACATTAAATGGGCAGTTCATGGAAATTCTTCATTGTATTCAAATTTAAACAATTCTGCAAGGATAAGTAGGTCAAAATTCTGACTCATCGCAAGTTATTGCAAACGTTTTATTGCAGTTGTTACTGCCAAGGGTGGCACAATTAAGTATTAGGTTTAGGTGCAATTACTTTTTTTTTAACATAAGTGAAATAATTTAAGTGAAAAAATCTGACAAATTAGCAACTATACCCACCACCCACCGAGATAGCCAATCATGTCTGTGTAGATGCCTGGCCAGCCAATAGCACTGCTGAGATTCGTACCTTGATCTCAGCAGGGTTGGGTTATGCCAAGTTCACACTACACGACTTTCCAAGTTGTCAGGTCGCTGTACAGTTCACACTACACAACTGGATCTCTTGTAATCGGGAGTCTTTCAAGTCGGTGTACACTACACGACTGATCGGCGACCTATCACCAACTGGAATCGCAGAAGCGAGCTTCTCTGGTCTCCCAAACTACGTTTTGTCACGAAAACACACGCGAGAAGTGACGAGGGTTTTAATGATACCACGTCCAAAAATGCACATCAACAAGTAGCGAGCAATCAAAGTTTGTGCGCTTATGTGCAGTGTAAAAGCAAGTAGAGTGAGTGGATTGGGCAGCATGGCCAGCAGGGATTGTTTATTCTATAGTTAGTTGGAGGTTAATAAATATTTTTGCAATGCAACGTTGGTGTTATGTTTTGTAGAGAACGATAAGGTCAGAAAAACTGTAAAACTTGAGTGTCTGCCCCTGTTCCACCTTTTTACACTCCTCCCCTGTGTTTCCCCTCACCCCGTATCTTGCGTTCTCATTGCCAGTCGTGCGACTTTTATCCAGATATCTAGCGTGCTAGATATTTATCTTCAGTCGCCGAGCACTCGGCGATCCGCTCGGATCGAGTTGTTGAGCAGTTCACACATAGCGAGTTTCGATCGCCGAGCGAACGCCGAGTTGCTCCCGAGCCGGCAAATCTAGCGCCGACCAGCTGGTGAGCGAAAATCAGGGCAAAAATCGCGTAGTGTGAACTAGGCATTAGCGTAATAGACCACTGCGCCACCCATGTTTACAATGTTATAAAGATTCCATTTTATTGCTCTTCAGATACTTACACATTATTTGTAACAGTAAAAATCATTTGATATTAAATGCACCCTAAATTATTCAACCTTTTGTGCCATATGATTTTTCCTTAGTTCTTTGGTCACTACGTCATATTCTTTAAAGATTCTTTTTGCACAGCAGCACCAATACGTTTCCTTCTGTCCCAGATGTGCCTGGAGCAGCTGGAAGAGGATTTAGTGTTTAACCCTCTGTGTCTTAGCTGCAATCTGTACCCACACTTGAGGATGAGAAGTCTGCTGTCTCGCTCCTACAGCTCTCACTCTCATAGCCAAGCAAGAGGTCAACGCAGAGACACCAACCGACCAGCAGAGGGCGCTACACCACGACAGGTCAGTTATACTAGGATAGGCATCGGGACAAATTCACAGACTGTACTAGTGTATACATAGTCTGACTATTGTTACGTTTAGTACATGTAGGCACCTACATTTTTAATTCTCTTGTGAGTTTTAGTTTAGGAAACTAACAGTGTTGTATAACATAACTGGTGTGACAGGAATCATTTTAAATGACCAGGCAAATAGTCTTATGACATTCATTTTCATGTGTTCTTTCATCTTTTACTAAACTAGAATTGGATTAGGGTTGTAATGGGTCCTCTGCCACACAAACACTGAGCACGAGGAAGAAATACAACATATAACGCTAGTGATAGTGCCAGTCTATCTGGGCACTACACACTAATTTAATTGCTCATCCAATTATACAAATAGGGGTGATTTAAATTAGACAGTATACCTTTAGCATTCTTTTGGGAGATAAAACCAGAATAAGTACACATGGAAGTCATCAAACTCCTCAGAGACAGTGACTGAACCCACTTTTTTAGGACTTCGGTGCTGTACCAAACCCACACTACCAGCTGATCCACCATATAGACCAGACATATGACAATACAAAAGACATCTTTATGACATATGAAAGACATTTTTACTGTCACCACATCAAAAAGCCACATTAAAATGATCACGTCAGAGTTTCTGCAGTGGCTTGGAATTACACTATCTGGCAACACAAACTTGTTCAACTCGCTTTCAGATGGTTATAATTACTACTATTTTTACCAGTTTATCTACACTTGATCACCAATAAGTGATTCTTTTAATTAAAAATAAAAAACTAAGATATTTTATTTAACACATTCAGACCTTTTATTCAGTAATTTGTAAAAGCCTCTATTGCAGCGGCAAGTCGTTTTGACTATTTCTCTACAAGCTTTGCATAAATGGATTTGGGCAGTTTATCTCATTGTTTCTATTAATCTCAGTCAGATTAAAAGGGTGAGCATCTGTAAACCACCATCTTTAGGTCTTTTCAGCAGTGTTCTCACCGTAATCTTGGGGTCTTTGATTTGCTGAAGGGTGAATTGTGGCCCCATTCCAAGTTTGTGCGCATTCTCGAGGGGAGAGGATGTTCCTGCATTTGGCTGCATTAATCAGTCACTCAATTCTTACTAGTCTTCCTGTCCCTGTCACTTAGAAGCATCCAGATAGAATGATGCTACTATCACCATGTTTTACTGTAGGAGTGGTAGTAGCCAGGTGATGAGCAGTGCCTGTTTTTGCCCAGGTAAAGTGCTTGCTGTTTGGCCCACAGGGTACAATGCAAAACCCTGTACAGACAGTAACTAAAAGCAAGGATCAAACCCAGTTTGCTGTGTGCCACCATGCCTCCCTTCATTTTTTCACATCACTATCCCCATTACACAAGCCAGTACCAATTACAATTTATACTCATAACAACAGGTCAGCTAGCAAATACTAATAAATTGTGTTATTTGAATTAGTAGTGGTAGTAATTGCCATGTCTCTGTTTAATGCTATTAAAATGAAACATTTCATATAGAATACGATGTGAATGTATTTCTTGTCTGACTTTCTTTGTGTAGATGCAGCATGGTCGTGTCAGAGCCACAGTTGCCCCACTGTCCTCTGCTCTTTCAGCCAAGACATCCCGCCCCCCTTTGACCCTGAGCCGCTCACGACCTCGTGAGCCCTCCCTCTGCCTGGTGGATGATGAGGCAGCTAGCGACCTACTTAAGATGTCTTGAGGGTTAAAAAGAGAGAGGTTTAAACCAGTTTAAGAACAGTATGACAGTATGGTTTTGGTGTAGGTGTAGGTGTGTACACTAAACTGGGCTAAACCAATGCCACATTCATGGAGTTATTCATAGTTTAGAAACACTGTACACTGTAAATATCTGGGGTTTGTGTGTGTGTAGCTCTGGGTTACAAAGTTTCACACAGTTAGGTTCTCAGTTCACAGCACTTGATTTTACATACATGTGATTTAGCAATGTTAGCCTACTCCTCCTTAAAATGGAATACAGCAGTTTTGAAGTCCTGCTTCAAATGTTTAATGGAGTTTAATGGAGTTCCAATACCAATTTAGCAGTGCGTTTTAGATCATTACCTATCAAAACGATGTAGGTAATATCCATAATATCTCAATACGCGCACCATTTATTTTATTATCAGTCCTGATCAGATTGTCAGTTCATGCTGCTGAAACCCATCTTCGTAACATGATACATTCAAATTGTACAGTCAGGATGGTGTTAGATTCACATCACACTGCTTACTTAGTATTTAGGATAAAACGATCCAATGTGGTCTTAACTGGCCTCACAAGAATTTCTGCTACTTCTGCAGTGGCATTGTGTAGTTTTAGTTAGTAAGGCATTTTCCTTGCTACTCTAATCAACTTTTTAGAATAATATCTTAGATAGTAGTACTTGATGAACATCACCACTACACATCTACTTAGTAAAAGTGACCGTTTTTGTTGCTGTCACAGTGGCCATTCTTATAAGTGCACTTCGAGCAATGAGTTTAAAGTGAAATCCCGACCTAGGCAGTGTGGCTGTAGTTTATAATGGATTTAAAGCCCTGTAGTATGTTAAGGGACTTTATATGGTTTTGTATTTTTTCAAATCTGTATTTGCTTAGGATTTGGTTCAAAACCCTGGTTCGTTTTAAGGTTCAGTTGACTATATAATAATATAATAATAATACTATATAAACTACATAATACTATGAGCTCTCACAAATAGGCAGAATATTCTTGTGAAGTAATTGAAAACAACCAATCCAGGGCTGCTCAGGTGACTCAGCGGTAAAAACACACGCTGGAACACCAGACCTGGGATCTCGAATACATCGTATCGAGTCTCAGCTCTGCCTGCCGGCTGGGCTGAGCGGCCACATGAACAACAATTGGCCTGTTGTTCAGATAGGGGTGGGGTACTAAAGCCGGATAGGGACTTTCTCATAACTAATGCAATTACGACCTCTGCTGGCTGACTGATGGTGCCTGCACAGAGATCGGGAAAGAGTGCTGTCAGGGTGTGTCTCTCCATACACAGTGCTGATCCGCATTGCACTCGTCAAAGTGTAGGTGACAAGACGCATACGGCTGCTGCCCACGTGTCGGAGGGGGCGTGGGTTAGCTTCGTTCTACTCAATCAGAGCGGGGGATCGGCATTGGTGGAGAGGAAGTATGATGCAATCAAGCAATTGGACATGCTAAAAAGGGGAAAGAGGGGAGAAAATGCATAAACAAATTTATATATATATATAAAAGAAAACAACCAATCCAAACATTTCTTGCACCTGTGGCTCTTACTCGTAATGTAGGCTCGTCTGACATGCAGATGAGGTTTTACATAAATAATTCAAAGTTACAGAATATTGTAAAACAATCCAGGTTTGTTACATTATTAGCTTAGGCTGTTTATTTTATTTGAAGGTCCTCTTTCTGCCACTTAGATAATATTTCTTGGAAAATGCATGCAGTACTGCACTGGAAAAACAGCATACGGAGTAAGAAGGGAAACGGCAAAATGGGATTATTGGCCAAACAAGTTACATGTTTTAACGATTGACAAAGTGACTACTATGTTTCATAAAATGTATGAAGTGTGTTGCAAAAAAACAAAGTTAGGCTCACAACTACAAGGTTCCTAAGACTTTGTACACTGTTTAATAGATCAGCTGAAAAAAGAGGTTTAATATTTTCAAGGCACTGGAGTTAGTCAACATTTAGAGTGTTCTTTTTTTCAGTGCTCATTACACAGCTCAGTTTGCATACAGACATGCTATCAGCGACAGATCAGTACTATAGAAAGACAAAGAATTCTTAAGCACCGCAGCAATCCTCAGTGTGTAATGACTCAGTTGTTGGCCGGTCTTTGTTTTACTCACTGGCCTTTTTTTAGCTGTTTGAAGTTAGCATGTCAGCCTTGCGCTGAAGCACACACCAACTGTTTACGCACAGCTGTAAGACATTACCAAGAAGATAAAATACTTCATTCTTCCCAAAAAGACTGCAAAACGGACAAATTACCGCCCATACATCAGATGGCCAGAACATTTAATGTAAAACTGGGTTCTTAGATGCCTTTCAGAAGTTCTCACAGAGCTTTATAAGTATGACTGTAATTATTGGCCTATTTGTTTTAACAGTGACTCAACCACAGCCATTAACTTCTCAAATTAAACATCCAGGCCAAAATGCTAAGGACGAAAATCAAACAAATACAACACCACAAAATAAAGACAGAATAGACATGAATTCAGTTCAGGCCTGGCCTTTCCACTGCAATAAAAGAACAGAGTGCACTGCCAAAAGAAAGAACGCATCAGATGATGTATATCACAATGAGAGTGTGCAGGAAAACACATAAGAGAAAGAGATCTTTCTTCTCAGCACAGCGTTTCACAGTGTTGCAGTTTTAGCACGTTGAGAAGGAAAGAGGTTCTGAAACTGAAATGCTGTCAGGCTCATGGTGTTACTCAATGACACGCTCTGACTGCGGCCCATCTGAGCTGCTTCATTAATATTTCCGCCATTCCACCCACCTAGCAACGCCTACGCTGTGTCACTGTGACCTCATTTTAGGGCTTTAACTGTCTATAGGCAACATGCATATTAAACATTTCAAACTCGTCCTCAGTTCTCTGTTGGGTATAATATCTTTTAAAGCAGCTTTAATTAGGTTGAAGGTTTTGCCCTGTTTTAACATCCCTGTCTACCTAATAGCTTGAGCATGTGTTCTCTCCTGGGCCAGGCTGCTCCTGACTTAACAATGTCTGAGAAGTCTTAGTTAAACTGCAGCTCGGTAAACAGCAAAGCAAACTTTCCTTCTAATAAACAATTTTACAAATCAGATAAGAGCTCCCAGAAAACGAGACACTGAGCCTAAGTATTTGTCCACATAGAAAGCAGATGTGCTAATTTAAGAAGCTGTTGCATTATTTCCTCTTTTATACTGTAGGGCTTGAGAGAGAAGTTTAAAGAATTAATATTCCTGTTCTGATAAAAAGTTACTTTTCTGTTATACTTGTTTATAAACCTCTATTTAATGACAAAGTAATACATTATATTAATGATTCATCTGTTTGTTTTTAAACTTTAAAGCAATGAAATGTTATGCTAATAATTGTGATGAGTTTTGTTCTCATCTCTGGATAAAAAAAAAAAAAAAGTAAAAAAATCATAATTATGTGAATGTGTGTGGGGGGAAAACTAAATAGTAAGTATCTCCAAAACAGCAAGAGGTGCTTACAGGCAGCTGTGGTGAGTAGCCACCACTATAAACCACCAAGTTGTTGGGCAGCCAAGACTCATTGATGACATGATGGCTATGGTGTCTGGTACAGACCAACAGAAGAGCTGCTACGGTTCACATTTTTAAATCAGTTTTATTACTGGCGATGAGGTGAATGTGTCGCAACACAAACTGCATCATTGCTGTTCTTTTTGAATCAATAACACTTGCATTGATGTAGATTTGAAAATGACAATACTGAATATAACATTTCAAAATCAAGCAAGCGCAGCTACGATGCGGAGCGAGATGCGGGTTTTACCCCGAATAAATAATAATGAAAAAACATACAAGAAAAGAAAACTTCATATTTTCACAATGATTGGGAGGAATGTGGAGAGACACTTCAGTACGTGTCACAAAAACTTCCATGTACATCGCAGCTTTTATTAAATCGTACATGACTGATCATTTGTACAAACAGGGGACCGAGTTCATGATTGTTTCTAAAATGTTGCAAAGGAAGTGATAAGTACAAACGGGACATGATTTGAAGATGTGACTGTTAATGATTTTCTAAAAAAAATGGTACAGAAGTCATCACTTGTAAAAAAAAAACAATGGTGTGATTTTGATTAAAATGCTACAAATGTGCTCATTCATACAAAACTGTCAAGAACAATATTTACAAAAATATCAGAGATGTGATCGCTCTGACTTTCAAATAATGAAACAGATTTAGATTAATAGAGATAAATAATGTTACATGTTGAAATATATCCGTTTCCTACCATGGTAAATTGTAAAAAGATTTTCTGAGGAATCATTAACATATGATCAGACATCTTCATATATATGAATATTGATAATAATAATGATAATAATAATATCATTAAATGTGAACCATGCAACTTTATGTTATTCAGGAAGTTTGTATCAAACAAGTAGCCCTTCGTATTATTCAGTACCCTTGAAGTAGCTTGAAAAGGCTGGTGACTCCTGATCTAGATTAGAGTACATGAGCAGTAAGTTGAAGGCTAGTGTAAACCAGGGCTGCACGTCAGTAAATACATGCATTGATTTAAAAGCAATAATAACATTAATGGACTAACATTAACTTACAGAGAATAAAAAGATAAATAAATATGGTAAATAAGGTGACTAACACTTCTGTGCTGCTTTTCAGAGCCGTGACACTTCTGTTTTCTTTTTACTGTTATTTAGACATACAGGTGGGGGTGGAATGAAAACAGAAACTGCACAACTTTCAAACAAGGGAAGTTGAGTAAAATAAAAAAAACACACATCCTTTGTGCTTTTTAATACACTAGGTAATACCAAACCACGAAAAATGCCACCAATGAATTTGACTCTGTTTAAAGTGGCTGTGGTTAGATATTTTTGTTCACTTATCCTGAGTTTTGCAAAGATATTAAAACCTGCTATCATTTTTCAGTGGAACTGAGGGCAGTGTAATCTGATTAGTTCTGTGCCACCAATATCAATATTAGCATGACCACTGAGCCACCAATGTCCACCAACGAACTAGGTGAAAAGTAAGATCATAGAATATTTTACAAAGTATTTGACCCTATTATTAATAACATAGGGATATAGCTACAGTGCTGAGAAAACTATTTGCTTCTTCCTAATTTCTGCATTTTTATTACGTTTCAGATCATCAAACCACTTTCAATATTACATAAAACACAAAATGCTTTTTTTTTTATAATATAATTTCTAAAAGAGAAAATTGCTGCAAATCCTACTAAATCAACCAGCTAACCAAATTCAGTAGAGTTAAATTGGGTTTAATCTCACCTGCCACACCCAGGCATGATTACTGCCACACCTCTTAAATCTAATTCAAATACAGATGTGGAAAATTGAAATTTACCAGTCTGGAAAGAGTAACCCTCCAATGTGGCAGATTTAAAACAATTTGAAGAAAAGTGAGATAAAACTTCTCCAGTTATTGCAAACATTTGATTTCCGTTGTTACTCCCAAGGGTGGTACAACCAGTTATTAGGTTTATGGGGGCAATTTCTTTTTCACATTAATAATAAAATAATTACAATTAATTAAATAAAAATATTAAACAAGTTGGAAAATCTGGAACCTTTACAGGTGACAAATTAGAGCTGTTGATTATAAACCATTAACCAGCAGATAAAGAATGGCTTGATCAATGCTTTTTTTAATGGTAATAACTGAGTCCAAAAAACCCCAAGCTCACTACTCGGGTGGTGCAGCGGATCCACTGTGCCCCTGACCAAGTTAAAGCAACAGTATTCATGAAAAAAAAAAAAAAAAAGAATGAATAGAGTCTTTGCGATAAATTAGCATCCTGTCCGGGGTGTGTTACTGCATTGTGCCCAGTGAATTCCAGAAAACAGGACCCACTGTGACCTGGACCAGAACATAGTGGTGGTTAAAACATGAAAATGAAATGATTGTTGATTTGGTCTTTGCCAGTTTGATATGAAATAACTTATTATGCAACTATTATATAAAATATAAAAGTATAAATGAATAAATATATTTTTATATTATATAAATATAGAATAACTTGTATAAACTTAGGGTATTAAAAGTGGCAACCCATTTCCTTTTTCAGAACTTTCCACATGTTAACACGTTAATAGTAACAGGTGATTTTATCATGATTGGGTAAAGAATGAGCATCAGCAGGAGGCTTAGTTATACAAGCAAGAATAAGTCCAACAGTTTGTCAATGCAGACTTGCATTGATTTAGGAATTTCATCATCAACAGTCCATAACAATATTAAAAAATTTAGAGAAATCAGATAATTATCTGCTGGAAAAAGAAGCTAAAAATATTACAAGCCTGTAATATAACTCCATGAGCTTTGAAAGCTCTAGGCAGTAAACACAGTCACTACATTTATAAATGCAAGTTGAGGCATCTACTACACAAAGCAGTAGCCACAAATCAACAACATCCAGAAATGACAAATCATTTTTTATTTTCCTTAACTGTCAGAATAACCTGGACAGAATATGTCCGTCTCCCCCCATAATCCAAAAATACAGCCAATCAGGTCTGTGTAGATGCCCAGCCGACAAATAGTACTGCTGAGATTTGAGCCTAAACTAGTGAACTAGACCATTGCACCACCTGAGCCCAAGACAAAAAGAACCATGTTAACTGTTACCAATGCAGAAAGATGCATAAGTAGTATACACAATTTTGGAATTTTCACAGAACACTACCAAATGTTTTGAATTTGTTTTTTTGTTCTCCAAGTAAAAAATGTGTGAGGGGCAGCAGTCTGCTGTTTAGTTAAAGAAAAGCACACACTAAAGAGTAAGTCACAATGTGATGAATAGATCAAATTCTGGCAGTTCGAAAGGGTGGCCGGTTTAAAAAAAAAAATCAGACAGTGGAGAGAAAAGGTGGAGACGAGGGGAGAACGAAAAGGAAAAGAGGAGTGAAGGATTGAATAGGAGAGAAACGGACAAGGAACAGCCTGTACCTTCAAACTTAGCCAGGCAGACATGGATTCATTTAGCCAACATTCCTGCCACCCACACAAAGTAAAATCCTTTTCGTAGAGCTGGTTAATATTCACATGGCATCAGAAAGTGTTTTTCTGTCCCGGCACTCCTTAGTACTTGAACAAGTAGAGTAAGAGTAAGTTAGGCAGAGTGAGAGAGAGAGTGAGAGAGAGAGAGAGAGAGAGAATTTTTTTTTAAATATACTATTTTTTAGAATTAAAAAAGCTGGGTATGTGTAAATAAAATATTTTTATTATTATTTTAATAATAACAGCACAGCTGTTTATTTACTCCCACACAGCACAAAATATTAGTCAACTTCTACATTTAGAAATTCAATAGAAAACAAATGTAGATGTGTGCAGCGATTGTCCATATAGTCTCTGACTTTTTACGACTCATGGTGATCTAGCAATCGGACAGCAGATTCTGTCATCTCGATATTTACATTTCTAATATTAAGTGCTTTACAGCCTTTAAAATACAAGTCACAGACTCATTTTGATTCACTAAGAAGGAGAAACCGGTAAAAATATGTGCAAATTTGATACGAGACCATGTGGGTAACCCACATACAAAAAAGTGTAGTATCATCGCCCTTCACAAAGCCTTTAGGTATCGTTGATCATAGTCCGTTATCTATGATGCAGCTTCACTACAACACACGATTGTACAATTGCTGATTTTGTTTCCAGTTACTGAGCAATCCCACATTTTACCCTGGCAAGCGATAAAGCCTTTCCAACAAGACCCTAGAAAGTGTGTGCAAACGTACTTTCCAAGTGTAGGCTTCAATATTAAGTGCACTGGACTATCAGAAGGCATGAAGAATAAAATCAGATATCCCCCAAGTTGTCATAGATAATGTCTGGTGGTCGCATAACAGGATGCCAAGCGGTAGCTAGTGGTTTAGACACTTTACTATAAATTTCTGTGGGCTTCTGTATTTTTGCTTCATCGCTTCCTCCGTTTCCAATCCCTTCTCCAGCACTGTAATAGCTACTCCTGCTATTGTTGTTGTTCAGGTTAGCTCCAGATTTACCCTGGGATTGTAGAGGAAGGTCTTTTCTGAGAGGAACCTTTCCTGGCTTGGGTGCTGTGAGCGGCTTCGGACCTTTAGGCTTAGCCGTAGCTGGGGGTGGAGGCGTCTTGCCAAAAACGGGGATGCTGTAGTCCTCTGTATTCGGGTTGTGGGGCACTTCGTGACCCTGCGGTCCATCAGGTGCTTTGCTTCGCCAAATCTGGTTTTCCACGCGCGCCTCATCGTACAGTGCGGTCATCGGCTGACCTAAAGTACCTGCCCTCCCCTCTGGCTCATCATAAATGTGCTCTGTGGGATGCCTGACCCAAGGTTCCAGTCCCAGTGCTGCTGTTTTAGGGACCAGGTTGAGGGTCACTTGGTCATAGATATCGGCATAGAAAGGCTCAGACTTCTGGTTTCCACCTTCGTCCCCTAGGGGACGGAGCCGTGAGTTGGCCACTGGTGTAGGTATGATGCTGTCTATAGGGTCAGAATACAGACGTTCCCCAAGATTACTGGGCAGACGAACTGAGTCAGCAGGCTCAGAGTACAGATTTACCTGATCTTCCATTAAAGGACTGCCTTTTAGACCGCGTGAGGGCATGCTAGCGACAGGAACTGGAGGTTCTGGCAAAATGCGCCCCTTCAGGTTCTTGTTTTCTCCTTCTCTTCGACCAATGACCCCATCCGCAGAGCCAGGCTTACTCCCACCGGAGTCTCCATCAGGCTCTCGGCTGTTCGCCTCAGCGATAGCGGTGCGGATCTGTTGAAGAGCAGGACAGTCTCCATCAAAAGATGAGCAGCTCTGGTGTTCATCAGCAGCCTGTTTCTGCTCATGAATGGCGCTTTCCACAATCAGGAAGATCTCATTCCCGTGTTTCGTCTCAAAGGTGAAGTTGCCAGGGCCGGACTCACAACGCCGCCCAGCTTCAAATGAGAACATGACCTGCACAAAACATCACAAACAGCAACGTCAAAATGAGTATCAAAGACTGACCAGTGTTTTTGAGACTGATGCTAATTAATAGTTAAAAGCAGGCATGAGCAACCTCAAAAATTACTCAAGAGAAAAAAGCACCAAACCTTTTTAATCCTTTAATGACTGAGTCTACATATTTGGGTAAAGATAAGCTGTATTTAAATAATCTTGTTTGATCCGTATCGACTGCTTGGTTGGCATGTGTTAGACTAAAAAATATTGGTAGATGACACCATTATTTTAAGAAAGCAGCCGTTCTAACATATATGTCAACTTAAAGCTAGCTAAAAAATTATCCATGAAACAACGATTGGCCGGTTATGGGTCTCTCTCGGTCAGACTGATGCAATTAAGACCTCTGCTGGCTGATTAGTGGTGCCTGCACAGAGATGGAGAAGGAGTGCTCTTAGGGTGTGTCTCTCCATACACAACGCTAGGTGGCACAACACTAGTCAATGTGTGGGTGATAAGATGCATGCAGCTTGCTGCCCACATGTCGGAGGGGGCGTGGGTTAGCTTCGATCTCCTCGGTCAGAGCAGGGATCGGCATAGGCAGAGAGGAAGCATGATGCAATTGGGCAATTAGACACACTAAAGGGGGAGAAAATGGAAAAAAAAAAAAAGAAAAAAAAAAAGAGAAATAGTATTTATAACATTATTTTCTTGGTGAGACCATTAAAGGGTTAAGAGGATTTTATAATTACTAGAACAACTGTTGCAATTAACTCATCGTACAAATCTCATTTCCATGAACAAGTTGGGACTTTTTGTAAAACGATGAAAAGAAGAATCTGTGATTTGTTAATTCTCTTGAATATTTGATTAAAGGTAGAAATAAAAGACTTCTAGCGTTTTCACTGATCTACTTCACCATATTTTGTAAACAAAAACACATGTAGAATTTAATATAGAAAGAGATTGCTGTGCCAACCAAGCAACCAGTGTTATTTGTGTGGAGCACAAAAGGAAAAACAGCTGCTCTGTGGAGAGAAGCTCTTATTGCACCACACTTACATTTCTATATAATATATACAATTACATTTTTTTTTTTTAAAAGGACACAAAAACAAAGTTGTTTTTCTAATGCAATTTCCAGTTGAGAAACTCACTATGTATGTTTTTCATGGGCATGTTAATATGTAATCTAATCACAATCTTAATATTAATAAACAGATCGCATAGAGATACCATATACTTTATGGCCTAAAAGTCACTTAGCACCCTAGACCTGCCATCCGCCCACGCTTGAGGGAAAGAGGAAGGCCAGCTTCCTGTACCAAATCAGTTTCTATGGTAATGACAGGAAACAGTGATGGAAAAAACTGTGGCCTAAAGTTCCTGCTTCAGGTGTCAGTTTTAGCATGAGGGCAGCTGTCACTAAAACTGCTTACTAAGAATAACCACGGTTTCACACTGTAAAATCATCATATTATTAAACATATATATACAGTGTATCACAAAAGTGAGTACACCCCTCACTTTTCTGCAAATATTTTATTATATCTTTTCATGGGACAACACTATAGACATGAAACTTGGATATAACTTAGAGTAGTCAGTGTACAACTTGTATAGCAGTGTAGATTTACTGTCTTCTGAAAATAACTCAACACACAGCCATTAATGTCTAAATGGCTGGCAACATAAGTGAGTACACCCCACAGTGAACATGTCCAAATTGTGCCCAAAGTGTCAATATTTTGTGTGACCACCATTATTATCCAGCACTGCCTTAACCCTCCTGGGCATGGAATTCACCAGAGCTGCACAGGTTGCTACTGGAATCCTCTTCCACTCCTCCATGATGACATCACGGAGCTGGTGGATGTTAGACACCTTGAACTCCTCCACCTTCCACTTGAGGATGCGCCACAGGTGCTCAATTGGGTTTAGTCCATCACCTTTACCTTCAGCTTCCTCAGCAAGGCAGTTGTCATCTTGGAGGTTGTGTTTGGGGTCGTTATCCTGTTGGAAAACTGCCATGAGGCCCAGTTTTCGAAGGGAGGGGATCATGCTCTGTTTCAGAATGTCACAGTACATGTTGGAATTCATGTTTCCCTCAGTGAACTGCAGCTCCCCAGTGCCAGCAACACTCATGCAGCCCAAGACCATGATGCTACCACCACCATGCTTGACTGTAGGCAAGATACAGTTGTCTTGGTACTTCTCACCAGGGCGCCGCCACACATGCTGGACACCATCTGAGCCAAACAAGTTTATCTTGGTCTCGTCAGACCACAGGGCATTCCAGTAATCCATGTTCTTGGACTGCTTGTTTTCAGCAAACTGTTTGTTGGCTTTCTTGTGCGTCAGCTTCCTTCTGGGATGACGACCATGCAGACCGAGTTGATGCAGTGTGCGGCGTATGGTCTGAGCACTGACAGGCTGACCTCCCACGTCTTCAACCTCTGCAGCAATGCTGGCAGCACTCATGTGTCTATTTTTTAAAGCCAACCTCTGGATATGACGCTGAACACGTGGACTCAACTTCTTTGGTCGACCCTGGCGAAGCCTGTTCCGAGTGGAACCTGTCCTGGAAAACCGCTGTATGACCTTGGCCACCATGCTGTAGCTCAGTTTCAGGGTGTTAGCAATCTTCTTATAGCCCAGGCCATCTTTGTGGAGAGCAACAATTCTATTTCTCACATCCTCAGAGAGTTCTTTGCCATGAGGTGCCATGTTGAATATCCAGTGGCCAGTATGAGAGAATGGTACCCAAAACACCAAATTTAACAGCCCTGCTCCCCATTTACACCTGGGACCTTGACACATGACACCAGGGAGGGACAACGACACATTTGGGCACAATTTGTACATGTTCACTGTGGGGTGTACTCACTTATGTTGCCAGCTATTTAGACATTAATGGCTGTGTGTTGAGTTGTTTTCAGAAGACAGTAAATCTACACTGCTATACAAGCTGTACACTGACTACTCTTAGTTATATCCAAGTTTCATGTCTATAGTGTTGTCCCATGAAAAGATATAATGAAATATTTGCAGAAATGTGAGGGGTGTACTCACTTTTGTGATACACTGTATATAAATATAAAAGAACAATTGAACTCACACGATCTCTGCCATAGCGACGCAGCAGTTTGTAGGGCCACACTAGCAGGTTCCTCTTTGTTTTAGGATCCTTTAAAATCAGACTCTCTCCATCCACTTTAAGCCAGTAATTACCCATCAGATCACAACGTTCGGATGCTTCTGTTCTTTGGACGCTTACCCAGAATTCATTGACTGTGAAGCACAAAAGAGATGCAGTACATTACTTCACACTTTCACAACACTTGTGAAAAGACTAAATGGTAGAATTTAAACTTTGCAGAACTAAGCATATGATAAGCAGCTTTAAATACATGGCATGTTAATAATGCTATATGTTACTGACAGAGGCAACATTTACATTAGCCATACACAATAGACTAGGGATGTCCCAATCTCATTTCCTCTGTTGTTACTGATAAAATTTTGAGTATTAGCTAATACCAGCATTATTCGCATACTGGCTCCCTCACAATAGCAAGTTACACAAAACCTTAAATGCATAATGGTAGTGTTTGAAGTGGTGGAGTCTTTCAATCAACCTCACACTTATTCACTGTATAAAATTAGCAAGTTGATCAGATCAGACGATTAATACTCTAATATACTCAAATAATCTTCCTTAGATTTTTTTTTTAGAATTTTAGATTCTGGCTTAATGCTGGTCTCATTATTAGGAACATCTCTTAGCATCTATTCTAGGTGTACAGTTAGAGACTAGAACCGTTTTTCATGCATAATGTGCGTTAATCTTCCTCTAGTCTTGTATCACAATTTCTCTCCCAGCATTGACAGTAAAATGTTTTAAAATTCCAACAACATTGCTGCACCTGCTACACTTATATACAACACACACTGCTATGTAATTATTAGGGCGGCACGGTCTGGGTCCTTTCTGTGTGGAGTTTGCATGTTCTCCCCGTGTCCGAGAGGGTTTCCTCCGGGTGCTCCGGTTTCCTCCCACAGTCCAAAGACATGCAAGGGAGGTGAATTGGAGATACTAAATTGTCCATGACTGTGTTCGATATAACCTTGTGTACTGATTAACCTTGTGTAATGTGTACCGTTCCTGTCATGAATGTGGCCAAGGTGTAGAGCATGCCGTTAAAGTCCTAATAAACAAACAAACAAACTATGTAATTATTATGTTAGTACTGTATACCCATAAAGTAAAGCATTCCATGGGATCCTAATTACGTGTATGCAAATTCAGCTTTCTACAATTATTGCAAATCATCAAATTAGGATTTTTTGCAAGCCAAACTACAAAAAAAAAAAATGCTTTATTTAAACAGCACCTTTCACATACCCAAAGGCACTGTACATTAGATGCAAGACAACAACAGAAAAAAAACTAAGACTTAAAAAAGAAAGAATAGTGAGCAGTAAAAAAAAAAGAAAAGAAGAGATACAGTCACAAAGAGATTGTGGAATAGAGATTCAGTGTTTGAGGACAGTAGACCTGCAGGACCTGCCACCTGCTGACACAAGTCTGGTACAGGGGACAACCAGAAGGCCAGTACCAGATGATCTACGACAGCAAGAGGGACAGTAAGGATGAATAAGCTCACTAAGATATAAAGTGTGCCCATAAAGGTCTTTGAAAGTAACTAAGATAATTTTGTACTTGATACAGGATGTTGGTAACCAGTGAAGCGGAGGGCGGATGGAGGATGTGAGCAGAACGCGTAGAAAATGTAAGGACACTGGCTGCTGAATTTTGAACGAATTTTAGCCGGTTTAAATGTTTAGCTTAGACCATTAAAAAAGAATTGCAGTAATCCAGGTGAAAAAAAAAGAAAGTAATTATCAGCATTTTGACATCATCATCGCTGAGCAGAGGGCAGAGGCATGCAATGTTGCACAAGTGATACAATTCAGCCTTAGTGATAGACTTGATGTGTGGCTCATATGAAAGCCACTAACCCTAACCATAACCTTAACCCTAGTTGAAAATGAAGCCAAGGGTTTTAATTTCTTGTACAGGCTTAACAGCTATACTATCCACATATACAGTGAGTCTGGAGGAATTAAAAAACAGCACATTAGGGCTGACTGACGAGACTTAAGTTCTGTCTGTATTAAGTTGCAAACAGCTGTTAGCTAAATGTTAGTAGTTTAATAGTTTAAATCGGTTTAAATCAATAACACATGCAGTTGGTTCCTGAGATAAAACTATAGGCTATGTGGTGTTAATGTAGAGATGATTATCATCAGCATAACAGTAAAAAACTAAAACCATGGTTGCAGATAATCTGGCCTAGCGGAGAGATATATAGCATAAATAGGATAGGTCCGAAGACAGTAGAGGGGCACTCCCTGAGCAACTGTAGTGGTAGATGAGTTGTGAATACCTATAAACTTTTTATCCAATATCCGATATTTTATCCAAAGCGACTTACACAATGAGCAATTGAGGGTTAAGGGCCTTGCTCAGGGACCCAACAGTGGCAACTTGGTGGTGGCGGGGCTTGAACCGGCAACCTTCTGTTTACTAGTCCAGGACCTTAACCACTGAGCTATCACTGGCCCAGTGGCCCAGGACCAGAACCAATCAAGAACTAAACATGTAATACCAAATGATAAAAGAAATCAGTAGGACAGTTGTAGCCTACTGGTTAAGGTACTGGACTAATAATGGAAAGGTTGCTGGTTCAAACCCCACAACTGCCAGGTTGCCGCTGTTGGGCCCTTGAGCAAGGCCCTTAACCCTCAATTGCTTAGACAATAAACTGTCACAGTACTGTAAGTCACTTTGGATAAAAGCGTCTGCTAAATGCCGAAAATGTAAATATAAGTATGTCATTATTTACATTGTCAAAACAGTGATGAAGTCCAGGAGGATAAGGATATTTAGCATTTGCTATGAAAGGGATGTTGGAGATGGGCTGGTAGTTCGACAGTAGTGAGGTATCCAACTCAGGTTTCTTAATAATGGGTGTAACAACCACCAATTTAAGAGTGGTGGTGAGTTCCTTGAGAGAGACACTGATTAATCAATTTGGCTACTGGAGACGAAACGGCAGACACACAGGATTTAAGAAGAGCAGCAGGAGCAGGGTCAAGTGGAGGAAGAGGAATTTAAAATGATCTCAGCTACTGCTGAATCAACCTGGTTAAATGCAGACAGGTTGTTAGCACTCTGAAGTTGGGTAGACTGGGAGACTGAAGGCATTGCTACAGTGCTGATAGATGTTAATTATTTCATCCAGAAAAATGTCCTTAAAACCTGGAAACCTGAGATCATTGACAAGCTCCTCCCGTGTAATTCTGGGCTGATCTCACCTTTCTCAGAATCATTCTGACCCCACCAGGTGAGATCTTGCATGGAGCTCCAGAGTGAGGGTGATTGACTGTGATCTTGTATTTCTTCCATTTTCGAATTATCGCACCAACAGTGGTCTCTTTCTCACCAAGCGTCTTGCTGATGGTCTTGTAGCCCATTCCAGCCTTGTGCAGGTCTACAATCTTGTCCCTGACGTCCTTTGATAGCTCTTTGGTCTTGCCCATGGTGGTCGAGAGATTTGAACGGAAGAAACTGATTCTGTGACAGGTGTCTTTTATACAGGGACAGGACTAATTTGTGTGCCTCATGGGCACATAACCGGTCTGTGGGGGTCAGAATTCTTGCTGGTTGGTAGGGGATCAAATACATATTTCCCTTAATTAAATACAAATTCATTTATAACTTTTATTTAATGTTTTTTTTCTGGATTTTTTGTTGATATTCTGTCTCTCTCTGTTAAAATAAACCTTCCATAAAAATTATAGACTGTTCAAGTCTTTGTAAGGGGGTAAACTTACAAAATCAGCAGGGGATCAAATACTTATTTTCCTCACTGTATATAGAAGTTAGGTAGTCCACTATACTGTATAAGTACACTTTTAAACCTCAACACAGATGTGGACGCTTATCAAGATATGCAAAAATTCATAGCTGGCTTCACTTCAGAGCAAAAACACTCAACCACTGGAAAATGAAACATCTACAACCGAAGTCACACAGTGTCATTTCACATTCTGAAAATACTTTTGCTGATAACACATACACAGGCGATAAATATTAAGGTTGAGAGTGCCTGTCACAAGCCTGTTAGCACTGTTGCTCACTCAGACACTTATCTCTTTGAGGAAGTCACTCTTGGTGCCCTTACAAAAACAGAAGTGTTCATGACCTTTAATTCCCAAGAAACTTTTTGTTTAAAAAGGCACGCTGCTCTGTTATATAAAAGACAGCAGTGTGTGCTAGAAAGATACATGCAATAACAACAATCTGTGATTTGATCATTCTCTTGAACTGTTATTTAACTGACAAATGTATAAAGAGAAGATGTTCAATGTTTCCATGTTGCACTTTGCAAATATAAACAAATTGATGCCTGCAGCACACTCAAAAAAAAGTTGGGACAGAGGCATGTTTCCTTTCTTATTATTAACTATTTTTAATAAATGCTGCATTTCTGCAAGTGGAATTTTTGTCAATTCTTGCTCGATACAAGACTTCAGCTGCTCTACAGTCTGTGGTTGACACTGTCTGATTCTTCTTCTCATGACTAATTCTCACTATAGATCTTCAATATGACACAGACCTGGACTGCAAGCACTTTGAGCTTTATTTTGGGAACACTGGATTGTAAATTCTCCAACATGGACTCATCGAATCACAGCACACGTTTCCTGTCTTTCGGTCCTTCTGAAATAAGCTGAGGCCCAGAAAGCTTGTTGGCATTTCTGCATAGAATAGATACATAGCTTTCTTTTTGGCAAGTTTCAGGATGCATTACTTGATGCAGTGCAGACTGTGTTAAGTGACAGTGGTTTTATGGTATTATGTCCGGTAGATGGAAAAAAAAGACCCAATTGTGCATTATGAAATGTTTTTGTTTTTTTTACTGTCAGAATTCAGCAATTAGTAGTGAGACATGACCCATTTTTGCATGCAAAGACTGAGCTTTTTGTGGATCCTTTTTTATACCCAATCACAATGCCCTTGTATTTAACAATCCCCCTGCTTATTCTGGAATGTTTATTCTGATTTACCATAAACATTGAAAAAAAAAAAACTCGTTTTGTCCCTGTGCAAAGTTTTTTGAATGTGTTGCAGGCCTCAAATGCAAAATGTGTTTATATGTACAAATTCAATCACGTTGCTCAGCCAAAACATTAAAAGTAATTTATTTGTACTGTGTTCTGTCCTACTATGTCCCAGACATTTGGATAAGGCAAACAGCTGTGCAGAAGGGAAAAGAAGCTACGTGCCAAAAGTTATACAAGCATCAGAGCGGCTCTGTTTTCCTTGTTATCTTTTATGTTAATGACCCAATCGCTTTTTAAATGGCTTATTAGCAGGCAACCACAGTTTTTCTCTGTGTGTAAGCATGTCTGTCACAGTAAGGAAGCTGCTTCACTCTCCATACTGTCTAAATTAAACACATTAACGGCCACATTTTTCCAGCGCTGTTTCACATGTGACAAGAGGAAGTGTCTCCAAACTGCAGTGCACACAGTGTAAAGCCTGAAGCAAAAAAGGATTCGTTTTCCCCAAATATAGTCAGTCAATCAGTGCAATCATGTGTGTGTTTGTGTTGTAAGTTAAAGCTTTTTGTATTTGTGTTTATGCTGTTGAAGCAAACAGACACAATACCTGCAGTACACATTACCTAGCATTGATAAGCCTACCTTTGTTCCCCTTTTATCTCACCCAACCCAGTCATGGCTTATTGGAACTTATCTCTTTCTCATTGCTGCCGCCAGCCCCACCCCTGACCAAGGAGAACTCTACAGATCTCTTCTTTTTACATGCTAGGGGTGGGGTCTCACGCCAGTACATGGCTCTCTGTGTGCCATACTGGATCAGCCACCCCCGTGCAGGCACCTAGACTGGTCAGCAGAGGTCATTAATTGCCCAGCGACAGGGATACCTGTTTCAGCTGTAGTCCCTCCCCATACAGACGTATATTTTATCAATACAGAAAAGCACATTAAATACAAAGCCAAACTGAAAGAGCAAAAGCCAAAATGGGTCAGGAAATTATGTCACAAAGCACCCTTGTTTGGAAACGTGTGTCCCGGAGACACAGAATTCCAATTTCTCTCTTCCCAGTAGGAATGAGGACTTTGCTCCCACAGCAAGTATAAGCAAGGCTGGTTATAGCAGGGATGGGCGGAGTGTGTACTCAACGTTTGTTGTCAGCACAAGAGCAACTGCAAACCATTTTTATATGATCTATTAGCTTCTGTCAGCTGGGACAATTTTATTACGTAACACTACCAAATATACACACATGCAGCCGCACGTTCACCGAGATGATTCTCAGTCAGACTTCCTAAAAATAATCGGTACTACAGGAACCTTAAAATGTGTCTCTCTTACTATGTGACTATTACCTTCTTCTCTGGAGAAATAAATCAGGTTCTCAGACATCTGCAGGTTCTGCTGTCCATTTGAGTCTGTACTAGGAAAACAGCCGCTTCCTCCCTGATGGAAAATAGGGGAAGAGAAAAATAAAGGGAATGAATAAGATGCTGAGTATGCAAAAGAGGCAACTGCTGCTGTGATTTCCATAAAAGTCTAAAGTTTTAAAGCTTTTCTTTGTAGTGGATATATTCCCAGCAGGTATCCACAACGAGCTTAGACATTCCAGGTTCGTTTGGTATGCAAACACCTTAAATAGACTGTCTAGTACAGTTGTATAGAAAAACTTGGGTACCTCTTGCAGAACTGCATTTTTTTTTTTCAAATGTTAAACGCAATAACTTCATATTTGATTACCACTTCATTAAAAATCAAGTGATTCTGGTATGTGGGAAAGTATTAAAACCGTACTAGATGTTTGCCAGATGTTACAATTTGCAAATGCTTTTTGAAACCAGCTAGGGTTCTTTATATTCTTGTGTTGGGAATCTTTACTCCCAGATCTTCCTGCTTTGTAGGCATCAATTAGCTTTACTTTCAGATCCTCAGTCAGTGGTATTTGTTGAGTGTTAGCAAAAGGTTTCAGGAGTTCAGAATTGGTATTAGTTGACAATTCCTCGTGACAATTTGTGACCCGTCATAGGAATCCTAATGCGTCAAATAACATCTAACTAATCAATAAGGTTTTTTAACTTTACAATTTAAACTTTTACAACTCCAAACATTTCAATTGCTATTTTATATATTATTTTAAGTTAATTAAATATAAAATAGCTGTGCAATTACATTTAAATTTTTTCCCAAAAAGGAACAATTCTTCAGAGATTGTGTTTACTTTGTTTTACTTTAAAACCAACAAAATATGTTAGTCAGGAGTGACCAAACTTTAGCATACTTAGATTGCCTAGATGATGAATTCTTTAAACTGCAGAAATTAAAATAATCCCACCATAATATTTAAACAGTCCTCTCAGTAGCTTGATCTTAACAATAAACTAGATTTAAAATCATGGGGACGTCTCATATTAAAGTTCTCTTTTTTAATCTAGTTCCTGTATAAAAGCACTGAGTATTGGTCGAGGGACTTTCTTACAAGAACTAAATAATAACCAATACTGTGCAACCAAGTTATGCAAGAATGTAAAGTCATAATGCTGTTGTGCCTTATGACAATTAGCATCCTGTTTTTGTATTGCTAATCAGTGCCATGTGTGCCAACATTATACTGTTTTATATTATACACTGATCAGCCATATCTTAAAACCACCTCCTTGTTTCTACACTCACTGTCCATTTTATCAGCTCCACTTACCATATAGGAGCACTTTATAGTTCTACAATTACTGACTGTAGTCCATCTGTTTCTCTGCATGCTTTGTTAGCCCCCTTTCATGCTGTTCTTCAATGGTCAGGACTCTTCCAGGTACTATTTGGGTGGTGGATGATTCTCAGCACTGCAGTGACACTGACATGGTGGTGGTGTGTTAGTGTGTGTTGTGCTGGTATGAGTGGATAAGACACAGCAGTGCTGATGGAGTGTTTAAACACCTCACTGTCACTGCTAGACTGAGAATAGTCCACCAACCAAAAATATCCAGCCAACAGCCACCCATGGGCAGCGTCTTGTGGCCCATGATGAAGGTCTAGAAGATGACCAACTCAAACAGCAGCAATAGATGAGCGATCGTCTCTGACTTTACATCTACAAGGTGGACCAACTAGGTAGGAGTGTCTAATAGAGTGGACAGTGAATGGACACAGTATTTAAAAACTCCAGCAGTGCTGCTGTGTCTGATCCACTCATACCAGCACAACACACACTAACACACCACCACCATGTCAGTGTCACTGCAGTGCTGAGACTCATCCACCACCTAAATAATACCTGCTCTGTAGTGGTCCTGTGGGGGTCCTGACCATTGAAGAACAGATAGAAATGTCACCAGTTTAAGCACCAATAAAACCAATGTGCAAACAAATGTAAAAATAAACTGTGCAGCCCTAGAGTGACATCACTCTGAAATACAAAGTTATATACACTTTATGGCCAAGAGGACACACCTTCTATTATTCACAGTTCAGGTGCTTTAGCCATACCCATAGCTAACAGGTGTGTAAAATTAATAATATGCTTCCAACTTTGAACATAGTGGTACAGTCATGCTGGAAAAGGACTTCCTCTAATGGGTGCCCCAAAGTGAGGTCCATACAGACATAGTTAAGAGGAACTCCAGTGGTCTGCACAGAACCCTGACCTTCACTCCACTGAATGCTTTAGGATGAACTGGAATATGGATTGCACTCAGTGCTTTACTAAAACTGTTTTGTCTGAATGGGCACAAAAACTCACCATCACACTTGAAATTGTGATGAAAATCCTTTTTAAGGGAGGTGAGTTGGGGTTATTGCCCACTCCATATCAAAGCCTATGATTTTGGAATAGGATATCCAGCAAGATCACAGTCAGGTGTCCACATATTTTTTGCCACATAGTGTAGATCTTACTCGGGCATCACTAATGTGCATGCCTTAAAAGGGAAAAAATGTTAAACACACTTTAGTTTAGGTCATGACACCTTACCTGAAAAGCTATTTCACACATTTTCTCCACCCACTCAGTGGTAATGTGCTTTTCGGCTGCAAACACGTGTGTTTTGTCATTGGTCTCCACGCAGAAGGCCGACATGTTCTCTTTGGGGCAGGTTTCGGTGAGAGAAGGAAGGATGCTGATGCATTCTGACAAGCGGATGATTTTTTTATCCAACTTTTTAGTATTGGGTTTTTCCGTGCTGCTTCCACCACAGTCAAAGTACTCGAGCCGGGCAATGCCGTTCTGACTTGCCGGATATAGCACAAACCAGTTCTTCTTCCATTTCTGAAAGCAGATTTTATACAAGAGTTAGTATGTGCAGAGATGTTAGTACTACAACATCCTTTCAGCATTTTAGAAAAGATTGGATGGGTGATAACCTTGTTTAATGGGTTTGGTATACTCAGAGATGCCATAAATTTTAAACAAGACCACAAATGACACATTTTTAAAGACTGGCTTAAAAAAAGGAAGTCATAACCTTAATCACCTGCCCTTGACTATGACATAAAACATTAAGTCAGGGCTTATCTAAGAAAAGGTCATGAATGTTTGGATTGGTGTTGGATGCAAGATCGTAAATCGTTTAAAGCACTGATAAACAGTCAAACCTGTTAGCAGTTTTAATTCACCAACATTTAACTAATATTGGTTTGGCCAACTATGACTAGAACTAGAACTACAGTAGAGATGTCCTGTTCCCATCTGTTCCATTTATAATACAATACAGATATGAAAGCTAAGTTATTTGCCTGACGTTACCAAACCTCTCCACAAATAAATATAACCCACATTCATGTATTACAATGTGGTAGTGTATCAAATAGAAACAGTATTTTTAAAATAGCAGTTAACATTTGTTTCAAAAGGCCCTTGCATCTCAACTCGGCTATCAGAAACCAACTTTGGTCAAGCTTTAAGGTATGATATTGGATGAGGACTTGTATTGCCCCCCCCCCCATTCAAGGTTATGCACTAGAAAAGAAACTTCCACGGGTAGTGAACCTTTAAAACAGGAACACTGATCAATTATAGAATCCTGATTTAGACTTGTGGTTACCATGCTGTGGTAACCATGAGAAAACTTGCTACTAATGATTATGAAACATTTTCCTCCAGGTATAGCTGGAAGCTTATATGAATGAGCACCTTAAATCACCAAATACAGTTATGGCTGGTATGTGTGGGTCTATAAAAACTAGAGATGTACCGATCGGGGTTTTTGACGCCGATTTCGATCTCCGATTTCTTTTCAGAGCGATCTACCGATAGCCGATTCCGATCAGGGGGGTGCAGATGGTTCAACTAGGGTTGCCAACCGTCCCGTAAAATACGGAATCGTTCCGTATTTGGAAACTAAATGTCGCGTTCCGTATTGAGCTGATACGGGACGCGCTTTGTTCAGTATTTTTATCAATGGGAGAGAAACGCTGCAGATTACACTGTTCAATACTAGAGCTGGGCGGTTCCTGAATCACCCGGGTTAATGATTCGAATCTTTGTACTGAATCAGGAATCACGAGTCCGAAATCTCAAGTAACCCGGATCCTACGAGTCCTCTGACTGGCTGCTGCTAAGTACACAAGGCGAGTGAGCCGACTCACTGGAAACACCTCTGACTCTGATGATTTGGCTGAACCGACTTCACTCCAGTCTATGAATCTAAGTAATAAGTTAAATATTCCAATAAACAGCGATTACACACACTGGTGTTCATTATGTGGCTGATTTTATGCACATGCTACTATTATTATTATTATTATTAATCAGTAGTAGTGGTATAGATTAGTAATGCAGCATATTTTCTTGTAAGCAAAACAACATAATATAGTTATATTATTATTAAAATGCAAATGCTTACAGGCTACTTTAGTACTGTACTGCTTAAGAAGTATCACAGCCCCCATGGTCATTTTAAACCCATGACCCATTAATATACCCATCTGATTGGTAGGTGAGTCCACCCTCCTCTCCCGCATGGTCAAGATTTCACTTAAAAAAACTTGTCACTGACAGGAGAAGTGTGAGGTGCCAAGAGAATTAAGAGAGAAGGATTTATTTACAGAAGATGAGTGCATGGAAGACAAGTGATATTTGGATGCATTTTAATGCAATAAATCAGTCGCAAGTGACTTAACTGACTCAAGTGACCCAAGTGAACCGGATCACATTACTGAGTGACTCAGATTAACCTGAGTCCATAAAATGAACCGAATTTACCACCACTATAAATACTTCACTGTTTGAGTAGCGCAGTGGGCCTCGCGCACGTTCTTCTGCCCTAGGTTCGAATCCGGCTTAGGGCAAAACTAAAGTAACACAAGCAGGGCCGGCACTATGGGGACACTGGGGTGGGCATTGCCCCAACCCTCCCCCAATTTTCTTACTACCCCCCTAAGCAACGCAGTCCAGAACCGGGCTGCATGTCGGTGTGAAGATGGATTATGTAAAAATGTTGCATGAGGTTTATGCATGTTCTTTTACCTAAAATATGGTTCTGATTTATCATTAAAGAATGTAAATAATATATGTTAAACAGCTTAAATTAAACATTTTGATAATGTTTCTATGATGGTGTAGGACCCTTTATATTGTTTACAAGTGCAACCCTAACCCCAGGTGTGTGTGTGTGTGTGTGTCAGCACTGCACTCTCAGTACAGTAGAGATGGAGCTGCACTTCCTCACCCAGTGTACCAAGTACCACCACATCCGCTCCCAATTCTTCCCTAAATTTAATAACATCATCCCCAACTTCACCTCCCTCCCAGACCCCGACAAACTGCCCCACCTACTGGGGGAGCACAGAGAGAGCTGCACACTAGCAGCACTCTATACTCACACCTGCCACCAGGTGAAGGACAGTGGGTGACCATGTCTCATACACACACACACACACACACACACACACAAACTGATCATTTTTACTACCTCATTAATGTAAATAGGGCTGGACGATATGGCTAAAATTTATATCACGATATAACTCCTAATTTCGGTCGATACGATATAATTCCGATATCGATATGAATAACACAAATGTCAGAAAAACTGCCAAAAACACCAAAATTGGATGGCTGTACCTGCAAACCTCTTTTCTGGTTTCTGGCAAGAAATACAAGCTGAATACACCACTGAATTAATCCTTCATCTCTTATCAGCTATTTCATCTGCTTCTTTTTCAACTGTGGACAGTGGCGGAGCCAGACAATTTTCATAGGGGTGGCCAGACTGAGACCATTGCTCACACAGGGGTGGCACAGAAACTGTCTGATACCTTATTTTTTGTATGTGGCTAGTAGCTGTTGATCTAGTAGTGTTTAGGTCACTCACTCGTTTACCTATACAGGCAGTGAGTACCATGTAGAATTACATCAAGCCTAGCATAATAAGCTTTTTATTTTTTCTCATTTTCCCTGTGAAAAACTAAAATATAGCATATAACCTTAACAGAATTTCAAAGATATTCCTTTGCAATACTTGATCATTTGACTGCAAACTTGTGTGTACTGATGAGACTCATTTGAACCCCAGAACATGCTAGTGTGAATGCATGGAAAACTAGAACATGGAATTTTAATTTTCTTTCAAGAATATGACACATTCTGACCAACACTATTAAGCCAAATCAGCATTGAAAATTGACTTTACTTTTAATAGCCTTCTACAATGCTGGAGATTCTTATAACTGAATATTTTCTTTTAAATAGAAGTGTTATTTAAATGCTATTAAATTGTTTTTGAAAAAAAAAAAACTGCCCAATTAGGAGGAAAGCCGCCCAATCTGGCAACAGTGGAACGCGAATCTCCCGTTGGTGCCTTTATTCGTAGCGCGCCACAACTAATAAGAAGTAATATTAATAACTGGTATTAGTACTCAGTACTAGTACTTTTTCTGTAATTGTGTTGGTGGTTGACATTTATGTTGAGTGTGTAGCTGCACTGTTTTGATGGAGAACTACTCACTTAAGGTGCGCTGTTGAATTGCGTCCCTGTGGGAACCTGCGAGCCGAAATGCTTCTGCAAAAAAGTAACACGGGCAAAGCGCACTGACGTATGCATATCGATCGAATTTGTTTAAAAATCATATCACCGTTATTGAAACATAATATGATAAACATGATATATATCGATATCGAATTATTGTCCAGCACTAAATGTAAATATTATCATTTTTATTGTTCTTATTTTGCACTGTTTTTATTAATATTTTATAATTTTTTTGCACATGTAACTGTTCTGTATATTTTTGTTCTTATTTTTATTTTTAATATTTCTCTGTAACTTGCTTTGGCAATACAAATGCCCTTATTTGTCATGCCAATAAAGCTTCTTTTGAGTTTGAGTTTGTGTGCCTTTAAGAGAGATGCTCTGTTCACAGTATCGATATAAGTGATTCATGAGTCGATTCATTTTATGCGAAGCGTAAGTTTCTCTTCTCATTTATCTCTCCGTGTTTACTGTTATTAATTAATGTCATGGTTTTAAATAAACACCAGCTACTACAGAACATTTTGTGTGACTCTCTTACATTAAAAAGCTTAATTAAAAAGCTTAATTAAACTGTTATTACCACAGATCTGTAACCGACTCAGACTCGTTCCGTCTGTGGAGCTAAAAGTTTTCTGTCAGTCAGAGCAGATGATCCTGAACTATGTATGATTAACGTTGATTATGTTATTTTAGGTCATGAAGAGCTTTCACTGTGGTTTCTGTACGATTGTTGATGAATGGTGATGTGATGGTTGGTGCTTTGTAGCTCAAAGTCTGGATCAATCCACTGAGCTGTTAAGCTTAACATGGTCTTTATATATCACACGATCGGATCTGCTACATTTGGGAAATATCGCCGATCGCCGATAGCATATTTTGATTAAAAATCGGCCGATATCGATTTATAGCCGATCGATCGTTCCATCTCTAATAAAAACCAGTCCAAAAAATGCATTTAGCAGTAAACGTACCTACACTTCTTATTTTATTCATACATAAAACCTGACTGTCCAGGCCAGGCATCACCTGTAAACTTTGGGTGCAGGGCGCACAATACCCCCAGGGCCATAGCAGGGCATTTCACACAATTACTTACATACAGCTAGAGGTCATTTAGAGCAACCTGTTTACCTTCTGCAGATTTTGTATGTTAAAGGGAAAGTCAAGTACTGAGAGGAAACCCTCTAAATACAAAAAGACAGTGACTGAAAATAAGTGGTGGAACCAAGGAACAGGAACCCACCACAATGCCTTAACAATTAGGGTAATAAAAATGGGCAATGTGATTACATATAAAGCCATAAACAATGCAGTCTAACATTTATTTATATTTATTAACTGCTTTATGGTCTGCATATATTTGGGAGGTGAAAAGCTAACTAATGCACATAGTGAGCACATACGGAATACGGGACAAGAATCAGACACCACTTAAATAACAGAATTTCATTTTATGTTCAAGATAACTATATTCAAATACTCATACGTGCTTGTGCACTGAAATGTTACACAATTGTTTCTAATATAAAATGTAAAGTATTGAAAGTTAACCCATGCTTATCTTTTAACTAAACTTGTGAAAGAAGGTTTTGTTAGGACATTCATTCATCCGGTTGCATTAATCAAGTCTTATTCCACTATGCACTTTCTGTGACTTCCTGCCTGGCAAACACAGTGTTGCATCATGGTTCTAACAACAGTAAAAACATCATACTACCACATACAGAATTTTTAAAAATGTTAAAAGTTTGAATTATCATTACTAGTAAAAATGTCAGGAAGTTCAGCACGTTTGTAGGCAAACCGATTTCTTGTTAGGAATTAATCTTATCGTTAGTCTATGTTAGACATGTGCATCTGCCAATGCAGCAAAAAGGAAATGTGTGGGATTAAATAGTGTGCTTTGCTTCCTCCGACACACTCCAGGTCTACAGAAAATAGCCATCTGCAAAACTCTTCTGAGCCTCCTGTTTCAAAAACTCCAGAGTACAACAGTTTTAACACCACAGAGAGTTTTGAACAATGCTTATTTGAAAATACAAATGGAACAATCTGCATACAATTAAATTTTTAGTGGAGTTAGGTCAGGGGCTGAAACAAAATAAATGTAAAGAAACTTTAAAGAACTTATTCTGTGCGTTAACTCTCACATCACATATTTGCCAATCACACTCAGTTGACTAGTAAGGTAAACAAAATAGAGTTTAATATCATGTTATGTGGTAAATTTTTGGTCCAATTCTGTTACAACATTGGATCAAATTAGAATAAAAACTACATAATTTCTACAGTAAATGTATGCAGTGTTGACTGGTATGGCACAGGCATATCTAGGGCACAATAAAATATGTGATGCTGAGATTATAAAAATAAACATTAGATAACACAGATGTACATCAAATATGGCACTTCAACACATTATTCATTTTCCAAGTTAAAAAATATAGTTTTGTCTTTTGCTGTCCCTCAAACAATGTTGGACAACTGTTTGTTTATCAGGATTATAACGTCATGTTTTACACTTTGGTTACATTCATGACAGGAACGGTAGTTACTCATCACACAAGATTCATCAGTTCACAAGGTTATATCAAACACAGTCGTGGACAATTTTGTATCTCTAATTCACCTTTGGACTGTGGGAGGAAACCGGATCACCCAAAGGAAACCCACCCGGACACAGGGAGAACATGCAAACTCCACACAAAAAGGACCCGGACCGCCCCACCTGGGGATCGAACCCAGGACCTTCTTGCTGTGAGGCGACAGTGCTTCCCACTTAGCCACCGTGCTGCCTGGACAATTTCTTGTGTGATGTGTGTATGTGTACATATGAACACCAACATATAGTGATGGTACTTCATTTAGCTTACTTGGCTTCGCAATGTACACTGAATTACAACGCTTTCATTTTAGTATGTTAAAAAAATAACAAATAGGCAAAACCAAAACACCAAAATAAATTAAAATTGCTTGAGGGATATTTTACCAAAACTTAGGAACTGGTTTAGGTCAATCAGTTATTGTATAAAACTTGTAAAGACACAAATTACTGAAGCTACAATGACAAACAATAATCACTTAATTTTAATTCCAGTTAGCAAGGTTTTGGTAAAATGGTGAAAATTTAAAACAATGATATTGTATTTTCTAAATTGTGTTTTATTCTTATAGATAATGCCAAAAAATCGTAATGAAATTAAAGGGAAAAAAAATACACTGTTACTCCATAGCGCCCAGTGATTCCGGGAAAGCGAGACCCACCACAACCCTGACCAGGATAAAGTGGTAGTACAACATGAAAATGAAATAAAAAGTTCTCCTTACTACTTGAACTACACTGTAACAAACAAACTTACAAGAACTTGGAACCACATCTGTGTTTTACTGGAGCGTCAAATCAGAAAGGAAGAACACTGAGCTCATTTAGAAACTAAATGTTCCAGCAGCTGTCTGAATTTATTCTGTTTTAGAGAACCTGGCCAAGGTCAATAGCTCACACTGTCTTTAAAAAGCATCTGCAAAGCATAAACATTTTCAGTCAGCAGTAACATAGAAAACATTATTACACCAAAACCTTCATCTACATCTGAGGTCAAAACTTTAAATACACTTGTAAGGAACACACGTCACAAAATTCTGGACTTTCAACAATTTACGCAACTGTTCTTTTCCTGTGACTTCATGATTGAAACATGTACTTTCACAAATTCTTTCATAAGTTTATTGTGGGTTGTAAAAAACATTACAACATATGCAGGGTCAAAACTTACAAACCGCGTTTCCAGAAAAGCTAGAACATGTTGAAAAACTTACCAAAGCCAAAAATCTTTATTTAACTAACAAATGTACAAACACACACCGATCAGGCATAACATTATGACCACCTCCTTGTTTTTACACTCACTGTTCATTTTATCATTATCATTTTTTTAATTTTGATTATGATGCCTACAACATTTCAAACATTTGGGAAATGGACAAAACAAGAGTGAAAAATTATTCAATATATTCAAGTTTCACTTTTCACATTACATTGGTGAGTGTACTATAACTGGGTATAAGATGAGGCTCCTTCAAAGGCTCAGTCTTTTCAAGCAAAGATGGCTCATGGGCCAAACTACATAAGTGAATTGACAATCAGTTTAAAAAAATCCAAATGCAAGATTGTAGTTTGTCTTTTCCCCTCTACTGTACTTAATATTGTAAAAAGATTTGTGTAATGTATAGAAATTCATCATTGGTTTAACACAGGTCACAACATTTCCAGAAATGGGGGTTTTACATATAGCAATCTATAAGTTTTGTAAAGTTTAACTTTGTGGCATTACTTAATTTATTGTGAGTAATTATAATTTACTACAGCTGGTGCATATATAAATATGGTATAATTGCACTTATTAGACTAAACCACACACATTACAATAAGTCTAGAAAATCCCATACAAAAAGTAGATCATAGATTTACACTGATCAGAAACATCACTTGACGCCATTTCTAAGCAACTTTAAGTCACAAGAACGTGCAGATAAATGTTCATATGTTCAAAGTACATGAAACAGTGTTTTCTTTGCCAAGGTAAAAAAGTAGCAAACTTTACCCTATGCTAATAAACCATTTGTCCAGATGGTTAGATTTAATCCAAAAAATCTTTATCAAAGCTGTATCTGATCACTGAGACATGTGCATTAAACACACTAAACCCCATAATGCACTGCTACTGACCTCACATATTATAATATTCCAAGCAAATTCTGTTACTGGCTTTAACTAAACACAACCCCTTATACATATAAAGTGCTTTTAAAGTTGGAAAGGTTTTGAATAATGTCAAATATTTTGTAAGACGCAGTATAATAAAAATATTGCAAACCTTTAATAAGGTAACCTGTGATAGTGTTGGTGGAGATGACTCAGATATGGGATTAGGTCCAATGTATGACTCCAAATCCTTTGCTCAATACTGTACAGATATCCTACATTTGCAGTATCGTGACATTAGGAAGAAAGCATGTTAACAAAAATGTACAAGAACAAAATAATTAGACATGATTTTGCCATAGATACCACCATATAATGCAAGTGAAAAGTTGTGAAATAAAGTACACAAGTTGAAACTTATGCAAATTTGGTGCACTGAGAGTCTGACTTCCCTAAATCTGTGCCTGTGTCTTATCAGAAGTAACACTGGTGTCAGCCACACACACACACACACACACACACTAGTAAGTAAACTTACCATACTGTTTTCAATTAAATACAAAAGATTATGTTTAGAGATGGACCGATCATGGTTTTTGGCACCGATTCCGATCTCCTTTCAGGGACATCGGCCGATAGCCGATTCCGATCGGGGGGGGGGGTAGCAGTAAATAAACTTAAAAAGAGCCTCACAGTAAAAATAAACTGGAGCAGTGCGTGTGTGTGTGTGTGTGTTTGTGCCTTTAGAAGAGACGCTTTGTTCACAGTATCGCTAAAAGTGATTCATTGATTCATGAGTTGATTCGTTTTTATGTGAAGCGTAAGTTTCTCTTCTCAGTTATCTCTCTGTGTTTACTGTTATTAATTAAATGTCGTGGTTTTAAATAAACACCAGCTACTACAGAACATTTTGTGTGACTCTCTTACATTAAAAAGCTTAATTAAACTGCTATTACCACAGATCTGTAACCGACCGTCAGACTCGTTCCGTCTAAGGAGCTAAAAGTTTTCTAAAAGTTCAGCAGATGATCCTGAACTAACGAATTTGGTAATGAATAAACTTTTGCCTCTGATTGGCTCTGTAACGTCTTCTGTTCTCATCTACATCACAAGTAAGAACCGCTCACGATTTACCAAAGTGAACCAGGAGTTTATATAACGTGCTGATAGAATCGACTCAGATGTGACCGGGTTGAATTATCTTTTTAAAGTAAAAATTACAATCAGCAAAATTACATCGTAAGAGCTTTCACGATGGTTTCTGTACGATTGTTGATGAATGGTGATGTGATGGTTGGTGTCTGGATCAATCCACTGAGCTGTTAACTTAACATGGTCTTTATATATCACACGATCGGATCGGCTACTTTTAGGAAATATCGGCCGATCGCCGATAGCATATTTTGATTAAAAATCGGCCGATACCGATTCGTAGCCGATCGATCGTCCCATCTCTAATTATGTTTAATATTTTAATATTTATTATCAATACCATTTTTAATATTAAGTACAAAGAAAACACCAAAGCTGTAAATACAAAAATATTTATTTAGAATTCATATTAATTTTAAACTTATACCTGCAGTAAGCATAGATAATGTCTACATTTTTTCTGCACAGTTGGCTTTTCAGATGGATTTTAGCCGTAATATTAATGTTATAAATATTAACAGTTCTGTTTTACACTTCTGTTCACATAGTGAAAGACTAATTTTTAACATTTCTATGAATTTGTTTTAAACAGACACAAATTGTACAACATGCATTATCATATCATTCTGGTGGTGTGCACTTTTCACCTAGGCTAGGCTACTACTTCCTTATTAAACAGGACCTGTCATATCTTGATTTCATTACATCCTGGAAAATAGCTTTACATCTGGGGGGAAGGGGGTTCAGAACAAGAACAGCCAAGTGTAAGAGAGAACAAAAAAAAAAGAATGAACAAAAACATGATGGAAAATCAAACTTGGACAAACTTTAATATCACCACCACTCCCCCCCTCCCCCTTTATTCTGTAAAAAATAAAACAACTAGGAACAAATTTACATTCGACAGCACAGTGGTGCAGCTGGTAAAGTGCACAACATTGTTCCTGAGGTCTTGGGTTCAATCCTTGCTTCTGGTCACTTTGTGTAATACGTTTTATATGCTCTCCCTGAGTCTGCCTGGTTTACCTTTGTGCATTCTGAATTTCAACCTTTCAACAAAAAAGGTAAACTGGCCACTCCAAACTGACCCAAGGTGTGAGTGAGGGAGTTTGGAGTGCGCCTCATCCTTCGGTTCGGTACCCAGGGTCAATTTTTCTAGCACAAAAAAAAGCGAAAAACCTAAAACAAATGCTATTGTGAAAAATGTTTTACTGTAGCGCTGAAAGACAGAAATATCTCTGTAAAAGCTACTTTTTCATAGTAAAACAGCAATTCTCTACCAGACTTACAAAGCTGCCTTAACAACAGAGGTTGAGCCTTTCCTGGATGCTGCTTTTGTACCAAACCATGATTACAATCACCTGTTTGGAATCACATCATTATTTAGTTTTTTCACCTCATTACTAACCCTAAGATGCCCCTCCCAACTTTTTAGGAATGTGTTGCAGGCCTGATATGCAGGAATGTAGGTATATTAACTAATGAAATGAGGTTGAGCAGAAAAAACATGAAATATCTCAGGTTCATCCTGTCTGCAATGAAATAAAAGTCAAAGTAAATGTAAGGAACACTGCATTTTTATTTTATTTGCATTTTCCATACTTTTTCTGATTTTCTGAGTTTAATTGGTAGGTGCAATATTTTAAAATTATTTAATGATGGGAAATGGAGTAAATATAAAATGATTATTTTTAATTATTCCACATAGGTTTTAGACCAGGACTTCTCAAGCAGTAATCTGCAACAATGAACAAGCGCTCATCTTGTGGGCTGAACACATAAATTATTGCATCGGCTCAAAGTAGAGAAGTACAGGATGTACATTTACGTGCCAGTGCTTGCAGGTAAAGAACCCTTGCTTTAGACTCTGTGTTCAGGTATAAAGCAGTTTGTTTGTTTATTAGGATTTTAACATCATGTTTTACACTTTGGTTACATTCATGACAGAAACGGTAGCTACTTGTTACACACAAGGTTCATCAGGTCACAAGGTTACATCGAACACAGTCATGGACAATTTAGTGTCTCCAATTCACCTCACGTGCATGTCTTTGGACTGTGGGAGGAAACCGGAGCACCCGGAGGAAACCCACGTGGACCCTGGGAGAACATGCAAACTCCACACAGAAAGGACCTTTTGGATATTCTTATAATATTAATTTAAACAAAACAGATACCATATTTTGCAAATCTGTCAACTATTTCCACATTTGCAACTCGTGCCGTGACCCTGCGCCAAAATGCAACAAAATGCAAAAATGCACGATTCACAACATTGTCAGATAAATATCTCTGGAAAGAGAAGAGCTCCAGGGCTCAATTTCTGTCTGTGTATTTAGCGCCAAGTGTAGATAAGTCTATATATGTTTACTTGTATGTCATTTAAAATGCATTTTAATGTTATATTTCAAGTCTGCAGTTTGTGCTAGGTTGAATAGCCTCAGGTAGGGAGATGTCCAGAAAAAAGTCACCTTCTGGTATTGTTTAGAGCAGTGGTTCTCAAACTGTGGTACGCGTACCACTGGTGGTACGTGAAGCAGCACGAGGTGGTACGCCAGATAATCTCGGAAAAGTAATTACATGCACCGAAAAAAATAATTAAAACAAATCGTATTCAAACTAATGTGTTATTTAAAACATTCGGGGCTACGCAGACACCGTACTTCATTACATCTATACTTCACGTTCGCGGTTTCCATCTGGAAATTTCCGAAACGTATCAGTAAAGTTATCAGTAAAGTTATCAGTAAAGTTATCAGTAGATCTCTCGCTTTTATCAGATCAGATCTGCGTTTGAAGCTCACTGATCTCATTCCTGGCTGCTCCGCTAAACAGACGCATCCCACTCACTCACATGCCGATTCTATTGAACGGATCTTTGAAATGAACGAAAGGAGCCGAATCTTTTATTTCTGCACAATTCTTATCGGCTGTAATCCACCCATTCAGCTTCCATCAGTAAAGGGGAATTCATCGTAAATCGTAATAAAGGCTGTGTATTGTCGATATTCAAATCCGAAACACTTTCAGTATTGCGGAGAGCGAGACACACACACACACACACACACACACAGAGAGAGAGAGAGAGAGAGAGAGAGAGAGAGCTGGTAGTATAATTACAAATAATTGAGAAATAAACTATAAACTTGTTTAATTCTGTTATCTGATTATTTCAATGTGCTTATGTTTTAAAGCAGAAACAAACACAGTCACATCTCTGTACAAGAGAGGATTTTTCTGAAACTTAATGAAATGCAACCACAGTCTGCCTCTTCCCTATAGTGTTTTTGCCTTTTGAAATTAATCTTTCTTATTTAAGTGATGTTTGAATTAGCCCTACATTTAATGCAAATTTGATGTTAATATCGAGGGTGTCTTACCTAGTTTACCTAGTAGCGTGAAGAGTCACTTTTTGAACGGCTCTTTGAAAGGAACCGAGCCAAAAGATCCAGCTCCCGTCAAGAAGCCATAATTCCCATCACTAATATATATATATACAGTATATATATATACGTATATATACAGTATATATATATATATATATATATATATATATATATATATATATATATATATACTATATATATATATATATATATATATATATATATATATACTATATATATATATATATATATATATTAGGGCTGTCGAAGTTAACGCGATAATAACGCATTAACGCAATCTTAATTTAACGCGATTAAAAAAAATAGTGCCATTAACGCAATTTCTAGTTCATGTTGAGACTTGACTGGTAGAACAAACGTTTTAATGTCGGACTTGCCACCGTTTTTCATTTGCGGTTTGTTAACAAAATGTAAAAGAGCGTCGTAGCATTTGCACTTGCATAATAAAGAAATAAATACACGCTATATTCACAAGTTGTCGGGAGCAGAACACTTTATTAACTTATTCTGTTACGGTAAAGAATACCGGACAGCTGAGTCAAGCACGTTGTCCATGAACTATGGAAGCCCCAAAGGGTCAAAACACACTCACTTCGTGTAGAAACGTCCATCAAACCATTGGATAATATTACTGCCTAGTATGTGAGTGAATAAAACTCCCTTACAGTTTTCTCTTGTCCCAGCAGTTTTTAACATAAGTACATTTAGCATAAAATGTGTTCACCATTTTAATTGTAACATTTCACTTAAAAATCCTTGTTTTCTATAACATTTACACAGATTTTTTTTAATGCGATTAATCGCGATTAACTATATGAAATTCTGAGATTAATCGCGATTAAAAATTTTAATCGTTTGACAGCCCTAATATATATACACACACACACACCTAATGAATGTGAGCCTTATGTGGTTCTGTGATGAGAAACATAGGTGGTACCTGGAAGTTTCGGTTTGATAATGGGTGGTACTCGGTCTAAAAAGTTTGAGAACCACTGGTTTAGAGAATGTCAATCTACAAGTTGATTTTTGAGGTGGGAGGAAACTGGAGTACCAGAGAGAAACCCGTATGGACATGCGGAGAACATGTCAACTCTAATAGGACCCAGTGGTCGTGTGGCACCAACAGAAACAAAACAGTGGATTTAAATATTTTTCATTGTTTTTTCTACATATCTAATATTTATGCACACATATTATTAACAAGAAAAAGAAGCTTGGGAACACTTGAATTTAAATTCTCAACCCTCCGATGGATAGCCCAGAGCCCTAACCACTAAGCCACCACCACCTCTACCATTTGATAAAAGTGTGTTTTGATGGTAATTAGCAATGTTGATAACTGACTAACCTATAACCAACAAAGAAGTGATTGTGCCCTTTAATAAAAAGCGGAAATTTTACACCCCTGATAAACAGTGTGAGTTTCCAATAGCGCTGTTGTGCTAAAATGTGTACACCTACGCATGTGGAAGTGTGTAAAACATTAATTTTTAAACAAACATGATTCAGCTAGTTTGCCTGAAACCCAAATTTAATGGCAGGCCTCTACTAAGCTTCTAAGCTTCATTATCAATTAATGTAGTCGAGAGAAGCTTTGACATACTGGCTGAATATTAATTAGCATATTTAGCTGTAAAGATAATGCTGAACAACTTCTGTTCTTAAAATGTGTGTCCATGTCATGGTTCTATATTACTTTTGTTATGCTGTCTGTATTCATTCAATGAAGCCTAAAGCAGTGGTGACTTATAGTTTCTATAAACTTGCCATTTAAAGTGTAACTGTTGTCAAATGACAACAATTTGCCAAATTTGCATTCTGAATGTTAATAACATCATATCATGGTTTCATATCATATCAAAATGCATTTGTGTCACAGATCACAAATCATCCAGTTCGTCAACAAGTCTTCCTCTTTTTGTAAGGAACAGACAGTGCCTTATTTCTCTGTACTGTAAGGTCACTGCACAAATTCATAGTGAGCACAGGTTCATACGGGATCTGGGTCAGAGTCAACATCCTTCATACTCCATACTACACAAACATGAGTGTCACAAGACACAATAGCCACACAATGTGCCAGCATGTCATAGACAACTCATACTGCATCTGATGTCTGGCTTTTAAAGGTCAATGTGTAGTTCAGAGGTCAAATATCTTGAACTTCTATCTGCATGCCTAGCCAATGATGTTTTAAAATATCAGAAAATCCATATACTTAATTCTGGCCAGGCCCATGGTGAGTCCAGAGCTTATTCCATAAATACTAGGTACAAATAGGGACTACACACTGGACCAGCACCAGTCTATTAAAGGTCAACACAGAAAGGAGAAAGAAAACCAGAGGATTTAGTGGAAACTTATGCTGACACCAGATGGACTGCCCATTATAGAAAATCACTCATTATTCATTCCAGTACAGCTAATTCTGAGCAGCCACTAACCTTTAAGCAAATAAGCAAATGAATGAAAGTACATCACATGCATTTCAAAGCACATACATCACCATTTGTACACGAACGATTGTCATTGTTATTTTAGAAAGCACAAACTGATGCTGGAGTTAATGACAACAATTTTAAAAATAATGAAAACATGCATGACTGAGATAAAAATCTATTGCAATTTATCACGCTATCACACACTGCACCTACATCAACTTCCTCTGCCTAAACAGCCAAGCACACATCGTGGGTTATACCAGCCTTTCTGTTAGCATACGCTCAGGGTTACATTTTGTAAGCAACATAAACATGACGATTTAATAAGACTTAACATGCAGCAATGTACTGTACACTATGCGGCAAAATATCAGCCAAACTCATTGCAATTAGGTGTATATTATATCAAATAAATTATTTACTTAAACTTTGTGGTAGCTGTTTGGAAGAAGGCCCCTTTCTGGTCCTTTATCAGTAATGGCTATTATATTTGTACAGGGGAGTGGGCTTCATATTAGTGTCCTTATGGTTTTATTCTCAAAACTCTTCTCCTAACAGAACTCTTATCACTCCTCTACACATGCCCAAACTATCTCAATCTCACCTCCTAACTTTGTCTCCAAAACATCTCACCTGCGCTGTCTCTCTAATAAACTTGTCCGTCCTCATCACTCGCAGTGAGAGTCGCAGCATCTTCATTCCTGCCACCTACAGCACCCTCGTCTGTCTTTTTAACAGTGCCACCACCTCTAAGCCATCCAACATAGCAGGCCTCATTACCGTCTTCTAAAATTTCCTATTCACTCTGGCCGAAGCCCTTCTATCACAAATCACTTCTGGCACTCTACTCCACCCATTCCACCCTGCCAGCATTCTTCTTCACCTCTTTATCACATTCTTATACACTGACCCTTATTACTACGGCTGGCCAATATTGGCCCAAATCACTGGATCGGATATTGGAAGGAAAAAAAACGTGTAATCTGATCCGATACGGTTGCTTAATGTAAATAACACTTAATGTAAATAAGTTTTTAATCACCTATAAACGTGACAGAACTTTAACGGAAATTCTTAGCTCTGCGTCAATTCGAATTGGTCCATCACGTTTGACTGACATCCACATCTTCCAATTGTAGACACTTTGGACGACACGCCATAAAGCGAGATGTGTCGCGTGAACAACAGCTCGAACGTAAGTGAAACCAAAAATGCTGCTAAATGTTGTGTGTAAAAGTGAAAATAAAAACAGCAGTTTTGCATAAGTGTGATGTTGTAGGTTCTGTATTTATTTAGTTAGAATATTAATTTCACAGTCTGAGCATTGTTATTTAGATAGCTAGTTTAACCATGGTGCATTGAGACATGTATTATTACTGCTTAGTTGTTTGAGAGGAGAAATGACGTATCAGATTGGTATCGGCAGATACGCAATTTGCAGTATCGGTATCGGACATAAAAAAGTGGTATCAAGCCAGTCCTACTTATTACAAAAAAGAAATCTAATAGGTCAGTAAAAGTGAGCTACTAATTGTTTCGTCTAATATTGTTATTTTGTAAGGCTGTACCAATAATTTTGAGCCATTGTTAGATCATGGCAATGACCTGTCATGAAACAGCTAAGGTATTGCTATTGGAGGCCAGAAATCAGTTATGATTTATTCTAAAACATTTGGGTACAATTAAATAAAGTGTAAATAATAAGTACTAATGAAACCAACGTGAGCAGTGCTTAGAAGACCTAGGGTGCAGAAAAGACAAACTGTTTAATATAAACATAATCAAGGCTGCACTGAAAAGATTTACGTGAATTGTTTACAAAATAATCAAAGAATCAAAGAATTAGAACTGTTTCTCAAGCAGTACATCAGTATAAAAACTTCCATATTTAAACTCAATCTATCAGGCTTCACAAGACGCAAAAGAGAAACATAGCTTTATAAAAGGCTGTGTCTCAAACTAACCTTCATCGGTGATGCTATCATGGTTGGGTATAAAAGGTGCATTTGCAAGAAATTAGGAATTTAGAAATAACACCATCTATAGTTCATAATATCTACATAAAAATTCACTGTGCATAAAGGGCAAGACCAAAACAAATAGTGAATGCTTCTATCCCTCCCTACATTAAACAACGACATGCCTCTCTAATAAATATAACCACATGGGCTTAGATACTTTGAAAAGCCCTTGTAAGTACACAGTTTGGCAATGCAGCTACAAATGCAAGTTAAGACTATTACACAAAACAAAAGTCATAGATTCTAAACGCCACTGACTTATGTGGACTCAGGCTTATCTGGGATGTGCTGTGGTCTGACAAGTGCAGCTCTCAGACTGTTTTCGGAATAATGAGCATTGTGTCTTCAAGGCTAAAGAGAAAGGACTATCCGAACTTTTACCAACTCATAGTTCAAAAGCCAGTGTCTATCATGATATGGATGTGTGCCAGACAGTGTTTAACATGCCATTGTCCCAACTTCTTTGAAACATGTTGAAGCTATCAAATTTAGAATGAGCTTATTGACACAAAAATAGTAGAGTTAATTAGGGGCAAGTTGTAGCCTAGTAG